>NC_044553.1:5026146-5671771 GCF_007565055.1 Rhinopithecus roxellana
CATATGGTACTATGAGCAATCAGCAAGAAAAGAAATAAAAAGTATCCAAATAGAAAAAGAAGTCAAAGTCTCCCTCTTTGCTGATGATATGATTCTAAACTTAGAAAACCCTAAAGACACTGCCAAAAGGCTACTAGAACTGATAAATGATTTTGGCAAGGTTGCAGGATACAAAATCAATATATAAAAATCGGTAGCATTTCTGTACACCAAAAACATCCAGGCTGAGAGGCAAATCAAGAACAATCTCATTTGTAATAGCCACAAAGAAAATGAAATACCTGGGAATACAGTTAACCAAGGAGGTGAAATACAACTACAAGGAGAACTACAAAACACTGATGAAATAAATCAGAGATGACAAAAATGAATGAGGAAACATCCCATGCTCATAGACAGGAAGAACCAATATTATAAAATTGGCTATATAGCCCAAAACAATTTACAGATTCAACATTAGCCCTATTAAACGACCAGTGTCATTCTTCACATAACTAGAAAAAAACTATTCTGAAATTCACATGGAACCAGAAAAGAACCGAACAGCCAAAACAATTCTAAACTCAAAGAACAAAGCCAGAGTCATCACAGTACCTGATGTCAAAGGATGCAGTAACCAAAACAGCATGGTATTGGTATTGATACAAACACAGACATATAGACCAACTGAACAGAATACAAAACTAAGAAATAAAGCCAAACATTCACAACTATATGATCTTTGACAAGGCTGACAAAAACAAATAATCAGGAAAGGACTCTCTATTCAATAAATGGTGCTGGAAAGCTGTCTAGCCATATGCAGGAGATGGAAACTAGACCCCTTCATTTCACTACATGTAAAAATTAATTCATGATGGATTAAAGACTTAAATGTAAGACCATAAATTCCTAAAAAAGAAAAAAAAAAAACTAGGAAATAACCTTTGTGACATTGGCCTTGGCATAAAATTTGTGGCCACATCTGAAAAAGCAATTGCAACAAAAACAAAAGTTACAGTGAGACCTAATTAAACTATGGAGCTTCTGCACAGTAAATGATACTATCAACAGGGTAAACAGACAATCTATAGAATGGGAAAAACATTCACAAACCATACATTCAATATTCTGGATATTAGCCAATATCCAGAATCTATAAGCAACTTAACAAATCAACCAAGCAAAAAATAACCCCATTAAAAAGGGGCAAAAGGCATGAAGAGACACTTCTCAGAAGACTTACAAGCAGCCAACAAAAATATGAAAAATGTTTATCACCACTAATCCTCAGAAAAATGCAAATCGAAACCACAATAATACCATCTCACACCAGTCAGAATGGCTATTATTAGAAAGTCAAAAGACAACAGATACTGCCGAGGCTGTGGAGAAGAGGGAATGCTTATGCTTTTGGTGGGGATGTACATTAGTCCAAGCACTATGGAAAGCAGTTTGGAGATTTCTCAAAGTACTAAAAACAAAGCTAACCTTTGACCAAGCAATCTCATTACCAGGTATATACCCAAAGGAATATACATCATTATACCAAAAAGATACATGCACTCCTATGTTCATTACTATGATGTTCCCAATGGCAAATACATGAAATCAACCTAGGTGCCCATCAGTGAAGAATTGGATAAAAAAAAAAAAATATGGTATATAGACACCATGGAATACTATGCAGCTGTAAAAAAAATCAAATCATATTCTTTATAGCAACATGTATGGAGCTGAAAGCCATTATCCTAAGCAAATTGACACAGGAATAGAAAAGCAAATACTGTATGTTTTCGCTTAAAAGTAGATGATAAACACTGAACACATGTCTACATAAACGAGAAAAATTGACACTACAGACTACTACACCAGGGAGAGAGGATGGGGGTCATGGATTGAAAAACTACCTATTGGGTACTATGCTCACTACCTAGGGTCAATATAACCATGAAATAATCCTATACATGTACCCTCTGTATCTAAAATAAAAGCTGAAAAAAATTTTTAAAGAATGGATACACCTACCTAATTTGCAAAAGAATATTAACAATACTGACATAATTGAGATGAATTTGGTAAGCTTTGACATTGCTAGTTACAATATAATCTGGAATAAGTTTGCTATGAAAATTAAAACTAAAAAATATAAATGAATAAATAAATAAATGCATTTATTTACATTAAAAAATTTATCAGAAAAGTGAGTATAGAGAAACTGTCAGTCTTACATTGGAGAATATACATAATCTAAACTCCTAATATTCACTTGAAAGCTCACATTTTTTCATTGGAAACAAATATTGCCAGTAGTTTCCCCAAAGTGAAAGGCCCACCTCATTTATTTTTGTGAAAATGTCTGCCAAATAGTTATCTAAATAACCTTCCTTTTTTATCAGTTGTTCTTTCCAGTGAAAATAGTATTCCATTTTCAAAAAGTAGCTAGTTCAACTCCCAACTCAAACAATCACAAAAGTTTTTTTTCCCAAGAAAAATACCTTGTTTTATAGGCAGCACAAGTGCTCTATGCATATTCGCCATATCATCTCAGAATATTTTATAAGATCGCAAGTTTTTGCGACTTTATCAAATACTTCAGCGGTCCGAATGTGTCCCCTAAATTCATATGTTGAAACTTAATCTCCAGCGTAAGGAGTTGGGCCCTAAGGGTGTGATCAAATCATGAAGGCAGAGTTCTCATGAGTGGGATTATTGACTTTAAGAAAGAGGTTGGGGTGCCCTGGTCTCCTTAAGTCATTTCTCCCATGTGAGGACACAGGTGTGCCCTTTTTGCCCACTTCCTCCAAGTAAGGCTACAGTAAGGAGGTGCCATCTTGGCAATCTTGGAATCAGAAAGCAGTCCTCACAAGATACTGAATTCACTGGTGTTTTTGTCTGGAACTTCCTACCTCCAGAACTGTGAGAAATACATTTCTATCATTTGTAAATAACCCAATCT
The DNA here is from genome assembly GCF_007565055.1 of Rhinopithecus roxellana. Classification (NCBI taxonomy): domain Eukaryota; kingdom Metazoa; phylum Chordata; class Mammalia; order Primates; family Cercopithecidae; genus Rhinopithecus; species Rhinopithecus roxellana. Next base: position 5,029,085 of record NC_044553.1, read on the forward strand.
GTGGTATTTTGTTATAGCAGCAGGAATGGACTAAGACAAAGATGTTCTTAAGTTAAACTGGCATTTTATTTTCTTTTACTTTCCAGTACAGAGCAATGAGGGTTCAATGATGAGTATTACAGTTTGGTGCCACTGCCATGATTTGTACTAGGGCACCATCGGTTTTGCCCACCACTGTTTTTCCACCATCACTGCAAATAGCCACAGTAAAAAGGACAAGGATACCTCAATGCTATGAAAATAATTCTGACTTCACAGACTCCTGAAAACATTTCAGTGACCCCCTAGTCATCCAGTGACTACACTTTCAACTATAGACAAAAATGGGAAGTGAAATTTAGGACTAGTGAATTATTTTTCTCAGTTAAAGATCTTTTGTCTGCTGAAAGTAAACGGAGAGGGGTTAGAGTATTGAGGACAGTGACAGATATTCTAAAATAACTGTGTGTGTAGTAAAGAAAGGGAGTTGAATAGGGCTTTAAAATGTAAATCAAACGCATATACCAAAGCACTGGTTGAGGTTGGAATTCATAAATTGACAGTACCATGAATCAGCATTTTAGGATTTTGTATAAAAAAAAGATTTAGGTATGCGGTTTCTCAAAAGTAAAGCAGGGGCACATCATGAGAAAGAGGACACTGAAGGCATGATTTTTTAAATGGCCAGTAGCAATTTTCTAGTTTGATTTTTGATGAAAACTTATTCTTTGTTTAAACTCATAAACCTAGACCAAACATGGGACACTGACTTGTCGATCTATATACTATGTTTGTACCATAGTACTCTGATATACAGAATTATACAGATAATATACTTGAGATGTTTATGAAATATGGTCAGATATTTAATACTTTATGATGAAAAAAATTACAGAATATTTTGAAGAGCTACTAGTTTGTGTTTTCTTCATTAAGTATGTGTTATACAAAAACCTTTATCAAGCAGAGAATAATTCTAGGATATGTTTGTTGATAGTGAATTACTGCTATAATGATAAAATTGTAATTTTCATCTTTTAAGCATAAGAATGTGATTATATTTTATATCATTATTTGCTATTTAATCATTATTATTCTACCATTTGAAGTCAGAAAACTGCCACATTTATCTGAGAGGCTGTGGAATTTTACATGAATATTCAGTTACTGGAAAACTCCCACCTGAGGTGTGAAAAGTTTAATTTTCAAGGCCATTCAAAAGAAGGCAAAATCCCAACATCACAAATGTGCCTCTTTTTTTCTTTTATTCTATAAATCTTATCATTTAAACTTCTGATGTTTTGAATGTGGATAACATAATCCCTAAGGTTAATATCAAGTATTAGCCAATTCCTCACAACTATAAGAATGTGATTATATTTTATACCGTTTTGATGACTGAGTAGGGATGTTTATATTAGCATTCATTTTTAGTACAAATAATCATTCTGACTTTCTAATAATTGCCTGAAGTTCACTTTATGCACAAAAGATAATATAGACTACATTCTTTTTTTTTTTTTTTTTTTCTATTGAGACAGAGTCTCGCTCTTTCACCCATGCTGGAGTGCAGTGGCACGGTTTCGCCTCACTGCAAGCTCTGCCTCCCGCCTCCCGGTGCCTCAGCCTCCCGAGTAGCTGGGACTACAGGTGCCTACCACCATGCCTGGCTAATTTTTGATATTTTTAGTAGAGATGTGGTTTCACCGTGTTAGTCAGGATGGTCTCAATCTCCTGACCTCGTGATCCACCCACCTCGGCCTCCCAAAGTGCTGAGATTACAGGTGTGAGCCACGGCGCCAGGCCAGACTATATTCTTTAAGAAATTATTGTTACTTGCATTTATATAATGGTAGGTCAAAGATTGCTAAAAATTCTTATTTCACTTCTTATTTAGAGGTGAAATCTAATTCCCCTTCCGTGGAATCTGAGCTGGCCTTGGTGACTGGTTTGATCAATAGAATGTGGTAGAAGTGACACAATGAGTCTCAGGCTATGTTAAAAAAAAATGAAGCTTCTTCTCTGGTCTATTGGAAGACACTATAGAAAACCAGCCACCATACTGTGAAGAAACAAGTATCATCAAAAAGCCCCAATGGAGAGGAATTGAGCCTTCCCAAATCACAGCCCCAGATGAGCTCCCAGACAAGAGTCAACAACTCTGCTAAGCATTTGAAGAAGCCATCTTAGAAGGGTGTCTTCTAGCCCAGTTCACCCCAGGTGAAGGGAACCTACATGGATCAGAGAAAAGCCATTCCTTTCAAACTCTTCTCAAACTGTGTTTTGTCACAATATAGATGATTGTTATCTAAAGCTACTAAATATTGTGGTGGTCTGTTGCACAGAATTAGACAACTGAAACATATGTCATTTTGTTCTGTTTATCCTTTAACATATATTTAATATTAGGAAAAAAGGTACTAAATATCACTAAGTAATTAGCATTGGCACAAGCAAGACAAGAATCTATATTCAAGTGCTCTTTCCAATAAATAAACTATTTTCTCCATATTTAAATACTAGGCACATATCTTAGAATCTGAGACCAAAAGTTTACCTAAACTAATATGGAGATTATTTTCTTAATATTTGAGCCAATTATGTTTCTCATATATTTTATACATTATTTTTATAACTGAAGGAATGTCTATTAAAAACTCTCAGTGAGTCACAGATAATCGTATTCCAATACAGATGAACATTAATATCTTTTCATTTATTTGTGCTAAGGCAGGAGAACATGCTAAATCAAATACCATCCATAAAAATGTTGTTTTAAAATAAGATCTTTAAATGTATACTCAATATTCCATTACATAACATCCATTCTCTATGTAACATTGTTATATTTTTACCTTTTGTTTTCTTTGTTTCTTTGTTGACTCTGGGAACCAAACAGCATATTTTAAATTACATGACAATTTTATCTATTTTATTTTTCCTAACATTTCAATTATCTTCTTTTGTCCTTTCCATGATCAAACAAGCCTGTATGTAACAGTAGACATTATATGAATGTATTTTACAGAACATCTTGGAAATACCTAGTGACATTGCTGAAATTTTGAATTGTCTTTTTTTTTTAAAGTTTTGGTTGATACACACACACTATATATATACACATATATATACACACACAAATAATATATATGCAATATAATGTAATATATATGAAAATAAGTTTATTCTTTTTTCTGAATTTTCTAATTTTATTTTTCTTCTTGTATAATTGTATTGGCTAGAACTTCTATATTTGTTCTAAATAATAATGGTGATAGTGGACATCTTTATTTTATTCATAATTTGAATGCAGTTTTTCCTAGCATTTCTTCCATTATGCACTATGCAGACTATATTTATTCTATATTAATATTAATGAAATATCCATACATTGTATATTTATATTTTTATTAAGAATGGTTGTTTAATTTCCTTTAGTACCTTTTCATTATTTGTGGAATTGCTCATTTTTTTTTTGATCTATTAACACAGTGAACTATATTAATAACTTCACTGATGTTGAACCATTTTAACACTGCTCGAACGAGCTTCACTAGGGTTATTTTAATATGTCACTTGACTTGGTTAGCTAATTATTTAACATTAGGAATGAAAATGCAAATCCTGTTTATAAGTGAGATCGGTGTATAATTTTTATATTTTGTTCTCTTTCTGTTAAATTGTGTTCTCAGTTTTATGCTTACTTGATAAGATAAAATTGAAATCTGTCCCCCTTTTTATTTTTTAATTTTTTATTTTTTGCCCTGGAACAATGTAAGTAGCAATGGAATTTTTCTCTTTAAGAATCTGATAGCATTGGCCAGGTGTGGGGGCTCACACCTGTAATCCCAGCACTTTGGGAGGCCGAGGCAGGCAGATCACCTGAGGTCAGCAGTTTAAGACCAGCCTGCCCAACATGGCAAAACCCCCTCTCTACTAAAAATACAAAATATTAGCCAGGTGTGGTGGCAGGTTCCTGTAATCCCAGCTACTTGGGAGGCTGAGTTAGGAGTATTGCTTCAACATGAGAGGTGGAGGCTGCAGTGAGCCCAGATTGCACCATTGCACTCCAGCCTGGGCAACAAGAGTGAAACTCCATCAAAAAAAAAAAAAAAAAAAAAAAAAAAGAATTGCGTAGAGTTTATCTCAAAGACTTATACAATCAAGGTATATTATTTTCTTAGCTTTTCCTTAATCTTTTAACTATCTTTATATCTCCATTTTTTTCCTTATCAAATTAAAAAACATTCTATCTCTGGTAATAAAAGATGAGAAAAATCAGTGTTCTTTACCATCTCTCAACTTCTCTAGCATTTCTTCTTTCAACTTTTATGACTTATAACATTCCTACATTATCAAGATTTGAAATACGTATATGTTTCTTTGAAATCTCAATCCCTACATTTAGTTATATTTCAGTTCCATAGTTGTGAATATCATGCTCATTGTCAGTACTTTGAATATAGATTCTCACTAATGCTTTATAAGATGACATTTGTACTACAGTTGTTTGTTTTAAGAAGTGATCAGAGAAACTAAGCCTAGGAGTTTTTGCATGTTCAGGGCAAAACATATATGTTGTATGCCTTTACCCATGAACAACTTTTCCATTGAATATAAGATTTTCCCTCAAGACTTAATAAGCACTGCTTAAATTCTTCTATGGACAAACATTATGATAGAGAACTATGAGGACAAACTGATGATGTGTTTATGCTCATATGTAACAATTTTTTGGCTTGACTAACAAAAGATGCATGCTATATATTTGAAATCTATTTGAAATATCTAATAGATATTTCATTGTTAAATATTCGGTGTCAATTTTGCGTGCAACTTATTGAGCCTGTTCATTATATAAAGTCTCTTACTTCTGCAATTTAAAAAAATAAACTTTTTTCATTCTATTATTTTTTATCTCTTCTAACATCAATTATAACGGGCATAGTGACTCATGCCTGTAATCCCAGCATCTTGGGAGGCAGATGCAGGTGGATTACTTGAGCTCAGGAGTTCGAGACCAGCCTGGGCAACATGGCCAAACTCCATCTCTACGAGAAATACAAAAATTAGTCAGGCGTGATGGCAGGCCCCTGTAGTCCTGGCTACTTGGGAGGCCAAGGTGCGAGGATTGCTTGAGCCCAGGAGGTGGAGGTTGCAGTGATCTGAGATTCCACTATTGCACTCCAGCCTGGGCAACAGAGCAAGATCCTGTCTCAAACAAATAATAAACAAACACCCACCAATTACCTATATCCATTCTATTTTGTCTTAAATGTCCATAATTTTCTTTTTAGCTCATTTTATTTCATTTCCATTTCATTTACTTGTTTTTCTCAATCGTGATATCCTTGTCACTATTATTTTCCATGATTTTATTTTATTCTCTAAGGCTGATTCCAATTTGATTTCTATTTGGTGATGGTGGTGTTGTTAACAATTTTTTATTATTTTAATTTTTAAAATTTTAATTTTTGACAGTGCATAGTAGGTGTATGTATTTCTGTTAATAGAAGTCAGCAACTCTCTCCTGTTTCTCCTCTGAATTCTGCTCATGGTTGCTTCATTTCTGTTATCTTTTTGTAATTGCCTTAAGCTCTTGTATTTCCGCTCTGAAGTCTTGGATGGTTAAATTTGAGGATTTACTAAAGACATAAGTAGTCAAAATTGTTAATTATTTTAGAAAAAAATTATTAATGACTTATTTATATGCATTTTTTCTTTTCTCATTTATTTTGCACTATCTTTATTCTCTTTATTCTGACTACTCATTTGTGAATGAGGAAGTTCTTTCTGGATCAAAGATTTTTGTTTGGTTTTTGTCTGTGTTCTGGTGGGAGGAATAGCCAAGGATATGTTGAAAGCTAACAGAAGTGCTTTTAAGGAACACGACTGTATGTATGAGTTCTATCCAGCTAATCAAAATAAACAACATTGCTCATAATACTCATGTTCACATTACCAGTAGGGAGCTTACTGTACATGTGGCATCTCTTATTCATCTTTGCTTCTATTGCTCCTTATTGAAATCAAACTGGGACCAGAAAAGTTCCTAATACAAGTCTACATACCCTTTCCAAATATGGCCAAAAAAGTCATCATTGATTGTGCACTTCGGTGTGTGCCATTAACTTTGAGTTGTGTTTTGAAAATTCATAATGAGGCATATAAACATGTCTATTAAAAATATTTAAATAGAAGAGTCAGGCGCATACATAGTTCTAGATGACAACACTGGTATTGATTTCCTGAGCAATTCTAGGCATGTCTGAAAGTCTAGGTCTCCTGTTCCTATCTGTTCCACACCCTTGTTTGATATTTACTAGATTTGGTTGGGGATAGCAGTTAGTTTTGAGTTTTGTCAAAGATGGATTTTACAATTTAATTTCTAATTTTTCATGTTGCTTCTGGGTGATTTGTGAAATAAAAAAAGGAAAATATAGCAAAAACCCAGAGATTTTAGGATTACTCTTCATTGCTTCCATTCACTTATCCTCCAAGAGTAGATTAATAGATTATCTTTCATATCTAGTCTTTCTACAAAATTGGCCCTAGCTTGTCATCAGTAAATGATATAATCAGCCATTTCAGTTACTTACACTAAAATATTAGGATTCTGTCTATGAGTTCTCCTTGATGTACATCTTTCCCTGAGTCCCCACAAATCTTCCCATTTCACCTCAACCTCTGCTGCCATTCTCTTTTTCTTTTCAAAGTCATCTTTTGCCAAGAAAATGCTAAACATCCCATAACATGTTTCTCTGAACTCATGTTCACTTTTGCCCACTCTACTTTCTATATCTGTACTTCCAAATAGAATAAATAATAGCCACAGGATGGCTAAGAAATATTGTAAACATGGCTTATCTGCATAAAGTCACACAGAATTTTGAAGAGTTAACATAAAGGTAATATATAAAATATTTAATTGAAAACTTTACACATTGGAATATTTTGAATATGTTGTATTTTAAAAGTACATTATTAAAATTAATTTTACCTGATTAGTTTTACTTTTTAAATAAGGCTTCTTGAAATTTTTAAATTATGTATGGTTTCCATTATGGTTACATCAGTGGCTTATGATACATTTTTACTGGGCAGCACTATGCCATATCATAAGAAGTATAGCTTTGTTGAAACACAGAGAGGAAAATATACTAACCCAGCCTAAAACTCTCTAATGGCTTTGTTTTATATTTAAAATCTAATCCAAATTCCTGTGATTAATAAGGTACCTCCTTTTTGATTTCTACCTCTCTATCCAACTTCACCTCGAGCTACATATCCTACCACTCAGAATAACTTTGGTCATGCTAGTCTTCATTTTGTTTCGTTGAACATACAATACTCTTCATTGCCTCAGAACGTATACATGGCTTTTTTTTTTTTTTAACCAAAATACATTTCCCCTCATGCTCAAACAGCAGCTCTTACCCTTCCTCATAGTCTTAGCTCAATTCCCACTTTCCAGAAGGGTATTATTTGGTTGCCCAACATAAAATAAGCAACCTTTTGTAATTCCTTCTATCATCTCCTTAACTCATAACAACCTTCATATATATTCTATACAATATAATGATCAGGGATAATCTGTGATGGTTCCAAAACATTTTCAAGCCATGTAAATCTTTTTGTCCTGTAGCTTCCCACTCATCAAATCAATCAATAGGAATTAGAGAGAAGACTGATGCTACTGAGAATGTAGGTTTCATATCTTAACTTTCAGTATCAAAGATGATTTATTCTTAAATTCATAATATAAAATAGCCATTAAAATAATCCAAGGAAAAGTTTCTAAATTCCTTCTTTCCTGTCAACATATCAAGAACCAGCCCCCAGGGACATTGACTATAGGTTTTGTTATAAGCCAATAGAAGATTTCTATCTTACCCAATGTGGGAAGAAGAAAGAGAATAGAGCAAAGGAGATGTAAGAAATGTTAGAATCCCCTTCTCTAAGAGAAATCAGCCTGGGGAAGGAAAACTCTTCACTAGGCTGAGAAAGAGAGACAAAAGCTAAAGGAATTTTTATCTCATTTTCTCAGTAGAACTTTGACTACTAAGCTAGATGGTCCAATGTCAACCCCAGAAGATTAATGGCATCATTGGGTTAGATGAAAGGAGAGGTGAAATAAAAGGTGAAAGAGCATAAAAGAGAGACAGAGAGACTCTCAACTATTTTTGTTTTGAGAAAAACAAAAATGGATTTTTATTGAAACTGCATAAAACTAAAACACTTCTGCACAGCAAGGGAAACAGTCAACAGAGTAATGACACAACCTACATAATGAGAGAAAATCTTTGCAAACTATGCATTTGATAAGGGATTAATATCCTAAATATATAAGGAAATCAAACAACTCAATAGTAAGAAAACAAATAACTGGATTAAAAAAGGGAAAGGCACAAAAATCAAAATACCTACTAATAACTTTTTGTTTTTATTATACTTTAAGTTCTGGGGTACATGTGAAGAACGTGCAGATTTGTCACATAGGTATACATGTGCTATGGTGGTTTGCTGCACCCATCAACCCATCACCTACATTAGGTATTTCTCCTAATGCTATCCCTCCCCCACCACCCCGAACAGGCTCCGGTGTGTGATATTCCCCTCCCTACGTCCATGCATTCTCATTGTTCAACTCCCACTTGTGAGTGAGAACATGCGGTGTTAGGTTTTCTGTTCTTGTGATAGTTTGCTGAGAATGATGGTTAAATGTCTTAAGGGATCCATAAGTTACCCTATATCCCAGAGATAATTCAAAACATCACCTTGCCTTTTGGAGACACTCCAGACAGAAGTGCAAGTAGCTGAAAGGTAACAGATTAGCTGGTGTCAGGTATAGGATGTTTGAGGCACCACATGAACCTGCAGGATTTATCACATCTAAAAGTTCCAAAAATTTGTTGGTTTCGCCATCCAAAGAAAGCCATTAAGCTTTGAAAGTTTTCTAGAAAACCAAGTATACTTTCATCAGCCACACCTGATAAGAAATCAACGCACTGGATCTAGGAACTAGACCAGATTGGCTCAGTAGAGACTAGCAAGAAGGCAGTTGATATCAACTGGTTTCAAAACTCTCTCTTCTACTTCTGGGAAGAGATGAAGCCCCATTCTCTACCCTGGTAACCTTCTTAGAAATAAATAGAAGGGAAGAAATTGGACATAATGCAAACTTACTGAAAAGCAAATGAGTTACTCAAAAGAAACTTTTTAAACCAACTCTGCAGAGATAAATTTGCTAGCTTAAAATATCTTCCTTGTAACTCATGAGGATGGATTCATGAAGTTTCGATAAGCCATAGTAAAGAACTTCTAAGTGTAGTGGATAAATGTGTTCACTCTACCTTTTTATTCTGGCTCTCTGACGAAAATTAAGCTCCATTGTCATGAACTAAGTCCCCCTTATCATTATATACCCAGCATTTAGCTTGAGATCTGGTATGCGGTAGATGATCAATAATAGAGGGAGAAGACAGGAGGATCTGAGTTAGAAAAGAGATATGAAACCAGAAGTAGAATTGTAGTGATGTGCTTTGAAATTAGAGGAAGGGGTCATTAGAGAAGGAATGCAAATAAGTTCTAAGCTAAATACAGCAAGGAAACTGATTCTCCCCTAGAGCCTTCAGAAAGAACACAACTCTGCTGATACCTGGATTTTAGCCCATAAGACCTATTTCAGACCACTGAACAACAGATCTGTAACATAACAAATATGTATTCTTTAAGTCACTAAATTTGTGGTAATTTGTTATAGCAACAATAGGAAATTAATGTATATTTTGAGTAAATGGGTAAACCAATAAATGTCTACTTTGGTAGCTTCTAATAACCTAAAGTAACATAGATGTTAACATTTGCTGCTGAGTGAAGGTTTTTAATTACACCACATGGTTACTACAATTTATTAATACATGGTTAGTACAAGCCCCAGAGTGCATTTTTACATTTCACTAGTTTAAATCATAGTAGTACACTGAATATGTATAGCACATTGAATTTAATGCCAGAAGGCAAAAATTACAGCTAATCATAGTCTTTAGTATTTGAGTTAGTGTTAAGAGTACACCCGTGTTGCTAATATAGCTTTTATATACTCTAATAAATTGCTTTACAGCTTCCTAACGGTTGCCAATCTTTTGTATTTACCTCACTAAAGTTTCCTATATTTTTCAGGAAATAATTTGCTAGTCGTAAGGAAGAATTTTTATTAAGCTTCTATGCTCAGTTACAAGTACATCATATTCCAAAAAGAACCCAATTTACATAATTACAAAATAACAAGATTAATTGAGGAATTTAATAGTCACTTTGCTTTACCAAAAAAAAGAAATTCTTTATATAATAAGCCCTGAAATGAGGTATTTGTTTGAATATCACTGGGTACTTATCAGAAAGTTGGGAGAAATAAAATTTTCAGAATCTAAAATTAAGGAAACTAATTCAATTACTGCTGTCAACTGAGTAGTAGCTGGAAGTTATTCATTAGATTTTAATATCTGCCAATGACAAAGTAATAGACCATTTACAAACATTCAGTTTCAATATATTCATTAAGGAACATAGACACTATATAAAGAAGATAAATATGTTTTTGAAAAAAAAGGTATTTTTAGCTACGTGACCATAATTTTCAGTATATTGATTTTATTGTAAATAACTGCAAGTTTAATCACCCCATGTGATAGTGCTGAAATAACAAATAAAATGTTTTTTAATCTAAATAATATTCACAGTAAATACTAATTACAATCACCATCTTCAGCTGCCTGACTTATCGTGCATTTTTCCCCTGGGGATCTAATAGTGCTCCTGCTTTCTCACTCTGCTTTTGTCCTACTTTAAAGTTAGTTGAGCCTAAGAAGAATTAGATATGGCACAGATATCATAAAAAATGTTTCTGGTAATTTTAACTGACAGTCTAATGGAAAGTCTAGTCCTTCCTTATAAGACTGTGATGAGACAAATGGATTAGTGCAGAGTTCAGAGTCAATTTCCTTATTAAAGTTCCTCACGGGGCCAATAATTCCATAGCGTTCACATGTCAATTAACCCCAAATGTTAACCTGCGACAACTTGTTTAGCAGCTACCCTTTCTGGATATGCAACAGGTTTTATTCCTGGTGATAGTACAGAAAGGAAGAGCAGCTCAAAGGTGGACACGTGATGAAAAAGGGGAGGGAAAAATCAACTTATTTTAATTTTTGTTTTCTAAAATGGCCTTTAGTGTGGCTCACTTTTGAGTAGGATGTTTACTACTCCAATATCCATATGTTTAGGACTGTATGGATGACAAATACTGAAAATATAATTTTACATCTGCAAACATTTCTGTAAGTGATTATAAAAGATTAGCAAGGTCACTATTTAACTCCATTAAACATAACGAAGTCCAGACTTTTGCAGTAAAATAATGACTTTTACTATGTGTGTGTTGTTGCTGTTGTTGTTGTTTTAAAAACAGACCTATCCGGGCTGGGCGCAGTGCCTCACACCTGTAATCCCAACACTTTGGGAGACCAAGGCAGGCAGATCACGAGGTCAAGAGATTGAGACCATCCTGCTAACATGGTGAAACCCTGCCTGTACTAAAAATACAACAACAACAACAACAACAACAACAACTACAAAACTAGCCAGGCGTCGTGGCATGTACCTGTAGTCCCAGCTGCTCAGGTGGCTGAGGAAGGATAATCCTTGAACTCGGGAGTCGGAAGTTGCAGTGAGCCAAGATCATGCCACTGCACTCCAGCCTGGGTGACAGTGATATAGTCTCCATCTAAAAAGCAAAACAAAACAAAACAAAACAAACAAAAAAAGTATTCATTCATTAATATAATTTATTCATTTTACAAATATTTAAGTTTTTATTGAGAGAAAGACTGTCACTCTAACTTACATACTAGGCCATCATGTGATCACTGAAAATGATTTTCAAGGAAACATTAGATCTGCATTTACTAACATTTTACTTTCTGTATCCATGGTGATATATTTTGGAATTTTTTATCTCTAACATTATAAAAAATAAATTGGAAACAACTTTATTAAATTCTAAATTATTAAATATTGATTTCAAACTATTCATAATCTAAGAATAGTCAATGCATATGTTTAAGTTGCCTGTATTTTTAAATAAATTCTAAAAAATGTTATAAACTTTTCAAAAATGAAAATATAATAGAAAAAGAAAGCACAGCAATATCAGTATAAATGTAAAAGAAAGCTTACTAAATTCTAAGTGAAAAATATAGCCATAAAATATTAGTTCTGTTTTATGCTATTAACTATGTATATGTATTATATATGTACATATGTACGTGAATTTAGAAGGGCATAGGAAAATAAAGTACAGTGGTAATTGTTAACTTTGATCTAATTTTTTATTTCTGTAATAATATTTTAATCTAATATGGTATATTAATTCTATTCTTGTTGGACGAATATGCACTTGATTTGATAACAGAGTGGGCAGCCCAAGGACATCTAGGTTTAAAATGCAACTACAAAAGAATCTGACTGCGTAGTTAGTGAATATGAAAATAATCTATTTTAAAATTTTGTTTTTCATTGCTATTAGGAAGTTACTCTTAAATTGCCACTTTCCTTTGCTCCTTTAAGTTGAGGAACTACACAGCCAATATATGCAGCATTTTGTGGATTTCTCAGCAATGAGGTGAGAGGAGTAATTTTCAAAACATAGGACATTTTGTTGTCTAATTTTCCTTCTTGAAAATCCTTAACCTTTCAAAAATGTGCATGATGCATTTGAGTATTTGTTTTGATGGTTTGTTTCCTTTTGAAATATTTCAGGAGCAATTCTCATTTCATCGGAGGATTTTTCTCCTACTACTAGCTTTTCAACAACCCAAAATGAAATATGCGAATGCCCTCTTAGATTTCAGGGGCAATGCAGGGCTGTTAATTCTTTTTAAATTGCTCCATGGCACCTCCTGATGGAACATGTGTGCCTACATTTGACATTTTTGTCTTTTCTCTTATTACTTAATGCAAGCAAAAAAACCTCCCTGCAGCTGCCCTTTTTATCCAGACTCTGTTTCTGGGTTTATTGGAAGGGTGATATGGATTATTTTAGTCACCATCCTTCTTCTACCAAGAAAAATCAGCACAGATACATTTCTTTTACTCTTCTACCACTAAGTTTTATTGATTTTTAGACTCCTGTTTCCTCCAGGTATTATAGTCTGTAAATGAAGTATTTTCTATCTTTTTATTAGCTTAATTAAATTAGGCAGCAGCTTCTAGAGCTGCTGCTGTCAGTTGGAACAGGCACTGCAGAAAACATCACCTACAAAACAATCTTCCATGATCAGTTCATTTTCTAGAATGCTGATTCAGATCCCTGTCTTTGAACACCTTGACATCTGTGCATTTATCCCAACTCATATCCTAAATACATCTAGGTCACTTGCACCTCCTTTGCTACCACATAATGATTCTTTTTTTTTTTTTTTTTTTTTTTTTTTTTTTTGAGACGGAGTCTCGCTCTGTGGCCCAGGCTGGAGTGCAGTGGCCGGATCTCAGCTCACTGCAAGCTCCGCCTCCCGGGTTCACGCCATTCTCCTGCCTCAGCCTCCCAAGTAGCTGGGACTACAGGCGCCCGCCACGTCGACCGGCTAGTTTTTTGTATTTTTTTTAGTAGAGACGGGGTTTCACCATGTTAGCCAGGATGGTCTCGATCTCCTGACCTCGTGATCCGCCCGTCTCGGCCTCCCAAAGTGCTAGGATTACAGGCTTGAGCCACCGCGCCCGGCCCCACATAATGATTCTTTCCTTTCTTCTTCTATCACTCCTTTTCAGTGCTGCAGTAGTCGCTGATCTTCCAGGTTCAGTAATACTAGTCTCTGCCATTTGCATTCTAATTGGCCACTTGTCCAGCCCCTGGAGATTGTCCTCACATCTCAAATGCTTCCCAGCTCCAACAGCCCTTAGAGTAAAAGATAAGCAGTAAGAAACCATGGCAAGTAGAGTGCTTGGTTCCTATCAAATGCCAGGAGCATTGTGGAATGTCATGACTAAGGTTTTGTCAAGCCTATTAGCTAATAGTAAGCATTCAGAATAATGAAAATTTCTAGATCTCCAAGAAGCATTCCAAGCCGAAAACTACAATTTACAATCTGTAGTATTACAATATATCTTAAAATAACTCAATTTTTTTGTTTGTTATTTTTTGTTTGTTTTTTGTTTTGTTGTTGTTTTGTTTTGTTTTGTTTTGGAGATGGAGTCTCACTCTGTCACCCAGGCTGGAATGCAGTGGCTTGATCTTGACTCACTGCAACCTCTGCCTCCCCGGTTCAATCAATTCTCCTGCCTCAGCCTCCTGAGTAGCTGGGACTACAGGCACACGCAGCCATGCCCAGCTAATTTTTGTAGTTTTAGTAGAGACAGGGTTTCACCGTGTTGCTCAGGCTGGTCTCAAACTCCTGAGCTCAGGCAATCCGCTCACCTCGGTCTCTCAAAGTGCTGTGATTACAGGTGTGACCCACCACACCAGGCCATAGCTCAAATATTAAAACACAGCTACAAATAAGAGATACTTGAAATTAGTTTAATCCACTTTAATGAGTATTACGTGTTTATTTTTTCCAGTACTTTTCTTATTGCTATACGGAGTATGAAGCAGGTGTGGAACATAGTACCTGTACTAAAACGTTATATTCTACGCAGGGACATATGACTAACCTATAGGAATGTATGACTAACATAAAGGCAATCCATTTTCCTAACACCTAATCCAATAAAGACAGATAAATGTTAATTATTAGAAATTGGATAAGTTACTCGTAATTAGAACTAAGGGATATAAGAACCAGCAGAAATCTTTGGGATAATGCAGTCAAGGTCCTTCGTTTTGCAGAGGAAGAAAAGAAGGCAAAGTTAAATGACCTGTCCAATGACACAGACCAATTGGGTCCTAAACTAGATCAAAATATGCTATCATAACTGCTACATGAGGACTTTCTCTACTATAGCCTGCACCCTTGTTAACAACAACAACAAAAAAGATTTTCTATTCTTACATATTAGAATGGCAATCTAAATATTTAATGCTGATTGTTATCTTATGTAAGCATAAAGCCTTAGTAACAGCACTGGTTAACTATTCGAGAACATGTAACAAGTAACATTTGTTTTCCTGAGATTTATAAGCTAGGATGGCTGGTAGCAAATGCGGCTCACATACCCGGTTGTTCCTAGAAGGCTCTGAGAACTAACTCACGTACTTAGGAATATATCTGTCAGCGACCAACGTGGCTTCATCACGCTTCTGCTCGTCCATTCAAATACCCTTTGGTTTTGCTGTAGCCAAGGCTCTTTCTGTGAAAGCCCAAAGCTGTGGAGGGACTGTCAACACTTCGCCACTATTTTGGCCTTGGAAAAGAAAAATATGCTTTATTATCTTTGTGATATACTTTTGAAAAGCCATGCAAATTAAATGGGAAGTTGAATAAATCTTTGCCTATTTCAAAACTGAAGTAGACACTTAATATCCTGTATACTTAAATGTTTATTGGATATTGGAGTAGTGACAATTGACAAATTAAGATGATGTTAAAGGCATGATAATTAAAAAAAACTTTATTTTCTCTTGCAATAACAACTGCCCCACAACAAGTTAGCTAGTAAAATGTTATTTCTATGTGATGTCTGAATTAACATCGTTTACTTAATAACCATAATGCATTCTAAGATTCAGTACAAATCATAAATACATATTTTTTATATAGAGAGGCAATGTGAATAGGTCAAAAATGATCTTAATATCCAGCATCAATAAATATGTTATGTTACAAGGTTAAGGAGAATTAAGATTGCAGAGTGAATTATGATGCTAATCACATGACCTTAAAATAAAGACATTATCCTGGATTATAAAGAAAAGGTAAATGGGTTATCTCTATATTAGTTTTCTATCAGTGCTGTAACAAATTACCACAGACTTGGTGGATTAAAACAATAGAAATTTATTATTGTGTTAAGAGACGTGGAACATGAAACCAATAAGGGATGTGTGTGTGTGTCTGTGTCTGTGTGTGTGTGTGTGTGTGTGTGTGTGTGTGTGAATGTATATATGAAGAGAGAGAGATGTTAAGGAATTATTTTACAGAAATGTGAAGGATTTTTTTCTTAATTCCTTCATTTGATTGGATGAAACTCAACCACACCTATGTAGGATAAACTCCTTGACTCATATTCTACTGATTTACATATTAATCTCATCTGAAAATTACTTTCACAGGGACATCTAGACTGGTATGGTTTCAAGTATCTAAGTACTAAGACCTAGCCAAGTTGACACATGAAATTAACCATCCAGATTATCTTCTGTTTCTAGATTTCAAAATTTTAAAATGAGTTTCTCTTTGCTAAATTCAAAATGCCAGAAGGCTGTATTCCTTCTAGAGGACATCTCCTTCTAGAGGAGAATCTTTTTATTTTTCTAGTCTCTGTAGCTGACCACATTTCATGGCTTATGTTCCCCCCTTATATCTTCAAAGTCAAAACTGGTTGTCATTCTCATGCTGCATCATTTTGACACTGACTTTCTTCTGCCTCCTGTTCCCACTTTTATGGACCATTGGGTCCACAGAAATAATCCAGGTTAAACTCCCTATTTCAAGATTAGTGATAGAATCTTCATTATCCTTTGTCTCTGCAATCTTCATTATCCTTTGCCGTGTAATATCACCTAATCACACGTTCCAGAGATTAGAATGAAGACATATTTGAGGGCATGTGATTGTGGCTATCACATTCCTCTAGAGCCTCCAAAAGAAATTCAGCTGTCAGCCTTCTGATACACAGAACTGAAAGTGTACAAGTCTGTGTTTTTTAAGCCACTATATTTGTGGTAATTTGTATCAGCAACCCTAAGAAATTAATACAGTTGTCATCATGAAGGAATGAAAAGTTTATAGGCAACAGAATTTGTATCTAAACATAATATAAACCTCCTTGTGAATTGCCAGCAAGTTAAAGGGATTTAAACATTTCATATACTTTAAGCATAATGTCTCCACAGAATGTTAAAGCCAAGTAATAGGAAACAGGAAAAAAAGTCATAAAAGAAGAAAAATTGACAGTTTCCATAAGATAGATATTGCCCTATGCCAAGCTTTTCAAATTGTGATCCTTCCAGCATTAGTGTTCTGTGAGATATTGATAGAGTTTCAAGCAAAAGCAGAAGTTTTACAAAATCAAATACTTCTGAAAAACTCAGGATTCTTTACCACAGGGCCATCTTATGTTTATAATCACTGGAAATGACCCAATCATTGTGCAGTATTTCAAATACTTTTTGATGATGTAATTTAATTTTTTCCCTTAACACGTAATTCTATTAAACATGGCTTGGGAAATAATGCAACAAGTTTAGCACATTGGATACTCTACTAAGGCTACCATTAAAAGTATAAATACCCCTGCTCTACTGATTTTATACATATTAATGAGAAATGAATGAGCCTATTTATCTAATTTTTAAAGTTTGAGAAAAGCTTATGAATTCAACTAAAAATGTATATTGAACAGTTTCCACAGGCACAACTTTCTTTAGTAAGTGTTACAAATAACTAAAATGGCTCATGAAGTATCTGTAATCCAGAACATCCCAGATAAAAATGAAGAACTCTTTTGTTTGGGATCATTTCACCATGACATCCATAAATATCAGCGTAAAACGAGACATATTCTCTTGATTTCAATCAACCCAGTCTTTCCTGTTAAGTCACCTGTACAGTGGTATCAGTGCTCACGGTTACCTCTGCTTTTTAGGCCCACTCAGCCAAAACTCTGCATCTTAGGTACATTCACAGAGCAAAGAAGAAAGAGGAAATTTAATATATCATGAGACAAAAGTTATAAACATGTTTGAAGTAAATAAACAGAATTAACTTTGGAAGGCATGTTAATTTTTGTCAACAACAACAAAAAAAAAACATAAAGCAATTCTAAACAAGATATATATGAATCAGTTGAGAGTACATATAAAGAGCATGCATGTGGTCATTGCAATACTATTCACAATAGCAAAGACATGGATTCAACCGAAGTGCCCATTAACAGTAACTAGATAAAGAAAATGTGCTACATACACACCATGAAACACTACACAGCCATAAAAAGGAATGAGATTATGTCATTTGCAGCAACCTGGATGGCATCGGAGGCCATTATCCTAAGCAAACTACTCAAACACCTCATGTTTTCACTTATAAGTAGGAACTACACATTGAGTACACATTGACACAAAGAAGAAAACAACAGACACTGGGGCCTATTTGAGGGTGGAGGGTGGAAGGAGGATAGGAATAAAAAAAAACTACCTATAGGCACTATGTTTACTAACTGGGTAACAAAATAATCTGTACACCAAACTCCTATGACATGCAATTTACCTATATAACAAATCTGCACATGTACCGCTGAATATAAAATTAAACAGTTAATAACTTTTCCCACAAATCAAATGCATAATTGAGCTGTGTTTTCATTACTAAATTACAGGAGTCATTTATATATTCTGGGTAGAAGTCCTTTGTCAGATTTATATGTTGTACTTTCTCCTGTACTTTGGGTTGTTTATTAATCTCAGTAGTGTCTTTTGATGAATAAGAGTTTTAAATTTTGATGAAGTCACATGTATTATTTCCCTTTATCATTGATACTCATGTCCCCTCTAAGAAAACCATTGCCTATTTGAAAAATAAATAAATAAATAAGGAGTTATGTGATTAGAAACGTACTAAGTGTTAACAGAAACTTGGGGAAAGAGGAACAATATAAGCAAAGTGACTAAGTACTAATATATTAACTTAATCTTGTTGATTTGGGTAGAAGAGAGGGAAAAAGGCAATCTTCGATGAGGGAACATGAAATAATGCAGATGCAGGAAAGAACAATATATTTGGGGTTCAGATAATCATGCAAGAAACTACTGTGTAAAAATTAGTAAAAATTAAAGATTCTTCTATATTTATTTGGGGCAGACACTACTTATTACTTTCTTAAGATGTTATATCATTATTAATGTTTGGGGAAGAGAGTCAGGGGTGTTGGAGAGATGCCAGGTAGCAAGGATCTAAAGACCAAAATCCAGAAAGAAAAAAAAAAAAACCCATAGAAGAAAATCGTATTTTCTCCCCTCAAGGCATTCACTAATTTTAAAGCAGGAGCTGAAAAGACTAAGAATGTGAGAAAGTAGCAGCTGAGTGACTGAGAAGTTGAGCAAAGCTTATGACAATACTATGGGTTTAAGGAGACAAACATTGAACATCTGGGCCCAAAAAGGAAGAAAGACCCTAATAAACACTTCAGATTTTAGGTCAGACATTTGTAGGATTTCCCCTAACAATAAGGGCAATCCAGAAATAGATCAGCCTATACAAAGTGTGAAGCCAAAATATAAATGAATACATTTTATAACTAGTTTAAAGTTATTTTTCCCTACTGAAAGTTCCATCAGAAACAAAAGTAAAGCCTTTCAGGAGGAAGATAATATTATTTAGACCCTCAAACCATTTCTATTTTTTATATGCAATATCCAACATTCAATCAAAAATTGCCAGTATAAAAGGAGTGAAGATTACATAACTGCAAACCAAGAGAATAGAAACAGACTCACAAAAGATTCAAATATTGGAGTTAGCAGGCATGGATTTAAAATTTCTGTGATTAACATGTTTAAAAATTATATGACAACACGAAACTAACAACATAAAGCAATACATCGAAATGTAGAATTTAAAATAACACTTAAAATTAAAGCTCAGTAGATGCTCTTCTTACCAATAGTAGTAAGCTGAGTTGAGATAAGAACAGACGGAAGATTGGTTAGAAATAAAACATGACTATACATGTGTCAGGGCAGGGGTATATGGGAACTCCATACTTTTCTCTCAATTTTGCTGTAAATCTAAAACTGCTCCAAAAATTGTCCTTAAAAATCAATTTGTTATTTTATTCAAAAATAAGCAAACTAATTTGGTGGATAGATTACCAGCTGACTAAACATAACAGAAGGAAAAGAAAAGATTAGTAAACAGTAAATCATGTAAACATAAAATAAATAACAGAACACATGTAAGAAACCATTTTAATTCAGTCAACTGACTTTACATACATATCATTAGAGTATAAGGAGAAAGAAATGGAGTAGAATAAATATTTTAGGTGTTAATGGTCAATAATTTTTAAATTTTTATTTTTAAAGACAACATATTCAAGAAACTCAGGAAAGCCAGGAATGTTAAAAGAAAGAAAGCACATCAGAATAAACGTGTAAATATCAAAGAAGAGAAAATTGTACACACAGCTAAAGATAAAGTATACATTACACACAGTGAAAACTATTGTCAGCTTAGAATGATATATCCAGGAAGAATAAGAACAAAGGAGGAATATTGAAATGAAGGGCAGATGTGGCAAACACACAGACAGTAGACTTTAATCCAAATATACTGATAATTACATTAAATATAAGTTGATTAAAGACTATACTTTTTTAAAAAATATTATTTTACTGTATGAAATAAAACAAATATGTCTTTTTAAGAAGTATATGTTAATAAAAATGCCTATACTGAAGAAAAGTAAAATAATGGAAAAATATATCAATCATTAACAAAAATGAATGAGGCTATTGTCAATATCAGACAAAGCATGTTTAAGACAAGATGCGTTGCCAGAAATAAAGAGAAACATTTCTAGTAAGGAAAAGGATAAGAGCCACTTCATCAAGAAGCCAATAATTCTAAATTCACACATATCGATGACACAGCTTTAAAACATCTGAAGCAAAATTGACAGAATCAAAAGAGAAATACATCAATTCACAACCATGGTTAGATATTTTAATAATCCTCTGTCAGTAACTGACATAAAATAAATAAGTAGAAATAAAATCAGTAAGCAGACCTAAAATCAATAAGGATATAGAATATTTGATCAATACTACCCAAGCAGACCTAATTGATAGTTATATGATTTATATGCCATAACTATAGAATTTATATTTCTCTCAAATACATGTAAATCATTTAACAAAATAGTACATGTGCCAGAATACATATAAGTCTCAATAAATCTCAAAGACTTGGAACATACAGAGAATATTCTCTGACAACAACAGAATTGAAGTGGAAATCAATAGCAGGGATTAAAAAAATCAAAGTATTTGGAATTTCAGCAACATATCTAACTTAGGTGTGAGACAAGAAATAAAAATGGAAAGAAAAATATTTTGAACAAAAATATTTGAACAACATGAAAATGAAATGAAACATGCAATAATTGTGAGATGTTACTATGCCAGATCTTAAAGTGACATATAGCTTTAAATGCATATATTAGAAAAGAAGAAGATATGGAATGCAATACAAGTTTCTATTTCAAGAAGCAAATTTTAGCTACTAGACTGGAGCTTCCAGGAAAGAACAGAAGACTTAATCCTAAGACAGCAATAGAAAGGAAATAATATAGACAAGGACAGAAATCAATTAATTAGGAGAATAATAAACATAAAATAATGAAAGGCCAACCAAGCCAAAATGGCTCTTTGGAAAAAACTAGCCAAATTGATAAACATAACATCACAGGTTATGAAAAAAGATACAAAAATTAGAAAAAAACATAAATGATCAACATCAGTAAAAGAGGTGATCTTTTATACAGACATAATAAATTTAAAAAGAAGCTATCACAAAATTATATGTTGATATAATTGAAAAGTTAGGTAAAATAAGAAAAATTCTTTGAAACACAACATAAGTAAACCATCACACACACAAAAAACAAACAAACAGAAAAAGTCAGTAGTACTCTACTTGTTAAAAATTTTGAGTTTAAAATTAAAATATTTTCTACAAAGGAAACTCCAGGCCCAGATAGGTTTAATGCTGGATTTTTTTCTCATACAGATTTAAGTAGAAAAAAAGGAATGTATATATACTTTTTACAGAATAGGCAGGTGAGAAAACACACTTCCTAAGTTATATTATAAAGCCAGCATAGTTCCTATACCCAAACCTGACAAGAACATTGCCAGAAAAGAAAACAAGAATCATAGAAGAAAATTTCTCATGAATCTAAACACACGGTGAAAAGAAAAATAAATAGGAATTTGAATCTAGTGATATATAAAAAAGGATAAAAACATAAACAAGTTAATTCCAGTAATGCAAAGTGGGCTTGGCATTAAAAATCAACCAATAGAATTCACCACATTAACTAAATAAAGGACAAAAAATATATTATCATCTCTTACAAACAGAAAAGGCATTGGTAAAATTTAACAGCTCTTTATTAAGAAAAATCCTCAGCAAAATAGAAATAGAAGTTGGCACAGCAAATTTGTGGAGAACAAATAAACTTTTCAATAAATTGCTTGTCTATATAATACAAAGAATATTGATCTCTCATCTTAAACCATCTACCAGTGTCAGCTTTAGGGGGATTATTCATATACCTAAATGTGAAAGGTAAAACAACAAAACTTCAATAAAATATCTTCGAGAACTCTGTGTAGGCCAAGATTTCTTACCAGCACACAAGAAACACTAACTATAAGGAAAATGTTGATCACCGAACTTCATAAATATTTTTAAAAGCCTCTTTGTTTTTATTTTTTTGTGTGTTTTGTTTTGATTGTTTTATTATTATAGAAAACATTTAAAAACTTACAAAGCAGGCCACGGAGTGGGAATAATTGTTTTGTGTTCTTTTTTTCTTTAGGATCATTATTTTATTGTTGCCCTTTCTGTTACATGGGATGTACACATCATGTGTTAAAAGGTTCAATATGTTCTACAACTGAGCACCACTTTCTGTAACTGGACAGGCAAAGAAATTACATTGAATATAAGCATCTGGCAGTATTTTTGGGGGAAAAAATGACCAAAATGAGTTAAATTGATTAGCTCTATTAAATCACATGAAATATTTGATCCTACATGATTCAATATAGCTATATGATACAATTATACAAAATATGTTGACATCAAAGAATACAACCAAAATTAAGATAGCAAACGAAACATATTTTTTTTTACAGGAAAATACTTTTGAAGTATGCATGTAACTGCTCATTCTTTTAAAGAAAATCTACTGCAAGCAAAGTTACCAACCTCCAGAAAAATCACATATAGTGTTACTAAGCATATCCCCAAAAAGTGTACAATATGCACCCTTGGAAAATACAAAATTGAAAAAAAAAAAAAAACTAACAAGCAACAAGAGAGCTTCATATTTATAAGAATGTGAGAAGTCCCATTCTTGGCACTGTTGCATAAAGAATTGTCTTTTTATGCGAAGTTCATGAATTGTCCTACTGTTGGTACCACACTTTACAAAAGCACCATGTTTTTGAAATGAGATTACAGAGCAAGATACACCATCTTTGCAATGTCATCTTATTAAAATTTTTTTGACTCTATCACCCAGGCTGGAGTGCAGTGGTGCGATCTCGACTCACTGTAATCTCTGCCTCCTGGATTCAAGCGATTCTCCTGCCTCAGCCTCCTGAGTAGCTGAAACCACAGGCCCGTGCCACCGTGCCCAGCTAATTTTTTATATTTTTAGTAGAGATGCGGTTTCACCATGTTAGCTGGGATGGTCTCCATCTCCCGACCTCGTGATCCGCCCACCTAGGCCTCCCAACGTGGTGGGATTTCAGGTATGAGCCACCGTACCCGGTCTTTTTTTTCTTTTTACTACTTTACCAAAACATCGCCCATAGGAGAATTTTTAATACATATAATCAACAAAGTAACTGTATGCAAGCCACATTAACATTGCTGATAATCAAAAGGGTAAAATAGATAATTCAGCTTTAAACAAAGAAATGGTTAAAGACATTTACAAGAACTTCACAGAAGAGCAAATCAAAATGGTCAATACCTAAGTACTCTATTTCATTAATTTTTAATGAAAGGCAATTAAAATTAATTATAATATGCAACTACCTACTCACCATCAGTGTGGCAAAAAGAAAAAAAAAGCAACAACAACAACAAAAACACTAACAAGTAGAAACTGGGCACTGAAACTCTCCTACACTGGGAGAAGTGCAAATTGTACTTCTTTGGAAAGTAGCAGTATCTATCAAAGACTCACAGGAACATATCCCACGACCTGTCAATTGCATTTCATACATCCAACAGAAACGTGCTAAGTATACCAAATATGTCAAAAGGCAACATTTTCAAAATAATCAAAAACTAAATAATTGTCCATCTAAAACAGAATGAACAAATTGAACTATATTCATAAATTGAGAATACAGTATAATATTAAAAGCAATGAAGTGTTGCTACACAATAATATTTTTTAATCTCATAAACATAACTTGTAGTGAATGGACTCAAGCACAGAGGAATATCTACTATGTTTCAACTTATATAAAAGTACTTTATAAAAAAGAAAAAATGATCTGTGATGTTAAAGCTAGGAAAGCAAATTACCTATAGAGAAAAGTGTAGGATTAGTGGCTTGGAGGGCTTTTGAGGTGCTGGGAATATTCTATTTCATAATCTGGATGATGGATACCTGAATCTACCCATATAATAATTGTAGTTTTGTTTTTGTGTACCTTTCTGTATATATTTTATACTGTGGTTAAACATTATTTAAGAGGTGGTTTTAGTTTATATTTTATAAAAAACTTTGAGAAGTAGTTGGTAGTAATCACATGTTAAGATGGCATGAACCTGGAAGTAGCAAAAATGTGGGATGGCAAAATTACCTCCAAAACAGTCCTGACAAACTGGAATCCAATATGTTGGGTTAATGTATTTTCTTTTTCTTTTTCTTTTTCTTTTTTTTTTTTTTTTTTTTTTGAGACAGAGTCTCACTCTGTCACCCAGGCTGGAGTGCAGTGGTGCAATCTCGGCTCACTGCAACCTCTGCCTCCCCAGGTTCAAGCAAGTCTCCTGCCTCAGCCTCCTGAGTAGCTGGGACTACAGGCATGCACCACCACACCCAGCTAATTTTTTTTTTTTTTTTTTTTTTCAGTAGAGACGGGGCTTCACCATGTTGGCCAGGATGGTCTCGATCTCTTGACCTCATGATCCACCCACCTCAGCCTCTCAAAGTGCTGGGATTACAGGCGTGAGCCACCACACCCAGCTGGGTTCAATATTTTTTAAGTCACTTTTAATATAAATAAGTGGAAAGTCTGACCTTGGTGCAAAATATTCTGAACTAATCTGGGCAAAGAGAAGTATAGGCAGAAAGAAATATTGTCTTAGATTACGTTCTCTGGAAGCAGACAATAAGACCAAATGTGAATTACAAGATATTTACTAAGGAGCAACATATGTGGAGAGAGAGGAAACAGTATTAGGCAGAAGAAAAAAGTCAAAGGATGTGGGCTGCCCTGGGAAGTGCATAGCCTCAGTTAAGGTGGTGCTCTGCAGGTAAGGCTGACCCCAAAGGAACTAACTGGAGGCTGTCTTTTACCTCACTGACCTCACCTGGTCAGAAAATTGAAGAGGGATCTGAGTATCACATCTCTGTGTCTACAATACATATGGAAAAATTGGCCCATATTTAGAAGAGAGAAGCTAGGATAGTATTATGTCAAATACTCATGAAATCATATCATATATGGAAATTGATATGTCCATCCTAGAGAATGGAAAAAAAAATAGAGAATGGGGAGAATGATACTTGTTTTCAAATATCTGAAAACTTGTAAGATGGATGAGGTTTTAAACCTCATCTATCATAGAAGACAACTGGGACCAGCTGACAGAAAGTATTTTTTCAAGGAATATGTATGTACAATGAATGACATTAATCCATATAACTTAGACTACATTGTTGAGGTAATAAGCCACCCACCTTTAAGGTATACTGGCAAACCTGGATAGCCACTTGTCTGGAATATTGCAGAAAGTTTCAAGCATCAAACCAAGGACTAAACTGACATCATGGCTCATATCAGGTCTACAACTCCAAGAATTTTAGTAGCCACAAGTACAGATAGTTTTTAAAACAAAAACATAAACACATTATCTATCATGTAAATTGTAAATGTAAGAAGAAAAGTTAAACAATTTCATAAACTTACATATTGTTAACTGAAGTTTTAAAAGATACTTCTACATTATAATAAAATGTGTTAATTTCAAAAGAAGTAAAAGGAAAGAATGGCAGTATATGACAAAGATTTATGAAGAATAAAGTTCTATCAGAACTGTGGAATGTGAAGTAGAAAGACTGAGCTTGACCTTGGATGAAAAATCTGAACTATGCATGTGATATGTTATAGGATATCAGAGAGCAGAGAAAAGAGAATTATGCAAAATACATGATAGAATCAGGTGAAAATATCAACATATTTTGTTTAACTCAATTCCCTCGAAGATTGTATTAGCTGTTTTAGAGTTGTTCTTTGAATTATACTTTGTCACCCTTAATTATGGCTGCATATACATAAGTACAAATAACTGTACTAATCTAGAAAGCTCATTGATAAAAAAAAAATGGTCAGACTGCGGGGCGACTTGAGAGATTAGTCCCATCAAAAATAGTAGACGTGGTAGTTTTAGCTTCTATTTTTACTTAAGATGCTGACCATATACCAAATCTCTGTGTTCCAGTCTTCAGAGAATAGATTGGGCCCAAAGGAGCTCCTCTTTATTTAAAAATCCACCTCCATAATTTGTCTGCTCCTCTAAAGTGCTGATTCTAAAATACCAAATTGTTTGGCTGTATTTTGACCTCATGATTCAAACGTTATCTGCCTAGCCTGGTATGTTTTAGAACTGAAAGGCTTGGAAACGTCTAGTCCTTGCTTCCATGATTATCTCTCTGTCCCACCTTCCAAATATGAAAGGAACAAATATATTTTTCTACTCTGCTAATATGCAAATTCAGTTTCCCTGCATTGAGAACTCTGAAGTGCATATTGTTGTTACTGATGGGGAAGTTGAAGCTGGTATAAATGCTGCTTTTGGCCTTGACATAAGAATAGATGATTAAAATAAAATTGCACTTCTCTGGCAGTGTTAAGCATTGGCCAACTGCCCAAATTCAGCAGTGCACATTCTGGTAGGCTTAACTTCTCTCTTGACACATTGCACCGCTGAGCTCAGACTTCCCCTGCCTGTTACTTCAGATGTGCTAGATTGATATATTTATCCCGCCTCATTGCCTGTGAGTACCTAAGGCATTAAAGAAAAGATTAACCTGCAGGTATGATGAACTCTGGGGACTTTTACATTAGATGTCACTTCTTAAAGCATTGTCTTTAAGGATCACACACACACATACAAGCCAGATCAAAATGAAGCCTGTGTTACGTTAGTAGTTTTTAACCATTTGCTAGAAGATTGAAAATTATATTACATCATATCATAGACTAAGTAAGGTTTTGTAGATTTTCTATTTAATTCATAGCTCCAGGCATTATAGTTAAGACACAAAACAGTATCAAAGGATTCTATGTTCAGGGAAAAAATAAACTATACAAATTCTTGCTTTGTATGGCATGCCAAAAACTTACATTTTTAAACTAATTTAAGAACATTTTCCTTTCACTCATCTACACTCTCCACTGAATTGATAGCTTGATTGCATTTTTACAGATTTAATTACATATTACTACATAGAATATAAATCACTATAGTGTAGTAACTCAGATTGATGATGCAGAATTTCCTGAATTTTAATATGAGATCCAGCTTTTAGGAACTGTGTGACTTAGGGCAGGTTTCTAAACATGTCTTACCATAGGGCAGGTTTCTAAACATGTCTTACCATACCTGTGCCTCAGTTTCCTCAGTTTTCAAAAAAATGAGCTACTCTCAACAAGGTTGCTATGAGGACTTAATTACGTAGTACATAGTAAGGACTTAGAATAGTGCTTGACACAGAGTGAATGCTCAGTTAATATCAGCTACCGTCATTAACCAGAGTAGAAATGAGTGCACTGAATGTTCAAGAAACCATGGCATGCATGTTATTGCTCATGTGTATCCTACAGAAAAGAAAAATTGGAAGTTAGTGATAGCTGTCTTCAAATGTCTGAAAAGTTAAGTTTTGAAGGCATTAAACTTAATCTATGTACCAGAGAAGAAAACTAGTAAACACTAGTACATAAACACCACATATATATATATATATATACACACACACACACACACACACACACAGAGAGACACACACGCCAATCATCTCTCTGTTCCCAACCCTATGGATCCTGATGTAAATTTATACAGAAATTTCATCTGCACTTTCATGGACTACGTACTCAGAAAATAATCAGATAATGTGCAGATCCTGGCCTCTTAAGAGACTTATGTGTTCACACAGACATCATCAACTCCAAAAGTACAGTAAATTTTCAAGTGCCCTCCTCCAAATTCTATCTGCTCTCAATAAAAATATATATAGTTTCTTACAATGATGAAAGAAATAGGGGGAGTAAGAGAACAGCCTTTTTTTTTAAAGCTTTATTACTCTGTTCTTTAATGTTATAAGTAAACTAGTCTGACTACTTAGTTGAAATTCAAAAATCTTTAATTCTAAATCATTAAATATATATTTATATATATATATTTAATAAGAAAAGAGAAGCCTTCTGCACTGTTGAGGTCTGCTGGCTTTTTACTAGGATGTTCCAACAGAATTCAAACAGCAGTAATTCTGTTCCAAATGCAAGTTAGAATCACCTGGAAACTTGAGAAAATGCTGATATCCAGGTTCCTTCCCCAAGGAGTCAGATTTTATTAATCTGGGCTGGCAATCTGGAATCAGTATTTATGAAAGCTCTCTAGCTAGTTTTAATATTCAGCCAAAGTTAAGAACCACTGGTGGAGTCTTAATTATTCCACAGAGGATTCTAACACAATTAACTGGGAAAAAAAATTACATAACAAAAAATTATTACATAAACAATGAAACATCATTATATAAGTTCATAAACACTGAAAGCCATGGTACGGTAGAGATCAGTAGAAGGACAGCAAGTTTGGACCCTAAGATTTCAATGTTATTATTGATATCAGGTTTCCACGTAAATGTCAATACAATAACTACAACACATATATGAAAACAAATTTCAGATGTTTCATTACAGTGCAGCCACTGGGAAAAAGCACGCTTACTAGGTTCAGAAATAGGATTACAAAGATGGATAAAACAATGCCTCTGCTCACAAGCAGCTCAAAATTGAGATTTGAAATAAAATAGCAGCATAGCTGGAGCATGAGACTAAAGTTTATTTATTGAGTTTTTATTGTGTGCTGGACACTGCTTAAGCATAGCACATGAAATGTCTTTGCCCCATTTTACAGGTAAAGAAATGGAGGAACTTAGAGGATAAGGAAATTATCCAAAGTCATATTGTTGCTACTGGTGGAGCAAGGACTTTAACTGCACTTATAACCACCATGCCATACCACTTTTCAAGCTCAAAATCTCTCAGATTCTGTTACTCAGTGACCCACTGTGTCTTCTGTGAAAATTTGTACACGCTTATTAAGAAAGAAGTGTTATTTTGAAAACCAAAATTGCTTGGTGCCTTATTAAAAGCAAGATTTGAGATACTTTGTTTTTTAAGGTTTTGAACAACGTTTAACAAAAATAAATTAGTGATGTTTGACTTTCACCAGTAGAAAACAATTCTTGGTAACTTACAACCTAGATAATTTTATAGATGTGATTAGATAAAATAACTTACAGAATTGAAAGAAAACCTGGAAAAACACTCCTTGGCAAGTTCAGGGACTAAAGAGATTCTGGCAATATAGGAAGCAAGAACAATAAAGGTTTTCGGGTCTCTCAGATTTAAATAAATCATATTCAACCACTTCCTCTGCTTGTTTCACTTTACTAAATATTCAGATTTCAGGAAGAGTGGGATTGGCTGAGCTTTGGGTCACATGCCCACCTGCTAACCAGGAGAGACTTGGCACCTTGATAATTAATTCTACCATAACCACTTGAAATGTGGAGAAATATTTCTCCAAAGAAATTTCTTAAAAGAATGATGGAATCAAGCAATAACATCTGGCTAATAAACCCCTATTGCTATTGAAATGGAGCAATGCAATAATTTTTAAAAGCCTTATAAAATAAGCCTGTCCGTTGGTTAAAAACTGTCCCGAAGAGGAAGTGGGAGGGTGCAAAGTGTAATTCATTTGCAAGATAGCTGCAAGGACAATTACCATGCATCAATAAGCTTATTCATCCTCCCCTGAAACCTACCTTCCTAACCTCTTAAATTATGCTTTCAGAACAAGATTTTGGAACAAGATTTGTCCTGTTTTAGATAATTAAGGCTGGAGCTGCTGATTAACCCCAAAGCTTCTATCATTGAAATGGATTTAACATGAGACCAGGAAAAGCTCTTTGCTAAGCTGAAATTTGAAATGACGACTTGTCTTCTCTTGACTAATCCCCTTCTGAAGGCTGCATCTCACTCTCCAAGTAGAACAAGAGAAGTATTTCTCCACACATTTCTGGCTAGGCCTAAGCATTTTCTCACAATATCATTTCTCCATTTATGACAGTCTTTTCATCATTTGATTTCAATGGTAATGATTATTCTGTTGTCTATGAGATCAAGTTTAACTTCCTCATCACCAGTTTTCCAGCTGCACATCACCCTACTGCTTCAGAAACACACTGTGTTCCAGCCACACCAAAATATTAACTGTGCCTCCACAAATGGGGTGCCTTTCCAAGTCTATGTCCCTATACATTCTCTGCTTTTCTTAACTTTTCCATCTCATGAAGTGTCATTCTTGTATTAAATAAGTTCAAGGATCAACCTACCTATTCAAGAGCTATAGACCTCTCTAGTAGCTTGTACCTTACAACAAGCTTGCTGAAGAACCTTGAGCCATATCCTATCCAGTAACTGCCAGGGCCACCCACTTCTGGGATTCCACACCCAACCTAGCCTGTCATGTTTTGTTCATGTTTCTATTAAAATAGTTTAACAGTATAATAATTGTTCGCTTACCAATATGTCTCTCCTTTTACACTGTGAGCTGCTTAGGGATAGTGCCCTTTTGTAACCATCTATCACCATGAATTCAGTAAACATTTATTGAGTATCTGCTATGCTGAAGAACTTGTCTAAGTACTAGGGTTTCAATTATAAAAATATAAACAAATCCTGCTGTCATAGCACCTAGAGCACAGGGTCTTGACAAAAACACAGACAATGAAGCAGGCCATTATAACACTCTGTGGTGAGTACAATGATAGGAAAATACAGGATTGTATAGGAACACATTGAATCCTTACAACCATCCCATAAGGCAGGTCCTTCATTATATTTATGAAGAAATTGGAAAGCTAAGATGTTATAATTAATTTGCTTCAAGTCAGGCAGGCGACAATAGACCTGTACGCTATCCCAAACCCTGAATACCCAAAACTCAAGGCTCATCTATTGTGCTATGTTGCTTCTTTTCCCAGAAGAAGATGAGAACAGATGCAATCACCTGTGGAAGCTGGGTGAGAAAAAGAGAGGACCTAAGACATACTCCCAGAAAAATCAATACATAAAGAAGACAGAGATAAAAGGCTGCCCCAAAAGGCAAAGTGAAATAGGATAAAACAAAAAGTAGGTTGAAAGCAAGGACAGTTTGTATCCATAGAAGCAAAGAGAATAGAATACTTGACACAATGACTAGCATGAAATAGCCATGTAATACTTTTTTCTTCTTTTCTTTTCTTTTTCTTTCTAGAGATGGAGTCTCCCTCTGTCACCAGGCTGGAGTACAGTGGCACAATCTCGGCTCACTGCAACCTCCACCTTCTGAGTTCAAGCAATTCTCCTGCCTCAGCCTCCCGAGTAGCTGGGACTACGGGCGTGCGCCACCACGCCCAGCTAATTGTTTGTATTTTTAGTAGAGACAGGGTTTCACCATGTTGGCCAGGATGGTCTCCATCTTCTGACCTCGTGATCCACCCGCCTTGGCCTCCCAAAGTGCTGGGATTACAGTTGTGAACCACTGTGCCCGGCCCACTTAATACATATTAAATGACAAACTAGCTTAATAAATATAATCATGAAACAAGTCTTCTTGGACTTCTTTCTTAAAGAAAGCTTGAGGATTATTGCTAACTCTTGGTAGGAGATTTTTTTTTTTTTTTTTTCTTGAGACAGACTCTCGCTCAGTCGCCCAGGCTGGAGTGCAGTGGCGCGATCTCGGCTCACTACAAGCTCCAGCTCCCGGGTTCACGCCATTCTCCCGCCTCAGCCTCCCAAGTAACTGGGACTGCAGGCGCCCGCCACCAAGCCTGGCTAATTTTTTGTATTTTTAGTAGAGACAGGGTTTCACCATGTTCGCCAGAATGGTCTGGATCTCCTGACCTCGTGATCCACCCACCTCAGTCTCCCAAAGTGCTGGGATTACAGGCATCAGTGCCCAGCCTGTAGGAGAATTTAAACATAGTCTATGTAAAATGAGAAATATAAACATGAAAATCACTTAGATGACATTTTTCAATTGTGTTAAAATAGTCACAAACTGAGACCTGCACTGTAAATTGTGTGGCTTTATTATAATTAAACTTACTGCTGTAAATACAAGATAATTGGATGATTAGATACTTAAGGTCTTGTGAATACTTTCATCTTTTCTAGAAAACAGCTTACAAGTAGAAATTGACAATTCATTGAAAGCTCTGACAACACAATCTATCAAAGATGAAACTGCTGACTAGATTCTGCATCTAATATTGGGATAGATCCTGACTTAAGTACTTCATAAATGAATCACTATTTTTACTTGATGGATAATATAAAATGCATTCCTGGACATATATGCAAATGTTCAAACATAGACATGACCACAAATAGTAAGTGAAAAAAGAAGCTTTAAATTCGGTTAGCACTCTCCAGAGAAAGAATAAGGATGGGATTCATTCAAGACAAAATCATTGTGGTAATCTTTTCAGATAATATTTTAAGATGTGAGAATCATGAAGTTAACTTTGTATTAGTCTGGCTTATTACCAGACTCTGCACAGAGTCTATTGTGCAGTGCTATCAGATGTACTATTTTGTAGATCACAGTATATACCATTCATCAATCTGGTCAGTCAGGGGATAAAGAAGGAAGAACAAAGGTAAATAAATTATAGACTACTGTTTAATTGAAGTTACTGTAATAGTTATAAATTACTTGCTGATTTCATAACAAGGTTAACTCACCTAATATACTCCATTTTAAAAGGCTTTCATTGGAAAAGACATTATCCAACAAGTATGGTTTTCATTTGGTGAAACTGCCTCAGTAAAAAATAGGAAAATATAGTAATACTTGCATAGTCAACATGCATTATTTTTCAAATAAAATTTTAAATCATGCATAAATTCACAAATAGTTGTACTGGAATTTGTTCTTAACATAAGTTATAATTTATCTTATTTCTAGTATGCTAACTCACCCTATCATGTTACTGATACATTTTCTCCTATGAAACTGAATGAAGGAGCATATGAATTGTGTGTCCAATAACCAATCATCTACGAAGCAGCTTGATTAACGATGCTTTCACATCTGTTCTCTTCCATTCATAGTCCACACTTCGATAATCTAGTCCAATGCCAGAGTCTATTATGCAGTGCTATCAGATATACTGTCTGATGGCTAAAGCAGTAAGTATCCTTAGTTACCTTTTGGTAGAATATCAATTTAGAAATCCAAACAGACTAATGCTTCTAAAGAAGTGCTATAGTGGTGAAATTTTCTAGTTGTTTAATTCCTTTTGTGGTATTATTTTCCTAAAAGTTGTGTGCCAGGTTATTCTTACAGTTATATTTTATCAAACAATAGTTTAGATTATTACTTTATGACCTAAGTAAATAACTCATGGAAGAAAAGTTATAAATTTATCATATTGACTATGGATCCACAGTAAATGTAGTATTTTCTAGTTCATTTTTCCATGTCCTACCCTTTCGAAGACTGATTAAAAACCTACCACTTCAAGCACAAAAATTTAAGGACAAAGAAACACTGTCCCTGATAATAAAATATGTACTGTGACAAGCATGAATATTTAAGGACAAGGAAAACTTTTAATTACTATAAAATATGAACAAACCTACTTATAATCATATCCAATACTTTTTCCTTTTAGAAAATCCTTTTCCTACTACTCATTGACTACTCAATTTACTCCAGTCTGAATTGTGACATAATTCCACCAATAATTTCTTGTTAAGAGCACCACTTTAGGGGCTGGGTATGGTGGCTCACACCTGTAATCCCGGCACTTTGGGATGTCGAGGTAGGCAGATCACTTAAGGTCAGGAGTTCAAAACCAGCCTAGCCAACAGGGTGAAATCCTGTCTCTACAAAAAACACAAAAATTAGCTGGGCGTAGTGGCATGCATCTGTAACCCTAGCTACTGGGGAGGCTGAGGCATGAGAATCGCTTGAACCCGGGAGGTGGAGGTTGCAGTGAGCTGAGATCATGCCACTACACTCTCCAGGATGAGCAACAGAGTGAGACTCTGTCTCAAACAAAAAACAAAACAAAACAAAAGCACCACTTTATATCATTAAACAATTTACAACATGGATGGACCTGAAGTACATTATCCTAAGTGAAATAGGCCAGAGACAGAAAGAAAATATTGCATGATCCCACCCATATGTAGAATTAAATAGAGAAGAGAGAGAGAGAGAGAGAGAGAGAGAGACAGAGACAGAGACAGAGACAGAGATGATAGACTGATAGATCAAATACATAGAGATAGAGAATCAAACAGAGATTTACCAGAGTTGGGATGTTAGGGGAGTGGGTAGAAAATGGAGAGATGGAAGTAAAGGATACAAAGTAGTAAATATATAGGATGAAAACATTGAAAGATCTAATCTACAACATGAAGGTTATAGTTAGTAATAGTGTATTATATTTAGGATTTTTGCTAAATGAGTAGATTGTAGCTTCTCTTGCTGCAGAGGGAGAAATAGGTACCCATGTGAGATGATAGACATGCTAATTTTTTCCACTATAATAAACATTCTAATACATATATATATATATATATATATATATGTATACACACACACACACATCTTTAAATACCATGTTGTATACTTTAAGATAGACAATAAAATTTATTTTAAACATGCAATGATCACTCTTCTTTCTTTGTCCTTCTAGAATCATCAGAGGTATATGATACAAGTGTCTGCTCAATCTTTGTGTTAAAACTCTTCCTTTACTTTCATGACTTCCATCCTTCTTACACTGAAGGATGTTTTTGTATGAAAAGATAAGATGAGGCCAAAACAAAACAAAACACAAAAAACAACTTTCCTTCTTCACAGATAGGCTAAGAATAAAATTTTAAATGTAGCTTTCTTCCTTGAGACAAATAGACCCAGATAGCCATGCTATTTTCAAAGTCCTACCTTTTGCAAACACTATCAAGAGATCCATTTATAAGTGATTTTTAGAATTATTTTTGTGTTAAAAGTACTACATTTTCACTAGAAATATAATGTCACATGTCCTGATTATCAAAATTAAAAAAGATCTAAACACAAAGCTTAGATTATAAAAGTTCTAGAAGAAAATATAGGAAATAATATTTACAACCTTTGGGTAGGCAAAGATTTCTTACACCACAAAAGCACTAACATTAGAAGAAAATGAACAACTGGAGTTCATCAAAAATAAAGTATTCAGCTTTGCAATGTATTGTTAAGAGAATGAAAAGGCAAACCATAGGCACGGAGAAAATGCTTGCAACACACACATAAGTTAAAAAGTAAGAGCTCTTATAACTCAATAATAAAAAGACAACACGCCATTTTTTATTGGGAAAATGACTTGAATGGACAATTCACAAAATAATCTTCTAATAGCGTGTGAAAAATGGCCAGCACATTTTATCACCAGAGGAATAAAATTTAAGCTGTACAGAAAGTCCCGCAGGTATTCATAGGAAAGCTAAAATTAAAAAAGTTGACAATATCAAATGTTGATAGGTATTTAAAGCCATTGAAACTCTCACTCATTTCTGGTGGTGGTGCAAAATGCTACAGCAACTTTGTGAAACTCTTTAGCAATTTATTGTAAAGTCAAACATACTTTTACTCAGCCATTCTAGTCCTAGGTATATAATCAAGAGAAATAAATCATTTCCTTGTAAAAAAGACTTATATATGAATGTTTCTAGCAGCTTTATTTAGAATAATAAAAAGATGGACATAATGGAAATATTCATCAAAGGGTGAATGGAAAAGCAAATTATGAAGTATTTCCACAATGTAGCCTTCAATTAAATGGAACAAACTACTGATTCACGCTACAACACAGATGAATCTAAAACTCAATATATTGACCAAAAAAGATAGATACAAAGAGGCTATTGTATGGTTCCATTTGTGTTAAAATTTCTAAAAAGTAACATTAGTTGAGAAATAAGATCAGTGGTTGTCTAGGACAAAAGGGAGGGTGGGAAGATCAACCACAAAGGCGTCTAGAACACCGAACAGGTTGATGTTGGCACAAAGGCACACATTTCTCAAAATGCATAAAAATTTACACTTAAAATTATGCTTCAAAAAAATGACTATATGATTATATTCTCACTAAAATATTTTAATGTTCCATAGTAATTTCTGATTATAAAAGTAATATATGCTAACTATAAACCTTCAAAGATTACAAAGATACAAAACATAAAAATGGATATCTTCTGTATTATTACCTCCTCCTGAGGAAGACATTTTAAAATGTGGTATATCTTACTTCAGAATGTTGTATATATAATATATACACACACATATACATATTTATGCATATACCTATTTTACAAAAATGGGACAAGCTTCATATAACCTATTTTCTACTTGTTTTCTTTTAAACTAATGTTTCTTTTTGATGTTCTATGTCAGTTCATGCAACATTCTAATGAATTCAATACAATTTTCTAATGAATACCATACTAATGGTATGGTAATTTATTTTATAGCTGTACCATAATTTATTTTGTCAATGTCTATCAGTGGAAAAAAATTCAAAATACACTTCCAGATATTTAAGTTGAGAAATAAAAGAAAATAAATGTGTCACTCTTTTAATGAAAAGCAATCTTGATTGACTACTGTAGTAAAATAATGCTTTGTGTAATCTACCCAGGGTCGGAATACATTTATATCAGCCTTGCATCTTCACAACTGATGAAAATGCTAGGAGTAGAAACACTGCATGATAAAGTGTGAAGTTTTAAGAAACCTTTTGAATCAAATGGAGAAAGTGCAGCTCGGATTGATCAAGAGAAGTATCCAAGGTCATATAGAGTGTGGTTGGCAGACTCAGCATCAGTGCCAAGTCCCCAAATCTTAATGTAGTGTTTTTCACACATTTTCTTTCGTGCAGAATTCACTAACATGGAAGGGGCTTCAATCTACAATCTTGGCATCATTAACATTGTATCAGAACACCTGAAGTCACCAATCTTACCTACAGTTGAATTATTCAGTAGAAAGAAACACTATGCAATGAGGGTATGGAGGTAGCATGGAGCTTGTCTTTCAGGAATGATTCTTTATGCTTCACAATTTAACATACCGCAACAGCATGATGCATCTAATGATTTTTTAAAACAGCTTTCTGCTGACAGCATAAACAGAAACAAGTTTATTTTGAGTGAGCAGCTGCTGTTTTTTCATTGAGATACGTCATTAGCTGAAATAATGCAACAGGCTGGCACTGCCGTGAGTGGATAAACGTCTATGGGGTTTGTGGACTGGCAAACATAAGACCAATCTGCTTCTGTTGCAATTACCAATAAACCAAACAGCCCATCTTCAATTTTATGAGACTGAAAAGTTAAGCCAGTCTGCAAAAGAGTTACAGAAATGGGCTGCACAGATTGCCTATTTTAATGAATGGATCAACTGCAGATGTCAGATGTTTTTTTGTCCGTCTTTGTGGTGTTTGTAAGTTTATTTTTCAGTTTTGTTGAATTATTTTTTTAAAAATGTTCTTATATCCCTTTAAACATATTTCTAACATGAAACAGTTACGTTGATGGAAAAAGTTTAGTTCTTTTCAGCAAAATTCCCTTTTTTCCATCTGTGACAATCTATTCATTAATATTTACGTTTCTCAACAAAGATTTTAGTGCCCTAACTGGTCTCAAAGTAAAAAAAAAAAAAAAAAACCTGAGAAAGAACTTTTGGTCAGTAAATGATCTCAAAAAAGTTGTGGATTGACAATTTTGAAACAAGTGATTTCTCCTTTTTGAGTGTGTTTTATGTTTTTATCATCCACCTTCATTTTAGTGGTTCAGGAAAGTCTCTTGTTTGTGCATTCCTACACACCTCTAATTATGTAACACCATCTTTTTGGCTGACCTCAAAAATTCCATTTAAACTAAGTATAATAGCTAATTACATGTTCTATTAAGAAAGTTTTGTTTCGAAGTTTTAACTCACTGAAGAGCTGCAAAAATAGTATAGAAAGTCCTCATATAGCCTTTACCTGGCTTCCTTTACACTAACATGCTGCATAACCAAAGAATATTCATCAAAATTAAGGAATGTTTTGTATTAGACTTTATAATTTTCAAAAATGTGATTAATATAATTTATAATTTTTAAAAATGTGATTAATATAAGAATGATATGAAATGATAAATATACTGTACAAGGACAAGAAGCTAAAAAAAGAAAAACCAAATATCAAGAGATTTCTGAGAGGGGAGAGATTACTTCCAGCCAAGTAGTTCACTGAAGGATTCATGGTTTCGCGGAATTTCCACTGGGAACTGGATGCTGACAGGGATCTAGACAGATAGCAGTGAAGCTGGAGGGAGATCTTTTAATTTAAAAATAAGGAATGAGATAGAAAGCAAAAATTCAAGTGTGAAAATCTCTACCCTAGGAAAATTTGAAAACAAACAAAAGACTAATTTATCTTGTTCGTTTCCCTTTCATCGACTTTTTAGTGTAATAATTTTATTGTTAAATCATTAAGGAACTATGAATTGTGAGAATCAGATGAAGATTAATAATTTAAAGAAAGTCTGCAAACCTTGATCCCATGGTAAGCTATTGAATGTGCCATTAAATTAGTGAACTCTTTCTTGGCCTAATCCCAGATAATTATAATTCTGCTGTGACACACTCTCACCTTTGAATAGTTAGCATCTCAGCAGTTGAAGAGGTCATGTCCTTAGGGTGTCAGTTAATCAAATTGCAGAAACTTCACCATTTTCTTTAAAACTTCAAGCACATTTAATACTGGTATCCTTGAGGATCACGGACATTTGCTGAAAATGTTAAGTATAAAAAGCGATCAACTATTCATGTTCTGTGTTATTTATATCATTTGGATTTATATAACACAGATGTTTTAAAAACAGAACTAGTCTGGATTAATGAAGGTATAGGCCAGTTACAAAGGCAACAAGTTGCCAAGATAATTCCCAACACCCCTTGGGTTAAGGGGCAATAGCATGTTGTTGCTAAGAGCAGTCGTTGATATTGGCTGCCCTACAAAGATTACTTAGCGTCTACTGAATTGTTTGTAGAAAGGATAGAGGTGTTACATAAATTATCATTCTAGAAATTTAATTTTATTTCAAAAGGAGTAAACATCTCTCCTTATATGGAATTTCCCGATCATTGAAAGCAGATTGAGCAGAAGAATGCAAACAAATTTGTTTTGATCTTTATTCAAATCCAGCAACGTGAGCACTCCTTATTTTGGGAATAGAACCTGGAACTTCATGGAAGAGTGAGCCCAGATTACCACCTATTATGCTCTTCTTCCTTTTTTTTTTTTTTTTGGCTTATTTTTTCACTGAAGTCATCACTAACAAAAAACTCAATTTTAAAGGTAATTCCCACCTCTTCTCGATCTACTCAAATTTTATCAATGATGCATGGCCCTCGACGCTCAACTTTACCATCAAGACTTAACCGGTCACCTTTCCTCAGGAGTGTTCCCTTCTCTCATGTCTGTAAAATATGTTTCATACAATGTATTGCACTGTTCTATATTGTATACTTATTTGTTCATGTGCTTTGTTACTTCTTCTTCTCAACTAGATCGAGACCTCCTTGAGAACACATCTGGTACTTATTAATAATCCTTCCTATGATAAATGTTTCGGAAATATTTGAAGCCTGACTTTTTTTTTAACTTTTGTTTTAGTTTTAGAGCTACAGTTGCAGGTTGCTTGCATAGATCAATTGTATATTGTGGGAATTTGGTGTACAGATTATTTCATCACCCGGGTAATAAGCATAGTACACATCAGGGAGATTTTAATCCTCACCCTTCTCCTACACTCCACCGTCAAGTAGGCCTTGGTGTTTTCTGTTCCCATCTTTGTGTCCTTGTATACTCAATGTTTAGCTCCCACTTATAAGTGAAAACATGTGGTGTTTAGTTTTCTATTCTATGCTAGTTTGCTTAGGATAGTGAATCCCAGCTCCATTCATGTCGATGCAAAGGACATTATTTCATTGTTTTTTATGACTGTAAAGTATTCCATGGTATATATATTCCTCATTTTATTTATCCAGTCTATCACTGATGGATATTTAGGTTGATTCCATGTCTTTGCTATTGTGAATAATGCTGCAATGAACATATGCATGCATGTGTCTTTATGGTAAAATGATTTATATTCCTTTAAGTATATACCCAGAAATCAGATTGCTGGATCAAAGGGTTGCTCTGTCTTAAGCTCTTTAAGAAATTGCCAAACTGCTTTCCACAGTGGCCGAACTAATTTACATTCCCACCAGCAGTGTATAAGCATTCCCTTTTCTCAGCTTTACCAGCATCTGTTATTTCTTGACATTTTAATAGTAGCCATTCTGACTGGTGTAACATGTTATCCCATTGTGGCTTTGATTTGCATTTCTCTGATGATTAGTGATGTTGAACCTTTTTTTAATATGTTTTTGGCCATGTATATGTCTTCTTTTGAGAAATGTCTGTTTGTGTCCTTTGACTACTTTTTAAGGGGATTGTTTTTTGCTTAATCTGATTGAGTTCCTTAAAGATTCTAATGTTAATACCTAATATTCATATCTAACATCTAATAAAACTAAATCTAATGTCTGATTTTAATATCTAAAGACATTAATCCTTTGTTGGATTCACAGTTTGCAAGTACCTTTTCCCATTCTGTGGGTTGTCTACTTACTCTGTTGATAATTTCCTTTGCTGTGTATCTCTTTAATTAGGTCCCATTTATCAATTTTTGTTTCTGTTGTAATTGTTTTTAGGGTCTTCATCATGAAATCTTTTCCGGGGCTGATGTCCAGAATGGTACTTCCAAGGTTTTCTCCAAGGGTTTTTACAGTTTTAGACGTTACATTTATGTCTTTAATGCATCTTGGGTTGATTTTTGTGTATGGTGTAAGGAAGAGGTCCAGTTTCAATTTTCTGCATATGACTAGCCAGTTATCTCAGCTTCATTTACTGAATATGGAGTCCTTTCCCTGTTGCTTGTTTTTGTCAACTTTATCTCAGATCAGATGGTTGTAGATATGTGGCTTTATTTCTGGGTCCTCTATTCTGTTTTACTGGACTATTTGTTTCGGATCTATGATGGTCACCCCAAGTACGGACCACTGCAGAACACTATGCATCACCTAAGTCACCAGGTCATTTTTATTCATCAAGTATTTATTAGGGGCTCATTAACAGCAAAGCACCATACTACAGATATAAAAGAATGAAGTATATCTGACATGTGCAGATTCTGTTTCTTAGGGGATTGCTGCTTAAGAGAAAAATAATTCAAGTACGTAAATAACTATAATGAAGTGGGGAAGCTGTGTGTGCTTAAGAGAATCACTGTTAAAAAAAAACAAAAAAAAAAAAACAAACAACTCTCCACGTGCTAGCAATGCACTTGGGTTAAGCCTTGAAGACAAGAGGATTTTAGAGTAAGAAGGTAACCAATGCAGGAAAGTACAAAAAAAAAAAAAAAAAAAAAAAAAAAAATCACAGGGAAGAGCACACAGTTAAAATTAATAGAAGAAAATAACTAATTCTAATTCATTTTAAAAATTGAAACCAGGTCTACATAATGAAAATATTAAATGTGTCATTTTAGTTTTGATTTTACTGGTGTTGGATAAGAAACACTTAGGAGTCTTTACCATCAATAGAACATGTTGTATGTTTCATCCTTCAACAAGCACTCCATCATCTCTAAGGACCCACATTTGAGGTGAAAAATATACTAAAAATAAATGAAGAATAGTAGATATGTAGAGTTCCCGGGGAAAAAATTTGAATAATCCTTTTAACAATATTTTTCATACAAGTTTAACAAAAAGATTTACTAAAGAGGAGGCAAAGGGGAGAGTTAAAAATAGATATTTTAGAATAAAAGAGATAATAATTTCAGTATGCCCCCCAAATTTAAAAGGACCAGAAACATTAGATTATAACAAACATTACAGCATAAAAGAAATCTACAATGTCAAGGTAAGGTTAATGGCCTAGCACTTGGTTGTCAACTTTTTATTTAATTACACTTTGGAAATATTTGGGAGTTCTTCATATAGGTAAGAAAATTATGCTGCTAAAAGTCCACCAAAGATAAACACAGATCTATGTACCAAGAGTATATACAATCAACCTTCCCATTCGCCAAATGTTTATTATACGAAAATTCAAATGATCTCTTATGCTATTCCTGTTTATTTCTTGTTTTTTTGTTTAGTACCTGTATTTGTCCATTCTCACACTGCTAATAAAGACATACCAAAGACTGGGTAATTCATAAAGAAAAGGAGGTTTAATGGACTCACAGTTCCAAATGGCTGGGGAGGTCTCACAATCATGGTGGAAGGTGAAAGAGGAGCAAAATCATGTCTTACATGGCAGCAGGAAGAGAAGTGCTGAGCAAAAGGGGGAAAGCCCCCTATAAAACCTCAGATCTTGTAAGAACTTACTATCATTAGAACAGCAGCATGAGAGTAACCACCCCGTGATTCGATTACATCCACCTGGCCCTGCCCTTGACACCTGCAGAGTATTACAATTCAAGGTTAGATTTGGGCGGGGACACAGCCAAACCATATCAGTACCCAATATAATCATAATTCTAAAGAAGCTCTGTGAGTGTAATCTTAATGTATGTTATTCTGGTACCGTAATACATTATTAGTGAAATTGGAGGGATTAATATTTTGTAATAAGGTAAAATTAAAGAAAGGGGAGTGTGAATCTAGGACCAAGATGTCTGCTTGCAAGGCAAAAGAATATGCTCTTAGGAGAAAAAGTCAGAGTAGGAACCAATAGCCAAAATAAATAAATAAATAAATAAAACATTGTTTATAAATTAAGTATAAGGTGTACTTAGTAGGCTAGGACACCTATTAACTTGTATTGATCAAAGTAGTAACATTAATATATACAGCACAGTTTGTTCTCTATGTATCATCTCTTTCCCTCATGGAACATTCTTACAGAATTGAGCAGATCTATGAGAAGTTGCTTCTTAAGCAAAGATGCCACAGTTGGTGCTGTAGTTTTAGGTATGACTGGAGAAGCCTGGTATGTTGGCAAGGGAGACATATATATTCAGCCATTCAGCCTACTCTTCCTACTCTTCCCCTCTGACATCATATGTTAATATATATCTATATCCCTAAAGATCACAGTGCCAATGATGCCATCCAGAATCAATCCGCCTATTACTCAGCCATGAGACCATACAAGTAGTCTCTGATAATTTTTTAATCTCTTGATCTTAGTGTTAATCTAGAGATTATAAGACATTAAAAGTTTTATCTTGTAAATTAACTACGTTTGAAAAAGACATAAGCAGATTTGGCATGTGCTGTTAATAAATGTGCACCGTGTCCTCTAAGTTCTGCAGACCAAAAACATTATTACTTTTCTTCACCTCTCATTGGCTTGTGTC
Source organism: Rhinopithecus roxellana (assembly GCF_007565055.1). NCBI lineage: Eukaryota > Metazoa > Chordata > Mammalia > Primates > Cercopithecidae > Rhinopithecus > Rhinopithecus roxellana. The sequence goes on from NC_044553.1 coordinate 5,072,982, forward strand.
TCTGCCTCCTACAAATCCAGCAAAACTGAAAAAATCCTAGGAAATACTATTCTAGACATAGGCCTTGAAAAAATTTCATAACAAAGACTCCAAAAGCAATTGCAAATGAAAAACAAGAAATTGACAAGCAAGACCTAAATAAAGAGTTTAGATTAAATTATACCAAAAACCTAATTAAACTATCAACAGAGTAAACAGGCAATCTACAGAATGGGAGAAAATATTTGCAAACTATGTATCTGACAGAGTTTAATATCCAGAATCTATAGGGAACTTAAACAAATTAACAAGCAAAAAAACCAAACAACCTCATTTAAAAATGGGCAAAGGACATAAACAGGCACTTTTCAAAAGAAGACATATTGATAGCCAACATTATATAAAGTCTTATTAGACTCAGCATCACGAATCATTAGAGAAATGCAAATCAAAACCACAGTGAAATACCATTTCACACCAGTCAGGATGGCAACTATTAAAAAGTAAAAAAAAAAAAAAAAAAATAACACATGCTGGTGAGGCTGCAGAGAAAAGAGAATGCTTATACACTGCTGGTGGGAATGTAAATTAGTTCAGTCACTGTGGAAGGCAGTTTGGCAATTTCTTAAAGAATTTAGAACTACCATTCAACCCAGTAATCTTATTATTGGATATATACCCAAATGAATATAAATCATTCTACCATAAAGATGCATGCACACTATGTTAATCACAGCACTGTTCACAATAGCAAAGACATGGAATAAACTTAGATGCCCATCAACAGTGGACTGGATAAAGCAAATGAAGTACATATATATTATGGAATCCTATGCAGCCATAAAAAATAAATGAGATTTTGTTCTTTGCAAGAACATAGATGTAGCTGAAGGTCATTATCCTAGTGAATGAATACAGGAACAGAAAACCAAATACTTGTTCTCATTTATAAGTGAGACCTAACCATTTAGTACACACGGACACAAAGACGAGAACAATAGACACCAGGGCCTACTTGAAGCTACAGGGTAGGAGGGAGGGTGAGGATCAAAATCACCTATTGAGTACTATGCTTATTACCTGGGTGAAGAAGTAATATGTACACCATCTCCCCTGACACTCAATTTACCCATGTAACAAACCTGCACATGTAACCCCTGAACCTAAAACAAAAGTTGGAAGGAAAAATAAAAATTGTAAAAAAAAAAAAAAAAAAAAAAAAAAAGCAAAATAAAACCAGGGAAATATCTGGCAGAAGTCAGTCCAGCAACTACTTAAAAAAAAAAAAAAAAAAAAAAAATCATTTCCTCCCAGGGGTCCTTAACACAAAAATAGGCATAACTTTCTTGCATTTATTTCATAAGATGATGCCACTGTTATATTGGGGAAAATATGAAATAGCCACAATAATTAACTCATTTTATTCCAAAATCAGCTATTATTATATGGATTCAAGTTGCTTATTAACTATACCCACTGTTAAACAGTTTTCTGGTAATGAGATGGTCCCTCAATCATACTATAAAATAGAATATTTTACTATATTTTAAGTACTTATGGACAGAAACAAACATATCTCAGCATGAAATTATCCACGCCTTGTAACTGAGTATGAAAACATAGTGAGGACAGTGATAATTATTTCCCTGAATTATTTACTTTTAATTATTTATGATAGCAGGATGAAATTACACAATCACCTTCAGAATCCATGCTTAATGAACTTATTTCATCTACTCTGAAAAGGTCATTTTTTATTCTACCATCCTTCATAAAGCAGTGCACTTCTCAGGGTTCCCTTTTATGGACTGTGGCACAGAGGCAAATAAAATGAAAGAAATAGTCCACAAAAGCCTTCCCAGAACAAGACATAAGAAAAAATCAGACTGTTGAATGCAGCAAGAAAATCACAGGAAATATTTTAAATATTCCTTCTTTTAAAAAATCAGAAAATACAGACTGGCCATTAAATTCCAAAAGCATGAATTCCTAAAATTGTTTAAATGTCCTGAAAGGTAAGGATATGTGAATTTATGACTGATGAAAGGAGGTAGCAAATGCCTTACACCTGGATTATTAGCAAGCATCTGGAAAAGCTTTATCTGTGGAGCAGTTCCTGAGATCCTTCACCTACCCAAGACTATTTATTTGCTAAATGCAGTCATTGTAAGAAACAGATGGAAGAGGTGCTCACTTTTGTGCAACAACATAATTACATTAAAATAAAGCATAGTGATTTTGTCAGAAGAGGAAAATGCATAATGCACTTGCTTAAATTGGCTAATTGATTTTGCAAAGCCAAGGAGACACAGTGGTATGAGTGGATGTGTGTGTACACACAGAATCTTTCTTCACATCTGGAACATTAAAGAAATTCTAACTTCAAATATGCCATTAGCATCCTTAGCACCACCAGGAACACCAAATTTCTCTAAGATTTATTGAGGTACAATTGCTATATCAAAAATTATAAATATTTAATGTATACATTTTGATTAGTTTGGACATATATACACACATATATACATATATAGAAATATTTCTATGTATGTGTATATATGTATGTATATGTGTATATATACATATTCATCACTTCCAAGAATTTCCTTGTGTTCTTTTCTGTTTTGATTTTGGTAAGAACAAATAACATGAGATCTATCTTCCTAATATATTTTAAAGTGTGTTAACAATACAATTAGTGCATTAACAATACGTACTGTGAATTGTGTTGTTAACTACAGGTACTGTATTGTACAGCAGATCTCTAGAACTAACTCATCTTGTATAACTGAAACCAATTTTTCAAAACAATAGAGAAGGATCATTATGTTAACAATCTTATGATCCCTTAACCTTCTTGCTCTCTGATTTCATGATAATAATGGCAGCTTCCATTGCTGACACTATTTTGGGTATGGTATGTACATATATAGATGTTTTTGTCTAAATGAAGAAACAAGGGAAGGGTGGACTTGTTTTCTCCCAGTGATTCAGGGCAGAAATGTGATATTCCAACCACTGTCATAATGGAAAATGTATTGCCCATACAAATACAGGATACTGCTGTTAATTTTCTCTACAGTGTCTACTAAAAAAAAAAAAAAAAAAAAAAAAAAAAAAAAAAAAAAATTTAAACTTTCTGTAGCTAATTACCTAGATACCAAAAAGTTGCAAAGAAGGAAAGTTGTGCAGGAGCTTGAATTCAAGCATGCCAAAATAGGGAAGAAAATGCTTGCTGAACTAGGATCACTAAATGTAAAATTGCTGAGCAAGAAAGAAGTATGTAAATTGATTAAATTTTTCAAGAGAGAGTCATTTTCCTTTCTTTTCTCCTCATGCTGAGAACATTTCTTTTTTAAATATCATGGTCACTAGAGGTTGAATATTCACTAGAAAGCACATTTCAGCACAATTATATGTCAAATCTTGCCAGACAAAATGTGGACCGGTCTTTGGGAATACTGATACCTTTGAAATAAATTGTGTGTTAACAAACAGTCCATGCTGGTGATAACAAGTTAATTGCATAATTATGTTGGGATAAGACAACACAATTAACACATCTCACTCTATGGAGATCTCAGGATAGGTATCCAATTAACTCAGGTCAACAGATTCTTTGCTTAGTATGTGCTTTTCAGTCTACTCCCAAGATGACATCACACACTTGCCTATCTCCTGAAGTGCAAGAAAGCTTTTTAAGGAAATAAGGCAATTTTGAAGAGGTTAGGAACAAACTGCTGTGATCTACTTGATTCAGAAAGTACTATTCTAATAAATCTCTTCCAGTGTGTCGTGAAAATATTGTTTAAAATTGATCCGAGTGGCTAAAATATATAAGTTCATTATGTTGTTTTCCGTAAGTATTTCATTCAAGGATCATATCAAAGCTGAGGACATGAGAGTTGAGTGTAGTCTCAAAAACATCAGAAAGCATGGAAATCCTATTTGATAAAGATATATTTAAAACTGAGAAGATTACCAGACTATCACAAGCAAAGAGAGAACCTTGCATGTAATTTTAGAAAATATGAAATGCCTTTAACAACTTGCCAAAGAAATAGGCTTTGATATATAAATAAATGTGTAATATTATGGAGGGATTCATTTTTAATTCATTTGTTATCCTGAATACAAAAGCAGCATTGAGCAGAAATGTCAAAATAGGGAACATCTGTTGGTGCCATCCCCTCCAGCAGAAACTGGTAACCCCTTTTGCAATTACATAGCATTTACTTACCACTTTTCTAAACACTTGTCATATTGCAACACAATTATTTTTAAGACTCTTCCACAATAAGGTAAGTTGTTGAGAAACAGGGAATGTGTCCAAATTCACCTTTTCATCCCCATCCATCATTCACTTATTTCCCAATAAATGTGTGTTAAATAAGAGAAAATGTATAAATAGCAATGTAATAAATTTCATTATCATGTCACATAGATATGTGTTTTTTGTAGTTATTTCAACATTAGCCATCCTTAGGTTTATATAAAGGGGAAATGAATAGAATGGCAATGCAATGTTATATCCTACGTAAATGGAATGCTCTGGCTCATGGTAATGGAATATAGCCAGTTGGAAAAGCCATGAAGTGGAACTAAACAGTGAAGTCAGAGAAGTTGGTACAGATGCTGGGAGAAACTTCAAGCTGCTAGACCTCACACACATCCAAATATAAACTAAGATAATGCACTGGCATTGACATTTCTCACATGGGAAATATGAAGCCAAATGCTATCTTGTAAATCTGTATCAGCACAATGCCTGGATGTTGAAGTTCTGTCCACAATTTCCTGGCTACCACACTGGCATTTAGAGACAGGCCTCTGTCTCAAATCTAGGCATTAATGAGAGAGCCAGCAATGCCTGGGTCCTAAAGAGGCTAAGATGCCAGGCAAAAACAAAGACAGGATTTGAGCAAAAACAAAGACAGATATGCTTTTTCACTGGAAAAAGTATAGTTATCCAGAAGGTGGAGACAACATGGAATTAGACTTGCCAAAAAAATCACAAGTCCAATACAGAGCTTTAAATATAATAAAGGTTGAAGTTGGAACTTGGATGACTTGATTCAAAGTCTTAAGTTGTTAAATTTTCTTTTATTTTCTGTGTAAAGTCAGGATTGGATCTGGAGACAAAGCTGGTTTGAACATGCTAATGGAAGCTGAGCATCTCTTGTTTTCAATTAAAAAATGTATGCCAAGGTAAGGAATCAGGCAGAACCTGACACAAAGTCTGCAACTTTTGTTCCCCCAGCATCTTCAACTTGCTATGGGCAGTCCCCACTCATGACTTTATGAAGCAAATATAAATAGAAGGCAACTAGAGATTTATTAGCCCCAGAATGGCTCCAGTGCATTGTTCCATGTGAGATTCTGCTACCTGAGATAACCCCAGATCTATTATCCACTCCTGTTTGAATTTTACTTACTATGGACTACCCTTTTTTGGGGTTTTTTGAACCTAAATTCTTAACTACTTAAATCTTGGACTCGGTATGTTTTACCTTTGTTTTGAAAACCTAAACACTTAGCTCAGGGGTTAGATGTGTGTGTTTGGACTCAAATTAAGTTCTGAATAATCCTCTTGGCTTGATAAAAACCCACATTCCTGTAGCAGTTGGCAAGACTCTTCCCGCTTCTCACTGTTCATTCAAAACTCTTGAGAACGTGAGATGTTATGGCTCCTGCATTCTTCCAGCTAAATATCCCTTGCTGTTCAACTGCAGCACCAATGACTATATTTTAGCTCATACCCTAAGCTCATGGACCTTGGTAAAACAGCACACAGAGGTCCTAGTGCTGCCTATTTGTAGTTCTACCACCATACGTACCTCATTGCCTAAATTTTTCAATAATGTTTGCTTCAGGTGCCCAAGCAAGGAAGACAGATTGTAGCAACTGCATGCTTCTGTTTCTGCTATTTAGAAAGATATACTCTGTACATCCAGATGGTAGCACTACCAAGTCCCTGGACATTTCTCCACAGAAGCACAGAGTCAGACACTGTCAACTGTGATATTTCCTTGTGATACTTGCAGAGAAGTGGTAAATTAATATTAACCTAGATCACACAGCCAGGAGGGAAGCCCTATCCTTGAAGTGAAAATGTACATACTCCAGGAAGGGAGCCTGCAGCAATGGGAACACTGGAGAGGTCCTTCTTCCTGTTGAGTTCTAGAAAAACATGTTTCCCAAGCAATAATAGAGAATCAAGAAAAATACGTGCTAAATAGTAAACTTTAAAGCCAACTCCACAAAAATGATTCAAACCCACAACTTTAAATATTTTCAACACTGGCCTGCATTTTATAAACTAAATTCAAAGAAAGTTATGAAAATATTTTGCTTATCCTCATGATACAGATGTTAGAGGCATGCTTAACAGCTTTCTCAGTTTCTTTCTTTACAATGAGTTATCCAGTCAACCACAGAGATTTAGTGAGTACTTCCAGATCTATTTTTAAATGTCCCTCAAAAATTAATAATAACTGACCTGGAAAATCATGTTACACATATTACATAAGAGAAATGAGCATGATTTTTGTTCTCATTAATCTCTCTATGTAAGTTCTCAGAATACCCAAGGTTGAACTGACATTTAACATTATAAAATTATAAGTAGTCAAGAAGTAAGTGCATGGTGAAACCCCGTCTCTACTAAAAATACAAAAAATTAGTCAGGCATGGTGGCGGGCACCTGTGGTCCCAGCTACTCGGGAGGCTGAGGTAGGAGAATGGCATGAACCCAGGAAGGCAGAGCTTGGATTAAGCCAAGATCACGCCACTGCACTCCAGCCTGGGCGACAGAGCAAGACTCCATCTCAAAATAAATAAATAAATAAATAAATAAATAAATAAATAAATAAATAAATAAATTCTATTTTTTAATTGAAATTGATTTTTAAATATTGTATCTTCTTCAAAATATTTTAGGCCAGGCATGGTGGCTCAGGCCAGGTGCAGTGGCTCATACCTGTAATCCCAGCACTTTGGGAGGCCAAAGTGAGCAGAGCAGATCACATGAGGTCAGGAGTTCAAGACCAGCCTGGTCAACATGATGAAACCCCATCTCTACTAAAAATACCAAAATTTAGCCAGGTGTGGTGGCACATGCCTGGAATCCCAGCTACTCAGGAGTCTCAGGTAGAAGAATTGCTTGAACTTGGGAGGCAGAGGTTGCAGTGAACCCAGATCGTGCCATTGTACTCACTCCAACCTGGGTGACAAGAGCGAAACTCCATCTAAAAAACCAAACAAACAAACAAACAAAAAAAGAGTGAAGTCAAAATAATTAGGTTACATTTTTAAAAGAGCAGAAAATAAAATATACCTTTTACATCAGTTTAATTAGTCAATAAATTTTATAAGTAAGGAAACTCTACGGAACCAGGGGCTCTGATTAAGTTACCCACATTTAGCGTGATTTTGCAATCTGAAAACTGCTTCTGGTGTGTTGTAAGGATTCTGGAAATACTGGAGGAATTCCATACGTAGGATTCTAAATAGGATGGGAACATATGACTAAGTATTCTAGTTTACTTAAATGTTTACCCAAAAGGTAGCCACTTGATTGATCCTGTCCTGAAACTTTTATAACAACGTAAACCCCTATACAGAATGCTAGGATAGTACACACATAGTAATCTCTAATATTTAAATGAACACTTGAACGAATGAGTGAATGAATGAATGAATGAATGAACTGGAAACCTCATAATATTTTTTCTCATAAATGTTTCCTTCTTTCCCTCTTAAGCTGTGATAGAAAAAGAAAATCTCCCTCAACTAGGTTATATTTCAAATGGCCATCATATACTTAAGAATTAAACATTACATACATTTGCACTTAATCTTCTAAAATCCTTTCAAAATTGTGTCATATGCAATTAGTAAATTGTGTAAATTGAGCTTCTAGGAACTATAAAGTTCTTTATATGGATGCCATTTCAAATAAAAGAAAGTATTAATCTTCATAATCATGTCTTAGGTTTAAAATTCTTGACATATTAGAAAAAAAGAAACTTTGTCATCAATATTAAATAATTAAAAGTGGTCATAGTTGAACAGTAACCTACCAAGTTTTACCTTTTCCAAGTTCGGACCCACATTTTCAGTGATTTGTTTTCAGGCCAGGAGCAGATGACACTCATTCCAATGAATCTGCATTTACAGAACCCAGCTATGGAAATCAAATTGTAGTTTTCATTTTTGTTCTATTTAATTAAAACTATCTCATTTGGGTGCCATGGCTCATACCTGTAATTCCAACACTTTGGGAGGCTGAGGACACGAGGTCAGGAGTTCAAGAACAGCCTGGCCAACACAGAGAAACCCCATCTCTACTGAAAATAACAAAATTAGTTGGACGTAGTGGTGGGTGCCTGTAATCCCAGCTACTCAGGAGGGTGAGGCAGGATAATCACTTGAACCTGGGAGGCCAAGGTTGCAGTGAGCTGAGATCGCACCATTGCACTTACTCCAGCCTGGGTGACAAGAGCAAGATTCCCTCTCAAAAAAAAAAAAAAAAAAAAACAAAACAAAAAACAAAACAAAAAAAACCTATCTCATGTTTCCTAGGAGGTGATTTTAGCTAGCATTTATCAATAATAATTCTAGGACAATTGCAAACTGTTTAAAACCTACATATCCATAATTAACCTTTCCCAAACTGCTTCCAGAATAGTTATTTTTGATAATAAAAATGTATTTATTTAATGAAATATATGGTAAAACATTATATACTTTCACATACACAAACTTACTATTAGTCTAATCTGCCTTGAATTTAGAATTGATCCTAAAGTTCAAAATAGATTTTCCCTTTGTTCTAAAAGTTTTGCTTAGGCTTCTGGCCAAAACCAATATAATCCTAACCTAAGACCTAAGTAAAGCTTTAGTATGCTTATGCAGAGTGTGTGTAATGCATTATTTCCCATATAAGAGGCAAAAAGGTGAACTTTAATAGCACAGAACTTAAGCAATATTTTCTTTCACTTGCTACTTTATATGTATGAATTATAAGAAAGCTAGACACTAACATTCTTTCATCAGGTATTTTTTTCCAGGATCCATTTAAGATGAAAATAACCATGGTGACTAACATCATCACGTGACTAGCTAGCACTCAAATGGCTATTGTTAAACCGTCACTTGCAGCATTTGAGAATTTGGGCATAGGAGGCGAATCACAACTCAAGACTAACAGAGACTTCCAGTAATCCAAAGAAAGGAGAAAAGAATCCTATCAAGGATCTCACAAATCACCACCAAATAACTTAATCATGTAACCAAATACCATCTGTACCCCAATAACTTATGGAAAAATAAAGTAAAATCAAATAAAATAAAGAATCCTACTAATATAAGATTTACTCATCTGCCTCTTGAAAATTCCAGACTTCGTAATTGTCGTCTTCCAAATACAAACTTTTTTTTTATTGCTTAATTGTTTTCTCCAAAATTTTATTTTGTTTTTTATGCACTGTTAACCGTCGGGTTTATTGACAACAACAAAATGACTAAACTTTCTGTTGAAATTAAAGCAAATGTTGGCACCAGCAATGAGAACGTTGATAAGTGATGGCATACTCACCTCTCACAAAATAGAGCTCTTTACAGGATCATATAGGGAACTCAGACTTGCCTGTCAGTTCAGACACATTGCTGAGTTAGTCAATAACACTATGTTGTTTAGCATATTCATGCTGGTTGCTTAATCTTATCTTAAGTAGAAAATAAAACCCAGGACAGAACTAATTACCACACACATTTTCCAGCATTAAAGTTAAAGTAGACTGTATTCGTAGAAAAAGCACGGAGCTAGGTGAAGTTAGAAAATTTGTATGTAAGTTCAGGCTACAGTGCGTACAAGCTAGAATGGCTGTTTTGACAAGTAAAGTTCCATTTAAAACGGCTGAAGTCATAGTTGATGCTTTTCACATGACGAAATATTTCTTAACTATGAAATTTACATATAACTGATTGGAAAGGTTGAAAATAATCAAGTCGCTCTGCATGTAGATAGAAATTACATAGTATTTCTGTATCTCTTTTATCTATAATAAAAGAATAGCATCTTCTTGGTTCGTTGTAGTCACTCTAATTTTTCTGGACTATATTTCTCTTTGTACCTTTATAATAATTGTGGGGAACTCAAGAATACCTGTGTAGAACAAGATTGTGTAACTGTATTAACTACTTTGCTAGCATCATTTAATCCTTAGTGTTTTTTTGTTGTTGATTACCAGATATTAAGCTGTGAACTCAGGGGTATTTTTAGGATATTTAAATTTTTTATTAGCATATATTGAGCCCTATGCATTTTTTTGCCGACAGTTCTATGATACTTGACAAATTCATAGAGTCTATAACCACAAGAGTCATTGCCTCTGCTTCCCTCTGGTAGTCAAAATCTGTCCCCCATCTTTCTACCTTCGCTACCACTGATTTTTTTCTCTGCTCCTATAGTTTTGCCTTTCCCAGAATGTCATATAAATGAAAGAATACTACACAAAGCCATTCAAATTTGGGCCCTTTCATTTAGTACAAGTCATTTGGGTTTTTTCTAGTATTCAGCAATTATTTAAAAACTGATATAAGCATTCATGTACAGGTTTTCTGTGAACATAAATTTTCACTTATTTTGGGTAAGAACCGAGGGGTGGGATTAAGGCGGTCATAAGGTAAGTGTTTGATTAACTTTATAAGAAACTACCAAATTGTTTTATGCAGTGGCCAAATGATTTTTCATTCCTACCAGTACTGCAGGAGAACTCCAGTTGTTCCAAACTGGAGCAAAACTTGGTGTTATCAGTTTTGTAAAAATTTATTTTAGCCACTCAAGTACGTATATAGTTGTATTTCATTCTGTTTGTATTTTGCATTTCCCTTATGACTAATATTGTTGGGCATCTTTACATGTACTTACTAATTATTCATATATCTTGTTTGCTGAAGTGTATACTTAAATGTTTTGCCCATTTCTTTATTAGGTTGTGATTTTTTTTTTTTATTGCTGAGTTTAGATGCAGAAAAGGCCTTTGACAAAAACTCAACAGTCCTTCGACAAAATTCAACAGTCCTTCATGCTAAAACCTCTCAATAAATTCGGTATTGATGGAATGTGTCTCAAAATAATGAGAGCTATTTATGACAAACCCACAGCCAATATCATACTGAATGGGCAAAAACTGGAAGCACTCCCTTTGAAAACTGGCACAAGACAGGGATGCCCTCTCTCACCACTCCTATTCAACATAGTGTTGGAAGTTCTGGCTAGGGCAATCAGGCAAGAGAAAGAAATAAAGAGTATTCAGTTAGGAAAAGAAAAAGTCAAATTGTCCCTGTTTGCAGATGACATGATTGTATATTTAGAAAAACCCATCATCTCAGCCCAAAATTTCCTTAAGCTGATAAGCAACTTCACCAAACACAAATTAAAGCCCTATTTACCCTCACTGGGTTTCCTTAGACTCCAATCCTTTCATTCTCTTGACTAAGAATTGTAACGGAAGTAGGCACAGTTGGTAGTTTCAGAACTTTATTTCCAGCCAGTTCCTCTTTCATGTCTTCCACAACTCACCACCAAACAACGTATTTAGGTACATGTATTTCATGAATGTATTTATTTATTGAAATGGTGCCACTTCTTGTTTCAAGCTGACTGGACTCTTTTTCTATTACAAGTTACTGTTGGTTTCCAACACCTGAAAAATGTTCATAACAACACATATATGATTATATCAAAGCTATTCAATAATCTGAAAATGAAATACAGTTATTATGGAATATTTTATATCATCCATACTTCAGAAATAAAAAATAAAAAAGACTTGAAGCAAAACCCATCCATGTTCAGGACATATAATCTCATGTTAAGGTCATACAAGGTTTGTTTTGTTTAATCTTAAACAAACTACTGGAAGCATGAATTCCCTTGACCAAATCCTCGACAAAAGTTGTACTGGAGCTGGACTGAGGGGTCTAACAAAGCATCTGAGCCAACTTTTCCATTTGACAGAAAGGAAATTGAGATCCAGCTGGTGGTACATACAGGGCACTAGTGACAAGGTTGGGTCTGAGACTTTGCCCTCCCAGTTTTGGGGTGAGGCTCTTTCCAGACAAGGATACATAGGAGCTGAACTGTTTCTAACTGGTTTATGTTTTTTTTGGAAGCCCATCAAATTTTAATGTGATAAAAATAATCATGTATACAAATCTATTATATCAATTATCACACGAAAATGGTCGAGGAATTTTAACCAAATGTGGGAATTATGTCTGGGGCGATGTGACTTATATACGTTGTAGGTTATGTGTATATTTTCAATTCACTTTGCAGAGCCATAACACCTAAAGAGATCAGTAGCCATCTTTCTAAGCAGCTGACACTGAAGTCTAAGGGAGGGAACTGCGTATGGGCCTTTCAGGAAAGATATAGGAACCATGGGCAGAGGGGGAGGGGCAGCACCAAATATTAGGACAGACTGTCAAATGGTAGGTTTCCAATTGAAACATCCTGTATCTAATCTGGAAATGTTTTCATAGTTTATTCCAGGGAACAACAGCAAGATTTAATTGCACAGGAAGAGGAAGATTGTCCTGCCTTTTCTCTGTGTTTCATAGAAGACCTCACAGCAGATGGACCATCCTTTCTCTCTGGCTTCACACACTCCAGATATTTCTGCAAGTCTGGTTTGGTCCCTAACCCACTAACTTCCTTAACACTGAGCCCCTGAATTCAGAAGGGATAAGGAAAAGAAATACAAATCAGTATTTTTCCATACAGTCTTTCATATCCATTGCAAAAATTTCTTTAAGTAATATTTTCTGGCATCATTATATTTTTGACACCTTTATATCTGAAATAATGCCTTAAAACCCCAAACCTGAAAGAAATAAAATTGAATATGGATGACAATGAAGCTGCCTCTAAGAAAGCAGCAGGGTAGGAAGTACCTATGTGTTTCAAGCTAGCAAATGAGTTGCATTTGTCTGGCAAATAAACAAAGATATGAATCACCTCCTTGCCTAAAGCTGCTAATTCTTTGGAGCGAGATTACTGCCACAAAGAAAGACAGTCACTGTGTTTGCTCCTGTTACAACTAAAAGTGACACACAACTAACAGAAAACATTACCAAAACATTTGCTAATGATGCATTTACATTGATAAATCTGCGAAATCCCATACACAGCATGTTAATAGTGTATAAACCTAGATCAAATTTTGATCAATAGTAGCAAGTGGGTATCTTGAAAAAATCTATTTGCTTTTTCCATTTTGGATTCTGTTGTTAAGATTATTTACTGATTGAATTTTTGATCTTATACACAAAGACTGAAGATTATTAGCATTCTTTGAATATAAATGAAGACTGTTATGGGATTCAATTTCTCACTGAATTTTAATTTAGAAGATGTTCTTTTTTGTTGGTTCATATTAATAATCAGAATTTTAATCATTTTCATGTGCCCCTGGAAGTACCGCAAGAAAAAGAAGCAAATGTAGTTAGAAATGCAAACTATACAAATTATAAAGTTTCAGTTCTATGACCACATTATGATGGTATTATGCCAGAAAAAGATCTCCAAAGGAATCTCATTGCTATTTTAATCCACACGAAAAGAGATTATGATGAAAAGATGTTCACTAACTATATCACTTTTCTGTTTCTGGTGATGAGTTTTCTCAAGGAACTATATAACAACTCATCTAAGCACATTAAATCATTTTTAGTATGTACCCACATGTGGCCACTGACTGAGCTTTTTCTCAGACACATGAACACAAACACCAGACATGCCAGTTTTTCCTCAAATTAAAAGGACATATAAAATATTAGGAAGAATTCACAGGGAGAATGGGACTAGGCTGCTATCTAGGGGAAATCTGTATAGAAAAATCTATTTTTACTTTTCAGACAAAAGATATGAAACAATAGCTCATCTTTCCCCCTCATCTCTCTCTGCCCATAACATATATATGTAATATAGATATAGATACAGATATATATATCTGGAGCTGGAACAGCTGTGATGCAGGGCACCATGTCCTGAGGTTTCTCTTTTTTTTTTTGTTGCCCAGGCTGGAGTGAAATGGCACAATCTTGGCTCTCTGAAACCTCCACCTCCCGAGTTCAAGTGATTCTCCCGCCTCAGCCTCCTGAGTAGCTGGGGCTACAGGTGCGTGCCACCACACCCAGCTAATTTTTTGTGTTTTTTTAGTAGAGATGGGGTTTCACCATGTTAGCCAGGACCTGAGGCTTCATACTACAGCGGGCCCCAGGGTCGGGCCCTAGGTCTGGCCCATAAAACCATTCTGCCCTCCTATATCTCTAGGCCTATTATGGGAGGGGCTGCTGTGAAGGTTTCTGAAATGGCTCTGAGGCCTTTTTCCTATTGTCTTGGTTATTAGTACTTGCCTTTCTTTCAGTTATACAAATTTCTGCCACCTGCTTCACTTGAAAATGGGTTTTCTTTTCTACCACATAACCTGGCAGCAAATTTTCCAAACTTTTATGTTCTGTTTCCCTCTTAAATGTAAGTTCAAGTTTCAGATCATTTATCTGTGTATGCATATGAGAATAGTCTTTTAGAAGCAGCCAGGACTCATCTTGAATGCTTTTCTACTTAGAAATTTCTTCAACCAGATACCCTAAATCACCAATCTCAAGTTCACAGTTCCATTTATCACTAGAACAGGGGAACAATGACACCAGTCTCTTTACTAAAGCATAGCAAGCAAGAGTGAACTATATTCCAGGTCCCAATAATTTCCTCATTTCCATCTGAGACCTCCTCAGCCTGGCCTTTACTTTCCATATCACTATCAACATTTTGGTCACAACCATTTAACAAGTCTCGAGGGAATTCCAAGCTTTCTCTCCTCTCTCTGTCTTCTTCTGAGCCCTCCAAACTGTTCCAACCTCTGCCCATTACACAGTGCCAAAGCTGCATCCACATTTTCCTGTACTGTTGCGGTAATTAGAGGACTGGAGAGACCAAATGGGTATTATAGGAGGATTTTTATTAAGGTGTACACTGGCTCAGTGGATTTGCATCTGAAAAGCTGAGCCTAGAACAAAGAAAGGGATTGATTTTTATAAACAAGCTTACAGAAGCAGAACAAGGCAGTTAATGAAACAGTGACAGGTCTTGTAATCTCCAGCATAGCTTATGACCTTGCAACTACATTGAAGGAGAAACAGGAACTTAAAAAACTCGCAAAATATTTATGCAGAGGGGGTAAAGGGCTAAAAGAGGAATTTTGTTTTTCTTATCCTGATGTTGGGGAGTGCTAGGAGAGTCTCCAGAGCACATTTCTTTTAGGTCATGGCTTTTTAGATAGTGTTATCAGGACCTTGCCTGGGCCTGGGCTGTGTCTGTTACTGCTTTTTGGGATGAGACAGCCTAATACAGGAAAACTTGTTTTCTCTTTTAGTTTTTATTTCTTCTTTCTCTAAGTATCTCTTAGTACCTCTATAGCAATGCCCAACTTCCCTGATACCAATTGTCTATATTAATACATTCTTGCACTGTTATAAAGAACTACCTGAGAATGACAATTTATAAAGAAAAGAAGTTTAATTGGCTCATGGTTCTACAGCCTGCACAAGAAGCATGGTTAGAGAGGCCTCAGGAAACTTACATTCATGGCAGAAGTTGAAGGGGAAGCAAGCACATCTTACATGGCCAGAGCAAGAGGAGGAGAGCAAGGTGGGAGGTGCTACACAATTTTAAACAACCAGAACTCATGAGACCTCACTCACTGTCAGGAGAATAGCACCAAAGAGGAAATCAACCCACATGATCCAATTACTTCCCACCAGGTCCAACCTTCAACATTGGGGTTATAATTTGACATGAAAGGTGGGCAGGGACACAGACCCAAACTATATCAGTGGATGTGTGTGAGTGAGCTCTGCAATGAGATGACATCTTATCCAGGGTTGGTTCCTGCCTTCTGCCCTGAGCTACTGGGATGGGCTCCAGCCACCTGCAACACTGAATTGGAATAAGTGGACTGGAAAAATGAATGAATGAATGAATGAATGAATGAATGAATGAATACAAATTACTGTAAAATAAAAATCCATGAAGTATACAATGATCATACAAATGCAAGACAATAAATAATGCAGTACATTAGGAATCAGGGAGCCCACCACATTTGTTGTTGTTTTATAATTACACATTTGTTGTTGTTTTTGAATTACATTATTGTAAGAAGTATGCCTTGCAATTTTCGCTTCGTAAACATTTGCCCCTGATTTAACCTACTACTGCTACAACCACCATTACTCACTGATTCATAAGCAACTGGGTAAAGAAATATCTTGTTTTTATTAGTCTTTCTCGAAGGCATGTATAGCTCACATTTATTTCAATGTTTAATATTAGAAATGTTTTGGTTTTGTTTAGAAGTTTGGTGATTTTTTTTCCAGAAATGTCCTTTAGAAATTTAACTCTTGTTATATCAATTAACCTCTGATAAACTTGGTTTTCTTATATGTCATTTTGCTTAAAGTCACAGTTTCCAAGAACTGGTGGAAAACATAAAGCAAAGACTTAACTGTTTTTTAATGTATCATCCTAATTGCCATTAAGTAATTATGGGGAGGTGGGGAATTAATGCTAGATATTCCATTTACACACCAAAAAAATTTTTAAAAAGCATCAGCTTCTTTAAATCTAATACATAAAAAGTAGATTCCAAACACATGGTACATCATGTAAAACATCAAAACTCCTGTAAAATTCAAATGGAAGCCACATTTAGAGCATACAGTTGCCAACACAATGACATTTTGTTTATGTGAATGATGTAAGTGGAGATATATATATATTTTAATGCTTCATTTTACATTTTTTCCTTATCTAAAAATTACACAACTTAAAATATTAAAATTTGGACATTAATTTTAAAATAGACTAGCAGTTCTTTCTCATTTTGTTTTTCCCCTAAGAGAGGATATTTCAATTTTGTGATAATTAACAGTGAGGAGGTGATAATATAAGGATATTATATTTATTTTATAAGTGTCCCTTGCCTATAACACACTGTATTGTCCTCTTAGAATTTAAGGAGATCTAGCCTTTTGAGTTGGTACACTGAGATGAACAAGACATGTCTTGGAAAATGAGCATTTATTCACATTAGATAGATCTTCTATTCTACTAGGGTCATTTAGGCCTCAGAAATTCATAAGAGTTTTCTAAGAAAAAATTTGAAAGTGCTTTCATTCTTCTGAAATTTACAATACAGAAAAACTTCTTAATTTCAGAATAACTGAAAGTTGAACCAATCTGAAGTCCTAAGATTCAGACATATAAATTACTGCTGTTTTATATGATTAGGTAAACTATGATTTTATTTCTTCTTAAATGTTTACCACTATCTCCTGAACTTTTGCCAGAGATTTATCTATTCAGTAGCCACCCCAATGCTTTGGCAAATGTCAGAGCTCCAGAAACATTTGATTTGAGCTAAATATGTTGTTTTCCATTTTGACAAACCTTAATTCCTTGATCCAGCCTTCACTCCACCCTGTTTGCCCCACCCTAATCACTTTTAAATACATTCCAACCATTGCCCTTTTATTCTAAAACTGTGCCAAATATTAAATACATGATACCTGTGTTTACCCAACCTGATACCATGAAATGTAAGATAAATCATATTAAAGGATTAGGGAAATTTGTGTGTTTTTAAGAAGTTATTTGAAATAAAACCTTCTAGATTTTTAAGTTATTTTGCACTGGAATATGTTGGTTTCTGTATTTTCTCTGTTCAGCTTCTTAAGTCTGTGGGGAAACCTTGCCTGCCTCCAAACATATCCTCTATACAAACAACAAGTGAGAAATCATTGAGCTCTGCCATAGCATTTGCTTTTTATGCAGCTCATTTTATGTGAGCACCTGTTCACGTAAATAAATGATGCCAAAATTGGATGTCAGCCCAAAAGATAGTGACTTCAGTGCAGGAAGCCAAGCAGGAGTTGGACCCGCACACAGTAGGCAAGTCCATCCAGCCTCTGTAGTCAGGCCCTGAGGGTCCAAGTTTTCAGCAGCTGGTTAGACTTCCTACATGTCTGCACATCCTGCTTACTGTGGAAGAAATGTACATTTATAAACACAAACCCTGAGTTAAAATGCATCTATGGCCATAAATTAAAATGGGTCCTCCATTCTATATTCATTGCTTGGCAATTAAAGAGTCCATTTGAATAAACATGGTCCTATGCAAATACTTTGAAGTGTGGCAATTATCACAAGTGTACACATCCAACAACCTTTGTCTGTCTTTGACTGTTGCCAGCTTCACCATAAGGGGGATATTTCCAAGTCTAAAAACAGCTAGCATAGAGAAAACTTGTCAAAACTAAACAAGGCATTCCCTGTTAAAATATTCATAGAAAGAAAAATCCATTTTAGAACAAGTTTAGTTCTCAAATACTACTGATTGTATGAAAACTAATATCATGAACATTAAGGTAACAGTTACTTTTTGATATACAGAGGCTCAAAACACAGATCTATATCTATATAACTCCAATGTTCATGTTCTGAAACTTGAGGACTTACATTATTTCATCCAATTCTCAAAACAAACCAGTATAATAGTGTATTAGTTTTTCATTGCTGAAGTAACAAATTACCAGAAATTTGGTGATTTAAACCAACAAAAATTATCTTACAGTTCCAGGGGCCACAAGTCCAAAATGAGTCTCAATGGGCTAAAATGAAAGTTTCAGCAAGGCTATTTTCCTGTTTGGAGGCTATGGGAGAGAATGTGTTTCCTTGTGGCCTCTTCCTCCATCCTCAAAGCCAGGAAAGGTAAGTCAAGTCTTTCTCAGATTGTATAACACTGACACTAACTCTTCTGCCTCCCTTGCCCACATTTAAGTACCTTGTGATTGCACTGGGCTCACCTGGATAATCCAGGATAATCCCTTTACTTAAAGTCAGTCGATCGGCATCCTTAATCCTAACTTCAATCTTAATGCACCTTACCATGGAATATAACAATTCATAGATTTGGGGGATTAGAGGTAGACATCTTTGAGGGTCAATGATTCTGCCTGCCAAAAATAGGAATGATTAGCCTCATTAACACATGAGAAAGGTGAGGCTTAAAGAAGCTGAATAATTTGCCTAAGTGTACATAGCTAATAAGCTGCAATACTGGGAGTACTTTCACTCATCTGTCCAATAGCTGCTGTATCCTTCAAGGTCTTGGCAAGAAAGATATGACATATTCAAACGGTAATTTAAGGAGAGTTTAATAAAAGCATTACTTAAAAAGTGTGGCCATATGTAAGAAAATTATCATGGCATTCCCTGGGGACTAGTAACAAGGTTCTGTTACTACACTGAAGAGGCAAAGGGAAGAAGAGTATGATCAGAACTTGAAGACAGAGAAATAGAGCCAAGAAAAGAGAGATCTTAATATACAGGGTGCCAAGAGATACCTTGTCTTATAGAAAACCGTCAGCCAGTGGAAACCCTGAAGAGAGGGTGCTAGGAAATTAAGGACACTGACTTTACTCCCATTTTCCAAACTCTTCTGAGTGCTCCATATTCAAAAACCTGGTGCTAAGACAGAGGCCAAGCAGGTCATTTGCTGAGTCTAAACTGGTCAGCCTCTGCAGAGAGCAGAGTAGAGGAAGGCAGAGAGGAGATCAGAGTCACAACAGAAGACACTGGGGAGTTTCTCCAAATTTATTATTGATTTAATAATTTATTGATTTACATTAATAATCATTGCTGATATCTGAGTTTTACTAAAAATGACTTCAACATTTTGATTCTATAAGCAATTAGTATGGAGGTGGTCAAAGTCTTATATTTTCCTTCATATGTTACCCTTTCCACAAAAATGTATTTAGTTGGTGCAAAAGTAATTGTGATTTTTGCCTTTATTTTTAATGGCCAAAACCACAATTACTTCTGCACCACCCTAATACCTATTTACCTGCTTTTACTTTATTGGCTTTAAGCTTCAGAATCCAAAAATTTCTAAGTGCTTTCACTCTTCTAAAACTTTCAATACAGAAAGACTTAGGAGTAACTGAGAGTTGAACCAATCTGAAATCCTAAGATTCAGACAAATAAATTACTGCTGTTTTATATTATGAGATAAACTATGATTTTGTTTGACCCCATTGGGAATAATTTATGAGACTGAACTTTCACTGCCTTCATTTTGAATAAATCTTTTCAGATACAGATAGACCAAGACATAATAGGTTAAATTATTATAAAGGTGTCATAGGATAGAATGACTCAAGTTGAATCTGATACTTTAATATAAATGTCAAAAATATTTTTTAAAACGTTAAGATAGTACAATTTTTTCATCTGATAGACATTTTTCGAGGCAACCTCTGAAAGATATCAGGGCAACTTGATGGCTTTTTGAGATCAGTTCAAAGTTGTCCCTCAGCTACCTGTTCTCCTTACTACAGCTTATCTTTAGCCTTTATTTCAGGTTGTTCCATTAATAGCTTTCAATATGAAAGTCAGATTTCCTAGAATTATCTCCTTATCCATACTAGGAGCTTCACTTTTCAAGTCTTGCACTTTATATGTGTCCAAGGCATTGATACCTTCAAAATGCATAAACTCATACTATTTGTACTAGACTTTTTATCCTTTGACCTCTTTCCAATTTGTTATTCGATATCAAAAGACTACAGAGCTTTGACTTGAATTGTCAACCTCAAAGGCATTTCTGAATATAAGAAAGAGAGGCTTTACATGGCCAAATACCTGTGTTCCCATTATTTGAACTCTGTCATCACGAATATACAGAATGAAATAGTGGAATTAGAATGATCGAAGCCAAGAAAGAAAATAGAAGTGAAGGAGGGTGAAGAGGTCATTTATTTTATCTCATGTCCATGACAGAGAAACGTGAAGGAAGGAATTATACTAAGTTGGGCTGGGGGCTAAGGAAGATGAAATGTAAATCTAAAGGGAATCTAGAAGCCAGAGACAACCTTAGAAAGAAATCACTGAAAAAGCTAACTTATTCTGAACTTCGTAAGATACACTCCCAGGACTATGGAGAAAAAAATACAAATAACTTAGAATCCAGAGATATTTGTTCTTTGGTATTATAACTTGAAACAAGACTTAAAGTAAGTATAAGGATCCATGTTCACTTCAAAGTTAAACACTGTGGCTGAACAAATGCAAAAATTTTCCCAGTGATGGTGCCATGGAACCATTACACTATAACCTCTTAATCAAGGAATCAGTCTTCTAAAAGCATTGATTCTATCCAGCAATTTTGTGTCAGTTTGGGCAGATCCATACCATCAAGGTGCAACCTGAAATTTAACACGTAATGAACACAAAATATTTCATTTAGCTAGGAATTTAGGTTTGTCTTTTTGAGTGATGGCCTAACTGAAGACGAACTACTTTGGTGATTTCAAACTAAACTGAACTTGAACTTTTCCCTAATAAGGTATCTTTTTCTAAGTGGGGCATCAGTATTGACCAAAAAGAATTTGGAAATCAACAGAACATGGAGTTCCCTGCCTTCCAACTTATGTTCAGACCATGAAAACCTACAGATCCACATAAATTGGGTCAAATAATAGAATCCTGAGCTAACTGGGGTGAGAGTTGGAGGTAAGGGTGCTAATTTTTAAGTTATTCCTTAGATATAACAATGTATATGGACAATGGAGGGAAATTTTTAGATTATATCAAATCAGAGAAACTGCTACTAGTGTACCAAAACTTAGGCATTAATCTCTTTTTCCACAAAGCTATGCAGCTGGGGGAGACACACAGATTTTTGTGGAGCGCATATAAAAATTCACGTTTTACAGTTGCATGTTGAATACATTTTTCAGAGGCTACACAAGGAGGTGAGATCATCCTGAAAGATATACAATCAAAAGGAAAGATACTAGCAGCTCAAAACTACAATAGATGGAACCTGTTCTTCTGTGTACCTCTCAGGCCTCTCAGCACTCACCAACACCAGTAGCAGAGGAGAGGACAAGTGAAGGAAAAAAGATAGCAATGAAGCTGACCAAAGCAAAAGAGAGACAAGGAAGACAGGTGTAGAGATGGACAGGATAGCTAATGTTGACCTTTGATCAATTATAGGCAGTAATTACCAATAGTTCTCTGCAATTTTTTAGAAAACTTAGGTTAAGAATGGCATGAATATTCTAACAAGGGTGGCACAGAACGTGTAGGGGACAGAAAAAGAATTAGTGAATAGCCAAGAATCAGGCCAAAGGAAGCAGGAGTTGACAGTCAAACTAGACCAAAAAGGAAATGAATATTTACCACAAACTACCTAAGGCTTCCACCAATTCCATGGTAAAGACAGATTGTAGGTTAGCATCAGAATCAACTTGCATATTCATTATAATGTATTGTTTATCCATGTTTAAGCTGTTATACGAACTATGAATAATTCATTTTATAGTTTGAGTTAAGTAATTTTCAACTAATCCTTTTATTATCTTTTTTAAGTCCTAAGCTAAAGATTTCTCTTCCAGTGATTAAAAAAATCAGAATGTCATCTGAGCTGAAGCGAGTCAAAAGTATGCTGCAGCCAATACTTTCATGGTGTTCTGAATGGACAGATCAACTTTGTAACAACTGCCTTAGAATGCTCGCCTCACAAGACTTGCACTGTCGGTGAGTGTTACAGATAAAAGCCACTGGCGGCCGGGCGCGGTGGCTCAAGCCTGTAATCCCAGCACTTTGGGAGGCCGAGACGGGAGGATCATGAGGTCAGGAGATTGAGACCATCCTGGCTAACACGGTGAAACCTCGTCTCTACTAAAAAATACAAAAAGCTAGCCGGGCGAGGTGGCGGGCGTCTGTAGTCCCAGCTACTCGGGAGGCTGAGGCAGGAGAATGGCGTAAACCTGGGAGGCGGAGCTTGCAGTGAGCTGAGATCGGGCCACTGCACTCCAGCCCGGGCGACAGAGCGAGACTCCGTCTCAAAAAAAAAAAAAAAAAAAAAAAAAAGCCACTGGCTGGAGCTAAGGTCTGACCTGAATGTTTCCTTGCTCATAATGGATTTGAAATGCATTGCTAACATCTTCTGTCTCATTAAAAATACAATGCGTGTTTGCAACTGACAGTAATTTTTTAAGTCTATTTCTTTTCTATATGACATATTTTCGATGAAACAAAATACATAAAAATTTTCATATCATTTTATGCCATTTTCTTCCCAAATGCCATTTCATAGAATGCGTTCTTGCTGGAGCAGGATGACTTTTAAGGAGCTTCCCAAAGGTGATAAAGCATTAAAATATAAAATTCTGTTAACAGTAGATGACCATACTACTGCCCAGGACTGATTCTTCCTACAATTTCCTGCTGCCCGGAATAATTATCTAATAACTAGCCTTCTAATTTGTCATATATTTTTGGTATATTTTGATTTATTCTTCACACTACAAATCTTTGATCACCAATCTCATCTTTGTAATGGTCTTCTTGTTCCAATTTACATACCTAGTTTTTGACCCACTGGTTATATAAACCCATCTGTTCAATGTTTTTCAACACCTAGTTGCAATCACTCCCAATCTACTTTGTAACTCTGCAACTCATAAAGTACCAATTGAAACTCAACTCCAGCTTCCATAATACTCACCTTTCTCTACTATAACATGACTCTTCTCTCAAGGCAGAGTCCCTAACCATCATAATTCAACTTTCACAGCTTAAGTCTTCATGTTTGTTCTCTGTAGAGAGCGTTTATGGCCCACAACTTTTTACATCTCCGGTCAAAGGATACAATTCCCTGCATAGTATCTTTCTACTTTGTAGAAAAATAACTGGCAAATAATATTTGGATTGTTTCTGAATTGCAATAAAAATTTTAAGTTTTAAAATGAATCACCACTGAGTGTGACCTAGACAAGCTAAATGTTCTGTAGCAGTAGGAATCAGAACTTAGTTTTAACTATAGTCATATAAGTCATTTAAGTGTTTAATTCCTCTGAACTCAGTTTCTTCATCTGTAATGGAAATATGATTCCATCAGTCTTACATATGTCCAGAAGTTATATGACAATCAAATAAAATGAAAATAAGTGAAAAATTCCTCAAAAATAGTAAGAGATCAACAATGCAGAGGAACGTGTAGAGGAACATAAAATTCAAAGCTAATGAACTTTCCATATATGTCTTAAAATAGTTTTCTAGTTGTGGTGACAGGTTTATAAAACCATAAGCAGCATTTTTCCCTGGTCAGCATACCCTTGGAATCTTCCCTATAGTAGAGGACGTTGGTACCCTGCCCTAGACTCTTCTGCCCTTCCACTGCAGTGACGCCCACCTGCCAGTACTCACATTTAGTTTTTGCAGGATTTATTCTAGCCATCACAGTCCACTTTGCCATCTGCTCAGGAAGACAGAATTCCGCATCCTCTGGGGAGAACTCTTAAACGTTAATTTTACAGTGACTCTCAGAATTCCCCAGTGGAATCTGTCTACATGTACTCAAAGGAGTAACTAGCATGATAACAAACTCAGCTGCCTTGTTTCGCTGTTTCACTGGCCTGGGATCTATAAATGGTATTCTGGAATCACCTAAAATATAAAAAATAATTAATGATATAATATTTTTAAAATAAAAGTCTCCTTTTACTGCCTTTTACTCAAATGTTTGCTTTAGGATCAGCTTCTGAGTTAATCCAAAACAAAACAAAATCCCTCAAAAACAGAATATAAAAAGCATTCTTGCACATAATTTTTGACCCAACTAACATTAAAAGCAATCTAATTCTGTTTTTTCTGAATTTCAAATTCAGCGTGGGGTCTCCTCAACCTATCACATAGACTTCATATTCCAGAAACAAGTCCTACATATTTTCTATTCTTCAGCCATAGTGAATCACAAATATGTCATCCACTGGAAGTTTTATGCTTCCATGTGTCTGCCTGTGCTAGTCTTCTAGAACCTGAAGTATCCCTCCTCGATTCAGTACTTAGGAAGTTCTCACTGATCATTGGAGATGAAGATTAACTATCTTCCCTTCTGTAAAGCTTGCCCAGGCTTCCCTGACACAGTCGATTTTGCTGTCATTACTTCAACTGAGATACCTAATACAGGCTCTTGAAAAAGAGCCCCCACCCAACCTGAATTTTCAAAGATTACAATTCCAAAGAGTTCTTGTATACATAGAGACTCATGATCATACCCCAATAAGCACAGCTTTAATGAGATGAAGACATCAAATGGAGCCAGTTACACTTAAGACTTGATGAGCCTATCTGTGCCAGGATCACAACACTAACGATCAAATCAATGCCTCAGAAGTAGTGATTATTTTCATGACATGAGCTTAGGAAACACTTTCAAATAGACAAAACAATGAACGATAAACTCAATAATGCCAAAAGCCTGATGTTATTAGTGTTACTGCAATTACTATATTTCTTTATGCTGAACATCAGCTTAGATCATGCAGTGCTTATGGGCATAATTTTTCTTTATCCCAAGGCCCTAGGAAAGTATATGCACATAACAGAAACTCAATAAATATATGTCAAATGTGGAAAAAATGAAAATATTTTGGCTATTAGATTAAGAATAAACACCTTCAGATGCAATACTAAAGGTGCAAGCAGTCACTAGACTTAATGCTGGCCTAGAAGGAAGCCTTATCTGAGCCTTAAGAGGTTAAGAGGTAGGAAGTGAAGCAGGGACTGCCTGTATGTTCATAAATGTAATCCTGGTTCCCTTAGTGTTTAATGTGCATTTATTTCATAATTTCTTTAGTCAGTACATCTTTACAGAGTGTTTGTTATTTGCTACACATTATGAATTTGCAGAGCAACTAACAAGAACAAGAAAACTTGCAACAATGTGAAGGAAGAGTTTTGTTGTTATCATTGCTGTTTTCTAAAGACTTTGCTGCCAGGTTTCCAGAGAATTTATTCTTAACCTCTGGCTCATAATTACCTGCTCAAATTAGATGATCCAAGAAATTATGTGTGAGTTTCTCATCTCTCTGAATGTAGAAACACTGAAATTGGTTCTTATTAAAGGCCTAAGAAATTATTCCTTGAATATCTTTAAAAACAGGAGAAACTCTCATCTTGCAGATATTTTAGATTATCATAATTTATCTGGAGGTAAGAAGATGAAGGATGCACAATCATTTCTTACATATAAATCTTGAAAAGAAAGTTGAGGTAATAAAGAATACCATTGGTGTAGACATTTTCAGAGTCCAGCTGGTATATAGCAACACATCCAGCATACCTCCTGTCTTCTACACTTTTGTTGGCGTGTAACATACCAATGCTTTCAGGTTTTCAATTCAGTGTCACTCTGCTTCCCAGCCTTTCTCCTTCTAGGAGGCTGTGAAAGCCCATGCAAAGGAGGTAAAGTCTATCAAAAACTGCCGTCATCCTTTTACACGTTTAAATGTTGAGGAATACTTCTTTAAAAATCCTGTGTAGACCAATTGCCTCTTTCTAAACTTTTTATGAAGAGAGCTCACCTGACTTAAATTACCAGGTTGCATGAACCAATCTAACTAGAAATTATTATTTGCATTGGAAGTCCTGAGAAATTAAGTATGGAATTCATAGAATTTACTGTGAGGAATTCATAATGACAGTGAGCAGAAAGAGGGATATTCCAAAAGTAACAAATGAATGACTTAGTAGCTCCACCATTTGTAACAGATCTCAGCTTTGCCTTTTTCTTTACATGCATCTACTTTAGCAAGGCTTCCATGCATAAAGAAATGTGTATAGTAGTTAGCTCTACCCTGACTGAAGAGCCCACAGTTTAATCTCAGCTGTGCATTGATGGAGTATAATTTAGAGATTCAGAGAGATGTATGAAATGCATCTAAATTTAGAATCTGACACAATGGGGGTTGCTAGGAGCTCAAAAAGAAATCAAGGAACAAAGGGAGTGGCTTTTGAAGTGGTTGAACTCATTTACAGAAGCAGAAAGACTGTGCCTTGTGATGTGGCCTCTGTGCTGTTATAGACTATTAGGATGAACGAATAAATGAGTAGAGGGGTAGCTCAGTAAAAATGTCATAAAAGCTAGAATTCCAGGAGAAGCAAAGAGGTGACTTACATTACGATGAGATGAGACTCAAGTATGAAAGTCACATTAACAATACCTGAAACCCATGTCTAATTTCCTGCCTGTTGAGTCCACATTTGTCTCCTGGTTTCATATAATGATAAATGTAAGGTATTTCATTTGACCTTGTCGTTTTTTTAAAGCCATAGTGCACAATTTCTCTAGTCACTATCCATTTTTTCCTCTAATTCTGTTCTTCCTATATTGTTGCCAAACTCATTTCCTGCAATTTGCTTTGATAAGCTGCTCTGTGCAAATATACAGATGGGGTGAAAAGAGGAGTCAGGAAGGAATAACAACAACAGTAAAAAGCTTGGTTCAAATAGAAATCATCTTGATTGTGTAAAGTTATTTAATTACTTAGCTCTTTCTGTGGTACTCCCCCCAATTCCTTTAGTCGCTGAATTAGGCAGATAAAGATGGAATTCCAAGAATGTTGACAAATTTCAGTTGGCACCAGTAGCTGAGTATTCACAGTGTTTCTGGCTATTATCATTTGGCTATTGGCACAGTACTAGTATATGAGATACTCAAAAGCCTTTTATAATGATAAAGAGTTACCATGTAATAATCCCAGTGATAAAGTTAGAAAGAATACCCTGCACATTCCGAATAGGAGTGGCAGCATGGTTTCTGTTTTCACTGCTAATAATACAACAGATTCTCAGTTCACAGGATTTCTAAGAATGTCTTTATTCAAAACAATCAGATAAAATATTTGTTTTCATACAGTTAGGAAAATTTCCTAATAAAATAATCTTACGGGTTTTCAGAAATCCAGCTTTCCACACTGGTTTACCTATTCTTGGTTACTGCAGGTCATGTGGCTTGCTTTGAGAAAACAAAACATCAAATAGTTACTTTCTGAGTATCTGCACTATGTGTAGATGCCTGTGTTCTCACACCTCGTGATAGGTAAAGGATGTCAGCAGTAAGACCCAATGTTTATAGGTACCTGATGAACTTTGACTCTGAATGAAGGCATCTCAGGCACCTTTAATTGTGTAGTTTGATAACCTTTCTACTAGTCTTGGAACACAGAAAACTTTAGAGTTAAAAGAATAGTCTCTGGGCCACATTAAATTTTCATAACATTAAACATGAGACAGAAAGAATTTGCCTAGTGAAACCTAGAGAAAGAATAATGGAAGACGGGACCCAAGGATACCCAGAGACCAAGCCAGATAAAATCCCAGAGGAATATGCCTGCTTGAGAACAGGGCACCCATCAGGAAAACGTCCTGATGCCTCATGAAGAGCTCCTGAGTCCTAATGTTTATAGAAAGAGCTAAAAATCTGGAATATCAATCTATCTAAAAGTATTGAAATAACTTATCCCATGGCTTCCCATGATATCAATCACACCTGTTGTGTTTGGCTGGTGGTTTTTCCTCAGCTCGTCTATCAGTCTTCCCCTATGTGCATCCAGAACAGCAGGGTTCCCTAGCGGGGGTTCCTTACCCAGCACTTGTCTCTGTTCACCCAGTAAGCTCCTTCCAGGTGACAGCACCTATTTCCATAATTACAACTACTGCTATCAATTGACTCTACCTTGAATTCACACCTCTCTTCTGAGGCCCCAGTATTCAAAGGCCTCTCTATGGCTACACCAGTGCCCACAGATATGTCTAAAAATGAAATATTCATTTGTCTTCACCATCAGAATTGCTCCTCCTTCCATAGTCATCATGCTTGCTCATCTCTCCCTTATCATTAGTCCATTTTCTCCACATGTGGTCACTACTTATCTATACATCTTACTTTGTTTATAGACATTTATTTATTGAACTCTACTGAACACTGGAAAATGGTTTGTGGTGATGCTGGTATAAACAAACCTACTACACTGCCACTCATAGGAAAGTATAGCACATAGAGTTATGTAAAGTACACATTGCTTGAAAATGATAAGAAAAGACCATCTTACTGGTTTATGTATTTACTATACTATATATTGTTAGAGTGTGTTCTGTCTACCTATATTTTTTTAAGAAGTTAACTATAAAACAGCCTTGGCCCGGTCCTTCAGGAGATATTCCAGAAAAAGGTATTGTTATCATAGGAGATGACAGCTCCAGGCATGTTTTTACCCTGAAGGCCTTCCAGTGAGACAAGATGTGGAGATGGAAGACAATGATATTGAAGGTCCTGACCCTTTATAGGCCTAGGCTAATGTGTGTATTTTTTTCTTAGTTTTTAACAAAAAGTTTTAAAAGTTAAAAAAAAATTTAAAAATGTAAAAAATAGGAAACAGCAGGAAGGGAGTGGTGGCTCACGCCTGTAATCCCAGCACTTTGGGAGGCCAAGACAGGCGGTCAAGACCAGGTCAGGAGTTCAAGACCAGTCTGACCAACAAGGTGAAACCCATTTTTACTAAAAATACAAAACTTAGCCGGGCGTGGTGGCACACACCTGTAATCCCAGCTACTCAGGAGGCTGAAGCAGGAGAATCACTTGAAACTGGGAGACAGGGGTTGCAGTGAGCCAAGACTGCACCATTGCACTTCAGCCTGGGCGACAGAGCAAGACTCCATCTCAAAAAAAAAAAAAAAAAAAAAAAAAAAAAGAAAAGAAAAAAGAAAGAAAGAAAGAAAGGAAAAAGAAAAAGGATATACAGAACAAAAACATTTTCATCCAGTTGTACAATGTATTTTTCTTTGCAGCTCAGTGTTACCATAAAAGAGTCAAAAAGTTAAAAACAAATTAAAAATTTATAAAGTAAAAAGGGTTTGGTAAGCTAATTTCTTATTGAAGAAAGAAATTTTAAAAAATAAGTTTAGTGTAGCCTAAGTGTACAGTGTTTATAAAGTCTAAAATAGTGTACCATAGTGTCCTAGACCGTCGCATTCACTCACTACTCACTCACTGACTCAGCTAGGTCAACTTTCAGTCCTGCAAGCTCCATTCATAGTAAGTGTCCTATACAGGTGCGCTGTTTTTCTAAATCTCTTATACCATACTTTTACTGTAACTTTTCTATATTTAGATATGCTTAGATACACAAATACCATTGTACTATAATTTCCTGCAGTGTTCATTACAGCAACATGCTATGCAGGTGTGTAGCCTAGGAGCCAGAGACTATCCCAGAGACCCTAGGTTGTAGTAGGCTATCCTATCTAGATTTGTGTGAGTATACTCTATGATGTTCACACCATGACAAAATTACCTAAGGATTCATTTCTCAGAACACATCCCCATTGTCAAGCTACACGACTGTGCTTATTAAATTCACACCCAATTAAGTTGCAGCCCAAACCCAATCAAGTTGAAGCCCAAAATTCTTCAATAGCTATGCATAGCCTTCAGGAAAAACAGTTCAAACTCCTCAGCAAGGCATATATGACTATGATCTGTCCTCTGCCTCTCCCAAGCCATGATGGTATTTTGGTCCTGTGCTCCTACCACACTGAATCTTTTAGAGTTCCTGAAAGTGCTCTTCCCTCTTCCCACATATATAGGGAGGAGAATCTTACAGGTGAGCATTACAGTAATTTTTCTAAAATAGACTACTTTTCTTACCATTTCTACTGTTACACATGCACCTCTCTCTGGCAAGCACATGCTCTGTCCTGTCTTGACAGCACCTCCTTACAACTAGAAGTCCCTACCAGTCACTTAGGTAACTTCACCTGCTACTCACTTTTTAAAACTCCACCCTGGAGTCACCTCCCCCGGTGGTGAGGTGTAAGAAGCAGTCATCTTCTCGCAGTGCCCTCTGCATACATGTAGTCTAGTGCTTATCATATTGCATTTCAGCTGTTGTTTTTGTGGGTCTTTCTTCCCAATAAATTATGACTGCTTTGAGTTTAGGGATTTTGTCTTATTCACATAAGCCAATGCCTGAGACATGAGATAAGCTTTAATACAAAGTTGTGTGGATGATAAAGAGGATATATAAATTAACTGCAATAATTCAGAACTTAGGCCAGAAAAGGAATCGATGAGGATCAGGAGCATAATTTACTGTGTTCAGAGACCATACACCATTTCAAATGACGACATCTACAAACTCATTTTACTATTTAAGTCGCCCCAAACAAACAAACAAAACTGGTACTTATTATTTGAATCAGATAGTGAATAATGTTTAAATACCTTTGGTAAAAGAAAACATGATTCTTGGGTCATACAATATATAATTTGGGAATTTGAAGGTAAAACTATGATTAAAAAGTATTTTCTAGTATACACATCTTCTTAACTCAAATTTTTAAAAATACGGCAATCCTGTGATATGAAACATATGTATTATTTGTAATGTCCATTTTAGAGATTAGATGATGAAGTTCTTAGAGATTACAAAGTCAGCCAGAAGTTCAGCAGTGAACAAATGGCAAAGCCCAACTGGAACCGGGGGGTTTTTCAAATCTATGATGTAACTTAATGTTAAACTGATGTTAGGGAAGATTTTATAATATGTACCTTCTAAAATTATGTACTTAGAAAAAAAGAGCTCCAACCATCTAATATGACTTAGGAGGAATATAGCCTATCGTAAGGCATTAATTTTTATTTTCAAGTTTGCCGCTAGCTTCAATGTTCAGACTTCTGAAACCACTTGAATTTTTAACGTATCAGCCTTGCTTCAAAGGCTTAAAATCTCTGAGCTTTTTTCTGAGTCTGAAGCAAATGTAGTTTTTGTCTTGAGAATATTCATGTACTCCAGGCATTTTGTTGTTCCCTGGCCTAGAAAATGCAAATATTATTACCTTTATCCTTTTGGCATAAAGTGAATTTTAGGTCATTCATTTCTAGGCCAGAGTTAAGAGTTTTGTATTTATTTGTGATGTTGTTTTGTGCTGTGACCATGAAGAATTACGGTACTCCAGTTTGTGATTAACTTTTAACTTCATGTTCTGGAGAGAGAAGAGAGAGAGAGAGAGAGAGAGAGAGAGAGAGAGAGAGAGAGAGAGAGAGAGAGAGAGAGAGAGGTTGATTTCAGAGGAGAACACCCACAGCCATTTGTTAGGTTTATAGGGAAAAAATCCCTGAAAAACAGGATAGGTTTAGTTATTTGATTTAAAGAAGAAATGTAAATTGAAAAACAGCAAAGGAAACGGAGTAATTAAATGACCTTCAATGATTCCCACTTGTTACAGAATTGTGCATTTTGTCCAAACATTTTTTAATTTTTCCAATAAAATCAATATGCCTAATGTCTGTCAGCTTGAGAAAGTCATATGCGCAACAATAAAAATGGCAAAGTAAGGTCTCCGGCTTTGAATCACTTCCAGCAAACATTGCTTCAGCTGCTATCTTAAGGAGGCTGGAAATGCAGAGGGAGCATTCCAAACTGGGGTGGGAGGGGGTCAAGATGGCCTCAACTCTGAGATTGGATTTGCCACACCCCAACATTGCCATGGAGCAGTGGTACTGAGCTACTCATTACTATTAACAATTTCTTCTAAAGATCCAGAGGATAATCATCTGTTCAGGAACATTTATTAAACAGATATCACCTAATAATTACTATTTCAACACAAAGGCAGCATCCCCAGCTTCAAGGATCTGACAAATTAGCGTTAGAGTCACACAAACAAACTACCAAAATACAATTTACTGAATGTTCAAATTGATGTTTGTACAAGGTGATATGGGAGCATAGGAAGAGTGACTCAAACACAGCCTGGGGAAAATAGAGAACATAGTAACAAAGTTGAAATTAATCCAAAAAGATGAGCAGGGGTTAGCGGGACAGCAGTATCTTTTTAAAAATATGAACCGAGAGAGAGCTTGGAGAGTTCTGGAAAATGAGATGCTTCAGTACACATACAGGACAGGATGAACAGAAGGGTATATGAACAGAAGGATGAACAGAAGATAATGCTGAAAAATTGGGAGGTGGCTAAAAATGCAGGGCATTGTATACCATGCTACAAAATTTGTATGTTATCCTTAGTGAAGCAGATAGCCATTATTGTATTAAAAACAATTAAAAACAAGAGAGTGACTGACATGGTCAGATTCACACTTCTTATTGTACACTGTTGAGGTAGTATTAGGATAAATTTTAGAGGGGCAGAAAAGTGCGCTAACACAGCTCTCCTAGTGAAAAAAAGGATGAGGATCTAACACCAAGATTGTGGAGATGACAAAGAAACTCATTTTAATTGTTTAGTAAGGAAGAAAGCAATAGACTTGATAATGAGTGAAAATGTATTAAGTGAAAGATAAACAATATCTAATCAGTGATAAAGAGGAAAGGTCTGGAACTACCTCTATTGGTTTCTAACACAAGCATTGACTAACTGGGAGTAAAACCATCAACACGGGGAATAAATAATAAAAAACACTGGAAAATGAAGATGGGAATTTTGGCTTTGCACAAATTGTACTTAGGACCACTATGGCATATCTAAGTGGAAATAAGTAGGGACATTAAGAAACAATGATTTCTAACTCGAGAATAAAGTCTGGATTAAGGATATAGGTTTTGTAGTTCATAATAAAAGTGAGAGTTAAAATAACATTGTTTAAGAAAAATATGTAAAATGGAAATATATTAATATTTTAATGAAATTTTTATTTTATCCAACTTATCACATTTTTATATGGATCATGCTTTTAGCTGATTCAGCTGAGAAATCTGCTAAAAGTGATATTGAGGGTCTGCTGAATATGATGTTTCTTTTCTTTGGCTGCTTTGAGTATTCTTTCTTTGTCTTGAATTTTTAGTAATTTATAATATGTCTTGGGGAATTCTTTATTGGGCTAAATTTGATTGGTGATCTTTGAGCTTCTTATTCCTGAATGGTGCTATCTTTCTCCAGATTTGGAAATCTTTCTGCCACTATTTTTAAAAATATTCTTTTGAGGCATTTTTCTCAATTGTCTTTGAGAATTTCTATTATGCAGAAGTTAGTTTTCTTAATGGTGTCATATAATTGTCGTAAACCAGCTTCAATCTTTTTAATTCTTTTTTTCTTTATG
The DNA here is from genome assembly GCF_007565055.1 of Rhinopithecus roxellana. Lineage (NCBI taxonomy): Eukaryota > Metazoa > Chordata > Mammalia > Primates > Cercopithecidae > Rhinopithecus > Rhinopithecus roxellana. The sequence goes on from NC_044553.1 coordinate 5,107,004, forward strand.
CTCCTCTAATTGGCAAAATTCATATGTTCTAGTCTCCGAAGTTATTAATTATTTCCTCTGTTTGATCACGTTTTCTGCTGAAGTTTTCTAGTCGGGTTTTCAATTCAGTCATTGTATTCCTTATTTCTTATTTTTTGAATATCTATTTTTTAAATTGCTTCTATTTCTTTGTCAAATTTCTCACTTTGTTGCTGGTTGGTTTTCCAAATTTCACTTATTTCTCTATGTGTATTGTCTTGTGATTTCCTGAACTTCTTTGAGATAATTATTCAAAATTATCTGTCTGACATAGCGTAGATCTTCAATTCTTTGGGGTCCACTGCTGCAGCTTTGTTGGTATATTTTGGTGGTGTCATATTTCTGTGAGTTTTCATAGTCCTTGTGTCCTTACATTAATGCCTGCACATTTGATGAAACAGCCACTTTTTCTAGTTCTTACAGGCATTTTTTTGGTAGTATTAGACCTTTACTACTTATTTTCAGAACTTAAATGCTGGCCCAATGAACACTGGAAATAAAATACTGTACTGGAGCTAACATCCTACCATTGTTTCTTGGTCTAGGGAAAACTTACAGTGAACATCAGAAGTTAAACATACTTTGGAGCTATATTGGTGCCCTGCCATTGTTTCCCCAGTCTGGGGAAAACTAAAGCAGGCTATGGAACTTGATTCCAAACTTTTAGTCATTGCTAGTCCAGGGGTAGACTCCAGGCAAGCACTTCAACTTTGTGGGAAATCTAGCCGGGGATTCAGGCCTTCCTATAAATTGTGACATCTGTGGTACTATGGCACCAGTCATTCTCTTCAATGTGGTATCCCCTTTGATTGGAGCACAGAGTAGTCACCAAGATCCACTCATCAGTCACTGCCATTAGTACTTGCTTTTTGTCCCCAAGTCACCCAAGGTGACTCAGCCCTCCTGGTACTCCCAACAATTTCTGTGGAATAGGACCAGAATAGGCTTCCCAGGAAGATCCCAGACCAGTGGGGAGATTCAATATCCACTTCTAATTTCCTCCTCTCCCCTAAGAAACTGTGGAATCTAGGCAAATTCTCTGTGAGTGGTGTTATGCTGGCAGGGGAGAGGAGTAACACAGTCTGAGATGAGCATTTCTCTTCTAAGTCACAATGTCTGTCGATTCTCAGGGTCCATGGGATTTCTACACTTCTCCCTCAAGTTCTGGTGAATTCAGGGTGGTATTCTTGTCTTTGGATAGTTTGTAGGTGTATTTTTTGTGGGGGAAGTGAGACCAAGGAATCTTCTATTTTGCCATCTTGCTGAAGTCACCTGATCCTATATTGACATACACTATTGTAATAAATAGTGTAGCTTGTTTCAAATGTTCCCAAACCTGAGTTAAATACAAAACGTAGATCTTGAACACATGCTCATAAGAATGAGCATTCTCAGCCTAAGATGATATTTCCATAAAAGCACAGGCATTATTCCTTTTAGAGGCCGTGAGCATATATATTCAAAGCAAAAATACAATTGACCGAAAACTACTTATTAAAGTTATCTTTGTTATTTGAATAAAGATGAATTATGTCTAGTTTCTGAAAAATTGTCTTTAATTTACAACCTGATCTATTTCAAAGTATTTTACCTCATGTCTGATTTTTATTGCCCTTAATATTCTGCCTTGTAATTCAACTACATATTTATACCTTTTGCCATTTTTTCTATTATTGCAATTGCTTTATCTTATTAGATTTTAAGAATTGAACTTGTACACGTTTAACATTTATAATATTAAAAAGTTTAAACATTGGGTAGAGAACGTGTAATATACCCCATATTGTCACCAATTATTCTGAATATGGTCCATTTTTTATTATCTATATTTCCCTAGACACATTTATATCAAAACTACTCTCCCCATCCCCTGTGAATTAGTTTAAAGCAAATACAAGGAATCATATTAATTTATTTATAAATATTTTAGCACATATCTCTAAAAGACAAAGGCTTCTTTTAATTTAAGCAAAACATTATTATCTCTAAAAATGAGATTAATTTGCTCTTCTTTTTCTAACTTTGTAAGGTATGCACTTTGTCAAATTGTATCAGTTTTTTTCTAACATTCATATTTAAGACTGAAAATTTTACAATAAGAATGTTTTAGTTGCATCCTGTAAGTTGGGATGTGTCATATTTTCATTACGCTCAGTTCAAAACATGACTAAAAGACTCATGTCTTATACAATCCATTCTTTGGCCCAAGGATTAGATTAGAAGTATATGCTTAGTATCTTAATATATGGGAATTTTCTTGTAATTGATTTTAATGTCTAGCTAATTCCACTGTGGTCAGAAAACACAGTCTGTATAATTGCAGTCTTTTGAAATTTTTTGAAACTTTCATTTCAGTGCTTTGAAATTTGTAAAAATGTGCCTCATTGCCTAGTATTTAAACAATATGTTAGATCAATATGAGTACATGCTCTATAAACACTTGGAAAAAATGTTTGTTCTGCAGTTGTTTGGTGCAGTGCTTTCTTGATATCAATTAGATCGATAGTGTTATCATGTCATTCCAATAGTCTATATCCTTACTAATTTTGCCTTTTGCTTGTTGTATCAATTTCTCCAGTTGTGGTATATGCTATGATATGCCACTCAAATTTTTTTTCAGAAACGAAGGACTTAGTACCATAGTTGCTGAGAGGGCAATAAGTAGACAGTTCCTAACTGTCAGCTGGCACACAGACCTTTGTGAAATGACCTACATACAATAACTGATTCACATGGGGGTGTAAAGACCTGGTTTCCTTGTCCCATTTTGGTAAAAGTTCAAAGGATCACCTCATTTTCAGAATTCTCTTCAGAGTAAACCATGAATTCTGTAGATAATGCATTATATTGCAACTTTTTCTTCTAACCAATTTTACTTCTTTCCCTGTTCACTATAGCTGCTGATGCCAGTGGCAATCCTCAAGGAACCTACTATGTTGTCATCTCCAGTCAATATATGCTTCCAGAGAACCCATTTGGTGACTGTTAGTACTAGAAATAGTCTAAGACTATAGCCATGGGGTTGGGATTTTAGAATAAGATCATCTGTCACCAGCTAAAAGGAGGACTGCTATCTTTGGTGTAGACAGTAGGTGAAGGACAGGTAGTATATACTAGGTAGCAGTCCAGTTGTTAAACTTTCACAGATATTGAACTGTAATGGTATCCTAGAAGTGAATGCTTCTGCTGACAGCATAACATAGATCCATCCTTTGAGAAACAGGAAAGAATATTTATAAAGATAATATAATTGGAATGTTACTATTAAACTTAATTGGAAAAAATATTTTACTAAGATGCTGAGAATAATTAATCAGCAATTTAAAAGCTAAGTTGTGAAGGAAAAAGGGGCTCATTGTTTGCATAGAGAGAGCTCTCATCTCCTGCAGTTTGGAGGGCAGAGAAAGCTGAGGCCTAACCCAGAACATAATTGTGAAGGTAGCCAAAATCTTAAGAAGATTAAATTCACAGCCAACATAACTCTTCTATGTTAATGTTGGGACCAAATAGGAAAATAATAGAATAGACCACAAAACAAGTCTCAACAAATTTAAGAAATTCAAAATTATATCAAGTTCTCTCTCAAAGCACAGTGGAATAAAATTGAAAACTCCAAAAGGAACCCTCAAAACCATGCAAGTACATGGAAATTAAATAACCTGCTCCTGAATGATTGTTGGGTCAACAATGAAATCAAGATGGAAATTTAAAAAATTATTTGAACTGAGTAATAATAGTGACACAACCTATCACAACCTCTGAGATACAGCAAAAGTGGTGCAAAGAGGACAGTTCATAACATTAAATGCCTACATCAAAAAGTCTGAAAGCACAAATAGGCAATCTAAGGTCACACATCAAGGAACTACAGAAACAAGAACAAACCAAACCCAAACCCAACAGAAGAAAAGAAATAACAAAAATCAGCGCAGAACTAAATAAATGAGAAAAAAATATAAATGATGAAAGAACCAAGGCTCTTTGAAAAGATAAACAAAATTGATAGACCATTAGCGAGATTAACCAAGAAAAGAAGAGAAAAGGTCCAAATTAGTTGAATTAGAAACAAAACACGAGATATTACAATCGATACCACCGAAAAACAAAAGCTCATTCAGGGCTACTATGAACACCTTTACCCATATAAATGAGAAAACATTGAGGATGTGGATAAATTCCTAGAAATGTACAACCCTCCAAGATTAAACCAGAAAGAAATAGAAACTCTGAACAGACCAGTAACAAGCAGCAAGATTGAAATGGTAATAAAAAAAAATACCAACCAAAAAATGACCAGGATCAGATGGATTCACAACTGAATTCTATCAGACACTCAAAGAACTGGTACCAATCCTGTTGACACAATTGCAAAAGATAGAGAAAGAGGGTTCCCTCCTTAAATCATTCTATGAAGCCAGTATCACCCATAAGAATATAACAAAAAAAAGACCAATATCCCCGATGAACATGGATGCAAAAATCCTCAACAAAATACTAGCTAACAGAACCCAACAGCATATCAAAAAGATAATTCACCATGATCAAGTGGATTTCATACCAGGGATGCAGAGATGGCACAACATATACATCAATAAATGTGATACACCACATAAACATAATTAAAAACAAAAATTACATGATCATCACAGATGCAGAAATAGCATTTGCCAAAATTCAGTATCCCTTTATAACTAAAATCCTGAGCAAAATCACCCCAGAAGAGATATACCTTAAGGTAATAAAAGCCATCTATGACACACCCACAGCCAACATTATATTGAACAAGGAAAAGTTGAAAGCATTCCCCCTGAGAACTGGAAGAAGACAAGGATGTCCACTTTCAATACTTCTATTCAACATAGTACTGGATGTCCTAGCCACAGCAATCAGACAAGAGAAGGAAATAAAGGGTATCCATACCAGCCAAGAGGAAATCAAACTGTCGCTGTTTGCAGATGATATAATCATATACCTAGAAAATTCTAAAGACTCATCCAAAAATCTCCTAGAACTGATAAATGAATTCGGTAAAGTTTCAGGAAACAAAGTCAATGTAAACAAATCAGTAGCTACATACCAACAGTTAGAATACCAAACATCATATGTTCTCACATATAAGTAATAGCTCAGCTATGAGGATGCAAAGGCAAAAGAATGACACAGTAGACTTTGGAGACTTGTGGGGAAGGGTGGTAGAGGAGCGAGGATTAAAAGACTACACATTGCGTACAGTGTACCCTGTTCAGATGATGGGTGCACCAAAATCTCAGAAACCACCACGAAAGAACTTATCCATGTATCCAAACACCACCTGTTCCCTCAAACTTATTGAAATAAAAAAATAGAAAGAAAGAAAAGTTATATATTCAAATAAAAAATAAAATATATAATAAATTGTTAACTATGGTAAGCCTATTGTTTTATAAAATACTAGATTTGTTTCATTAATCTAGCTGTATTTTTGTAGTCATTATTCCTACGTACTTTATCATCCCCTCTTCCCTATACTTACCAGTCTCTGACAATATCATTCCTCTCTCTGTGTCCACGAATTAAATTTTATTTTTAGCCCTCAGATATGAGTGAGAACATACAATATTTGTCTTTCTACGCCTAGATTATTTCATTTAACATAATGTCCTTCAGTGCCATCCATGTTGTTGCAAATGACAGGATTCCATTTTTCTTTATTGCTGAATCATATCCCATCGTCTATAAGCTATGCACCACATATTCATCCTTTCACAGACACCTAAGTTGACTCTATCTCTTGGCTATTGCAAACAGTACTTTAATAAACATAAGGAGTGCAGATGGATATCTCTTCAATATATTGATTTCCTTTCTTTTGTATATTTATCCAGCCATGGCATTGTTGGGTCATATAGATTTTTTTATTTTTAGCTTTTTGGGGAACCTCCATACTGTTTTCCATAGTGGATATACTAATTTACATTTCCATCAACAGTGTATGAGGGCTCCCCTTTCTCCACATCCTCACCAGCATTCATGACTACCTGTCTTGGGGGTGGGGAAAGCCATTTTAACTGGGGTGAGATAATATCTCACTGTAATATATTTATGTGCATTCTCTAATGATTAGTGATGTTGAGCATTATTTTCATATGCCTATTGGCCATTTGTATATCTTCTTTTGTGAAATGTATATCCAGATTATTTGCCCATCTGTTTTGTTTGTTTGTTTGTTTGTGTTTTGCTTTCACTCTGTAGCCCAGGTTGGAGTGCAGTGGTGCGATCTCGGCTCACTGCAACCTCCGCCTCACAGGCTCAAGGGATTCTCTGCCTCCGCCTCCTGAGTAGGTTGGACTACAAGTGCACCCCACCTACCTGGCTAATTTTCTGCATTTTAGCAGAGATGGGGTTTCATCATGATGCCCAGAGTGGTCTCGAACTCCTGAGCTCAGGCGATCCACTCACCTCGGCCTCCCAAAGTGCTGGGATTACAAGCGGTTGAGCCATCACCATTTGCCCATCTTTCAATCATTTTATTTGTATTTTTCCTATTGAGCTTTTTGAGCTCCTTATATATCCAAGTTATTAACTCCTTGTTAAGTGGATGATTTGCAAATATTTTCTCCTATTCTATAGGTTGGTCGTGCTGCCTCAGTGGCGGGAGAGGAAGAAGAAAATTTCTGTATAAATGGACCTAGGCAGTTTAAACCGATGTGTTTCTGGGGTCAACTATATACTATTACAAGATTTCTACCTTGTTTGTTAAGTAACAAAATGATAATTCAAGTTAGACTGTAATAAATTAAGGATAAATGATGAAATACCTAGGATAACCACTTTAAAATTATTTAAAAGTATATTTTAAAAGCCAAAAGAATAGGTAAACTGGAATAATAAACAGTACTTGAAGGCAGAATAAAGGAAGAATAAGTAAAAAGGAACAGATGGCACAAATAGAAAACAAATAGCAAAAACGGTGAACTTAAACCCAACTATATTAATAAATATTTACAGAAGTAATGAATTGGCAGCCATCTTTTGATTTTAAAAATAGAATCATTTACCTTAATTAATGGTTTTTAATCATTTTTACAATGTGTTTAGCCAGTGTGAAAACGATATATTTCAATGTATAAAAGGAAAATACTGAAGTGAATACATGCATGGCTTTTACTCTTAGCCCTTTCTCAAAGTAGAATAAAAGATTTGAAATATCATTTGAATTTATTGACCTCAGCGTTCTTGTATATAAAATATAAAGGTAGACTAATATACTTCTACTTGTGAAAATCTAAATATTCTGAGGCCATAGATAAGTTTACACTGTAAATAAAGGCTATGTAATGTTGTAAATAAATATTACCATGACTAACATGTTTAAAATTTAATGGACAAAAATCTAAAATTCTGTACATTATATTATAAAAATCTATTTAATGAAATTACATTGTGTGGATAATTTTTGTACATTCAGGCTTTGTTAAAAAGTAAAAATAATTAAATTTACACATGTAAATCCAAGACTAAATACATTCTTAAGGAAAAATTGACTATTAAGACAAAACTACTTCTGCCTTTGAATTTTCAAACAAAATATTTTCATTACTCTGTATTAATGGAAAAAGATGAGAGAATAAGCTATTCCCAGTATATAAAACAAAGGGATTTTGAAAGTGAAGACAACCGATGATGCACTTGCTCTGTCATATAAACAAGCCTCCCTGAGATTTTCACACTGGGTGGAAAATTATAACACGGAAATATTTTTCTCTAAGACATTCCTTTCCATGAATGATCAGAAACTAGATTTGAGTGATATTTAGCCAGATTGAACAGAGTAAGTCCAGAATGGCAACGAGGCAAGATCCCATGAGAGGCAAAGTCTCTGAAAGGAAAGAGAGTAAGGCTGGACCACCATAGTATAGAACAGAGGGAAAGTAGCACCACATCAGTATAGCACCATTTTTAGCAAATGGATAAACCTAACATTTATTTTAAGAAGATTTAAAGCTCGGCGCAGTGGCTCACGCCTGTAATCCCAGCACTTTGGAAGGTCAAGGCTGGAGGATTACCTGAGGTCGGAAGTTCGAGACCAGCCTGACTAACATGGAGAAACTCCGTCTCTACTAAAAGTACAAAATTAGCCAGGCATGGTGGCACATGCCTGTAGTCCCAGCTACTTGAGAGGCTGAGGCAGGAGAATTGCTTGAATGCAGGAGGCGGAGGTTGCGGTGAGCCGAGATCGCACCGTTGCACTCCAACCTGGGCAACGAGACCGAAATTCCGTCAAAGAAGAAGAAGAAGAAGGAGAAGGAGGAGAAGGAGAAGGAGAAGGAGAAAGAGAGGAAGAAGATTTAGTGAACTGCTGTAGTTGGAAGGGATTACATTATTAATAACCCTTAGGATTCCCCCTTTGCTGCTGAGTTCAGGTGGCTTAAATTGATTACCGTATAGGAACATAAACACTGTTTCCAAGCCTAACATTGTCTCTATATTGAGAATACACAAGCTGATGGAGTCGGGGGGCCATCTGTTTTAAAAATAATAATAATAACTTACATTGGTGGTGCTGAGCTTAATTAAACAGCTGGAGAATTACAAAAAAAAAAAAAAAAAAATCTCTAATGTATTCTTAACCAGACCAACAGGTCTATAGCAAAGTGAAATAAACTTTAAACCTTTGAAATCCTACAACTGTTAAGATCTGGCACAGACATTTTTATGGGACATTTTTCCTAAATATTTGTGTTTCCTTGATATCTTATATAATTTTCCAATATAATAAAATATTCTGGAAACTGGTAATGAGTTCTAAGATGATGATGATTCTCATAAAAATATTTGCTTATAAAAGTGGTGTTCACTACTAATCTTTCCATAATTTTTCAGATGTTTTGATTTTATTGTGAAATATTGCTTTTTAAACCTATTTATATTTATTTATTTTCTATTGGTTTGGATACATAATAGTTGTACATATTTATGGGGTGTAGATGATATTTCGATGCAAGCATATAATTTTAATGATCAAATCACAGTAACTAGTATATCCATTGCCTGGAATATCTATCATTTGTGTTAGGAGCATTCTAGCCCCACTCTTCCTGTTATTTTGAAATATAAAATAAATTATTTTTAACTATAGTTATCCTTTTGCTATCAAACGCTAGATCTTATTGCTTTTATCTAACTGTATTTTTGTGCCTGTTAACCGTCCCTTCCTGATCTCCCATTCCTCACTATCCTTCCCAGCTTCTGGCAATCCTGCATAAAAACAACACAGCTGAAGGCATTATGGTAACTGACTTTAAATTAAACTATAAAGCTATAGTAAGTAAAAGAGTATGATACCGGGATAAAAACAGGCACATAGACAAGCAGAACAGAATAGACAACTCAATAAAAAATCCACATATTTACAGTGAACTCATTTTTTACAAAAGTTCAAAGAGCTTACATTGGAGAAAGGACATTCTCTTCAATAGATGGTGCTGGGTAAACTGTATATACATACACAGAAAGATACAATTAGACCACTATCTCTTTCCACATACAACATCAAATCAAAATAGAGTAAAGACTTAAATCTAAGACCTGAAACTATGAAATTACTAGAAGCAAACATTGGAGAAACACTTTAGAATATTGTCTAGGCAAAGATTTCTTGAGAAAGACCTCAAAAGCATGGGCAACTATGGCAACAATGGACAAGTGTGATCACAACAATCTAAAAAACTTCTGCATGGCAAAGGAAACAATCAACAAAATGAAGAGAAAACTCACTGTGTGGGAGAAAATATTTGCAAATTACTAATCTGCCAAGAGATTAATAACCAAAATATGTAAGGAGATCAGACAATGAGAAAAAAGTAATCCAACTTTAAAAATGTGCAAAAGATCTGAACAGACATTTCTCAAAGGAAGACATACAAATGGTCAATAAGTCTATAAAAAATGCTCAACATACTAATCATCAGAGAAATGCAAATCAAAACTACAATGAGATATCATCTCACTCTAGTTAAAATGGCTTTTATCCAAAAGATGGGTAATAATGAATGATGACAAGCATGTGGAGAAATGGGAACCCTCATACACTGTGTGTGGCAGTGTAAAGAAGTATATCTACTGTGGAAAATAGGATGGAAGTTGCTCAAAAAACTAAAAGCAGAACTACCATTTGGTCCAGAAATGCCACTGTTGGGTATATATGCATAAGAAAGGAAATCAGTATACTGAAGATATATCTGCACTCCCATATTTATTATTAAATTACTATTCACAATAGCTAAGACATGGAATTAACCTCAGTGTCCGTCAACGAATGTATAAAGAAAATGTGGTGCACATAGACAATGGAATTTACTTAGAAATAAAGAAGAATGAAATCCTGTCATTTGCAACAACATAGATGGCACTGGAGGACATTATGTTAAGTGAAATAATCTAAGCACAGAACAACAAATACTGCATGTTCTCACTCATAGTTAGGGGCTTAAAAATCAAACTCATAAAATATGTTTTCTAAAAGTATTAAAAGTTGATATACTCTAAACTAATTCTGTGAAGTATTAACTCATTTTGGTATTACTCTGATACCAAAACCAGACAAAGACACATCAAAAAAGAAAACTACAGGCCAATATCTCTGATAAATATTGATGCAAAAAATTTTCAACAAAATACTAGCAAACTAAATTTGACAATACAGTAGGAAGATCATTCATCATGACCAAGTGGAATTTGTCCCTGGAATGCAAGGTTAGTTCAAGATTTGCAAATCAAACAAGGTGATACATCATATCCACAGAATAAGGGATAAAAACCATATGATAATTTCAATTGATGTTGAAAGTAGCTGATAAAATTCAACATCACTTTATAATGAAAACCCTAAAAAACTGGGGATAGAAGAAGTATACCTAAATATAATTAAAGCTATAGATGACAGACTCACTGCTAGTATCATACTGAATGGGGAAAAACTGAAAACATTTCTTTTAAGATCTGGAACACAACAAGGATGCCCACTATCACCACTGTTATTCAACATAGTACTGGAAGTCCCAGCTAGAGCAATTAGACAAAAGAAAGATATAAATGGCATCCAAATTGGAAAGAAAGACATCAAATTATCATTGTTTGCAGATAATATGATTTCATATTTGGAAAAACCTAATTCCACAGAACAAGTATTTGATTTCACAAAGTAACTATTAGAACTGGGAAAACTGGATATACATATGAAGAAGAATGAAACTCAAACCTTATCTCCCACCATATACAAAACTTAAATGAAAATGAATTAACAACTGAAATCTAAGACTTCAAACTATTAAACGACTACAAGAAAACATTGAACAAAATCTCCAGGACACTGGTCTGGGCAAATATTTCTTGACTAATACCACATAAGCTCAGGAAACCAAGGCAAAAATGGACAGATGGGATTACAACAAGCTAAAAAGCTTTGGTACAGTGAAGAAAACAATCAATAATGTAAAGAGACAACCCACAGAATGGGAGAAAACATTTGCAAACTATCCATCTGACAAGGGATTAATAACCAGAAAATATAAAGAGCTCAAACAACTCTATAGGGAAAAAATCAAATAATTCGATCAATAAATGGGTAAAATATTTGAATATACGTTTCTCAAAATAAGACATACACATGGCAAACAGGTATATGAAAAGGTGCTCAACATCATTGATGATCAGATATGTGCAACCAAAACTACAATGAAATATCATACCCCCTGCCCCAGTTAAAATGGCTTTTATCCAAAAGATAGGCAATAACAAACATTGGAGAGGATGTGGAGACAAGGGAACCCTTGTACACTACTGGTAGGAATGTAAGTTAGTACAACTGATATAGAGAACAGTGTGGAGGTTCCCCAGAAAATTAAAAATAGAGCTATCATATGATCCAGCAATCACTACTCTAGTTATATACCCAAAATAAAAGAAATCAGTGTATCATATCTGCACTCCCATGTTTATTGCAGCACTATTTGAAATAGAGCCAAAATTTGAAATGAACCTATGTGTACATCGATAGATGAATGAATAATGAAAATGTGGTACTCATACATAATGGAGTACTATTCAGCCATAAAAAATAATGTGGTCCTGTCATTTGCAACAACATGGATGGAACTGGAGGTCATATGTTAAGTAAAATAAGCCAATTAGAGAAAGACGAACATCACATGCTCTCAGTTACTTGTGGAATGTAAAAATCAAAACAATTGAACATGGAGATAGAGAGTAGAGGATAGTTTATCAAAGGCTGGGAAGGGTAGTGGAGTGGGTGGAGCAGAGGTGGGGATTGCTAATGGGTACAAAAAAAAACAGAAAAAAATGAATAGCTAGTATTTCATAGCACAATATGGTGATTATAGTCAAAATAATTTAATTGTGCATTTTAAAATAATTAAAAGAGTATAATTGGATTACTTATAATACAAAGGATAAATACTTGAGGGGATGGATACCCCATTTTTATGGTGTGATTATTACACATTGCATGACTGTATTGAAGCATCTCATGTAGCCCATAAATATATACCCCTACTATGTACCTGCAAAAAATAAAAAGGAAATAAAAGTTGATCTACTTGCTTTGTTTGATGTTTCTCTTTAAAATGCCATTTTTTTGTAATGACTTCAATTGAGAGTTTTAAGTTAATGAAATAACATATCTTATTATTGCATTTACATAATAAACAAAAAAGACAAAAATTAATTTTGCACAATGCTTGTGACATGTTTAGACTATAAATAATCATATTCTGAAAGTTTGGTGAGTTACTTTGAGAGTGTTAAAGGACACTATTGTTACTTTCAAGTAACTGATGAATCATTTAAAGCCTGGGATGCAATGTTGTACAATAACATATATTGATGGCTTGGCTATTTTTAGCCCAGTTATAGAAATAAGCCTGAAAGATTTAGAAACAGTTGACTAGGAAACTCAGAATACTAGCTTAATGGTAAAAGGAAATGGTTTGAATGCCTTAAGGTGCATATACAATTATTAGTATACTTAATGTGGAGTGCAATAAATACTTTTCTGAGATGTTATTGAGGTCATTAACATGAAGAAATGAGTACTCAAAAATAATTTATGTAGCTAATTACTGAAATATGTGCTATTGCTGAACTTCTCTTATTGGTTTACTGAGTAAGAAGTTAGACAAAATAATTTGAACATAAAGATGCATGGCAGGAGTCTCTAGGATCAATAACAGATTGTCTGATACTAGATTTCTGAATATCCAAATTATAATGAAACTCACTTTATAAATTGGAAACTCAGAAAAGAATTTAGAAGACAGGTGACAAGAAAAAAATTTACATTTTATCAGTCAGAAACTGATTCATGGAGAAGCCTGACAGAGCAGAGAGGGAAAGAATGCTATTACGAGTTCAATTTGTGTGACTTTCAAGAGAATACCTCTGCTAACCAGAATCTAGCTTTCTCCTGGAGGTAATAAACACTTCTTCTGACCTATTTATGGTTCTGTGGTAGTGAGAATACTTAATTCAAGACAACCAACTTTAATCTATAAGTGGATATACATAAAAATGATATAACAAAAGAATGATATAAAAGCAGAGAAAATATGACCAAAAAGAAAAAGTAAGAAAATAACAGAAAATCAGAAATACAATTAGCATGCAAAATGTACCTTACCAATTTCTAGAGCCCAGAGTTGCTAGAAGCAAGTAACAGATTAGTACTGTACTTCTTAGTGGTAAAGACAAGGAAGGGAAACTAATTACTGTATCCAAGGAATAAAAGCCACATAATCCATGAGATTAGGAATACCTACTGCTGGATTTGAAAACTGAGAGAAAGTAATCAATGAAGATGTCCCCAATATCCCTATGATAAATATTTCAAGTTTCAATTGGGTAGCTATTGTATTGATCCTAAATGCAAGCCAAATACAAAGCAAATCAATGAGTAAAATTCTACACATCAGAAAACAATGTTACCTATCTAAGCAGCTTTCTGATATCTGGTTTGATCTAAAGATAAAATCTAATAAAATTCCTATGCCTTAGCTCAGGTTTTCTATACTTCAGTCACATAAGGTGCTTGTTAACTTACAGATCTCAGGACTTTATTTAAAGGTGTTCTATGGTCCACAGATCACTTTAAACATGGCTTTAGGAAGTCTTTAATGCATATTGTATGAGATAGAAATATATTCAGCTGAAAAAAGTGGAAATTTAACGTCATAGACTTAAGTAAGAAATGTTACTCTAACAAAAAGTGTGAAGGAGAGAAAAAGGACAGTTCCTCGGTGTCATAGACATTCTGTCTTCTTGCTCTGCCATCTTTAGAATGTAGCTGTAATCTATTCGATCACAAAATTTTTCCTGTTCCTTCAGTGCACCACATACAAGCATGAGTAAAAGAGAAATGCAAAAAATGAAGCTGGATACAGCCTTACTCTGCTGTTTTAAAAAGTGTTTTCCCAAGAAGTCCCTCCTAGCTATATCTTCCTGCAATTCTTATATTTCATTGAATTGAATTAAATCACATGACTACTGCTAGAAGCAAAAAGTCTGAGAATGTGGGTATTTTAAACAGACAGATAATCTCAAGTTTTAATTCTCTGCTATGACATTACAAAAATCCAAAGTGTTTTTAGACATTAAATACTAAAACTAAATATGAACATAATTTGATATGTAATAAATAAAATATTTAAGATGAATTTTAGCAAAGTTATATATTATTTTCTACTTTAAAAAAGTCAAACCACATGTCTGTGATTTTGTTCTACTACTCTCTATTTGGATAGTGTCTCATTTACTATATGTAATGTCATTTTTTAGTTTACTAAAGACTTTTTGTTTGTGTGAATGTTCCCTATCGTTACGTTTTGCTCTCCCCAGCAAGTATGCTTTGTAAACCAAACCCCTATTTCCAATACCCAAGCCAATCTTGGAAGTAAAAGTAACAGGTCCAAAAATCTGAAAGATGAACATTTCTACTAAAGAAACCCTATTAAGATTCTTATGTTGGGTTATAACGTTGTCCCTTCTGTCCTCAATCCCATCCTAAAAGTTGAGAACTCAGAAAGTAGTTCAGAAGCAATAGAGAATCCGAAAATTATATTTTTGTTTCCTATTTGAGTTGCATTTTGAGAAAATTTGCAACCTCTGTATAGCATTTGAAAAATACCCTATACAAATAATTAAAAATTAATATAAGGTCATATATAAACATATATATTTCTATTATATGAATTTACATATTAGAGCTGTATTCATATTACATATATAGTATTTATAAAATGTTGGTAAATACATGATCCAGAAAACTAACATCAAACATTTTTAAATGTCTCAGATACCCATTTAAAGTTTAATTTACTTCATTGAATAAACTAAATAAAAGTACTTTCTAAAAGGAACTTCAGGTGGATTTCACAATTCCTAATATTTCCCAGCTTTTGTACTAATTATAGGGCTTGAGAGTGGGGTGTTGGCAACCATTGTCTCTTTTTCTCTATATCAACAGTTGATATTATATGAATGTGGCAAAATGACTCATGGAAGAAACTGTACTGATAATTATTAAACCCTAAAGGACTACTGCATACAGCTATAGGAATTCAAAAGGAACAAATGACTGAAAGTCATGCAGAAAGAAGTTGATAAAGTGTCTAATAACATCCCATTTGTATTCCAACACCAAAATAACTACCTCTATTTAATTAAAATTTTCGGCCAGGCACAGTGGCTCACCTGTAATCCCAGCACTTTGGGAGGCTGAGGCGGACAGATCACAAGGTCAAGAAATCGAAACCATCCTACAAAAATTAGTCGGGCATGGGGGCACATGCCTGTAGTCCCAGCTACTTGGGAGGCTAAGGCAGGAGAATCCCTTGAACCTGGAAGGCTGAGGTTACAGTAAGCCAAGATTGTGCCACTGTACTCCAGCCTGGGCAGCAGAGTAAGACTCTGTCTATAAAAAAAAATAATAATAATAATCTAACTTTTCATCTGACTTATGACCTCCCACAGCAATTATTCACTAACAAAGCTGTAATAATATGAAAAATTGCCTGATAACTTTCCAGAATTATGCTTATATAAAATAAATTGGTGGAAATTAAATATAAATATGCTACATTGTACTAAAAAGGTTATCAATAAATATTTGTTGATATTAAGCAAATACAAATTCAAAATTACTTGAGTCTCAGCTACATAAACTGTTGGTATTAAAAATTTGGTATTAGGTGACACAGAATTCCTACTGTTGGTATTAAAAATTTGGTATTAGGTGACACAATTTCAAATAGAGAACATATTTGGAAATGAAGGGTTGCTACATTTTCTAACATTAACCTTATTTGCAAGGTTATTCTATTCTACATGAAGAGACTTAAAAACAATGACAATGAAAAGTTAAATTAAGTGCTTTAAAGTTGTGGCTTGTGGTGACCTACATGGGTGCAAAATCCACTATTAAATTATTATCTATTTAGTTGTATTCTGTAGAAATGAGATTGCATTTTTCATCTGCCTGTCATGTTTCACGAGCAATTTGTATGTTTAAGGACAAAAAGACATTAGGGGATTTTTTGTGTGGGGAGACTCAAGGTGGGTATGCATACCTTATCTTAATGAAAGCATTTAGCAAGGACTGTAAGTTTATTCCACTTAAAATATTTTAAACACAGCCTTTTGCATTTTCATTCTTGAAACCAGCTTACATAGAGAGATGAGTCAGTGCAATGGATACTCCTAATGCCTCAAGGTTCCGAGACAACAGCTGCAAAGAAAAGAAAGATAGAAAAAGCATTCATTCATATTTTGTGACAGGCACATCTCTGTTAGCTTATAAAGCCTAAAATGAACAGCCACTGCAAAAGAGATTTGAAGTGATGAATCCAACATTTGAGAGCACTTGACATGCCTGGGAAGGCAGCCATGTGAAAGATTAAAATAGCCCACTCTGATTTTGGCTTCATTGAAGAGTAGCAGAATCAGTCATGGAGGATGATTCAGAGCATTTATTTCACTGTGATATTATTTTCACACAGATACCATTTATTTGCTAATAAAATTATTCTTGAGGTTTGTAATTTGACTGTTGTAATATTTGTAGTTTCTTTTTTTAATAATTTGTCCATAAATATGAAGCCTATTTCAGATGATGTATTTGATTATTATGACTGTAGCATGAACAGAAGAAACAAGGTCCATGCATTGGGTTTCACCCAGTGCTATGTGGAAAAGCACTGTTGGAATTCTTTTGAGACTTTCTTGTTTGGTTTTTATTCCCTATAAGTCTGGTTCACCTCCATCATTCGCACAACAAGACTGACGCTCACTGCCTTTTCATCCATGAATAACTTATTGTAAGTGGCAATGTGATTTTTAAGTACCAGCTAACTTCGTACTATCTGCTGTTTGCACTTAAATATGTTACCTATTCTGAGTAAACAACTGAGTTTATAAGACTACTCAATGGTATGGTCACCGGTTAAGAAATGTTACTACCAGTTACAGTTCTGCTTCAAAGCCCAGTTCTAATGACTGTGAGATTCTAGATGTGAATTTTAACTTTTCCGATCATCAGAAAATAAACACACTCCTTTTATAGGATTATGAGGATTAAAATGAAATAATCAACATAGAGTTTATCAAAATACATAATAAGGATGTAGCAAAGGTCAGCTATTATTATCTTTAAGTGTGTGTGTGTGTGTGTGTGTGTGTGTGTGTGTGTGTGTGTGTGTATTTTAATCTGGACAAAAGTATAGGTGGCAAAATGGAAAAAGTGCTGGCACGAGAACATAATCTCAGCAAATGCATTTGGGAATTGAGTGTGGAACTTTGATATGTTGGAACCAGTGTCGCAGTTTGAAAGCAAAACTTGACCTTGGAAATGACCTATAGGCTAACTCAATCAAGACCCTGGACACAAATGATGGTCTTTGCATATCATTTTCGACTTCAGCAGAAACTGTTACCTTGGAACCTGAAATCTACAGATGTACCTGTACTTGGCTCAACTCTCTGATCTGTAAAACAGCTAGGATAATTTGATATTTAAGATTTAAACAACACATCAAAAACGGTAAGTGGTGGCCTTCCTTAAGTTACTTTTAACAATCTTTTACGGAACTAACAATGGATTTCCATGCCAAATTTAAATATAGAGAACAAACAGTCACACACACGAAAAGTCATTAGTAAACTCAAAAAAGACATCAGATACAGGAAACGAGACACTATCCAAGTCGAGAGAAGTAGAACAAAACCATAGGCATGTTGTTTGACTTTTTTAAATCAGAAAACAATACATAATCTTGCCAAAATTGATCTGAAATATTTCATTCATTACCTACCAAACTATATTCATATGATCAGGCACAGTGGCTCTCGCCTGTAATCCCAGCACTTTGGGAGGCTGAGGTGAGCCGATCACAAGGTCAAGAGATCGAGACCATCCTGGCCAACATGATGAAACCCCATCTCTACTAAAAATACAAAAATTAGCTGGACATGGTGGTGCATGCCTGTAGTCCCAGCTACTGAGGAGGCTGAGCCAGGAGAATTGCTTGAACACGGGAGGGAGGCGGAGGTTGCGGTGAGCCAAGATCATGCAACTGCACTTCAGCCTGGAGATAGAGTGAGACTCCATCTCAAAAAAAAAAAAAATTACATTTATATTTAGTTTTAGTCATTTAATACCTAAAAATACTTTTAATTTTGTAATTTCATTCTACAGAAGTAAAACTTCAGATTATTTTCCAACAAAAGTTTCTCCTATATTTTTATGTAAATTTTTATTCTGTTTAGTTGGTAAACATTTATTGTATTTCTGCAATTTACCATAATACAATTCAGTATAAAAAGATATAAATTAAATGTAAATTTGACTACATGAAAATGTATTTAAAACTCTTATAATGCAAAAAATAATAAAATAAGTAGAGTCTAAAGGCAACTGAAAAGTAGAGATAAAAATATTTGCAAGATATATTTTAGATAAAGGGTTAATATCCCTAACATATTTTAAATGCCTAAACATGAAGAGAGGAGGAAAAGCAAAATCACAATAGAAAATGGGCAAAAGATAAGAACAATTTTTATAAAAATATAGAAACATGGCTCATAAATATATCAAATGATGTATTCTCTTCAAAATAAGATAATTACAAATTAAACCACACTGCTATATCATCTCTCACTAACCAGTTTGTGCATATTTTAAAAGTGTAAATGTTGGTAAGGCTGTAGAAAATGAGCACTAGTGAGAATTCAAACTGGTATAGGCGACAGAGCGAGTCTCTGTCTCAAAAAGAAACAAAAAAACAAAACCAAAACCAAAAACAAAACAAACTGATATAGTATCTACGGAGGGGAATTTTGCAATATCTAATTTAACAACATATGTGTTTAGCTTTCTACCCAGCAATCTCATTTCTAGGAACTTGCCCCAAAGATACACCCTACAATACAAAAATATATATTCATAGTTATTCACTACAGCATTGTCTGCAATTATTTGTAATCTCCTATATGACCTCACATTGGTGAGTGGTTGAAAAAATAACTGTAGTGAAGCCACACAAAGGAGTAGTATGTATCCCTAAAAGAGAGAGAGAGAGAGAGAGAGAGCAAGGAATGAGAAAGGCTCAATGAACTCATACATAGAGATGTCAAGGACACACTAAGCATTAAGTGAAAAGCAAAGTCAAAAACCAAATATTGCATGTCTTCTCACTTATAAGTGAGAACTAAATGATGAGGACACATGGACACATAGAGGGGAACAACAGACACTGAGGTCTAGCAGAGGGTAGAGGATGGGAGGGGAGAGGGGATCAGGAAAAATTACTAATGGATACTGGCTTACCACCTGGGTGACAAAATAATCTGTACAACAAATCCCCACGACACAATTACCTATGTAACAAACCAGCACATGTACCCCTGAAATTAAAAGTTAAAATAAATATTTTTTAAAGAGTAACTTTATAATGCTTTTTTTGTAAGACAAAAGGAAATAGGAAAATATGCAGATATCTGCTCATTATAAAAGAAACACAAGTAAAAACTAGAGACTAGTGAGGCTGGTTATCTGTAGGGGATGGGTGAGAACAAGGGAAAAACAAAGAAGAAATGTGGGGAGGGAGTGAATGACACTTCTCTAAAAGAATTTTTCACACAATTCTGGCCTTCAAAACCATGTTGATATGATTTGACTTTGTGTTCCCACCCAAATCTCATGTTGAATTATAATCTCTAACATTGGGGGAGAGACCTCATGGGAGATGATTGGATCATGGGACGTATTTCCTCCTTGCAATTCTTATGATAGTGAGATCTGATGGCTTAAGAGTGTGTTGCACTTCCCCCTTTACTCTCTCTCTCTCTCTCTCTCTTCTGCCACCAGGTGAAGATGTGCTTGTTTCCCCTTTGCCTTCTGTCATGACTAAGTTTCCTGAGCCTTCCCAGCCATGCTTTCTGTACAGCCTGTTGAACTGTGACCCAATTAAACCTTTTTTCTTTATAAATTACCCAGTCTCAGATATTTCTTTATAGCAATGTAAGAATGGACTAATACAGAAAATTGGTACTGGAGAAGTGGAGTACTGCTACAAAGATACCAGAAAATGTGGAAGAAGCTTAGGAACTGGGTAAAGGGCAGAGGTTGGAACAGTTTCTAGGGCTCAGAAGAAGATAGGAAGATGAGGGAAAGTTTTGAACTTCCTGGAAACTTGTTGAATGGTTGTGACCAAAATGCTAATGGTGATATGGACAATGAAGTCAAGACTGAGGAGGTCTCAGATGAAGATGAGGAACTTACTGGGAACTAGAGTAACTCTTGCTACGCTTTAGCAAAGAGACTGGCAGTATTGTGCCCATTCTCTAGGAAGCTATGGAACTTTGAACTCAAGAGAGATGATTTACGGTATCTTGAGGAAGAAATTCCTAAGCAGCAAAGCATTAAAGATGTGGCCTGGCTGCTTCTAAAAGCCTATACTTATTTGCATAAACAAAGAAATAATCTGAAACTACTTATATTTAAAAGAGGAGCAGAGTATAAAAGTTTGAAAAATTTGTAGCCTGACCACATGGTAAAAAAGAAAAACTCATTTTCTGGGGAGAAATTCAAGCTGCAAAATTTGCATAAGTAAAGAGGAGCTGAATTTTAATAGCCAAAACAATGGAGAAAGTGCCTCCAGGACATTTCAGAGACCTTCACAGTAGCCCCTCCCATCACAAACCTGGAGGTCTAGGAGGAAAGAATGGTTTCGTGGGCCAGGGCCAGGGCACCCCTGCTCTGTGCAGATTCAGGACATGGCACCTTGCATAGTGGCCATGCCAGCTATAGCCATTGCTAAAAGGGGCCAAGATATAGCTCAGGCCATTGCTTCAGAGGGTGCAAGCCCCAGCTTTAGCAGCTTCCGCATGAGGTAGGGCCTGCAGGTGCAAAGACAAGAGTTGAGCTTTGGGAGCTTCCACTTAGATTTCAGAAGATGTTTGGAAACACCTAGATAATGAGGCAGAAGTCTGCTGCAGAGGTGGAGCCCCGATGGAGGACTGCTACCAGGGCAGTGCAGAGGGGAAAGGTGAGGTTGGATCCCACACACAGAGTCCCTACTTGGATATTGCCTAGTGGATCTGTGAGAAGAGGACCACCATCCTCCAGACCCCAGAATGGTAGATCCACTAACAGCTTTCACCATGTGCTGGGAAAAGCCACAGGCAGTCAACATCAGCCCATGAAAGCAGCTGTGGTGGATATATCCAGCAGGGGCAGAGCTGACCAAGTTCTTGGGAGCCCACCCCTTGCATCTGCATGCCCTGGATGGAAGACATGGAATCAAAGGAGATCATTTGGGAGCTTTAAGGTTTAATGACTGCCCTTCTGGGCTTTGGACTTGTGTGGGTTCCATACCTCCTTTGTTTTGGCCAATATCTCCCATTTGAAATAGGATCATTTACCTAATGTCTGTACCCGCATTGTATTGTGTAAGTAACTAACTTGCTTTTGATTTTACAGGCTCATAGTTGGAAGAGAATTGCCTTGTCTCAGATGAGACTTTTGACATGGACTTTTGAGTTTATGCTGGAATAAGTTAAGATTTTGGGGGAGTGTTGGGAAGGCATGATTGTATTTTGAAATGTGAGAAGGACATGAAATTTCAGAGTGGTCATGGGTGGAATGATATGGTTTGGCTCCATGTCTCCAGCCAAATCTCAGGTTGAATTATAATCCTTAATGTTGGGGGAAGGACCTTGTGGGAGGAGGTTGAATCCTGGGGGCGATTTTCCTCTTTGCTGATTTCATGATAGTGAGAGAGTTCTCATGAGATCTGATGGTTTGAAAGCATGTGTCACTTCCTACTTCTGTTTCTCTCCTGCTGCCATGTGAAGATGTGCTTGTTTCCCCTTCACCTTCTGCCATAATTGTAAGTTTCCTGAGGCCTCTCAGTCATGCTTTCTATACAGCCTATGGAACTGTGGGTCAACAAAACCTCTTTTCTTTGTAAATTATGCAGTCTCAGGTAGTTCTTTAGAGCAGTGTGAGAACATAGTAATTCACATGTTAATGTTTGATACACTCCAGAAACTTTTTAAAAATTAATTGGGCTAGGGAAAACTCTACAAACACAAAAACAAATTAAACCATATTTCACATCAATAATACAACCTCACTAAAGGGGAAAGAGAAAGAAACTAACTTTTAAAGATAATATTTATAAAACCAGAAACAAATATTGATCTGTAGTTTTTTTATGGTGACATAGGTTAATAATTCTCACCCACATTTCTGTATATTCTAGGATTAAGTAAAGTAGCAAATACATCACAGATGCCTGAACTTTCAAATGACTCAGAATAAAAGTTATAACAATATGTGTGTGTGTATGCACACTCATGGGAAGGGCAAATATGAATTAAAAATAAGAGGCTTAATTCTCCCTGTTAAAAATAAGAGTAGAGAACACTCCTCTATTTTCTTATAGCATGTGCTTTAGAACACTTGTTATTATAAACTTTCTCTGACTCTGAAATGTACATAAAACTTTTTAAAGGAAAATAAAGCTCCTACCAGCTTGAAGACCCAGGAATGTTTTTCTGAAATAACTGGGAAATAACTCTTTGAAATATAGTCATCTAGGAAGATAACTCCCCCATCTCCTGGTATCTGTGAGAGAGTAAGAAGGTAACTTGGACAGACCTCAGCTCCAGGTTACAAATAGATTGTATCTGCTGGGCTATAATAAATGAGAGAGATTTCTTTCCATCTAGGCACTGTCTTAGCAGATTGCCTGTAATATCCATCACATTCCACATTAATGCTTATTCAATAATTAAATTTTATTTCTCTTCTAACTATGCGGGGAGATTTTTCTGGATTGGAAAGAGATTTTGTTGTAATTATATTTCCTCAACAGTGTGTGCGTGTGAGTGTGTGTGTGTGTGGAGAGAGAAAGAGAGACAGAGAAGAGGAAGAAAGAGGAAGCAACAAGGAAAAGTAAACATAGTGTTAACATTTGGGGAATCTGGATAAAGGTTTTAAAGGTAATACTTTATATTATTATTTAACCTCTTGAATAAGTCTGAAATATTTTTAAAAAACCATAAAATAAAAAATAGAATAAAATGAATTAAAAAGCACAGGACACAGGAAAATTCTGAGCATGAAACTCAACATTCTTGGATTAGTTTTATTTGAGAAATCCAAGACCTTTACACTATTTTCAGAGTTTTTTCTACTGTTCACCACTAATGAGATATCAAGCCTGGTCTGTAAAAAATTTACCTATCTCATCACTTAAGGACAATTAATCAGACTTTTTAGAATTATATAACTCTTAGCTTTCAACACTCTAACAGGGATCATTTTCTTCAATCCTTTGACAAATCAAGATGAAATTAAATTTTCAAAAATGACTAAAAAGTTATTATCATCTTTGATTTGCAGATTCTGAAATAATGCATTATGCAATGAATATCAAATTCAGAAAATCTTCCATTTACAAAGGTAAAAATACTTGTAAGTCACTCAATATAATAAACAATAAAAACTATAATATAAGCTGGGTGTGGTGGCTCATGCTTGTAATCCCAGCACTTTGAAAGGCTGAGGCAGGCAGATCACGAGGTCAGGAGATCGAGACCACCCTGGTCAACATGGTGAAAGTCCGCCTCTACTAAAATACAAAAAATTAGCTGGGAATGGTGGCACATGCCTGTAGTCCCAGCTACTCGGGAGGCTGGGGCAGGGGAATCACTTGAACCCAGGAGGCAGAGGTTGCAGTGAGTCAAGCTCTCACCACTGCACTCCAGCCTGGTGACAGAGCAAGACTCTATCTCAAAAAAAAAAAAAAAAAAAAAGCTATAATATGTACAAAAATTCCACTGTGACTTGAAATTACAAAAGGTTTTAGTAATTTGTAATCAACCTTTTGAGGTTGGAAACAACTACACTGGGCTGGGTGTGGTGGCTCACACCTGTAATCCCAGTACTTTGGGAGGCAGAGGTGAGGAGATCATGAGGTCAAGAGAACGAGATCATCCTGGTCAACATGGTGAAACCTTGTCTCTACTAAAAATACAAAAATTAGCTGGGCGTGGTGGCACATGCCTGTAGTCCCAGCTACTCGGGAGGCTGAGGCAGGAGGATCACTTGAACCCGGGAGGAGGAGGTTGCAGTGAGTTGAGATCGTGCCACTGCACTCCAGTCTGGTGACAGAGCAAGACTCTGTCTCAAAAACAAACAAATAAACAAATAAACAAATAAAAACAAAACAAACAAAAAAAACAACTACAGGGAGCTTCAATTGAAGTGAAAAAACTTTAGTCTTATGAACTATTTGCATTAGTCTGTTTTCACACTTCTATAATGAACTACCTGAGACCTGGTCATTTATGAGAAAAAGATATTTAATTGACTCACAGTTCCACAGGCTTAATAGGAGGCAAGACTTGGAGGCCTCAGGAGACTTACAATCATGGTGGAAGGGGAAGGGGAAGCAAGGACCTTCTTCACATGGTGGCAGGAAAGAGATAGAGTCAGGGGGGAAGTGCCACACACTTTCAAGCAAACAGATCTCATGAGAACTCCCTCACTATCACAAAAGCAGCAAGGGGAAAATCCCGCCCTCATGATCTAATAACCTTCCTTCAGGCCCCTCCACCAACACATAGCGATTAAAATGTGAGATCAAACTTGGGTGGGGACACAGAGCCAAACCATATCACTATTTGAAAGGAGAGTGTCTCAATAAACTAAAAAATAACTTCATATCTCTATGTACTAAAAACACTTATTTTGATATAATGTCAATTGTACAATTCAGTTTTCTAAGGTTATACACTTACTTTTGGGGTGGATAGTCTTTTAAATGTATATTAGTCACCAGGCATATATAATAGCATTACATATTTATTTTTGTCTAACCAGTTAATCTCATAATTCAAACCATCTTTACTCATCAAAATTATATAAAATACAATAGGCTGAGTGTCAAAAAATAAAACCAAAAGGCACATCTTGTAATTTTTTCATACTTCTATTTTGGCCAATCTTCTTTTAGTACTTAACACCAGCTTTATTAGTTGCATTTGCAAAATATTCTAAAATTATACAAATAATCATTATAAAATAGTTAACATGTCATGAGAATTTACTATATGTCATGTACTATGTTAACCATGTGTACATTTATGTTATTCATTACAGCAATCCTGAGAATATTATCTCCAGTTTATAGATGAACTGAGGCTCAGAAAGATTAAGTAAGTTTCTCTCTGTCACACAGCTAGTACACAGGTGGCTGAAGTATAAATCTAGTGTGTCTGGTTTTGAAGCCTATAAAAATTACCCTCAATAGGATTTCTCTACCTGTATTCATCATGTGAAAACAGAACACAGAAAATGACATGATGAACCATTTTCTCAATTTTTCCAAGAATGATATCTAATTAGAACTAGTCTAATTAGTTTCTATTTAGTTAGTTAGTTTCTATTTAGTAGTGATTAGTTTGTGCCAGACACTGGGAAAAGTGCTACGTGTACATTAACTTATTTAATTACCAAAGCCATCCTTAGGGAAACATGGTATCAGCTCAAGCTTCTAGGCTGGGAAACTGTTGCTCTGAATGAAAAGATGAATTGACCAAGTTCATACAGAATTTATCCCTCCTCACCACCAGAATTCCTAGCCTAATCTCATTTATAATCACCACTGTCTTGACAACTGTTTACACAGGACTTTAAAAATGGAAAGCCAAAATTGGAAAATGCTTAAAATGGACATAAAATGGCTGAGTAAATTTTCAGCCTAAAAAGTAGAAAGTCAACCTAAAATTTGCAGACTGTATTTCTATCTCTAAATCTTATAGGATTATCAGAGCTCTACAATAATAATGTAGTCAGCATTTCTTCTCACTCAAAAGTCATCATGAAAGGACGTTTTGTGTGCATGTTTCTCATTTATGTATTTAAATTTCCATACCAGTAAAAAGCCTACTCTTAGAGATGGAATTTTCACCTTTAACTGGATCATATCCTGTTACTATAAAATCCTCAAACTCGGTCCTGCAGCCAGTTTCAGGCAAAATGTCTTGTCTGTGTAAAAATTTTAAGTGCTTACAACTCCAGATTTACACGTGCAGGCCTCTAATGTTATAATGTCTATAATTCATGTCAAATGTCAGAATCATTATAATGAGAAACAGTGAGACAGAGTGGCATCGCTACATGTCATCTGCAGAGCATCAAAAATATCTTCAATGCCAATGTGAAGGCTACATTTAGAGGGGCAATTCGCGGCAGGTTAGAGTCAATACTTTAATCTGAAGAGGACGCTACCAT
This sequence comes from Rhinopithecus roxellana, assembly GCF_007565055.1. NCBI lineage: Eukaryota > Metazoa > Chordata > Mammalia > Primates > Cercopithecidae > Rhinopithecus > Rhinopithecus roxellana. The sequence goes on from NC_044553.1 coordinate 5,133,873, forward strand.
TTGTCTGCTGCAATCACTGACTAACAAAATGGTTCCATCGCACAGCTAAAACCAAATGGGTTCACAGTCTTTGTGCAAGTTCTAAGCCTTTCTTTTCAAAATTACTGAATAAGTCTAATTTTCATGAGATCAGCATGAAAGCTGAAGCAAGAGACGTTTCATCCACTTGGTGACATTTTCTTTACACTTAAATTGAAATTATTGCTTTTCTTTTCTCCTTACTTTTTCTCCTTACTTTTACATTAAAATTTGTTAAGCTCAAATATTAGTATTTACTTAAACTCTCTTTGAATTTTCTAATATAATAAAGTCTAATGGCTTAATGTAATTAAGCAAACAACATTGAGTATATATTCTGTGTTTTCTCCAAAGAAACTACTTGTTTTTTTTAAACTATTGAAGGGAAAGATAGTTTTACATTCAGATCTTTTACCACGTAACATCTTTCACCATACAATTAAACATAGGCATTTGTTAATAGGCAAACTACATGATTGAGGCCAACCTTCTTGACTGTAGTAGTAAAACTGTAAATAAATAAATCATTAAAAAAACTAGTGAATATTTGAAATAGCCCCAATGGAGAACTGAAAAGGGGTAAACTAGGAATGAATAAAAGAATTTCCAATTAGAAACAAGGTTGCAAAGGTTACAACTCCTTTATTTGTAGCAAAAGCAGTAAGTATGAGTACGGAAATTTTCCCCAAAGCAATTTTAATGATACAATAACATAATAAAAACAAGAGGGTAGATACTAGGGATATTGATGAAGATGAATGAAAGGTACCTGGTGATTCTTAGAGTGAGACTCAGGGCAGACTAGGATAACTCCCAGGTTTCTGGCTTAGTGGCTTGGGATATTAGGTGGATAGTAATGCTCTGTCATAAGAGAAAACTCAGATTAAGATAAAAATGTGGTAAGATGGAGAAAATAATTACTTCAATTCAGTCTAGAAGTCAAGGTAACAGAGAAACCTCCAAGTAGGAAATTTATATATATGTGAACATATGAGTCCAGAGTTTAGGAAAGCAATCTCCGTTACATCCTGAAGTTATTAGTGCCTCAATATTTGGAGTTATGTCGTGTCCTTACTTTGGAAGTAAATAGCAAGAAAAGAATATGGCCTATTAAGGACCTGAGTAACACCAACTTTTCAGGCTACATTATGGAATCAGGTGGAGAAAATTCCATGAAGGAGACTGAGAAGGATTTCTATGAAAAGCAGAGGGGGAATTGGGAGTAACAGTGACTTGGTGTATCAAGATCAAAAAAGAGTAAGCTCTAATACAGAAGAAATTGTCAAGTGTCAAGATCAATCTTGTCTTTTTCAGGCAGGCATGAAAACATATTCAGGAGAATGAACACAATGGATTTAGAAACTGGGATGTCATGGGTGACCTTGGAAGATCAGGTTCCTTAGTTACTGTAGGAAGTAGCCAGATTCTAGAGAACCTAAATGTGAGGTGTAAGATAATAGACAATTTTTTAAAAAAGCTTAGCCATGAATTGGTGGAGACAAGTAGTAACTAGAAAGTGTAAAAGAATTGAAGGAATATTATTTTGTATTGTAAGAGAATGAGAATTATTTTATATTTAAAAAAATAAAGGCCATTGGAAAAGTACAAATAATGTATGGAAGAATTGATGTAGCAAGATCTTTAGGGAGTTGAGAGAGACAGAGATCCAGAGGAGATCCAGAACTTAGTCTCAGGGAGCAGAAGAAACTCCCTTTCAATGGAGATATATTTATTATGCGAGGGCACAAAATCAGGAAAGTTTTCTTGCATCTCAGATTCATCTCTGGTGTCCTCATTCCCCATGGCTATTTCAAGGCCATGTTATCTCCTTTCTGTTTTGTTAGCATGAGCTTACATCTTCCGACTGTTCCCTGTCATTCACTGATAACTTAGGCGCTTGGATAACAGTTTTCCTTTCCTCTTGAAATTTGGAAAGCATTTCAGTCTGTACTTCTAATTCTCTAACAATGTGTACAGTGATCTTTTAACCTCAAACAACTGTTATCCCCATGTCATGACCCTGGTCTGAATGTCACCTGGAAAATCTGAAACTCTAAAATGTAATTAATGACTCATTAATTTAATTAATATAAGTTATTGGATCTATTATTAATTACGATTAAAATCTTCTGCAAGTGTGACTCTCACTTCATCCAGTCATCCTATCCTCTCACTTGTGTTAATTTCCATTTTTATTTAGCCATAAATTCATGGCAAAACACTTCAACACATATCAGTTATTTATCTATCATATTTTTCTCTGTAGTTGTTCCACCTATCCTTGGACCAAGAAAAATTCAAATATCTCCTTTCTGTTTTATTGCTCTCACGCTGATGAGCACAGTCAAGCAGGAGTAAAAGGAGCATGACAACTGGATCCACTACAAATGTATTTATTCTAGCTCAACTGGATCCTTAGTGCTGATAAGGAACTATTTTATACTGCTTAATGGACGCCCATTTTAATCCTCACAATAATCCTCCCAAATCCTTACCAACCTATTTATCATTTCTTAAGTATTGTCCTCATTATAACTCCAATGCCATATTCACTTCAGGCCTTTATACTTTTCCTGGACTATTGCAATTGTATCCTAACTAGGCTGTTGCCAAATAGTCCATTCTTGTGCCAATTCTTCATCTAACCGCTACCAAAATAATATTTAATACAGATACCTAATTATGACAGTTTCCCATATTTAAAATTCTAACCAGACTATATGCTTTCAGGACAAAGTTCAAAAACTTCAGAGGTAAAAATGAGTATTTAAAAGTCTTTAACGAGCTGGTTTCAAACTAGATTTTTTGAATCCATCATGAATCTGCCAATCTTTCCTCTTTTTCTAAATTGTCAAAACTTTGATATACAATATAATATATTCTATCCCCATTTAAAATAACTTTATTTTTTGTGAGGTAAAATACCATACATTCTTTTCAATGATAAAAATATCACAACCTCTGTAAATTCTTCTCACTTTAGAACCCCTATGGCTCTATTTACATAACCCTCTTTTGGAAAATATCAGGTTATATTTTTATGTTTTCTAAGGGAAGATATTCTGTCTTATTCATCTTCCATATTGGGAGGCTTATAAAATAAATAAGTTTACAACTAGAACTGCACTGGCTTCAGAACACCCATTCTTCTAAGAATGACTGTGATTTTCATGACTTGCCAAGGACTCTATCGAACCAGAAGGAACGTTTAATCAACCCTGTTCTATCCCATGCCCAAAGTTCTAAAGGTTTGCTGGTCTCTAAGGACTCTCCAAGAAGTGAGGAAGCAGAAGAAGGAAACTTTCTTTGTATAATCATATAGATAGATCTTAAGATCAAAACTGTAAAAAGGAAAGTTGCAGGCAATAAATACAAACTGATACAATCTACAAATTAAAAAGACCAAATAATATTAGGTACCAGTCACCTCTGTGTCTGTATTTGTGTGTGTGGGAGGGAGGGTGTGTGTGTGTGTATAATTCAAACAAGTTAACGACATATTCATCTTTGGAAAATATGTATAATACAGGTTTTATGCGTTATCTCACATGATTTCTCTTTGGAAAATGTGTAGAACACATTTTAGGTGTTCTGTGGAAAGGGCACATCAGATATCTCAATAGGAGAAACTATGTAAAGAGAGAGAATAGGATTAGGTGGGAGGATCTAGGAAGTCAAAAAGGATTCAATTTTTATATTTAACATTTTATCAGAAAAAATAGAATAAATTAAATATAGTATTGTCTTACTATTTTAAGTTGTACATAATATGCATTTCTGTATTTCTGAGTTTTCCATTTTTTCCCAAAACTATTATGTTTAAATGATAAAATACATAGCACACCTATTGCTTTTCTCGGTTTTTGGTGAGTGAAAATGCTTACATTCTGGATATGAAGAGGAAACATAAACATTTAAAATAAAAATAAAATAAACTTCATTCAGTTTTAGCTTTGAGTTGTTGAGTAAACTGGGCCTTGAGAGAAGCCCATAGTTTCCTTAGAAATCAAGTACTTCATTCTAGATACAGAGGAATAAAAGGAAATTGTTCTATAGAATAGTTATGGCACATTCTCAAGTGAATGGTGTTGACAGTTCTATAATCACACAGTCTGAAGTAGTTCCCAAAAGACTATTAAGTATACAGAGTCAGAGTTTGACAGAGAATCCGTAATACTATGTTTCCTGTCTACTCCCAAAAATGTGTGATCTGAAGAGCTATCTCATTGAAATGTGTTCAACTATGGAGATTGTTAGCTCTTACTTTACATATTTTTATTTTTCTAACAGGAATGACAAACACACAATAAAGAAGTACGTTGTCTTTCTATTGCCCATCTCAAATATCTCACTGGTTTTTAACATTTGACATCTGTATGCATAGGTTGCTATCTATGTAATCAGGCAGAGAAAAGGTTTATAACATTAACAAAGCTTACAATAATAGTTTTTATAATTTTAATACACCAAATATATTTAAATGTTATATATTTTAGGCTTTATGGTCCACGATATACTCGTATTTTACTTGAATATTTCAGAAAATAGCAAAAAGTCATTTATAAAGCCACTCTTTGTTGGAAAAGTATAAAGTAAAAAATTAATACCTAGCTCTCCAATTCTTTTGAAGTGATGATAACTAACAGTTCTTGTAAACAAATGCACAATAGTGTGAAAAATCTATCTCCGGTAGAAGAATGGAAGCACAGGACATAAAAAGCAAGTGCACAAAGGATAAATACTGAAAGACTGCTAACTGCTTAAAGTGACAGTGTGAACAAATCACTCTGGTGTTTACAACATATCTGAAAGTAAAATGTATAACAATAGTGAATAAAAGAGCAATATGAATTAAGTAAATTTAAAAACTGTTTTGAAATTTTCACACTGTACTGGACTTGGGAAGAGGCCTAATTTAAGGTACATGGTAATAAGTTACAAATGTCTTTTGTAATACCTGAAGTACCTAGTAAAGGAATGATAGTCAAAGTCATAGCAAGTCAGATAATAGAAGAAGGACATTGAAATGACTTTTAAAAGTATGTAATTAATACAAATTAAAAAAGAAACAAAAAAGTGAGTAAATTAAAGATGTCACAAATAAAACAGAGAGCAAGATCATACATGCCAACACTGTGTATATATGTGTATGTGCTTATATATAGGTAACCAAGAATAAAGCTGGTTTGGCTATATTTATATCTCATATATTATTATATTTTAAATTATTGTTAACATGTAATATTAACATAGCACAAAATAGACCTTAAGGTAAGAGTGATAGGGACAAACATGGACATTTCATAACGATAGTTAATTTAACAGAAATATATAACATTAATGATATACCATTAAGTATATATGAATAATTGATAATATAACATTAAAATATATAAATCAAAAAGTGAGGAACTAAAATGAGATAACAAATCTACACTGTAAATAGAAGACTTTAAAGTACTTATTTCAGTAACTTATAGAAAAAGAAGACAGTTATAGAATACTTAAGCAAAATATTTAACCAATTTAACCTAATCAACATTTACAGAACACTGCTCCCACAAATACAGAATATGCATACTTTTCAAGTGCACGTGGAACATTTACCAAAATATTATGAACTATGAATTGTGTTTCAACACATTTCAAAGGCTGAAAACAAGACAGAATAGGTTGTGTGATACAGTAGAATTAAATTAGAAGTCAGTAAGGAAAAAATAACTAGAACATCTCCACATTTGTGAAAATAAGTGAAAACACTTTAATCTTTGGGTAAAATTTTAATATTTAATCACATGGGAAAAATTTTGAACTCAATAATAATGAAAACATAGCAGATCAAAATTTTAAGGATGAAGCCAAAGCAATCAGAACAGTTAAGTCCTTACTTAACATCATTAATCTGTTCTTGGAAACTGCAACTTTAAGTAAAATGACATAAAACAAAACCAGTTTTACCATGGGCTAACTGATATAAACAAAAGTTAAGCTCCTGTGGCATATTTCCAGTCACAAAAGCATCACCGAACTTCTAAATAAAGACCAAAAACCTCTAACATTAAACGCTGAAATAAATGAGCTACACATACACTTAAGAAACATTAATAAATACAAGTATAATGATTATTTACCAACTTATTCCAGTTCAGAGGTGCAGGAAGCTGGAGCTTATCTTGGTGGTTCAGTGCTCAATGCAGCAACTGACCCTGGACAGGAGCCCATCCCAGCACAGGGTACACTCCCACACACCCACATTCACTCAGACTGCGACCACATAGACATGCCCATTCCTCTAACACACACGGCTTTGGGATACGGGAGGAAACCAGAGTACCTAGAAAAATACCACACAGACATGGGGAGAATATACAGACTCCACACAGAGAGTAGCACTGGCTGGGAATTGATTTTTTGTCCCTCATCAATGTTATAAAGAAACATTATTTGAGGACCTGCTGTATAGGAAATTTTTATAGCTTTATACGGTTATATTAAAGAAAAAATAAAGATTTTAAATCAATGCTTCAATTTTCAACTTTAAGAAGGTAGAAGGTGATGAGCATTTTAATGTAAAAGAAAATAGATGGAAAGAAATAATACATTAGTGAGCTGAAAACTAATGAAATGGACAACAAACAATAGAGCAAATTTAAAAAGCAGAAGGTCTTTGAGAAGATTAACAAAGCTGATGCACCTCTAGCAACAGAGCTCAATTACTAACACTAGAAAAGAAAAGGCGCTCATCACTATAGATGCCAGGGACATGGAAAGGAAAAATAACAAAATATTATAAACAAGGTTATCACAAGAGATTAAAAATTTGGATAATATAGACACATTTCTTGAAAAACACAATTTACTAAACTAATTAATGAGTAAATATAAATTTTGAATATATATAATACATATAATCTGTATCTACATATATAAATATATGCTTATATCCATTTTTAAAAATCAATGTTATTCAAATCCTTTAAAATAAAATGTATAAACAGCTGCACTGGTGAGTTCTTCCTAATATTTTAAGGAAAAAAATATATTCTACAAATTTTTCAGAGATTAGAATCACAAATTATTTTATGAAGCCAGAATAATCTCAGTACCAAAACCTGACAAAGAGAATAATAGAAAGATCAATTATGAGTGAGTATATATCACGATCATAGAAGCCAGAATCCTAAACAAACATCAAAAGGATATACAAATATATAAAAGGTTAATACATCAAGAACACATGGAACTTATTCTAGAGATATGTATTAATTTGGTTTTTGAAAAAAAAATCAATGAAATTAAAAACATTAACACAAAAAGAAAAATAAACCTATGAACTTCTCCACCAAAACAGAAAAACGCCCATTCACAATACCAAAAATCCTCTCCAAAAATTAAGTAGAAAACTACCTTTTTCTGAAAGAGGATGCTTAGAAAAATTTACAAGTAACATCATATTATATCATGAAATACTGCACATTTTTACTCCTAAAGTTTGTACTATTTGTTCAACAAATGTTGAATTTACTCAATATTAATGCACAAAAAAGAAACAAAGAGTATAAAATCACAAAGGAAGGAGTTGATCTATCTTTATAGATGGCCTCATTTGGAATTTACAAAATCCAATTGAATCTACAAAATAAACTGTTAAAATTAATAAGTAAATTTAGCAAAGTCACTGTTTACAACATGAATCTATTTTTCATAGAAAATATATTTGTCTTTATATATACTAGGGAAACAATTAAAATAAATATTAAAATATTAAAATAAAATTTATAAGATCATAAAAATATTGCTGAGAAAAAATTTTAATGAAAGAACAATAAAAATAATAGAGAGGGAAGGAGGGAATGATGAAGGAGGGAGGACAGAAGGAAGAAAAGAAGGAAAGAAAGGAGTTAGAGTTCATGGATTAGAAAACTCAGTATTTGTCGATTTTTCATATGTCAATTCTCCTCAGATTTATCTTTGCAATACAATACTGATTAAAACTTGCTAATGCATTTTGTAATCTGACAGGCTGATTGTAAATTTACATTGAAATAGTACATATGTGAAATATCTAAGCAAATATTGAAAGAGAAGAAATATTTGAAGAATTTGCATTACCAAATTTGAAGACTTAATATAAAGTTACAATAATGAAGACACAAAGTGAGGGTTAAAAGATAGCTAAATATGAGATGGAACAGATTAAAAGCCCAGGGACACATCCATGCATATATACATTCTTGATTTTCAGCGCAAGTATCATTGCAATCTAATGGCGAAATACTTTTTTTCAATAAATGGAGCAATTGAACATCCTTACGTAGGAAAAAATGAGCTTTGACCCCTACCTCACATCTTACAAAAAAAAATTAATTTAAAGTGGAAACTTGACTTAAATGCGGAAGTGAAACATTTAAGCTTATACTAAAGAACAGCAACAAAAATAAATCACAGAGAATAACTACAAATGGGAGGTTGACAAAGATTCCTTAAATAAATAAAAAGCACTAAATTTTATAATGACCGTGTTGGGCATCATTGAAGTTGATTTATTTCATCATGAAGAAAGCAAATAAGCATGCAACACCGGTTGCAGATATTTAAGAAACCATTCATTTCCATAACATATAAATACTTCCTATATCTCAGCAACAAAGAGACAGACAATCCAATGAGAAAATGAAAAAGAAAAGAAAAGAAAAGAAAAGAATCGAAACCAGTATTTCACAAAATGGGATTCCAAATATTCAGTATTCACATTAGAAAAAAATATTTTTATTACCTTAGGGGAGTGAAAATTAAAATAACAATAACATACCAACATATAAGCCAGAAAAGTTCAATTGAAAAAGACAAATTCTAACATAAGCAAAGATGTGAGGCAACTGGATATGCACACATTTCCAGTGTTGATGCAAACAGCGCAATCATTTTGAAAACATAGCTTGGCATTTTCACACAGAGTAATACATACACTTACTACATAATGGTAATTCAAGTCTAGGTATTTTCACAAGATAACCTAAAACAAATGTTTACAAAAACACACATACAAGAATATTCAGAATTACCTTATTTATAATAGCCACAAACTGGAAACAATCCAAAAGTCTATAACAGGAGAATAAGTAACCAAATAATGGTATATTTAATCAACAGACTACAAAAATAAAAATAATGAAAGAACACATTTCTGATGTTTATAAAACCTAGCTGTATCAAAAATATTATGTTGAGTCAAACACAAGAGTGCATAGAATTTGATTCCACCTTATAGGAAGCTCAAAAACACGCAAATCTAACCCATGGTACTAAAAGTTCCACTAGCAGTAAATAATCTCTTGGGCATGAGAGAACTTTATGGCGTGACAGAAATATTCTATATCTTTATCTCAGTGCTACTTGCAAGGGTATAGTATGCACCTATTTAAAATTCCATTGAGCTGCACACTGAATATGGTGTCCTTTACTACATTTAAATATCTTTTCTAAAAAGTCCCTTGCTAGCAAGATGGTCAAATGGGAACAACTCCGGTCCGCAGCTCCCAGTGAGATCAACACAGAAGGTGGGTGATTTCTGCATTTCCAACTGAGGTACCCGGTTCATCTCACTGGGAATGATTGGACAGTAGGTGCAGCCCAAGGAGGGCCAGCCAAAGCAGGGTGGTGCATCACCTCACTCAGGAAGCCCAAGGACTTGGGGGAACTCCCTCTTCTAGCCAAGGGAAGCCTGTAGGGACTGTACCATGCACTCCCGCCCAGATACTGCGCTTTAACCAAAGGTCTTCAAAACTTGCAGACCTCGCTACAGTGCCCACACCACCAGGGCCCCAGGTTCGCAGCATGAAACTGGGTGGCTGTTTGGGCAGACACCAAGCTAGCAGCAGTTTTTTTGTTTGTTTGTTTGTTTGTTTGTTTTTCCATACCCCAGTGGCACCCAGAATGCCAGTGAGACAGAACCATTCACTCGTCTGGAAAGGGGGCTGAAGCCAGGGAGCCAAGTGGTCTGGCCTGGCAGGTTCCACCCCCACAGAGCCCAGCAAGCTAAAATCTACTGGCTTGAAATTCTCACTGCTAGAACAGCAGCCTGAGCTCGATCTGGGATGCTCAAGCTTGGCTGGACCTGGGACTCTCTCTTGAGCTTGGTGAGGGAGGGGCATCTGCCATTGCTGAGGCTTGAGTAGGCGGTTTTACCCTCACAGTGTAAACAAAACCACCAGGAAGTTCAAATTGGGCGGAGACCACCGCGCCTCACCAGGGCAACTGCAGCCAGACTGTCTAGAAGGATTCCCTCCTCTCTGCGCAGGCATCTCTGAAAAAAAGGCAGCAAACCCAGTCATGGACTTATAGATAAAACCCCCACCTCCCTGGAACAGAGCGCCTTGGGGAAGGGGCAGTTGGGGGCACAGCTTCAGCAGACTTAAACGTCCCCTGTCTGGCAGCTCTGAAGAGAGCAGCAAATCTCACAGCACAGTGTTGGAACTCTGATAAGGGACAGACTGCCTCCTCAAGTGGGTCCTTGACACTCGTGTATCCTAACTGGGAGACACCTCTCAGTAGGGGCCAACAGATACCTCATACAGGAAAGTTCTGGCTGGCATCTGGCACATGCCCCTCCAGGACAAATCTTCCAAAGGACGGAACAGGCAGCAATCTTTGCTGTTCTGCAGCCTCTGCTGATGATACCCAGGCAAACAGGGTCTGAAGTGGACCTCCAGCAAAATCCAGGAGACTTGCAGCACAGGGGCCTGACTGTTAGGAGGAAAACTAACAAACAGAAAGGAATAGTACCAACATCAACAAAGAGGACAGCCACGCAGAGACCCCAGCCAAAGGTCACTGACTTCAAAGACCAAAGGTAGAAAAATCCACGAAGATGGGGAGAAACCAGTGCAAAAAGGCTTAAAATTCCAAAAACCAGAATGCCTCTTCTCTTCCAAAGGATCACAACTCTTTGCCAACAAGGGAACAAAACTGGACAGAGAATTAGTTTGACGAATTGACAGAAATAGGCTTAAGAAGGTGGGTAATAACAAACCCCTCCAAGCTAAAGAAGCATGTTCTAATCCAATGCAAGGAAGCTAAGAACCTTGAAAAAAGATTAGACAAACTGCTAACTACAATAACCAGCTTACAGAAGAACATAAATGACCTGATGGAGCTGAAAAACACAGCACGAGAACTTCGTGAATCATACACAAGTATCAAGAGCCGAATTGATCAAGTGAAAGGATATCAGAGATTGAAGCTCAACTCATTGAAATGAAGGGAGAAGATAAGATTAGAGAAAAAAGAGTGAAAAGATACAAAGCCTCCAAGAAATATCGGACTATAAGAAAAGACCAAATCTATATTTGATTGGTGTGCCTGAAAGTGATGGGGAGAATGGAACCAAGTTGGAACACACTCTTTAGGATATTGTCCAGGAGAACTTCCCCAACCTAGCAAGACAGACCAATATTCAATTCAGGTAATACAGAGAACACCACAAAGATACTCCTCGAGAAGAGCAACCCCAAGACATATAATCATCAGATTCACCAAAGTTGAAATGAAGGAAAAAATATTAAGACAGCCAGACAGAAAGGTCGGGTTACCCACAAAGTGAAGCCCATCAGACTAACAGCAGATGTCTCTGCAGAAACCCTACAAGCCAGAAGAGAGTGAGAACCAATATTCAACATTCTTAAAGAAAATAATTCTCAACCTAGAATTTCATATCCAGCCAAAATAAGCTTCATAAGCGAAAGAGAAATAAAATCCTTTACAGACAAGCAAATGCTGAGAGATTTTGTCACCACAAGCCCTGCCTTACAAGAGCTCCTGGAAGAAGCACTAAACATGGAAAGAATCAACCAGTACCAGCTACTGCAAAAACATACCAAATTGTAAAGACCATCGACACTATAAAGACGCTGCATCAACTAAAGGGTAAAATAACCAGCTAGTATCATAATGGCAGGATCAAATTCACATATAACAATATCAACCTTAAATGTAAGTGGGCTAAATGCCCCAGTTAAAAGACACAGACTGACAAATTTAATAACGAATCAAGACCCATCGGTGTGTTATATACAGGAGACTCATCTCACGTGCAAAGACACACATAGGCTTAGAATAAAGGGATGAAGGAATATTTATCAAGCAAATGGAAAGCAAAATAAAGCAGGGGTTGCAATTCTAGTCTCTGATAAAACAGACGTTAAGCCAACAAAGATCAAAAGAGACAAAAAAGAACATCACATAATGGTAAAGGGATCAATTTAACAAGAAGAGCTAACTATCCTAAATATATATGCACCCAAAACAGGAGAACCCAGATTCATAAAGCAAGTCCTTAGAGATTACAAAGAGACTTAGACTCCCATACAATAATAGTGGGAGACTTTAATACCCCACTGTCAATATTAGACAAATCAACGAGACAGAAAGTCAACAAGGATATCCAGGGCTTGAACTCAGCTCTGGACCAGGCAGACCTAACAGACATCTACAGAACTCTCCACTCCATACCAACAGAATATACATTCTTCTCAGCACCACATTGCACTTATTCTAAAATTGACCACATAATAGGAAGTAAAACACTCCTCAGCAAATGTAAAAGACCAGAAATCATAACAAACCATCTCTGAGACCACAGTGCAATCAAATTAGAACTCAGGATTAAGAAACTCTCTCAAAGCCGAAAAACTACATGGAACTGAACAACCTGCTCCTGAATGACTACTGGGTACATAACGAAATGCAGGCAGAAATACAGATGTTCTTTGAAACCAATGGGAATAAAGACACAACGTACCAGAATCTCTGGGACACATTTGAAGCAGTGTGTAGAGGGAAATTTATAGCACTAAATGTCCACAAGAGAAAGCAGGAAAAGTCTAAAATCGACACCTTAACATTACATTTAAAAGAACTAGAGAAGTGAGAAGAAAAATATTCAAAAGCCAGAAGGTGGCAAGAAATAACTAAGATCAAGCAGAACTAAAGGAGATAGAGATAAGGTAAACCCTTTAAAAAAAATCAGTGAATCCAGGAGCTGGTTTTTTGAAAAGGTCAGCAAAATAGATAGGCCGCTAGCCAGACTAATAAAGAAGAAAAGAGAGAAGAATAGACACAATAAAAAATGATAAAAGGGACATCACCACTGATCCCACAGAAATACAAACTACTATCAGAGAATATTATAGACACCTCTACACAAGTAAACTAGAAAATCTAGAAGAAATGGATAAATTCCTGGACACATGCACCCTCCCAAGACTAAACCAGGAAGAAGTCGAATCCCTGAATAGACCAATAAAAAGTTCTGAAATTAAGGCAGGAATTAATGGCCTACCAACCAAAAAAGTCAAGGACCAGACAGATTCACAGCCAAATTCTAACAGAGGTACAAAGAGGAGCTGATACCATTTCTTGTGAAACTATTCCAAATAATAGAAAAAGAGGGAATCCTCCCTAACTCATTTTATGGAGCCAGCGTCATCCTAATACCAAAATCTGGCAGAGACACAACAAAAAAAAGAAAATGTCAGGTCAATATCCCTGATGAAAACCAATACCAAAATCCTCAATAAAGTACTAGCAAACCAAATCTAGCAGCACATCAAAAAGCTTATCTACCATGATCAAGTGGGCTTCATCCTGGAGATGTGAGGCTGGTTCAACATATGCAAAGCAATAAACGTAATCCATCACATAAACAGAACCAATGACAAAAACCACCTGATTATCTCAATAGATGCAGAAAAGGCCTTCAATAAAATTCAATACGCTTTCATGCTAAAAACTCTCAATAAACTAGGTATTGATGTAAGGTATCTCAAAACAACAAGAGCTATTTAGGACAAACCCACAGACAATATCACACTGAATGGGCAAAAACTGGAACCATTCCCTTTGAAAACTGGCACAAGACAAGGATGCCCTCTCTCACCACTCCTATTCAATATAGTATTGGAAATTCTGGCCACAGTAATCAGGCAAGAGAAAGAAATAAAGGGTATTCAATTAGGAAAAGAGGAAGTCAAATTGACTCTGTTTGCAGATGACATGATTGTATATTGAGAAAACCCCATCACTTCAGCCCAAAATCTCTGTAAGCTGATAAGCAACTTCAGCAAAGTCTCAGGATACAAAATCAATGTGCAAAATCACAAGCATTCCTATATACCAATAACAGACAGAGAGCCAAATCATGAATGAACTCTGATTCACAATTGCTACAAAGAGAAATAAATACCTAGGAATCCAACTTACAAGGTATGTGAAGGACCTCTTCAAGGAGAACTACAAACCACTGCTCAAGGAAATAAGAGAGAACACAAACAAATGGAAGAAAACATTCCATGCTCATGAATAGGAAGAATCAATATCGTGAAAATGGTCATACTGCCAAAAGTAGTTTATAGATTCAATGTTATCCCCATTAAGTTACCACCGACTTTCTTCACAGAGTTGGAAAAAAACTACTTTGAATTTCATATGGAAGCAAAAAAGAACCCAAAAAGCCAAGACAATCCTAAGCAAAAAGAACAAAGCTGCAGGCATCAGGCTACCTGACTTCAAACCATACTACAAGGCTATAGTAACAAAAACAGCATTGTACTGGCATCAAAACAGATACATAGACCAATGGAAGAGAACAGAGGCCTCAGATGCCACACATCTACAAACCATCTGATCTTTGACAAACCTGACAAAAACAAGCAATGGGGATAGGATGCCCTATTTAATAAATGGTGTTGGGAAAACTGTCTAGCCATATGCAGAAAAATGAAACTGGATTCCTTCCTTATGCCTTAAACAAAAATTAACTCAAGATGCATAAAAGACTTAAGCATAGGACCTAAAACCATGAAAACCCTAGAAGAAAACGTAGGCAATACCATTCAGGATGTAGGCATGGGCAAAACTTCATGGCTAAAACACCAAAAGCAATGGCAACAAATGCCAAAATAGACAAATGGGATCTAATAAAACTAAAGAGCTTCTGCACAGAAAAAGAAATTATCATCAGAGTGAACAGGCAACCTACAGAATGGGAAAAAATTTTTGCAATCTATCCATCTGACAAAGGGCTGATATTACAATCTACAAAGAACTTAAATGTACAAGCAAAAAAAAAACTATCAAAAACTGGGCAAAGGATAGGAACATACACTTCTCAAAGAAAATATTTATGCAGCCAACAAACATAGTGAAAAAAAAAAAGCTTTTCATCACTGGTCATTAGAGAAATGCAAATCAAAACCACAATGAGATACCATCTCACACCAGTTAGAATGGCGATCATTAAAAAGTCAGAAAACAACAGATGCTGGAGAGGAAGTGGAGAAATAGGAACGTTTTACACTATTGGTGGGACTGTAAATTAGGTCAACCATTGTGGAAGACAGTGTGGCAATTCCTCAAGGATCTAGAACTAGAAGTACCATTTGACCCAGCAATCCCATTACTGGGTATATACCCAAAGGATTATAAATAATTCTACTATAAAGACACATGCACATGTATGTTTTTTGTGTCACTATTGACAATAGCAAAGCCTTGGAGTCAACCCAAATACCCACCAATGATAGACTAAAGAAAATGTGGCACATATACACCATGGAATATTATGCAGCCATAAAAAAGGATGAGTTTCTATCCTTTGCAAGGACATGGATGAAGCTGGAATCCATCATTCTCAGCAAACCAACACAAGAACAGAAAACCAAACACTGCATATTCTCACTCATAAATGGGAGTTGAACAATGAGAACACATGGACACAGGGAGGGGAACATCACACCCTGGGGCCTGTAGGGGAGGGATAACATTAGGAGAAATACCTAATGTAGGTGATGGGTTGATGGGTGTGGCAAACCACCATGGCAAGTGTATACCTATGTAACAAACCTGTACGTTCTACACATGTACCCCAGAACTTAAAGTATAACAAAAACGAAACAAACAAAAAAAAAAACCCTTAAGGAATTCTTCATAAGACACAAAAAGTAGACAATGAAAGACATACATTCTAGGTGGTTCCTTTGAAACCAAAGTAGCCATAGTGTGTTGAATTACCAGTGTTGCCCTGAAAACTAAAGAGACTGTGTACTGAATGGAACAGCAGTCAGAGATGTTAGGAAATGTCCATTACAGAATATTTCTTTACCAATTAGCTGTACCAGAAAAGTTCCAAATGGCAGTTCTCAAGTAATAAAAACCTCTTTTACAAAATGTAAATATGTCGGTTGACAAAGCTGGTTCTATTCATCAGGATGATATTGCAGAATTTACGATTTGCTTTTATTGTCACACCAGCATTATTAGCTATTACCTATTTAGAAAATACTGTTTTATATGCTTTGAGAACTGAATGTAAGATTTTTTTTTTAAATATCTTAAGGAATGATAGAAAAACTGAAGAAACAGAAGAAAAAACAGTAGAGCCTACTCTGACAGTATCGACATCATGATTTCAGCCTTGATTCAGCTCTTGCATTCCCTCAAAACATAGGCACCACAGAAAAGCCTGAGCAGACATTGTTAGAATCCCAACTTTTCATACAAGAAAATTAAAGATAAATTCATGAAGTAAAACTGACTCACATACTTTAAGGAATTGTCTGATGACCAAATAATTAATTCTTTGTTATAAAAACAGCATTTTTTTTAGAGAGAGTCTCAAATTTCACAATAGATCGCATTACCAACACAGCTACTACACAGCTATTTAATCTCAAAAAGTTATACCAGCAACCTGGTATTTTTTTTTTTTCATTTTTAAAATAGAGGTAAAATTTTTAGTTTTGATACATTGTGTACATTGTGGAATGATCAATCAGGCTAATTAACATATCCATCAACTCAAATATTTATCATTTGGGGGGTGAGAACATTTTAAATTGTCAGTTATTTTTAAATACACAATATACTATTATTAACTCTATACTGCACAATAGATCACCAAAATTTATTTCTCCTGTCTGAATGAAATTTAGTTCCCTTTCACTAATGTCTTTCCTTTCCCCATCAATCTCCCCATACCCTCAACCTCTGGGAACCACCATTCTAATCTATACTTCTATAAGTTTGACTTTCTTAGATTCCTCCTACAAGTGAGATTATACTTGTCTTTCTGTGCCTGATTTATTTTACTTAGCATAAAGCTGTTTCTATCCTCTAGGTTCACCCATGTTCTCAAAAATGAGAGAATTTTCTGGTTTTTTGAGGTTGAATTGTATCCTATTGTATATATAGATTTTTTTAAATCTTTTCCTTCACTGTTGGACAAGTTGACTGTTTTCATTTCTTAGCTATTGTAAGTAATGTTGCAGTGAACATGGGAGTGCAGACATCTCTTTGACATATTGATTATTAATGCCTTTGACTATATACCAGAAGTGCAATTACTAGATCTTATGGTGATTCTGTTTTTAGTTTTTTTTGAAGAACCTCCTTATTGTTTTTGAAAATATGTGTACTAATTTACAATACCACCAACAGTGTACAAGGCTTCCCTTTTCTTTACATTTTTGACAAACTTATTTATCATCTTTTTTATAATAACTAATCCAACAGGTGTGAAGTGATATCTCACTGTGGTCTAATTTGTATCTCTGACGATAAGAGATGTTGAGCATTTTTTCATATGTCTGTTGGCCTTTTGTATGTTTTCTTTTGAGAACTATCTATTCAGATTCCTTTGCCAATTTTTAATAGAGTTATTTGTTGTCCTAATATTGAGTAATTTGAGTTCCTTGTATATTTTGAATATTGGCCACTTATCCAATGTATAATTTGCAAGTATTTTTATCAGTATATCAGTTGTCCCTTCACTCTATTGTTTCCTTTTTCTGTGCAGAAGCTTTTTAGTTTGATGCAATCCCAATAGTCTATTTTTGCTTTCATTTACTATGCTTTTGGGATATTTTCTAACAAATCACTGGCCAGACCAATGGCATAGAGCTTTTACCTTATGTTTTCTTCTAGTAGTTTTATAGCTTTGGGCCTTATATTTAAGTCTTTAATTAATTTTGAGTTGATTTTTATAGAAAGAGTGAAATAAGAGTCTAATTTCATTATCTTGTATGGAGATATCCCATTTTCCCAAAACTTACTGAAGAGATTCTCTTTGTCCCATTGGGTGTTCTTGAAACCTTTGTCACAAATCAACTGACCATAAATGTGTGGGTTTATTTCTGGGATCTATATCCTATTCTATCGTTTCATGTCTTTGTTTTTATGCCAGTACCATATTGTTTTTATAATAATAGCTTTGTAGTATATTTTGAAATCTGCATTTTGCCTCCAGCTTAGTTCATTGTTGCTCAAGATGGCTTTCACTATTTTGGGTCTTTTGTGGTTTAATATTAATTTTAAGACAGTTTTTTCTATATTCATGAATAATGACATTGGAATTTTTATGGGTATTACATCTGTAGATTTACTTGGGTAGTATAGACATTTTAACAATATTAATTATTCCAATCCAAGAATATTAGATTTTTTTATTTATTTGTATCATCAATTTATTTCCTTGATGTTTTATACTTTTCAGTGTACAGATCTTTTACTTCCTTGGTTAAATTTACTTTTAAGCATTCTGATGCTGCTACAAATGGAACTGTTTACTTCTTTTTTTAGGTAGTTCTTTATTGATGTATAGAAATATTACTGACTTTTGTAAGTTGATTTTGTAACCTGCAACTTTATTGAATTTTTTATTTCAAATAGTTTTGTGGTAGAGTCTTTAAGATTTTCTACATTATAAGATCATGTCATCAGCAGAGACAATTACATAATCATTTTCTATTTAGATGCAATTTCTTTCTTTCTCTTGCCTAATTGCTCTGGCTAGGATGTCTAGTATTATGTTGAATAGAAGTGATGAGAGTGGGCATCCTTGCCTTATTACTGATCTTAGAAGAAAAGCCTTCAACTATTCAGTTGTTGAGTATGTTGTTAGCTGTGGGTTCATCATTACTGTTTTGAGATACAGTCCTTCTATATTTTATTTGTTGAGAGTTTTAATCTTGAAAGACTGTTAAATTTTGTCAAATGCCTTTTCTGCATCTATTGAGAGGATCATATGGTTTTTGTCCCTCATTCTGTTAATATGGCAAATCATATTTATTGATTAGTGTATGTTGAGCCATCCTTGCAGCCCATGGATAAATCTTACTGCATCTTGATTAATGATACTTTTAATATACTTTTGGATATATTTTCCTAGTATTTTATTGAGGATTTTTGCTTCTATGTTCATTAGTGATGATAGCCTGTAGTTTTCTTTTCTTGCAGTGTCTTTGCCTGGCTTTGGTATAACAGTGATGCTGACCTTGTAAGCTGAGTTTGGACGTATTCCTTCTGATTCAAATTTTTGGAAGTGTTTGAGAAAGACTGGCATTAATTCTTCATATGTTTGGTAGAATTGAGCCATATAGCCTCCTAGTCCTGGGCTTTTCTTTGATATCAGACCTTTAATTACTAATTAAATTTCCTTACTCTGTATTTGTCTGTTCAGATTTCCTATTTCCTTGTGATTCAGTCTTGGTAGGTTATATGTTTCTAGGAATTTGTGAATTCCTTCTAGGTTGTCCAATTTGTTGTAACAGTATTTGGCCATAGTAGTCTCTTATGATTCTCTGTATTTCTGTGTTATCACTTGTAATATCTTCTCTTTCATTTCTGATTTTATTTGAGTCTTCTTTTTTTTTTTTCTCTATTAAGGATTTGTCCATTTTAAGCATTTCAAAAAAAGCCCCTCAATTTTATTGATCTTTTGTATTGTTTTTCTACTGTCTATTTCATTTATTTCTTCTCTGATCTTTATGCTTTATATAAACTAGAAAAACAGAGCTACTATCCAGATAATGTTAATTAAACATCCTCTTGAGCTGTGTAAAAACAAAAATTCCTATTCTATAGTTCTGGGATCCACAGATGCACTTCAGAACAAGAATATGAGAGATGGATAGCCTTCAGATACATTCCTAAGAGCAGTAGGAGGTCAAGCATCCTGAGATAAAAATTGAACTATAAAATTTAGAACCTTCATATTAGCTGTTCATGACATAAAGCAAGCATATCAACAGAGTAGAATTCAATACTGAATTTCAGTTGCTACAGATTGAAGACTGAAATTGATGTGATTTCAAACCTACACAAAAATATATAAAGTTGATGTCTAATCATAGTGCTTTGATAACTCTGAGATTTCCAGTTCTAACTTCTGGTCAAATGTAGAGTTCCCTGGGGAATTAATCAGAAAAGAACCAAATGTGTGGGTCATTTTTGCTGGGCTGGCTCATAGACTGTGCTGACAGTTCAACAAAAGAGGTAGCTTCCATGATTAACAAAATCACTCTGCTCCATTTCTGCAAATTTAGCCAGAAAGACTCGCTGGTTTTTAAAGAAGAGGATTAAGATATTTCAAGACAAGTGAGAAACATGAAGAAAAATTTCCTGTGTCCAACCAGGCATAATAAACAGCACAATTAGTAGCAGCATGTTAAATTATCCTTAATCATGAAAATTAACTTATATTATGCATTCTTCCCATTTTGTATCTTTCAAATTACTTTAACTTTAATTAGCACCAGTAGTATTTTTCTCTTAATCGCTTTCACGAAAATGAAGATCATCTTTTTAAAAAGTCTATTACATTGAGTTATCTTAAATCCTCAATCATATTTTATATGTTAGGCAAATATGAACTTGATTTATAAACATCAAATAATCCTTATTTTCCTCCTTATTTTAAAGGATTTTATAGAGTTTCCTGATAACTAGTATTATTTTCTTTTCAGTCTGACTTTGTATTTCAGTATTTTGGAAATTAAAATATTTATTTCTATTACCCCGATGGATTTGATATCCCCACATATTCATGCTAGATAAATTGCATATTTTTAGGTATAGCTATATTTTCTAGATAGGAAATATCTGGCCACCTTTTCACAAACAAAAGAGAAATTATGTGTGAACTAATGTTTTTCAAAATGCAGTACATTGGCATCAGAGTAATTGTTATGAACACAAACTGCAGACTCCACTGCAGATCTACCGAAAAGAAGTTAGCGGGAGAGCTGGTGCCTGCATTTTTAATAAGCTCCTCAGGAGAATTCTTATGTACACTCAAATGCATAAAAATGCTGGAGACAGATATCTGGAATATGCAGATTTAATTTAAAATAATTGTTTTACAACAATCTGCATTGAAATCACAAATTTAAGTGTAGAGCAGGAAATTTTTAAAGAGAAATCTACTTTATAAGAAGTTTGGAGTAGCATCTCAGGTCTTTTACAGAACCAGAATGGGTAAAATTAGTAAATCAACCAAAAACAGTACAGGTGAGTTGAACCTTGGAGAGGAAAAGAAAAATAAAAGAGGAAGTGAGCAGAATTGCAGAATAGTTCGAATTCTCTTCACTCTAAGAGAAATCGTTTCTAGGGCATTATGGGAATTAAAGATCAATGCTGTTCTGCCCATGTACCATTCCTGGTTGCTGCACGTATAGGACCTTCACATTATCAAAATAATGTCATGATGAAATGCACAAGCAAATAAAATGGCAATTAGAGGAGAAGCCCCACTTATTTTAGGTAGGATGTTTGATAAACATTTGCTGAGGCTGAGCCAAAATAAGGATATCAGGGAAAGAATATGAGTGATGTAGAAAATGGTTAGCTTGAGCCTGCCTACCTAAAAAAGAGAGAGAGCTTTATTCCAGGAAATACTGAGTTGCTATTTCTAATTATTATTCCAGTGGGTTTCAGTATTAAAGAATTAATGATGCCCCTATATATGCGTGTTGTCTCACCTGGTTAACTCATTGGCTTCAAGTTTCCCACTCCGTCGGCTCCACAGAAGCCCAGACAGCTTGCTGTTTGATGGCTCTCCTCCCTGCCCTTAGGTCTCCAGAGTAAGGAGCCATCCACAGTACTATAAACGTTGGTCCATTTATTTAGGCAGGTAGGCTTTATTACCATGTTTTATTTTCTGTGAATTTTTTTTATCAAAGTAATACATGTACATTTTTAAAGTCTAACTATAATGAAAAACAATTGACCTCTTCCTCACCTCTCCCTATTCCTGAATCCCTCTCCTCTAGTATTTTTAGCTTTTTTTTCTGACACTAACCTACCTGGTTATAATGTTATACTCCCACTTCTTATGGACTTAAGACATAATCAATTTTATAGCATTATGTATGAAGAAGATTTGAACTTTCAATTATTAGCTCTATTTTAGTGCCAGCCTCTCTCGCTCTCCTGTTATACTTTGGGTGTCCTTCAGTATGGAGCCTCTAGTTCAATTTCTCCACCAAATAAACCTCTCTTCTCTTGCAGGGATGAATGAGGCAGCTGCTTCATTGTACATTGGGGGAGCCCATCCCTCAGACCCTGACCCAGTGACGGATGAATAACGTACACTAACACAGATATTCTACTTGTCAGTCCGGCTGAAAGTCAGGGCTGCTTACAGACTCACAGGAGAGTGCTGTAATGAGTCAGCAGCCACTGGACTGGACTTGCTGGCTCTCTGGGTATTTATTTAGCACACATTAAATGACAAAAGTCTTAAGTAAACACCACTAGAAGGTAATTACCATTGCTGACCCCCGAGTAGAGAGCAATCATGCACCCACAGATAGTCAAAGGTTAGTCTTAGGACTACATGAGTAAACGAGCTATTTACATAGACTCCTGTACATTCCTATGTTAATTACCGGGGCTATAGCTCAAAGAGGATTAGGCTGCCTTCACCCATAACTTTATCCTGAGACTTTTGCAAAAACCGTTTGGCCTTCCAAGAAGGTTTATTTTTATTTTACCATTTTTCCCACCATCCTGACTGAACCCCTACAGTACAGGTTTAGGGAGGGGCTTGGGGGTGAAAATGTCTTATGTATAAACTAAGAGTCACTAGTTTCTGCTTTGGTTTGGTTTAATCTCATAAAACAGATTCTTATTGTTTGAATTTTGATAATGTGATGAGACTGCACTAAAAACAGGCATTCTCATATATTCGTCATGGTCGTGTAAATTGGTACAAGTTTTGTGGAAAACAATTTAGCAGTGGGTATTTAAAAGGCTTTAAAATGCTAAGTCTCCTGAACCCAGTAACATTCCACTTCCAAAGATCTGTTCTAAGGAAAGAATCTTAAAAATAAGAAAATTATGCACAAAGATTTATTATGTACATATTTTGAAAGGATAAAATAGGGGATAATCTCATACTAACAGTAAGAAAATGGCCAAGTAAGGAAAGGCACAAACACCCAATAGAATAGACAGATATTTCTAAATGTTGTTTACAAAGACTGAAAACAATGAATTTGGCAACTAGGCTAAAGGCCCACTCAAAATATTTATAGGCTTTGGTGAGAAAGGTTTCTTTAAAGATTGAACAAAACCTTGGAAATCGGTTTATTGAAGATGTGTTTATACTTTTTTTTTTTTTTTTTTTTTTTTTTTTTTTTTTTTTTTTGAGATGGAGTCTCGCTCTATCGCCCAGGCTGGAGAGTGCAGTGGCCGGATCTCAGCTCACTGCAAGCTCTGCCTCCCGGGTTTATGCCATTCTCCTGCCTCAGCCTCCCGAGTAGCTGGGACTATAGGCGCCTGCCAGCTCGCCCAGCTAGTTTTTTGTATTTTTTAGTAGAGACGGGGTTTCACGGTGTTAGCCAGGATGGTCTCGATCTCCTGACCTCGTGATCCACCCGTCTTGGCCTCCCAAAGTGCTGGGATTACAGGCTTGAGCCACTGCGCCCAGCCTTGTGTTTATACTTTATTAGTAAGTTAAAGCTGTTATTTGGTCTTGGATAAGAATTATTCAGTATTTAAAATATCTTCTAAGAACTAATTATTAGAAAATTTTAAGCTATGCTTTACAAAAGAAAATCCTAGTATTTAAAAAACACAAGGTAGTTCAGTTCAGAATGAGTTGGGGTGTATTGGAATCAGTAGAACTTATTTTTATAGTACTAAATAACTTCTGAATGCCTATTTTGATAATGATACATGAATATTCTTACTCCGGGGGATAGCAAAACTAATTATTTGGTAACATTGGTGTTTTGAATTTATGCCAGGATTCTCTTTTTTGAGAATAATGAAAACCACTACATATAAATTAACCCATTTGTTCACATCATTTCTCACAGATACAGGGATGGAGCAAGTAGTTTCCCAAGTTTATAATTAGCGAGCTACGAAGAATATTTAGCATGTTGTTGAAATCTATATTAGAAAACCCAGCTCTCCTGTGTTCTAAATCAATTGTTCTTTGCTCTGGTCTTCATTGTTATTTTATTATTGTGAAAAAGGATCTCTCAACTGTGATCAACTGCACTACTGAAGAGATTAACCTCTCATTTCCTGGTAATGATTTTAGAGGTTTTTTTAATAATCTGCAGTTAGCCTGAAGCAAATGAGAACATTAATGATCAATTATGTTGTTTGAGCAAAGTTTATCATTGAAATTCAATGACTGAAGTCGTTGTGACAACATTACTTTAAATGAATCTGAATGGCTTAATGACCTATGTCAGAATGAAGTATCACTATATATCATTAATATCATCTTACCAGTGCTAAAAAAATAACTAACTAGTGAGATGTTTTATGGTAAATGACTGTCTGGCAAGATTGTTTATTTTAAAATGTATTATAAAGAAGTTTGTCCTTCTTGATTGCTACAGACTACTTCAGTCAAACTAATAACATTTACTTCATTGACTAAGATGAGAATTTGACCTATAATTAGTATTGTACCTTAAGTAATCCTCCAGTGTATACAGAATTCCATTTTAATGACTGCCATCATACCATTTCATTCTATGTGATCACTATTTTCATTTCCCAGATAAAAGACTCAATTAATACTACTTTGATGCTGTAAATATAATATATTCTATTAAATGAAAGCCCTATAAAATATATTTTCTTATAAACTCCTGTCTATATGTCTGTTTGAAATAGCATCTTTTTCATTCAGTATTAATGTACATATGTACAATAAATTTATATGAATGTGAATTTTAGGTTAAATTATTTTTCTGCATTATGAATATTTTCTTATATTAAGAGATGATGGGGACGGGAGCAGTGGCTCACACCTGTAATCCCAGCATTTTGGGAGGCAGAGGCGGGCAGATCATCTGAGGTCAGGAGTTCAAGACCAGCCTGGCCAGCATGGTGAAATCCTGTCTCTACTAAAAATACAAAACTAGCCAAGTGTGGTGGCACATGCTTCTAATCCAAACTACTCAGGAGGTTGAGGCAGGAGAATTGCTTGAACTTGGGAAGCGGAGGTTGCAGTGAGCCAAGATCAAGATCATGCCATTGCACTCCAGCCTGGGAGACAGAGCCAGACCCCATCTCAAAAGAGAGGAGAGAGAGAGAGAGAGAGAGAGAGAGAGAGAGAGAGAGAGAGAGAGAGAGAGAGAGAGATGCTGGTACTTTGAAGAGTGTGGATGGAACTGTAATAGGAATGGGGGGCCTAAATGGATTCCCTTCTTATGTGTGCCAATAGCAATACAGTTACATTTGACTCCACCATGTGGTGATTTGAGAAAGAAAAAGAAAATAAATATGTAACTTTAGGTTACCCCCAAACTTACCAGAAATGTGGGCATGTTCCCTTACTAAATATCAGGTCCTTGTGGTAAGGCAAAAACGGGAAAGAAAATTGTCTTGAGAATAAGATTGAGGCCTGTAATTCCATTGTGTTACCAGATGTCAACTTTCTGTAGTACAAGCTTATTTAAAAGAAAAGATTAAAATGTCCATATTCACCAATACATTTTGAAAAAGATGCCAAATTTTATTAGAAATATTTTCAAACATATTTATTCTGTTCCTTGAATACTCTGATCAAATACTCAACTCTTGTTTAACAGTTTTCCTTGATATGTTTTTTTCTCCCAAAAATACTATTGCTCGATTTCAGAATTCTCATACGATTTTGTACTTAGTTAATTTTCCACAAGGATCTCTCTATTGTGTAGTGGTTTTTCTTCATGATTATTTCTTCCACTAAGCCAGGAGCTCTTTAAAAGCTGGGACTATCTTACTTATCTTTATATTCCAGGTGAAAGTCATATGAACGATTAATTCTAAATCAATGTTTTAAAATAATCAGATTTTATCAACAAATATTTATTGATTCCCTACTATTTTGTAATGAATAAGATAAAGCCCTTCATGGAATTTACATACTAATGTAAAGTGACAGACAAATAAACAAAAAATATCTCTTCTATGAAAAATAAAACTAGCTTGAGGATATAGAAAGTGATGAACAGGTGTTGTTTTAGATAGAATAGACATGGAAAGGCTTTCTGGATTGGTGATTAGATTGGAGTAAAGACCTCAGTGAATAAGAGAGTACCATTGGGTGGAGATGACAAAGATTCTCTCCTTGGACAACCTCTAGTCAAGCTTCTCTGAGTCCTCTTCTTGACTAGACCTCAAACTTATCCCATAAAACCTGCAGACTCTCAGTACAAATTATTTTCATCTGCATCCCATCTCCTATATACACACACTCTTTAAGAGACTTGAACAACCATTAGTATAGTTTCTAACAGCTCAAGGCCACATCGCTAGGATGATGACTTCCCCCTTAAGTTCCTGCCTGAAAACACTCAAAGCTGCCAGGAGAATTGACTATTCTTTCCTAGCCAAAACCTGGTAATAGGCAAATAGGCCCTAAGCTTCTCTTAGAGCAGTTACTTTAGAAAGCTTCCAATTAGAAATCTTTTTTCTACCCCTTTAGGCAGTAAATCTAATACCCCAGAGAACTGTCTTCTTAAGGACCTAAGAGCTGTTTCTTTGACATGCAATCATTCACTGAGATCACTTTCTCCCTTGTTCTCACTGTGGGAAAGTAACTACTCCACTTTGTTTAACTTGCACCACTGCCTACTGTCATAAAGATATGAGAAGCTTGTTTCTCTTATGGGTAAGATCTAATTAGCACACCCAGTTGATGGGCCAAACACCTTAAGACCCCCAAGAGTCTTTCCCTTAGTCCACTCCAGTCTTTAAATGTCTCCTGCTTTTTGTTTCAGTAAAGTTGAGTTGAGTTTAGATCGTGCTGGGCCCTCTTCCCTATTGCAATAGTCATTTCTGAATAAAATAATTCCCTGTTTTAGCTAGTGTCTGGCTTTGTCTGTCTTTACAGGGGTGTATATGGGGAATTATCTCTTAGACTGACAGAAAAGCTCTCAGGTTGAAGTTTGCTTGGTGCATTTGAGGAACATCAAGGAAGCTAATGAGGCTAAAGCACAAAAGGAGGAGGACAGGGTTGTGGGGATAAGACCAGAGAGTGCAGGGGCATGTATGCCCTGGTTAGAGCTTTGGATTTTACCTGAGTGAGATGGAAAACACTGGAGGATCTTGAGCAGGCTATATTGTGATCTGATGTACTTTACAAGAATTGCTTTGAATAAGGAATAGACAAAAGATGAGTGGAGAGCTATTGGCAAAAAAAAAAAAAAAAAATGGAAAGAAGAAGGCCAATTAGGAGGCAATGGCAATGTCCAAAAGAGAAATAGCATTGCTTTGGCCAAGATGATGATGGTGGCAAAAGCGCTGAGAAGTAGTCAGACTTCTTATAGATGTTGAAGGAAAAGCTGGCAAAATTTGCTACATGCGTATCAAGCAATAGGTTCAACAAAATAAATAAATATAAACATTCCCACAGTTATACTACTGGAGGCTACTCTTTTAGAAGTAGCAAAACCTTAGCTTTGATATAATCTCAAATTTATCATTTTTGGCAAATAAATTCTCTATTAAATCCTATCAGAAAATTTTAAATTTCAGTGTATCTACTCTGAATCATGTACTTTTCGGAAGAGTTAGATTCAAAGTTCATCTCCTATATAGTGAGGTTTCTATAAACTTGTTGTAATTATGTCTACCCAGTCAAGCAGACAGTGTTTCAGGCAATCGGCAATCTTTTATGTATTTGTACTGAAGCCACCTAAAATCAGTGTCTAATCTACTAACCGTAACTATGGCCCTTTGGCACAAGCAGGACCAACTGCCATTGCATTTCTAATAATGGAATGCGTGAATACTTTTTGCACAGGTTGGACATTTTAATTCTGCATTAGAGGTAACTTTGATGTGCATGCTTTTGACCCAAATGCAGAAAATAGGTCATAGTAAATATGCTAGTCTGCTCTACTTAACTTGGAAAAATATATTTATAACTATTCAAAACCACAGGGAATATTGCTCTGACATGAAATAAGCAAGATTTACCTAATCCAATGATTTGATTCATCTTTATTAGTCATTACAGGCAATTATCTCTAATACTAAAGGTTTATACAATTCTAAAGGAATCATAGCAAATATATCCATAGGAAACCAATTGTCCAAATACAATGACATGATTGTATATTTAGAAAACCCCATCATCTCAGCCCAAAATCTCCTTAAGCTGATAAGCAACTTCAGCAAAGTCCCAGGATACAAAATTAATGTGCCAAAATCACAAGCATTCTTATACACCAGTAACAGTCAAACAGAGAGCCAAATCATGAATGAACTTCCATTCACAATTGCTTCAAAGAGAATAAAATACCTAGGAATCCAACTTACAAGGGATATAAAGGACCTCTTCAAGGAGAACTACAAACCACTGCTCAGTGAAATAAAAGAGGACACAAACAAATGGAAGAATATACCATGCTCATGGATAGGAAGAATCAATATCGTGAAAATGGCCATACTGCCCAAGGTAATTTATAGATTCAATGCCATCGCCATCAAGCTACCAATGAGTTTCTTCACAGAATTGGAAAAAACTGCTTTAAAGTTCATATGGAACCAAAAAAGAGCCCGCATTGCCAAGACAATCCTAAGTCAAAAGAACAAAGCTGGAGACATCACGCTACCTGACTTCAAACTATACTACAAGGCTACAGTAACCAAAACAGCATGGTACTGGTACCAAAACAGAGATATAGACAAATGGAACAGAACAGAGCCCTTAGAAATAATACCACACATCTACAGCTATCTGATCTTTGACAAACCTGAGAAAAACAAGAAACGGGGAAAGGATTCTCTATTTAATAAATGATGCTGGGAAAATTAGCTAGCCATGAGTAGAAAGCTGAAACTGGATCCTTTCCTTACTCCTTATACGAAAAATAATTCAAGATGGATTAGAGACTTAAATATTAGACCTAATACCATAAAAACCCTAGAAGAAAACCTAGGTAATAACATTCAGGACATAGGCACAGGCAAGGACTTCATGTCTAAAACACCAAAAGCAACGGCAACAAAAGCCAAAATTGACAAATGAGATCTAATTAAACTAAAGAGCTTCTGCACAGCAAAAGAAACTACCATCCGAGTGAACAGGCAACCTACAGAATGGGAGAAAATTTTTGCAATCTACTCATCTGACAAAGGGCTAATATCCAGAATCTACAAAGAACTCAAACAAATTTATGAGAAAAAAACAAACAACCCCATCAAAAAGTGGGGAAAGGATATGAACAGACATTTCTCAAAAGAAGACATGCATACAGCCAACAGACACATGAAAAAATGCTCGTATCACTGGCCATCAGAGAAATGCAAATCAAAACCACAATGAGATACCATCTCACACCAGTTAGAATGGCAATCATTAAAAAGTCAGGAAACAACAGGTGCTGGAGAGGATGTGGAGAAATAGGAACACTTTTACACTGTTGGTGGGACTGTAAACTAGTTCAACCATTATGGAAAACAGTATGGTGATTCCTCAAAGATCTAGAACTAGAAGTACCATATGACCCAGCTATCCCACTACTGGGTATATACCCAAAGGATTATATATCATGCTGCTATAAAAACACATGCACACATATGTTCATTGCGGCACTATTCACAATAGCAAAGACTTGGAATCAACCCAAATGTCCATCAGTGACAGACTGGATTAAGAAAATGTGGCACTTATACACCATGGAATACTATGCAGCCATAAAAAAGGATGAGTTTGTGTCCTTTGTAGGGACATGGATGCAGCTGAAAACCATCATTCTCAGCAAACTATCACAAGAACAGAAAACGAAACACCGCATGTTCTCACTCATAGGTGGGAACTGAACAATGAGATCACTTGGACTCAGGAAGGGGAACATCACACACTGGGGCCTATTATGGGGAGGGGGTGGGAAGGATGGATTGCACTGGGAGTTATACCTGATGTAAATGACGAGTTGATGGGTGCTGACGAGTTGATGGGTGCAGCACACCAACATGGCACAAGTATACATATGTAACAAATCTGCACATTATGTACATGTACGCTAGAACTTAAAGTATAATAATAAAAAATAGAGTCTCCAACTCCCAGCGCAAGCGACACAGAAGACCGGTGATTTCTGCATTTTCAACTGAGGTACTGGGGTCGTCTCACTAGGGAGTGCCGGACAATCGGTGCTGGTCAGCTGCTGCAGCCTGACCAGCGAGAGCTGAAGCAGGGCGAGGCATCGCCTCACCTGGAAGCGCAAGGGGGAAGGGGATCCGTTTTCCTAGCCAGGGGAACTGAGACACACAACACCTGGAAAATCGGGTAACTCCCACCCCAATACTGCGCTGTAAGCATACAGGCACACCAGGAGAATATATCCCAATCCTGGCCGGGAGGGTCCCACGCCCACGAAGCCTCCCTCACTGCTAACACAGCAGTCTGCCGCGATCTATCCACAAGGCAGCAGCGAGGCTGGGGGAGGGGCGCCCGCCATTGCTGAGGCTTAAGTAGGTAAACAAAGCCGCTGGGAAGCTCGAACTGGGTGGAGCTCACAGCAGCTCAAGGAAGCCTGCCTGTCTCTGTAGTCTCCACCTCTGGGGACAGCGCACAGCTGAAGACCAACAGGGGAAGTAGCGGGAGCCGGTGCAGACGCGAACGACTCTGTCTGACAGCTTTGGGGAGAGCCGTGGATCTCCCAACGCGGAGGTTGAGATCTGAGAACGGACAGACTGCCTGCTCAGGTGTGTCTCTGAACCCTGAGTAGCCTAGCTGGAAGAAATCCCCCACTAGGGGCAGTCTGACACCCCACACCTCACAGGGTGGAGTACACCCCTGAGAGGAAACTTCCAAAGGAAGAATCAGACAGGTACACTCGCTGTTCAGCAATATTCTATCTTCGGCAACCTCTGCTGCTGTTACCCAGGCAAACAGGGTCTGGAGTGGACCTCAAGCAATCTCCAACAGACCAACAGACAGTCCTTCTGACTGTCAGAAGGAAAACTATCAAACAGGAAGGACACCTATACCAAAACCCCATCAGTACGTCACCACCATCAAAGACCAGAGACAGATAAAACCACAAAGATGGGGAAGAAGCAGGGCAGAAAAGCTGGAAATTCAAAAAATAAGAGCGCATCTCCCCCTGCGAAGGAGCGCAGCCCATCGCCAGCAACGGATCAAAGCTGGTCAGAGAATGACTTGGACGAGAGGAGAGAAGAAGGCTTCAGTCCATCAAACTTATCAGAGCTAAAGGAGGAATTACGTACCCAGCGCAAAGAAACTAAAAATCTTGAAAAAAGAGTGGAAGAATTGACAGCTAGACTAATTAATGCAGAGAAGATCATAAACGAAATGACAGAGATGAAAACCATGACACGAGAAATACGTGACAAATGCACAAGCTTCAGTAACCGACTCGATCAACTGGAAGAAAGAGTATCAGCGATTGAAGATCAAATGAATGAAATGAAGCGAGAAGAGAAACCAAAAGAAAAAAGAAGAAAAAGAAATGAGCAAAGCCTGCAAGAAGTATGGGATTACGTAAAAAGACCAAATCTACGTCTGATTGGGGTGCCTGAAAGTGAGGGGGAAAATGGAACCAAGTTGGAAAACACTCTTCAGGATATCATCCAGGAGAACTTCCCCAACCTAGTAGGGCAGGCCAACATTCAAATTCAGGAAATACAGAGAACACCACAAAGATACTCCTCCAGAAGAGCAACTCCAAGACACATCATTGCCAGATTCACCAAAGTTGAAATGAAGGAAAAAATCTTAAGGGCAGCCAGAGAGAAAGGTCGGGTAACCCACAAAGGGAAGCCCATCAGAATAACAGCAGATCTCTCGGCAGAAACTCTACAAGCCAGAAGAGAGTGGGGGCCAATATTCAACGTTCTTAAAGAAAAGAATTTTAAACCTAGAATTTCATATCCAGCCAAACTAAGTTTCATAAGTGAAGGAGAAATAAAATCCTTTACAGATAAGCAAATGCTTAGAGATTTTGTCACCACCAGGCCTGCCTTACAAGAGACCCTGAAGGAAGCCCTAAACATGGAAAGGAACAACCGGTACCAGCCATCGCAAAAACTTGGCAAAATGTAAAGACCATCGAGGCTAGGAAGAAACTGCATCAACTAACGAGCAAAATAACCAGTTAATATCATAATGGCTGGATCAAGTTCACACATAACAATATTAACCTTAAATGTAAATGGACTAAATGCTCCAATTAAAAGACACAGACTGGCAAACTGGATAAAGAGTCAAGACCCATCAGTCTGCTGTATTCAGGAGACCCATCTCACATGCAGAGACATACATAGGCTCAAAATAAAGGGATGGAGGAAGATCTACCAAGCAAATGGAGAACAAAAAAAAGCAGGGGTTGCAATCCTTGTCTCTGATAAAACAGACTTTAAACCATCAAAGATCAAAAGAGACAAAGAAGGCCATTACATAATGGTAAAGGGATCAATTCAACAGGAAGACCTAACTCTCCTAAATATATATGCACCCAATACAGGAGCACCCAGATTCATAAAGCAAGTCCTTAGAGACTTACAAAGAGACTTAGACTCCCATACAATAATAATGGGAGACTTCAACACTCCACTGTCAACATTAGACAGATCAACGAGACAGAAAGTTAACAAGGATATCCAGGAATTGAACTCATCTCTGCACCAAGCGGACCTAATAGACATCTATAGAACTCTCCACCCCAAATCAACAGAATATACATTCTTCTCAGCACCACATCGCACTTATTCCAAAATTGACCACATAATTGGAAGTAAAGCACTCCTCAGCAAATGTAAAAGAACAGAAATTATAACAAACTGTCTCTCAGACCACAGTGCAATCAAACTAGAACTCAGGACTAAGAAACTCAATCAAAACCGCTCAACTACATGGAAACTGAACAACCTGCTCCTGAATGACTACTGGGTACATAACGAAATGAAAGCGGAAATAAAGATGTTCTTTGAAACCAATGAGAACAAAGATACAACATACCAGAATCTCTGGGACACATTTAAAGCAGTGTGTAGAGGGAAATTTATAGCACTAAATGCCCACAAGAGAAAGCAGGAAAGATCTAAAATTGACACTCTAACATCACAATTAAAAGAACTAGAGAGGCAAGAGCAAACACATTCAAAAGCTAGCAGAAGGCAAGAAATAACTAAGATCAGAGCAGAACTGAAG
The DNA here is from genome assembly GCF_007565055.1 of Rhinopithecus roxellana. NCBI lineage: Eukaryota > Metazoa > Chordata > Mammalia > Primates > Cercopithecidae > Rhinopithecus > Rhinopithecus roxellana. The sequence goes on from NC_044553.1 coordinate 5,167,360, forward strand.
GAGATAGAGACACAAAAAACCCTCCAAAAAATCAATGAATCCAGGAGTTGGTTTTTTGAAAAGATCAACAAAATTGACAGACCGCTAGCAAGGCTAATAAAGAAGAAAAGAGAGAGGAATCAAATAGATGCAATAAAAAATGATAAAGGGGATATCACCACTGACCCCACAGAAATACAAACTACCATCAGAGAATACTATAAACGCCTCTACGCAAATCAACTAGAAAATCTAGAAGAAATGGATAAATTCCTGGACACTTACACTCTCCCAAGGCTAAACCAGGAAGAAGTTGAATCCCTGAATAGACCAATAGTAGGCTCTGAAATTGAGGCAACAATTAACAGCCTACCCACCAAAAAAAGTCCAGGACCAGATGGATTCACACCTGAATTCTACCAGAGGTACAAGGAGGAGCTGGTACCATTCCTTCTGAAACTATTCCAATCAATAGAAAAAGAGGGAATCCTCCCTAACTCATTTTATGAGGCCAACATCATCCTGATACCAAAGCCTGGCAGAGACACATCAAAAAAAGAGAATTTTAGACCAATATCCCTGATGAACATTGATGCAAAAATTCTCAATAAAATACTGGCAAACCGGATTCAGCAGCACATCAAAAAGCTTATCCACCATGATCAAGTGGGCTTCATCCCTGGGATGCAAGGCTGGTTCAACATTCGCAAATCAATAAACGTAATCCAGCATATAAACAGAACCAAAGACAAGAACCACATGATTGTCTCAATAGATGCAGAAAAGGCTTTTGACAAAATTCAACAGCCCTTCATGCTAAAAACGCTCAATAAATTCGGTATTGATGGAACGTACCTCAAAATAATAAGAGCTATTTATGACAAACCCACAGCTAATATCATACTGAATGGGCAAAAACTGGAAAAATTCCCTTTGAAAACTGGCACAAGACAGGGATGCCCTCTCTCACCACTCCTATTCAACATAGTGTTGGAAGTTCTGGCTAGGGCAATCAGGCAAGAGAAAGAAATCAAGGGTATCCAGTTAGGAAAAGAAGAAGTCAAATTGTCCCTGTTTGCAGATGACATGATTGTATATTTAGAAAACCCCATCGTCTCAGCCCAAAATCTCCTTAAGCTGATAAGCAACTTCAGCAAAGTCTCAGGATACAAAATTAATGTGCAAAAATCACAAGCATTCTTATACACCAGTAACAGACAAGCAGAGAGCCAAATCAGGAATGAACTTCCATTCACAATTGCTTCAAAGAGAATAAAATACCTAGGAATCCAGCTTACAAGGGATGTAAAGGACCTCTTCAAGGAGAACTACAAACCACTGCTCAGTGAAATAAAAGAGGACACAAACAAATGGAAGAACATACCATGCTCATGGATAGGAAGAATCAATATCGTGAAAATGGCCATACTGCCCAAGGTTATTTATAGATTCAATGCCATCCCCATCAAGCTACCAATGAGTTTCTTCACAGAATTGGAAAAAACTGCTTTAAAGTTCATATGGAACCAAAAAAGAGCCCGCATTGCCAAGACAATCCTAAGTCAAAAGGACAAAGCTGGAGGCGTCACGCTACCTGACTTCAAACTATACTACAAGGCTACAGTAACCAAAACAGCATGGTACTGGTACCAAAACAGAGCTATAGACCAATGGAACAGAACAGAGTCCTCAGAAATAATACCACACATCTACAGCCATCTGATCTTTGACAAACCTGAGAGAAAAAAGAAATGGGGAAAGGATTCCCTATTTAATAAATGGTGCTGGGAAAATTGGCTAGCCATAAGTAGAAAGCTGAAACTGGATCCTTTCCTTACCCCTTATACGAAGATTAATTCAAGATGGATTAGAGACTTAAATGTTAGACCTAATACCATAAAAACCCTAGAAGAAAATCTAGGTAGTACCATTCAGGACATAGGCATGGGTAAGGACTTCATGTCTAAAACACCAAAAGCAACGGCAGCAAAAGCAAAAATTGACAAATGGGATCTAATTAAACTAAAGAGCTTTTGCACAGCAAAAGAAACTACCATCAGAGTGAACAGGCAACCTACAGAATGGGAGAAAATTTTTGCAACCTACTCATCTGACAAAGGGCTAATATCCAGAATCTACAAAGAACTCAAACAAATATATGAGAAAAAAACAAACAACCCCATCAAAAAGTGGGGAAAGGATATGAACAGACATTTCTCAAAAGAAGATATTCATACAGCCAACAGACACATGAAAAAATGCTCATCATCACTCGCCATCAGAGAAATGCAAATCAAAACCACAATGAGATACCATCTCACACCAGTTAGAATGGCAATCATTAAGAAGTCAGGAAACAACAGGTGTTGGAGAGGATGTGGAGAAATAGGAACACTTTTACACTGTTGGTGGGATTGTAAACTAGTTCAACCATTATGGAAAACAGTATGGCAATTCCTCAAGGATCTAGAACTAGATGTACCATATGACCCAGCCATCCCACTACTGGGTATATACCCAAAGGATTATAAATTATTCTACTACAAAGACACATGTACACGTATGTTTATTGCGGCACTATTCACAATAGCAAAGACTTGGAATCAACCCAAATGTCCATCTGTGACAGACTGGATTAAGAAAATGTGGCACATATACACCATGGAATACTATGCAGCCATAAAAAAGGATGAGTTTGCGTCCTTTGTAGGGACATGGATGCAGCTGGAAACCATCATTCTTAGCAAACTATCACAAGAACAGAAAACCAAACACCGCATGTTCTCACTCATAGGTGGGAACTGAACAATGAGATCACTTGGACTCGGGAAGGGGAACATCACGCACAGGGGCCTATCATGGGGAGGGGGGAGGGGGGAGGAGGGAGGGCTTGCATTGGGGAGTTATACAAGATATAAATGATGAATTGATGGGTGCTGACGAGTTGATGGGTGCAGCACACCAACATGGCATAAGTATACATATGTAACAAACCTGCACGTTATGCACATGTACCCTAGAACTTAAAGTATAAAAAAAAAAAAAAAAAAAAAAAAAGAAAACTACGTCATACGTTACACTGATTTTTCTTCAATCTTTAAGGCCCTATATGATCTCTCTCTGCCTTGTTCCCTTTCCCGACCTCAATTTTCTTCTTTCTCTCTTGTTCTTTCTCCAGCCATATTGGCCTTTCAGCTTTTCCTAGAATACTCCAGTCACACTCAACAAATCCCTTCTTCTTGGAACAGTCTGTTCTAAACTTAGCCTAGTAAATTTCTTTACTTCCTTTGAGTCTTTGCTTAAAGATCATCTTCTCAATGAGGACCACAGTTGAACAATGCAGGGGCTGGGGTGCCAACCCATGCAGTCAGAACTCCATGTATAACTTTGGCTCCTGATAAACTTAATTACTAATAGCCTACTGTTGACTGGGAGCCTTATCAACAGCATAAACAACCAATTAACACAATTTTTTAATGTTATATATATTAAGAGACTGTACTCGTACAACAAACGACAGAAAAGAAAATATTATTAAGACAATCATAAGGAAGAAGAAATATATTCACAATACCATACTGCATTCATTGATACCATAAATATGTTTCCTGTTTACAAGACGTGTCTGACGTTTCTCTGCATATCAGCAGCACTCCCAGCATCACTGGTGGTACTTTGTATGAGCCCCATGATGTTATTCAAGGTTTATGGTATTGCAATAAACACAATGTGCCAGAACCTTGAGACATCACTTTTTACTTCCATACACAATGTACTGGAGAGATTAACTGCTCACACAGAGATGATTAGGGTCACACAGTTTTAAGCAGATACTCACAACACTTAAGCTCATGAAATAGCAACAAGAGGTGGCTACAAAATTACCACAGTTGTGCAGTGTGTGCTACAGTTAATTTCATGCAGTTATGATTCCATCCTGCATCTTTACATTCATCTACATTTCTCTCTACTATGAATGATGCCACATACGGTCTATGTGTTCACTTTTTGATAAATGTTTACCTTTATAAGACTTGTGTATACTTTATGATAGTAAGTGATAGACTAATATCTACATAAACTTTACGCAGTCATGACATACCTTTTTCCTAATTTTTTCAGTGTTTCCAGGCTATTTGGTTCATCTGCAAGTTTTTTCAAATAGTCACAAATCTCCAAAAAACTTTCCAATGTATTTATTGAAAAAAAAAAATCACATGTAAGTGGACCCACACAGTTCAAACCCATGTTGTTCAAAGGCCAACTGTGCTTACTCTGACTACCCTATTTGAAATTGTAAACTGCCTACCCCAGCCTGACCCATCCTACTTACCCTGATCGTTTCTCTTCTGCAGCTTATCATTATTACTTATTACCCTCTAAAGTAACATGCATTTTACTTATAAATGTCATATAACTTATGATGTTTACTGTTCTGTACACATACACACATACCCTGCCCTGGTTCCTCAGGCAGGGATCTTTTTGGTTCATTGTGGTTGTTGTTATTATTAATGGTAACAAATACATCTCAAGAACAAAGAAAAATATATAAAACATAGTAGATGTTCAATAAATTGTTGTTAAATTGAAAAAAAAAAAATAAATAAAAATAAAAATAAAAAATAAATAAATAAAATAAAGTTAGCTAAATAAAATGTTTAAGAAAATCATTAAAAAAATGTTTCTATAGCCAAAAATCGTCTGAAGACTTTGCATTGAATCTAAGAAACATAAGAGTTTATAAAATGGATTTTAAAAATGATCTTGGGGTTCAACTTAAATCCCCATATCTGAAATATAATTTCAGATGAAACCACTTAAAAAGCAATCATCTGGAAACCTATTTTAGCTGCATTTGGGGTCTACGAAAGTGCCATTCATTCATCCATGCATTGAAGTTATACTGAGAGCCTATGGTATGCTTGCCACAGTATTTCTACACTGGGATAAGTCAGGGTGTTCCCTGAAGTGCTCACAACGACTGCCCTAACTCCAAGCAGAAACTGCAGCCCTCAGCTTACTGATAGCCCTAACGTTAGTTTAGTTACTTCCTTTATGGTATTTATTTTTAGTGTCTAAAGCAATTTGCATTCACACTGAATCCAGACCCTGACCTCAGGTTAGTGTTATGAACTAACAAATTCTTGATTAACTCCTGCATAAATCGGATTGTGGAAGAAATGTATTTCTCTCTCTGTATTCCTCTCCCAGAGTGTACTAACATATTGGTATATTCAGAATATTCTTTAAAGATACTATGCATTTGTTGCTATCTGATTAATCCATTCAAAAATAGCCTCAGTCTCCTACAAATAAAAGGAGGGCTACATAAGAACTATGGAAAGTCTTCCTGGGAAGGTTTTTTAAAGTTATAAGAATTATATAACTACACTAAATCATTATAAAATAATCATAATTTTCTTTAGGGATCTAAACAGTTTTCAAAGTTATAACTTCATCAGTAAGGCACTGGATAGACTATTGTGCTGCTCTCCTGAGTTTCAACCTCTCCTGTGGCATCGGTTTTTTATTCTTCTGACTCAGACATACTAAGGATGACTTCTCATTCACTTTGCATTATACTGCTTTTGGAAGCAACTGTGAAGATTAAGATACACATATAGTACATGTCCTTTTGTGTATTATCAATCCAGAGTTATTTCAACATTAATGTTCAGCCTACTGAACAATAATTCCTAGTGTTCCCAAAAAGAGAACAGAGAGAGTCCAAAATGTAATCTTATTTATTATCATTATTCCTTTTATGCCTTTGACAGAGGACTCTCATCTTCTTTTTTAATAAACAATTGTAGAATCACAGCAATACTGCTTTATAAAGTGATAAATGAAAACTAAAGCAAAAGGAATAAGACATTTGAGGTAAAATATATATTTTATTCATTTCTCTGTCTTATAGGGAATTCTAAAAGTATTATTAAAATAATTTTAACAATTCTTTTAGTTCTTTATATTAGATATTTTTGTGTTGGTTCATACATATTGAGAAAATAAATAAAATTGAGGTTAACTTTAATTCACATTATTGCCAGAAAAATTTACAATAGATAAATTACAATAACATAAAGTGTTTACTTTTGTCAAGCCACAATTACATATTAAAGCTTTTTACCTAAGAAATTCTATTTAATAAGCACACTATCATTTTTTCAAACAAAGAAACTTAAGCAAAAAATATTTTTTTAAAAAAGTTATCCAGGAGCGGGCATAGTGGCTCACGCCTGTAATCCCAGCACTTTGGGAGGCCAAGGTGGATGGATCACGTGAGGCAACGAGAGCAAAACTATGTCTCAAAAAAAAAAAAAAAAAAAAACAAAGTTATCTCAATCATTGATTGAATTGGTCTGAACTACTCGTACTCTTTCAGAAAAAAAAGCAAATAAAATTCCTCCTTCAAAGAACAATGTCTACATATTCAAAATATCTCTATATTTTTATATAAGACAATCAACATTATAAAAGGCAGAAAAAAGACATGAACTGACCAGAAGTAAGGAAAAGAGAGAAAATGGACAACAGAAACAAAATGACAGGAGAACCAGATAATAAAATTAACAAGTAGTTATAAAAATAATTCATTTTGTCACAAAATTAAAGAACAAAATGAAGAATATTTAGACAATAACTAGAAAGTAGGACAAGAATAAAATGGGCATTCTCACAATGAAAAATACAGTAGCTGAAGTTAAAAGCTAAATACTTTGGTTTAATAATCATATACATTGAAGGTAATTATAGAATTAGAAGATAGATCCAAAAAATTTATGCATACTGAGTAACAAAAAGACAAAATGATGGACATTACTAGAAAAGACTTTGAGAAACATTCACTGTGCAAAATGGTAAAAAGGTCTAAAATGTATTTTTAATTAGAGTCCAAAAGGAAAAAGGAAAGAATGGTAATAATTGAAAACATAATTGCTAAGAATATTTTTTAAACTGGTTAAAGACACCAGGTTATAGGCTCAAGAAGTGCTACAGATTCCAAGTAGGATAAATATAAAGTGATACATGGAATGATAATAATAACACTGATGGAAATGAAAGACCAAAAGAAAATATTAAGAGCAGTCAGAGAAAAGGCGTATTACTTTCAAAGGAGTCTGACAGCTAACAAATCAATGGAAACAATGAAAGCCAGAAAACAATCACATTATGTCTTTGAATGGTAAAACTAAGGAAGAGCCAATCAAGAATTCTACACCAACCAAAAGTATTGTTCAAAAATGAAGATGAACTGAAGACATTTTTAGACAAATGAAACTCACATAATTCAGCATCACCTGATTAACAGCAAAAGAAATACCATATGATGGTTTTAAGGCAAAGGAAATTACAGCAGATAGTAATAGGGAATGTATGAAAGAACAAAAGTAAATACAGTATTTGTGAGAGAAAATATAAATTCAAATTGACTATATTTTTGAGTGACTGGTGAAAATTAAGATATATATAAAATTAAAATATTCTACAAATGATCCTTTCAATTTCAAAATGGCAGCATAGAAACAAGCTGGCTTCATTTTCCCTACCCCACACAGAAAACTAAAAACAAATATACAGTGCCAAGATTAATACCAACAATATCTCAGAACTCAAATATGAGGATGAGGCAGTTTCCAGGGCCATAGAGAAGTGAAAAAAAAAAATCAGGGCAAACAGTAAAAGAATTGGATATCCATATCTGTGACACACCTGCTCTATTCTGACCAATCTGTCAAGCAAAATGTATGTGAAAAACTTCCCCCTGACTCACCTCCTCTATACTAGAAAAAGTCAGATTGAGGTAGACAACCAGCTTCTCCATTATCTTGGGTTTTCTGGTAGAGATCTGTCTCTGCCTCAACCCATGGGAATCATAGGGAACACCTGAAGGGAGAAATAACCCCAAGGACAACCAAAGACAAAGGGCAGAGACAGTACTACCACCCTGGCAACTCTGCTCTGCAACCTGGAATGAGGAGAAGCCAAATAAGAGTGGCTGTTCAGTAGCACTATGCTGCAGGAAGTTTGTCCCAAAGGTCCCCTGGACATGAACCCCTAGCCAGCCTTCCCAAACTACTGGAAAATGCCCTTTGGTACCAACCCCATTCAGTACGGGCAGCACTCTGATTGTTTACTCTAATAAGCCAAACCTGGGTTTAAGGAGTAATCTAGTGCTGAAAAAAGAGGCATAAACCTAGAGGAAAAATAAAATAAAATCAAAGGTAAATTACAAAGAATCTCTAATAAAACACATGCAATAAAAAATAAAGCAAAGTCAGACAGAAAAGACTGAAATAAATAACATTTCAAAGATAAGACATAGACATACATCCGCAGGAAACAAGAACAAACAGGGAACCATGACCTCATCAAATAGACAAATTAAGACACCAGTGATTGACCCTAACAAGAAAGTGAAAAATAAATGTCCGTGAATTTACAGTTAACTCATTTTCAACAAAGTTGCCAAGAGCATACAATTGAGGAAAGGACAATCTATTCAACAAGTAGTGCTGGGAAAACTGAATAGCCATATGCAGAAGAATGAAAGTAGACACATATCTCTGATCATACAAAAAATAAAATTAAAAACTGGATAAAAGACTTAAATTTAGGAACTCAAACTGTGAAGCAACTAGATGACAATATTGGATATACTCTACAGGACATTGGTCTGGGCAAAGATGTCTTCAATAAAACTTCAAAAGCACAGAGAATGGAAGCAAAAGAAGACAAAGGATTATATCAAGCTACAAAGCTTCTGTGCAACAACGAAAACAACAAATGAAGTGAAGAGACAGCCCACAGAATGGGAGAATACATCCGCGAACTACCCATCTGACAAAGAATTAAAAACCAGAATATATAAAAACTCAAAACAACTCAATAGAAGAAAAAACAAAATCTGATGAAAAAAAAAAGGGGACAAAAGACCAGAACAGACATTTCTCGAAAGAAGGCATACAAATGGCCAAGAAGCATATGAAAAATTGTTCAACATCACTAATCAAAGAAATGCAGATCAAATCTACAATAAGATACCATCTCACCCCAGTTAAAATAGCATTTATCTAAAAGACATGGAATAGCAGATGCTGCTGAGGATATGCTGATGGGAACGTAAACTCGCATAGCCATGATGGAGAAAAGTATAGAGATTCCTCAAAAAAAACTAAAAATAGAAGTACCATGCAATCTAGCATTCTACTATTGGATATAGTAGGAGATCAGTATAGTGAAGAGGTATCTATACTCCCATGTTTATTGCAGCACTATTAAGAATAGCCAAAATACAGGATCAACCTGTGTCTATTAATGAATGAATGGATAAAGAAATCATGGTATATATATCAAATGGAATATCAGCCATATAAATGAATTATAGCTTGCCATTTGCAGCAACATGGGTGAAACTGGAAGTTACTGTGTTAAGTGAAATAGGTCAAGCACAGAAAGACAAATATTGCATGTTCTCACTCGTATGTGTGAGCTAATAAAGTAGATCTTATGAAGATAGAGAGTAGATTGGTGGTTGTCAGAAGCCAGGAAGGGAAGAAGGAAGTGGGAGATGAAAAAGGGGTTGATTAATGGGTACAAATATATAGTTTGATAGAAGAAATAAGACCTCATATTTGATAGATTAGTAGGAGGACTATAGTTTGTAGTATCTATTAGATATTTCAAAATAACTAGAAGAAAATAATTTGAATATATCTAACATAAAGAAAAGACTAATAATTAAGGTAATAAATATCCCAATTACAGTGATTTGATCTTTACAAATAATATGAATATATTAAATTTTCACATGTACCTTCAAAGTATATACATCTATTATGTATCAATAAAAATTAAAATACATATATATTATACAATGAACCACAGAATTGGGAATTGAAAAAATAGTGTTCTAAAGCTCTGGCTTTATCTGAAACATGGGATAGTAAGTGTTCCTGTAATAGTGATAAAGAATCAAACAACAAAGGAGAAAACTGGAATAATTTTTAAAACAACTAACTGGTTCAATTAAAGGCAAGAAAGTAAAAGAAAATTAGAAATAGGAAAAATGAAGCCAAATTTAACATGGTACATGTCAGTAAATATATTAAAATTAAAATGAAAAAAAATACATTATCACATAAAGCAATTATGCAGCAAAAGAATAAAGTAAAATTCAATTATATACTGCTTACAAGAAGCACAACATATATAAGTATGCTAAAAGGTTAAAAGTAAATAGAAAAGTTATACCATATAAAGTCGGGTGCAGTGGCTAACGCCTGTAACCCCGGCACTTTGGGAGTCCAAAGCAGGTGGATCACTTGAGGTCAGGAGTTTGGGACCGGCCTGCCCAATGTGGCAAAACCCTGTCTCTACTAAAAATACAAAAATTAGCTGGGTGTCATGACATGCACCTGTAATCCCAGCTACTTGGGAGGCTGAGGCAGGAGAATTGTTTGAACCTGGAAGGCAGAGGTTGAGTGAGCCAAGATGGCACCATTGTACTTCAGCCTGGGCAACAGAGTGACACAAAGAAAAATTGTAACTTAAAGTAAGAAGTATGTATTAGTCTGTTCTCATGCTGCTGACAAACGCATACCCAAAACTGGGTAATTTGTAAGGAAAAACAGGTTTAAAGGACTTACAGTTCCATGTGGCTGGGGAGGCCTCACACTCATAGCAGAAGGATGAAAGGCATGTCTCACATGACAACAGACAAGAAAAAACTGAGAGCCAAGCAAAACGGGTTTGCCCTTAAAAAACCATCAGATCTCATGAGACTTACTCGCTACCATTGCCACCCCCATGATTTAATTGCCTCCCACTGGGTTCCTCCCACAACATGAGGGAATTATGGGAGCTACAATTCAAGATGAGATTTGGGTGGGGACACAGCCAAACCATATCAAAGTATAACTAGGTCTAAAGAGAGCTTCTTCAATTGAGAATATATGACAATTCTCAGTTTGTATGATCAAATAAGATAGCCTCAAATCATGTAAAGGAAACACTGACAGAAAATAAAAAAATCTGCAATTATATACTAAAAGTTTTTTTTTTCTAGAGACAGGGTCTCACTTTGTCATCCCAGGCTGGAGTACTATGCAAGATTAGCTCACTGCCACCTCGAATTCCTAAGCTCAAGCAGTCCCATCTCAGCTTTTTAAGTAGCTGGGACTACAGGCACATTCCACCACAGCCAAGTTATTTTTGTATTCTTTGTAAAGACAGGGTCTCCCCATCTTGCCTAGGTTGGTCTCGAACCCCTTGTCTCAAGTCAACCTTCCACCTCAGCCTCCCAAAGTGCTAGGATTACAGGCATAAGCCAACATGCCCAACCTGAAAATATTTTTAACAAATCTCTTTTAATAACAAATAAATAAGTCAAATTAAAATTAAGAATACAACAAGTTTAAACACAACTTTATTTTATTTTTATTTTTATTGAGATAGCGTCTTGCTCTGTCACCCAGGCTGCAGTGCAGTGGCACAATCTCGGCTCACTGCAACCTCTGCCTCCCAGGTTCAAGTGATATTCCTGACTTAGTCTCCTGAGTACCTGGGATTACAGACACGTACCACCATGTCCAGATAATTTTTGTATTTTTAACAGAGACGGGTCTCACCATGTTGGCCATGCTGGTCTTGAAATCCTGATCTCAAGAGATTCACCCATCTAGGCCTCCCAAAGTGCTGGGATTATAAGCGTGAACCATCACACCTGGCCTCAACAAGACTTTAAATTAACCTAATTACACATACAGAACACTATACACTATAATAAACATCTCCAAATTAAAATTGTTTTATGTACATATAGGTACATAGCAAAGTTGACTATATGCCAAATTATAAAACAAGCCTCAGAAAATTTCAAAGGATTGAAATTATACAGAGAATATTAGTTGACTTCTGTAGGATTAAGCTAGAAAGCAATAACAAAAAGTTAAGTATAGATTGCCAAACACCTCTAATCAATCCATTATTCATAAAATAACAATAGAAAATACTTTCAATTGAATATACAATAGTAAAAATATGAAAATGCCACACTGTGGGATAAACCTAAATCTGTTTGTAAAGGGGAATACGTAGCCTTAAATGTATGCATTTAAGAAAATGTATGCATTTTAGGAAAAAAAAGCTTGAAAATCACACATTTAGAGATCTGCTTCAATAAATTAGAGAAGTAAAGCAACATTAAACTCAAAGGCAAGAGAAAAAAAGTAATACTTTAAAAATATAAGACAACTGTAAAATACAGAGAATTAATAAAAACCAAAGTCTAATTAATAACAATATACATGTTACAAAATTATTCAATTTTAACATTATAGAAAATTCAAAACAAATATCAGAAATAAAAATGTGGCCATAACTTCAAATCACATAATTATTAAGATGCAAGAGGTTATATGAAACAATGTTAGGCTCATAAATAGTAAAGAATTTAAGTAAAATGGAAAAACTTCTTGAAAAATTGATTTTATCAAACTGGGCCCATAAAATCATCAAAAATTTGAACAGTACAAAATTTTATAAAACAATTTAATCAACAATAAAATTTTTCCTGCACAAATAAAACTCTAACCCAGACAGATTCAAACATGAATTCTCAAAACAGTTAAGAAAATGTAAATAACATCAATCTCATACAATACCCCCCAGAGAAAAGTCAAAGAAGGAATACTATTCTACAAGTTTCATGATAGTGGTATAACTTTAATACTATATCTAAAAATAGACATTACAATAAAAGGAAGCAATGTTACAGGTCCTCTCTCATGGACACAAATTTTTAAAATCCTAAATAAAATATTCAAATATAAGAAAACCCTTGAGAGAGAGAGAGTGCCCGATGTAATAAAGCTATTAACGTAATGAAGCGGAAACTGCATGACCTTTATCGTGCTGTCTTTAGCAGGTTAAGAGGTGTTAAAGGTAGGCCAGTCATTGCAAACCGATATGTTCTTCGGTGCAGCCATAATGGAAGTATTTTGAGTGAACTGAAAAACTGGTGACCTCAGGTCACAAAAAGGAAACCCAAAAGGGAAAGAGAAAAAGTAAGATAAGAAATTGAAGATGGATTTCATTACGTGGATAAAGTAATAATGTTTAGAAACTGATTGTTTGGATCACAAACCATTGAAACTGCTCCAACTGTTACATCTTTAAGTCCTTCTACTTGAATCACTAGGTTAAAGCTACCCTTTGACACTTCTATGGAAAGATGTTTAGGACTTCAAGCATATACTTGTGGAATGGGGAAAGCCTCAAATTTTCATGAAATTCTTCTGCATTGTACACAAAATTCTAAATAGTTATGTTCAAAGAATATAATAACATGAAAACATGATATGAGTTTCCAGTCACTTTGAGAGCTGTATTTTTTAGTAAAATGGTCACCTTAAAAAATAATTGGGGGTTGAATTATTTTAAGATGCATTTCATTTTTTATGACTTAAAATGCAAAGTACACATACATTCATTTAGTTTGTTAGCTATGAAATATAGTGAGATTTTCAAAAGTTACTTTAATTTTTAGGAATATTTAACTTATAATTGTTTTCTTATAGAAATAATTTTATGCTTGAAGTTATTAAAAAAAACCTTTCATTTTTGTATAGAAATTTCAAGCAAATTTATCTTAGTTGTTTTGGGGCAAAGAAGTATAATCACTAGTAGTGATTATACACAGGCCTCCCTCCATAACCAGATAGAAAGCAGCTACCTGCATAGAGACACAGAACTCCTTGTATGTACATTATTAAATCTATAGAACCCCTGGGAGTAGTAAAGACAGGCTGTAGGGATGGCCTCACAGTTCAGAAAACTGAGATCTCACTAAGCTTATCAAAACATTATAAGCCATACAAAGAAAAGGAAACAACAATAGAGGAAGAATCAACAGATGAACATACAAATTTTTTAACCAAAGACATTTGACTAATTGCACCTATTACACACCTACAGAATAATCCACACAACAGAATATGCATTCTTCTCATCTGCACATGCACATTCTCTAAGAGTGACCACATATGCAGCCATAAAGCAAGCCTCAACAAGTTTAAAAAATAATCAAAATCTTACCAACCACACTGTCAGACTACAGTAAAATATAAACAGAAATCAATACTGAGAAGAGCTATCAGAACCATACAATGACATGGAAGCCAAACAACCTGTTTCTGAATGACTTTGAGGTAAGGAAAGAAATTAAGGCAAACATTCAAAAAAAAATTCTTTGAATCTAATAAAAACAGAGACACGACATATAAGAATATTGGGGACACAGCTAAAGCAGTATAAGAGGAAATTTTCTAGCACTAAATACCTACCTCAAGTAGTTAAAAATATTACAAACTAACAACCTAATTTCACACCTAGAGTAACCAGAAAAACAGGAGCAAACCAATGCCAAAGCCCCAAGAAGAAAAGAAATGACCAAAATTAGAACTAAACTGAACAAAATTGAGATGTAAAAATCCACACAGAAGATCAATGAAAACAAAAGTTGGTATTCTGAAAGACTAAACAAGATTGATAGACTGCTAGCTAGATTAATTTTAAAAAAAGAAAATCCAAATAAACACAATCAGAAATGAAAAGGGTGACATTACAACCGACCCCACAGAAATACAAAAAATTATAAGAGATTATGAACACCTCTATGCACACAAACTTGAAAATCTAGAATAAATGGCTAAACTCCTGAAAATACAAAGCCTCACAAGATTGAATCAGGAAAAATAATGAAATCCTGAACATACCATTAATGAGCTCTGAAACTGAATCAGTGATGAAAACCTTACCAACCAAAATAAAAAATCCCAGACAAGATGGATTCACAGCTGAATTCTACCAGGTGTACAAAGAAGAATTACTACCAGTCATACCAAAATTATTCCAAAATCTTGAGAAGGAACTTATCCCTAATACATTCTATAAAGCCAGCATCAGTCTGATACCAAAACCTGGCAGAGACACAACAAAAAAAGGAAAACTTCACACCAATATCCCTGATGAACAAAAATCATCAATAAAATACTAGCAAACCAAATCCAGCAGTTAATTTATCATGATCACATAGACTTTGTTCCTGGGATGCAAGGTTGATTCAACATACAGAAATCAGTAAATGTGATTCTTCATATAAACAGAAGTGAAAACAAAAACCCCATAATCATCTCAATAGACACAGAAAAGCCTTCGATAAAATTCAATATCTCTTCTTGTTAAAAACCATAAACAAATTAGGCATCAAAAGAACATACCTCAAAATAGTAAGGGCCATCTATGACAAACCCACAGTCAGCATCATACTGAATGGGCAAAAGTTGGAAGCATTCTCCTTGAGAACTAGAACAAGGCAAGGATGCCCACTCTCACCACTCCTATTCAACATAGTATTGGAAGTCCTAGCCACAGAAATCAGGCAGGGAACAAAATAAAAGTCATCCAGATAGAAACAGTACAAGTCAAACCTCTCTCTTTGCAGACAGTATGATGCTATACCTGGAAAACCCCATAGATTCCACCAGAAAGCTCTTAGAACTGATAAACTATGTTAGCAACCTTTTAGGATACAAATATCAGTATACCAGAAGTAGTAGCATTTCTATACACCAATAATGTCCAGGCTGAGAGCCAAATCAAGAATGAAATCCCATTCACAATAGCCACAAAGGAAAATAAAATACCTAGTAATACAGCTTACCAAGGAGGTGAAAGATCTCCACAATGAGAATAATTACAAAACACTGATGAAATAAATCAGAGGTGATATAAAACAAATGGAAAACATTCCATGCTCTTCTTTTTTTTTTTTTTTTTTTTTTTTGAGATAGAGTTTCACTCAGTCACCAGGCTGGAGTGCAGTTGTGTGACCTTGGCTCACTGCAACCTCTGCCTCCCCGGTTCAAGCGATTCTCCTGCCTCAGTCTCCCGAGTAGCTGGGATTACACATGCACACCCAGCTGATTTTTGTATTTTTAGTAGAGACAGGGTTTTACCATGTTGGCCAGGATGGTCTCGATCTCTTGACCTCGTGATCTGCCCGCCTCGGCCTCCCAAAGTGCTGGGATTACAGGAGTGAGCCACCACAGCCAGCCTAGATTCAGTGCTATTTCTATCAAACTACCAACGTTATATTTTAACAGGACTAGAAAAAAAATTTAAAAATTCATGTGGAACCACAAAAGATCCTGAATAGCCAAAGTAATCCTAAACAAAAAGAACAAAGCTGAAGGCATCATACTACTGATTTCAAACTATTCAACACAGCTACAGTAACCAAAACAACATTGTACTGGTACAAAAACAATGTGACATAGACCAATGGAACAGGATAGAGAATCCAGAAATAAAGCCACATATCTACAATTACCTCATCTTTGACAAAGCTGACAAAAATAAGCAATGGGGAAAGGACTACTATATTATGCCATTCTTGCATTGCTATACAGAAAGATCTGAGACTGGGTAATTTATAAGAAAATAAGTTCAATTGTCTCATAGTTCTACAGGCTGTATAGGAAGCATAGTGCCAGCATCTGCTTCTGGGGTGGCTTTAGGAACCTTTCAATCATGATGGAAGGTGAATAGGGAACAGGCATCTCACATAGCTGAAGCAGAAGCAAGAGAGTGTGAAGGAGAGATGTCACACTTTACAACAATCAGATCTCACAAGAAATCACTCACTATCACAAGGACAGCACCAGGCCATAAGGAAACTTCCCTTATAACTCACACACCTTCCACCAGGCCTCACCTCCAACATTGGGGATTGCAATTTAACATGAGATTTGCAAGGGCATATATTCAAACCATATCAACTCCGTGTTCAAAAAATGCTGCTGGGATAACTGGCTAGCCATATACAGAAGATTGAAACTAGACCCCTTCAATTCATCATACACAAAATGTAAGACAAGATGGATTAAAGACTTAAATGTAGTACCCAAAACTATTAAAAACTCTAGGAGAAAACCTAGGGCAAACCATTCTGGACATCTGACTTGGCAAAGAATTTATGACTAAGTACCCAAAAACAACTGCAACAAAAATTGACAAGAGAGACCTAATTAAATGAAAGAACTTCTGCACAGCAAAAGAAACTATCAACAGAGTAAACAGACAACCTACAGAATGGCAGAAAACATTCTCAATCTAGTCATTCAAGAAAGGTCTAGTATCTAGAATCTATAAAGAATTTAAACAATTTACAAGCAAAAGACAACCCCATTAAAAATGGGCAAAGTACATGATCAGACACTTCTCAAAAGAAGACATACATGCAGCCAACAAATATATTACCAAATGCTCATCATCACTAATCATTAGAGCAACGCAAATTAAAACCATAATGAGTTTCCACCTCATACCAATCAGAATGGCTATTACTAAAAAGCATAAAAATGGCCGGGCACAGTGGCTCATGCCTATAATCTCAGCACTTTGGGAGGCCGAGGTGGGTGGATTGCCTGAGCTCAGGAGTTTGAGACCAGCCTGGGCAACATGGTGAAACCTCCTCTCCACTAAAATACAAAAAAAAAAAAAAATATTAGCCAGGCATGGTGGCACACACCTGTGGTCTCAGCTACTTGGGAGGCTGAGGCAGGAGAATCACTTGAACCCGGGAAGTGGAGGTTGCAGTGAGCCGAGATGACCCCACTGCACTCCAGCCTGGGGGACAGAGCAATTCTCTGTCTCAAAAAAAAAAAAAAAGAAAAAAGAAAAAAACAAAAACAAACAAACAAAAAAGGCTAAAAACAACGGATGCTGGCAAGATTGCAGAGAAAATGGAAAACTTATACACTGCTAGAGGGAATGTAAACTAGTTCAGCCACTGTTGAAAGCAGTTTGGAGAGTTCTCAAATAACTTAAAACAGAGCTACCATTCAACCCAGCAATTGCACTGCTCTGTATATACCCAAAGAAAAATAAATTGTTCTACTAAAAAGATACATGCATTCATATGTTTATTGCAGCACTATTCACAATAGCAAAGACATGGAATCAATGGAAATGCTCAACAATAATGGAGGGGATAAAGAAAAATACTGCATGTTCTCACTTGTAATTGGGAACTAAATATTGAATACACATGGACACAAACTGGGAAAGAATAGAGAAAAGCAACTGCTTGATGGAGGAGGATGGGAAGGGGTTACGGTTTGGAAGGCTACTTATCATGTACTGTGCTCACTACGCAAGTGACAGGATCATTTTGGACACCAAGCCTCAGTAACATAAAATTTACCCATGTAACAAACCTGCATATGTATCTCCTAAATCTAAAATAAAAGTAGAAGGCCAGATGCAGTGGCTCAAACTTCTAATTCCAGCACTTTGGGATGCCAAAGTGGGAGGATCACTTGAACCTAGGAGTTCCAGACCAGCCTGAGCAATAGTGAGACCAGGTTCCTACAAAAAAATAAAATAAAAATTAGCCAGGTGTGTTGCGGGAGGTCAGGGACCCTGAACGGAGGGACCCGCTGAAGCTGTGGCAGAAGAACATAAATTGTGAAGATTTCATGGACATTTATTAGTTCCCCAAATTAATACTTTTATAATTTCTTACACCTGTCTTTACTGTAATCTCTGAACATAAATTGTGAAGATTTCATGGACACTTATCACTTCCCCAATGAATATCCTTGTGATTTCCTATGCTTGTCTTTACTTTAATCTCTTAATCCCATCATCTTCTTTATAAACTGAGGATGAATGTGGCCTCAGGACCCTGTGATTGTGTCAAACGCACAAATTGTTTGTAGAGCATGTGTGTTTGAATATGAAATCTGGGCATCTTAAAAAAAAGAACAGGATAACAGTGATGTTCAGGGAACAAGAAAGGTAACTTTGAACTGGACACAGGTGAGCCGGACGAAACAGGGCTATATTCCTCCTCTTTCATAAGCAAATAGGAGAAATATCACTGAATTCTTTTTCTCAGCAAGGAACATCCCTGAGAAAGGGAATGCGCCCTGAAGGTAGGCCTACAGAGGGCCCCTTTTTAAGGCGTCCTGTCTTTTGTGGTCCAAGCCAAAGGAATGAAATAAGCCCTGGTCTCCTATAGTGCTCCCAGGCTTATCAGATGGACAACAATTCCCACCTAATAAATTGTGGTCAGACAGGTTACCTGCTCTCAAACCCTGTTTCCTGATAAGATGTTATCAATGACAATCTGTGCCTGAAACTTCATTAGCAATTTTAATTTCTCCTTATCTGGTGGTCCTGTGATCTCGCCCTGCCTCCATTTGCTTTGTGATATTTTATTACCTTGTGAAGTATGTGATCTCTGACCCACACCCTATTCTTGCACTCCCTCCCCTTTTGAAAATCGCTAATAAAAACTTGCTAGTTTTATGGCTTGGGGAACATCACGGATCCTGCCAACATGTGATGTCTCCCCTGGACACCCAACTTTAAAGTTCTCTCTCTTGTGCTCTTTCCCTTTATTTCTCAACCCAGCCAAGACACTTAGGAAAAGAAAGGAACCCACGTTAAACATCGGGAACAGGTTCTCCCGATACAGGTGTGGTGGAGCACACCTGTGGTCCTAGTTACTCAGGAGGCTGAGGTGGGAGGATAGCTTAAGCCCAAGTGTTTGACGCTGCAGTAAGCCATGGCCATGCCACTGCACTCCAGCCTGGGTGACAGAGTGAGACTTTGTCTCTAAATAAATAAATAAATACAAAAGTAGAAAGGAAAAAAATAAAGAACTCCCTTTCTTCACATCCTCTAAAAAGTAATTAAAACATAATTCAACTTCCATTCATAATTAAAATTTTAAAACCTCTTAAAGTAGTATTAAAAACAAACTTTCTTAATTTGATAAAGATTATCTGCAAAATATTTTCAACTCTATACATAATGATGAAATATCAAAAGATTTCTCCTGAAACTCAAAGCAAGATAAGAATGTCATACGATCAACACTTCTTTTAATACTGTACTAGTATCCAAATCCAGAATAATAAGAGAAGAGCATGTCAAAGACGCTTAAGAAAGCTCCAGGGAAGAAAAAAAAAAGCACATCATTACAAATGACTTGTTCATAGACAATCAAAATTATTGATTGTTTACAAATAATTACTATTTAATGAGTTCCATGGATACAAGATCAACATATGCAAAACAATTGTATTTAAATATAGCAAAAACTGAAAAATGGGAAACTATATTTCAAATTCAACAAGCCTTTTATGATCTATCAGAAAACATGTATCTCGGCAAAAATCTAATGAAAGACATGTAAGACATCTTCACTGAAACTGTGAAATATCAAGAGAAATCAAAGACCAAAATAAATGGAAGAAATTATCACATTTAATAATTTGAAGATTCATTATCATGAAATTGAGAGTTCTTCACCAAATTTTTCTCAAATCTCAACACAATATAATCACAATGTAAATCTCAGCAGGTTTGGTGCAGAGTGGGAAAGTTAGAAGGTATAGCGAGGGAGACCGATAAATTGATTGTATCAAAAATATCAAAGACAGTCTTGGAGAAGAGGAACATAGTTGGAGGATGTATGCATCCAGATATAAAGACTTATGTTAGCACTACAGTAATCCAGATGGCATCCTATTGATGCAAAGATAAACAACCAGAAGAAGCCAAGGAGAGTTTAGAAACAACCAGACAAATATGAATAATTTATGACAGAGATGGCACTTACACTTTAGTAAACATTGAAATTTAAAAAGTATTGTATCCTACCCTGTACCAAACACACACACACACACACACACACACACACAACCTCAGTTCTAGATAGTTTGCAAGTAAAAACTTGAAACAACAATCATTCTGGAAAATATCAGGAAACTATCTTCATTAACTCTGTGTACTAGGCTGAATAATGACCTCCTAATCCTTGGAATCTGCAAATGTTACCTTATTTGGAAAAAGCAATGTTTCAGATGTAATTAAGGATTTTTAGATGGAGAAATTGTCCAGGATAATCTGAGTGCACACTAAATGCAATCACACGTATTCTTATGAAAGGAAGGCTGAGGGAGATGTTGACCAAAAAGACCGAAGAGGTGAAGGCAATGTGAAGAGGTGGTGAGCATAGTGATGCAGCCACAAGTCACAGAACAACAGCAGCCATCAGAAGCTGGAGGAAGAAAGGAAGGGATTCTCCCTTGAAACTTCTAGAGAGTATGTGGCCCTACCAATTCTTTGATTTCCACCCTGTGACACTAATTTTGGGCTTTTTGGCTTCAGAACTGTGAGAGAAAAAAATTCTGTTTTTTAAGCTACCAAATATTTGAGAATGTGTTCTAGCAGGTGCAGGAAACAAATACATATAGAGTAAATAGAGATTGTCAAAATATGTCACCAGAAAACACCTATCCTAAAGAAAAATGTTGATAAGTTAGATTTTATTAAAAGGAAGAATGTTCATCAAAAGACATCATTAAGACAATGTAAATGGAGGCAAGCAATGGAGAAGATACTTACAGTATATAGAACTAACAAAGGACTTTTGCCCAGAAAAACATACATAAATCAATAAGAAAAAAAAAGACACCTTAACAAAAAATGGATGAAAATATCTAGGAAGATACTCTACAAAATAGCAGACGTAAATCATCAGTAAGAAAATGTCAACTCCACTACTCATTAGGAAGCATAAAGTAATATCATAATGATACGCAACTACATCCCTGCCAAACTGGCTATGATTAAAGCAATCGACAGTATGAAGTGTTGGTGTGTCCATGAACAATAGAAACTTTGCAAAAGTGGCTATAACTTAGCGAAGCTATTCTGGGAATGTGTCAGGCAATACAAACTGAAGTTGAACATACATGTTCTGATGACTTCAAAATCCTATTCTATTTCTAGATATATCCCCAAAAGAAGTGTTAAGTGTGTGTTTGCATGTGTGTACCCCAAATATGTACAAAATCATTTTAGTAGTGTTGTTTCTAATAACACCAAACGTGAAAAAAAATGAACTTCCAGTGGAGGAGAAGAATGTGAGGGTAGCTGATGATGTGCTGATAACATTTGTCACTTAGTCAGTGTAGTGACTTCCTTAGTTTATTTAGCGACAATGCATTGAGCTTTACCATAACAATTTGTATATATTTTTGTATGTTATACTTTCATAAAAATATTAAAAACATTTTTTGGTACTTTTTAACCTCTTTAGTCTTCCTTATGTACTTCCAACAAATATTCTTGGAATTTTCAATGAAAATTATCAGAATATATACATTTTTATGAGAGGAATTTTCATTCTAATAACACTGCATCTCCCCATACATAAGCATAGTTTTATTTAGTATTTATATAATATGTAGATATATATGGGTCTGTGTGTGTGTATATATATATATAACTAATGCCTATACACGTAGCATACTATGTATATATTCCACCATGTGGGTCTTACACTTTGTAGGTTTTATACTTAAATGCTACTGTGAAAAGTATTTTTTTAAATATACTTTCCCAATTGGTTTTTTAGTGCACAGAGAATTGCTCTCAGTACTATTTTTTATGTTGATACTATTGGATTTTTTTCAATTCAGCCATCATTTTATCAGCAAATAAAATTTTATTTTTCCTTTTTTATAATAGTATCTCCTCTTTTAAAAATGTTGCTTTATTGGACACCTCAAGTTAAATATTGAATAGAAGCCATTGTAACTAGTATCCTTTCTTTATCTTAACATTAAATGTTTCTAATATTTGTGCCTTAATTATTATGGTTATTTGGGGGTTTATAGCAATTAAAATAAATATATTTTTAAATATTCAACAAACTCTTGCATATTGATGTTAAATCCTACTTTCCTCTGATGCATTTTATCTATGTATTATTTGATAGATTTTGTAAATAATTTCACAGTATTTTTACCTCTATGTTCATAACCTATAATTTTTATTTTTCTTACTGTCCTTGTCCAGTTTTATGGCAAAGTAATACTAGCCCTTCAGAAGAATTTGGAAGACCTATTGCTCTTTAATCTATAGAGTAGTTTATATTACATTGGTATTACCCTTTCTTTAAGGTTTTGCAAAGTGCCCTTGTAATCCCTTCTAAACCCAGGATTTTGAAAGGTGGGCACAGGATGTGGAACAAAGATACCATTTATTCAGTAGTTGTAGGTTTCATCTAGTTTTTACTTCTCTCAGGCTATTTTGATACTTTAAGTGTTTTCAGAACATTTTTTATCTAATCTTTCAGCTTTATTGGTATAAATTTGCTCATTTTGCTGATAATGTGGACAAGTAAAATGTAACATAATCTATGTCCTCTTTTTATAATGAATAGTGTTTTTTCATCTCTTAATCATTCTTGCTAGGTGATGGTTAATTTATCTTTTCAAATCATCAACTCTAGGTTTAGTTTATCTTAGCTACTATCTCTTTGTGAAAAATATATTTTTCAGGTGAATATAATTAAATTCAAAGTGATCTGAAATTATATCATCAATTTATATACAATAGAAGATACATCTGGCTAGATTACCAATATGAGTAATTTTCAAATAAAATTCACTCTTGGTAGGGAGGATCAATCATAAGATTTTTGAATTAATATAAAAGAAAGATTTTTTAAGAGATTTTTTACAAGCATGGCTAGATGGATGATTGTTATTCTTCAATTAAGGCCTATTTCTGTCTTAAGTACCAAAATTATTCCTTAGGAATCAATATCTTCTTTCCTCTTCATTGTTTCTCATATATTAATAACAGGTACTCAATCTTATGTCTTGAGTTGAATAAGTGAAGGAGGCAAACTAATGTATTTTTATGTTCTGTCATTTTTTTTATTTCAGTTGTGTTCGTCTCATCTTTATTGACTCATTCCAGAAATAAATATTCAGCACTTTTCTGGGACATGACAACACACTCGTAAATAACAACAGGAAGATCCTGATTCCCAGAGCTTACATTCTTTCACGAGGAAAGTTCGAAAATAGACAAGCAAAGAAATAAAGACAATGCCAAATAGAGGGGAGGGAACATACTATCTGAAGTGTCATCAAAGGTATCTCTGAAAAATATATTTCTGATTACCAAAATTATGAAAATGAACGAGTCATGAAAAAATAGATTACTGGCCAGGCACAGTGGCTCACGAATTCTAGCCCTTTGAGAGGCCAAGGCAGGTGGATTGCCTTAGCTCAAGACTAGCCTGGGCAACATGGCAAAGCCATATCTCTACTAAAAATATAAAAAATTAGCTGGGCATGGTGGCCTGTGCCTGTAATCTCAGCTACTCGGGAGGCTGAGACATGATAACTGCTTGAACCTGGGAGGCAGAGATTGCAGTGAGTCAAGATCATGCCACTGAACTCCAGCCCTAGGCCACAGAGTGAGACTCTGTGGAAAGAAGGGGGGAGGCGAAGGGAGTGGAGAGAGGAGAAAGAAAGAAAGAGAGAAAGAAAGAGAAAGAGAAAGAAAGAGAAAGAAACAACTGGGAATATAATTGAAAGAAAAGCATATAATACAAAGACCAAAGAGTTTGGCATGTTTGAGTAAGAGCAGGAACCCAGGGAAGAAGAGGGGGCCTGAAGATGATGGAGTAGATGCGAGTCAGATCACATCATGTCTTGTAGGCCAAGGTTTATTTTGATCCTGAACACAGTAGCAACTTACTACACAGTTTTTGTTATTACTTGTTGGCATCTTTGTTCGTATTCTCACTGCTTTACAAGCCGTTCTTTGCATAATTAATAACTTATCATTTATATTTTTCTTACTGTCCTTGTCCAGTTTTATCACAAAGTAATACTAGCCCTTCAGAATGTATTTGCAAAGAATGACTTGTAAGGTGGTAAGAGTAGGGTTAAAGATGCCAATTCAGTTTAAAGATAAATATGGGTTTGAACTAGCACAATGACAGTGAAGGTGGTGAGAGGTGAGTCAATTAAAGACATAATTTAGAGGCAGAACAATCATGATTTATTGATGAATTAAGTGTGAGTGGTGGGGAGAAATAAAGGATCATAAATAAAGGATAAATCCACGGTTTGGGTCTTGAGGAGAGGAATACTGGAACAACGTTATGACACATTGCAATACAGTTATCAAGATGCCAAATTTATTTCCACTAAGTATATTGCACAGAAATCTTCCTGACAATACATAGACATTAAAGTACAATGTACAGGCTAGGCACGGTGCTCATGCTTAGGCACTTTGGGAGGCTGATGTGGGTGGATCACCTAAAGTCAGGAGTTCGAGACTAGCCTGACCAACATGGTGAAACCCCGTCTGTACTAAAAATACAAAAATTAGCTGGGCATGGTGGTGGGCACCTGTAATCCCAGCTACGTGGGAGGCTGAGGCAGGAGAATCACTTGAACCCAGGAGGTGGAGGTTGCAGTGTGCTGAGATCATGCCATTACACTCCAGCCTGGGTGACAGAGTGAGACTCCATCTCAAACAAACAAACAAACAAAAGTACAATGTACAAATCTATTAATTATGAGTCCAGAGAATTTGGTACAACTCTTATAAAGCTCACTCACTGCAGAAGACTTTCTCTCAAATGAAAATTACAAAACTTAAACAAATGATTGTGAGCATTAAATTAGATAACAGGGGCAAAAGTAACCAGCACAATACCAGCACATAAAAATTGGTTAGATCTGGATCTATACACAATCTGATCACCTCAGTGAGTGAATGAAGATATCCTGGTACCCTTGGATTAATTTTGACCTTTTTCTCTCTTCAGATGCGGAGACTGAGGACCATCATATTCTGAAGGGTCCTAAGTTGATCTATTATCACAAGTGAATTACTTCTCCAGAAGCTTAATTCTGCCAATTTTCATACTGAATGTATTTAACTTGAAATAATTTTTGGATACTATTGTCACATTTTCTAAAATGTGTCACACTTTAAACTGTCAAAAGAGAAATATAAGGAAGGCATTGAATAATTTAATGTTAGATAGTTTAGGGGTAAACTCCATCTCAATGCTTCCTTATGATTTGTGCAAGTCAAATATCTCTAAGCTCAAGTTTTAATAACAGCAGACAATGAGAGTTGAAATAGATGATCTTTTAAACTGCATTTACATATTGCCTTCCTTACTAATACTTGTTAATTGGATAATGAGTTTACAGGCATAAAACTCCTTTGTGAATTGTAAAATATTAATGAAATAATTCCCTGCAAATGTTTATTGACCATTTATTAAATCCAAGACCAAGCACCTGCACTGTCAGAGCCAATAAAATAGAAGTAGAGAAATAAGCAATAATTGAATAAATGAATCAATAAAAACACAAGACAATGATTAAGTGTCTAGAAGGTAAGAAATGGATAACAACGTGGAGTGAATGGGTTATTTTAGTCAGTGTTGGCCCTACTAAGAAATAATTTCAACCGAGAGTTGAAAGATGAAAACAACTCAGCATTACAATGCAACGAAAACAAAAGGAGACTTCCAAAATAACAGCAAATATAAATGTCCAAGATGTGAATAAGTATGGATTGTCAGAGAAAAAAATAGAAAAGCTAAAGTGGGCAGAGAAAGGAAACTGGGTAGAGAATAGCACAATAAGAGATGAGAGTTGGCAGGGGCCATATCATTTATGACTTCATAGGTTGTGGAACATAATTTGGATTTTATCATAATGGAAAATTATTAGAAGATTACAAGCAATAAAATAACCAATTGGTCTAGGGGAAAGGTTAGAGACAAAGGGACCATTTAAAAGACTAGTAATCAGGAAGGTAGTAGTCATAGAGAAGGTAAAAAGTAACAAAGTTTGAGAAATATACTGTAGGTAGGGTTCACAAGAATTGCTGATGAATTGGATATATGAAAAATGGAAGTCAACAGTAACTTCTATTTTTCTTTAGTAACTGGATCAATGATGGCATCATTTACTGAGATGTTAAAGGCCAGAAGAGTAGCAGGATGACAGGAGATGGAGGATGGAGCCAAAACTGAGAGAGACACTTGGGATAAATTAGGTTTAGTATGCCTACTGCATATCCACAGGGAGTTGGTGAAAAGGTAGGAGAGTCAGGTACATCATTGTAAAACTGAGAGGTTAGGATTAGATATCCAAACTGGATAGTCATGCATATAGGATGGTATGAAAAGCCACAGGACTATGTCAGATCACATGAGGAGACAGTGTGGACATGAAAATTTGAATTATTTTGTTGTTTAAAGGTTGGGAAAAGGACAATTCAGCAGAAGAGATTAAGAAATAGGATAAAAGTGAGTAAAAATGTTCTTCCAAGAGACAAGTAAAGGAAGTGTAATTTCAAGAAGAAAGAGTAATCAACTATGTAAATCCTGCTGGGAATTTCAAAGTTGAAAAAAAAGAATTTACCAGTGGACTTACCAAGATTGAAAATATTGGTGACTTTGACAAAAGCAATTTCAATGGATTAATGAACAAAAGTTTAACTGAAGTGGATAGAAAAGAGAATGGAGAGAGAGTGTGCTAGAATGCATGTTTGCAGACAAGCAGAGAAATAGGGTTAAGAGCTAAAAGAACATTTGGGGACTAGGAATCATGTTTAAGAGGAAGATATTCTCATTGTTTTAATGTTGGTGGTGATCGTCAGATGGAAGAAATGAAATTGATTATGAGACAAACTAAGCTGTAATTTCATATCCTTGAGTTGACCAAAGTATCTAATAACCAAGCAGAAAAAAATTGGCTTCCTATGGACACAGGGAAGAGTTTGATTTTGACAGGAAGGAAGAGAATGTACATGGGTACAGATGAAGACAGCATTTGTGAAGATATATTCACAAATATCTTCATCTCAACCTCCTTCCTCTGTGAGAACTGTCTGTATATGGTGGTTAAAAGTGTAGACGAGGCCAGGTACGGTGACTCACGCCTGTAACCCCAGCACTTCGGGAGGCCAAGGTGGGTGGATCATGAGGTCAGGAGATGGAGACCATCCTAGCCAACATGGTGAAACCCTGTCTCTACTAAAATACAAAAAATTAGCCAGGCGTGGTGGTATACGCCTGTAGTCCCAGCTACTGGGAAGGCTGAGGCAGAGGAATCGCTAGAACCTGGGAGGTGGAGGTTGCCATGAGCCAAGATCATGCCACTGCACTCCAGACTGCTGACGGAGCAAGACTCCATCCCCCACACCCCACCCCCAAAAATAGTGTAGGCTATGGAGTCCAACTGACATGGTTCAAATCCCAGCTCAGTGTGACTACGAACAAGCTGCTCATCTGTGTCTCAGTCTCTTCATCTGTAAAATGGGGATAATAATAGTACCAACCTCATAAATACTGTTGAGGTGACTCAAAGTTTTAAGATCCACAGTTGAAAGGAAATGTCAAGTAAATGTATTTATTATTATGACCTATTATTATTATTATGTTACTATATCCAACTGCTTATTCTACATTGCTACTTGGCTGTCTGAATATCTAGAACCAAACATCTTTTTGTTTGTTTGTTTGAGATGGAGTCTCGCTCTGTCGCCCAGGCTCCAGTGCAGTGGCGCAATCTTGGCTCACAGCAACCTCTGCCTCCCAGGTTCAAGCAATTATCCTGCCTCAGCCTCCTGAGTAACTAGGATTATAGGCACACACCACCATGCCTGGCTAATTTTTATATTTTAGTAGAGACGGGGTTTCACCATATTGACCAAGTTGGTCTCAAACTCCTGACCTCATGATCCACCCGTCTCGGCCTCCCAAAGTGCTGGGATTACAGGCATGAGCTACCGCGCCTGACCTAGTACCAAGTATCTTAAGCACAGCATGTCTAAAACCAAATACTCAATAAATTTCTAAATTTGTTAATGCAAACCCAGAAAAGGGTGCTCCTAAACCAAAACCCAGCTTGTATTTGTCTGAATTTATTTTCTTTTTCTTATCCTTTTTATCTTCTCTGGAATTTATCAACAATAATAAGTGCTATTACTTCTAACATGCATTTCAAAACTTGAAATACTGTTTTCCTAATCTACAACTTAATTCATGGTGAAATACAAAGTAATATCAATTTAGAAATCATTTGAATTTTTCCCTCCATATCTAATGTAAACATTGTAACAGTTTCTCAAAAACCTTTTAGTCATACTAAAATTGTGTTGCTGTCTCATGATTTGGCACAGAGTCAATTTATAAACATAAAAATCTAAATTAAAATTGACCAATTTCAGATTACTCTATTTTATCAAAACATTCTTGAAATATTTGGTAGAAAACATTTAAAGTTGTCATTTAGCTGTCAGAATATATTTTTTCTTCTCTTTAATGAAATATAATTAAAATGAAAATATTCCCAATTGAAAGGAAAAGACATTTCAATTTAAAAAATATTTTATTAAGCTAAAATTAAGTTTCACGTTTCATTACATGTGACTGCATTAAAGCACACTTCAGCATTTATATCTGCTTTCAAGTTATGTATAGAATACTTCAGTTTGTCAAGTATGTCATATTGTTTTAGTAAAAAGAGTGTTCTTAGGAAATGAAATCTTACCAAATTATAAAATAAAATAATCCCTATCAGCAATTAATGACTTGTAACAAAAATGGACATATAAAAGAATTAAATCTTGTAATGAAATATTCCTAGGAACAATATTAGGTGAATGTACTTCAAGCTTATTGAAGTTATTATTTAATTAGGTAGTTACTGTGGCACATACATTTATATTTCCTCTAAAAAGCTTCCAGAGAAGTAGTTTCACTCTATTTGATTGTCTTTTAGTAAAAACAAAAAAAGCAAATAGAATCAAGCTGTTTATATACAATATTATACTATACATTGAATTGTATATTATACAGAATCCTAAAATAAGATTTCACTATTGCTAATTATTGGGTATTATATTGAGTGTTGGAAAAAATGTACCTTAAATATATTTAACCAATAATGTTTCATATATTCAAAACACTAGAAGACAGCAAAATTGAATTATCTCTAATTGTCATTGATAGAAACCCCCTTTTATACAATATGCTTTTAAGAACCCAAGTAAAAACAACTGAAAAAATATTCATAGATCTAAGGATATTAATGACACATATATTGTCTAATGTTCTTTGTACCACATCTGAAGAAAGACCATGCCCTTCGCAAAACAAGATTAGAAAGGAGAAACAAAGAGAATAGGTTTAAACATACGAAATTGCTGAGATTGGTCATGTTTTTAATTACAAATTTATTTTTATATGATTCAGCTTACTATATGACAGCAAGAGTGCAGCAAATATATTAATCAGTTTTTTATGTGTTTGAGATACTCACAGGGACTTAATTTTCCAGTTGTCAAGAACTGGATGGAATCTAAATTTTGTAAGTAACTCAAGCTTTTAAAAAGTTTGAAGTTATACATGCATCTAACCATGAAAATGATCAATTCAATTTTAGGGAATCATGTAGAAGAAAGAAAACTGAATAAATTTTTATTCTAAGATGAAGAAGTTAAACATTCTATTTTGGTTCCATTATTATCTAAGAAACTATAGTTTATAACAGATTAAAATTTTTGTTTTATTTTAAAGAGCATTTTTCCACTTCACCTAACCATTTCATTAAAAGTTTTCATGTGCTACCTGAGAAACTTCACATTAAATAATCATCTATTATGTACCACATTGGCTTTTTTTCTAGGTACCTCTCTCCTCTAATCTTGTCTTCATTTTAATTTTTATCCATATGTAATAATCATACATATTTATGGGGTACTGTGATATTTTGATACATGCCACAAGGTATAGTGATTAAGTCAGGGTATTTAGGGTATCTGTTACCTCAAATATTATTTCTTTGTGTTGCAAATAGCTCAAATTTTTCTTGTAAATATTTTGAAATCTACAATAAATTAACTGTAGTTACCCTACTGTGCTATCAAGCAATATAACTTATTCCTTCTAGCTATGTTTATACCCATTAACCAAACTCTCTTCACTCCCTCCCCTCTCCCACACACACTCTTGCCAGCCTCTAGTAACTATCATTCTAATCTACACCTCCATGAGACCAACATTTTTAGCTCCCATATCAGAATGAGAACATGTGTTATTTGTCTTTCTGTGCCTGGCTTATTTAACTTAATGATCTCCAGTTCCATCTATGTTGCTGCAAATAACAAAATTGTATTCTTTTTTATGGCTAACTAGTATTATCTTATGCTTTTTATCCTATCTATTCCATATGTTCTTTATCCATTCATGTTTTTATGGATACTTAAGTTGCTTCCACATCTTGGCTATTGTGAACAGTGCCTCAATAAACATGTGGGTGCAAGTATCTCTTTGATACACAGATTTCCTTTCCTTTCCTTTGGGTGAATACCAGGTGGAGGGATAGTTGGATCATATGGTAGTTCTATTTTCAGTTTTTTGAAAAACATTTATACTGTTATCCATAAAGGCTCTGATCATTTACATTCCCACTAACCACGTGTAAGGGTTCCCTTTTCTCTGCATCCTTGCCAGCATTTGCGATTTTTTTGTCTTTTCTATTACAGCCATTCTAAATGAGGTGAGACGACATTTAAAGTAACGTGTACATTTAAAGTAACGTTTAAAGTAATGTGTACATTTAAAGTAACGAAAACAGCATGGTATTGGTATAAAAATAGGTACATAGACCAAAAGAACATAATACAGAACCCAGAAATAAATCCACATATTTACAGCCAACTGATTTTCAACAAAGGTGCCAAGGACATACATTGGGGAAAAGTCTTTAAATGGTTCTGAAGAAACTGTGTATCAACAACAGAAGAATGAAATGAAACCCGTCTCTTACCATACACAAAAATTTACTAAAAATGGATTAAAGACTTCAATACAAGACCCAAAACTATAAAACTTCTACTGGACAAAAACATATGGAAAATGTGTCAGGACATTAATCTAGACAAATATTTTATGGCTAAGACGTCAAAAGCACAGGCAACCAAAACAAAAATACACAAATGTGACTGCATTAAACCAAAAAGCTTCTGCACAGCAAAGGAAACAACAGAATAAGGAGACAACCTGTCGAATGGGAGAAAATATTAGCAAACTATTCATTCAAGGACTAATATCCAGAATACACAGGGAACTTAGCAAAAATAGAAAATAAAAATAAAAAATCATACTCCCCTTAAAAAATGAACAAAGGACACGAGTAGACATTCCTCAAAAAAAGACATACAAACAGCCAAAGAGTATAGGAAAAATTCTCAACATCACTAATCATCAGGTAAATGCAAATCAAAACCACACTGGCTTTTTAATATAAGCTTAATATTATCTGACTACTTAGAAATTTAACTTAGAGGAAATACAACTATGGGAAAACATAACTATTTTAAAACTGCTGCTCAGTAAGTCCTCAGTATCAAGGAACTGGTTAAGAATCCACCATCCCACTGCCTGACTGTGTCTTCTATCATTCCCCAGGATAGAAAGGTCTTTCCATCTATGGTCTTGGGAAATTGAAAGAAGTTATGCTTCAATAAGAGTAGCAATTGTGGTTCAACAAAAATCAGTAAAGGGTCAGCAGCTTCAGTCTGATCTTTCTTCTTTAACATTTGCACATCTTAAATAGAGAAGTCTCACAAATCCAATATTTAAAGCTAGGCAGAAAGGAGAAGTTGGGGACATATTTAATAATGCTACCTCCACAAATTTCCTGTATGTACTAAGAATCATGACTCCAATAATTTAGGCGGCAGGTCTTACCTGCCTTTTACTTATCACACACATTCAGAAAATCCTCGAAGGAAAATTCATAAGAAACATGCTAATTCACAAATGTCAAGTTTGCTTTTGGTTCACTAAAATTAAATGAGACAAATCTCAAAGAGGGTAATCATATTACTAGTGCATATGTGAAATTAAATGTCAGTTACCATGTCAAAGGCAAAAAAAAAAGTCTTCACAAATAAATAATATTTTTCTGTTTCTAAAGTGCTTTTACATGTTATTTCATTTTACCATTACTAACATAAGGTACATAAAATCTCACTTTACTGTTGATGAAAGGCAGGCTTTAATGGATTAGGTTTGTCCAAGCTGACATAGCAAGTAGCAGAAATAAAACTCAAATTCTTATTATCTGATTACATATCTCTCTTTAATACTGCAGACTATTTTAACAAGATTACTAAACACATTACGAAATATACAAAGAGATCCTACTAAATCTTAAACACTTTTTGCATTTTCTGCAAATTATGATGCTATCATTTAGTCCTTGACTTTTGGGAACTTGACAGCAGTCAATTCCTGTTACTATTTGATGGTTATAATCACAGACACTGAGGAATAAATGACATTCTGAAGTCACAATATCAAGTGACTCGTAGCTGTATTTCAGCTCTAAAAGAGAACGAACTTGTGTTGTTGAGATCGGACTCTGGGTGACAAAACAGAACCAATCAAACTAACAAACAAACCAATAAATAAATACAATGAAAATATAGTAAGACAAAACAAAAATAAACAAGACAAAAAAATCGTTGATGAAATCCAGCTTTTGCACAGCTATGCCAATCTCTAGTAAATAATTATTCTTCTGCACTTTTTTGTCCCTCATGCGTTTTTAATGAATGAAAGTACTGATTTGAAGAAAAAAGATAATATCAAATATAATTTTTGTCTTTACATAGTTCTCTTCCACCAGTGAAACTGAATAATTTTTTAGCTTTACAGTTGTTGTAAATTTTAGCAGGTAATTTTTAAGAAAAATATATAAAAGTTAAAAATATAAAAATCTTGGTATTTATTTTTACCTTCTACTACGTTTCCTTCTTGAGTATGATACTTAGAAAACTAAGACCAGCAAACAGTTTTTTGACAATTACTTCACCAACTTTATCATATTTGCTTTCTACCTAATCATGATTTGAAAAAAATATAATAATTGATAACTTAGTTAATTTTGCTAAATAATTTTTGTTTTCTAACAGCAAATATAGTGGAAGCATTAGGAATTCGATGCACGTTTAAAATTCTCTTTGAGAAAACAGATGAAAGTTACAATCAAATAAATTTTGTTCTTATTGATGTGTATGTGTTTCACAGTACTACCAAATTAAAATATTAGTCCATGCATGGAATAAATAATAGAAAGGAATTGGCCAGCTGTAATGTAGATTACATGTAAGGTCAATTAATTTAGTATTCCTAACTCTGTGAACATTTGTATATAATTTTAAGGATATTAACAGAATCTCAGGAAAAAAATGCAGTGCTAGAGATATAGAACTTGATACTCCTAGAGCAATGTACCATTTAGCCTTCATTGGGAGGACAAGAATATTGTTGTGCAGTGGACTGGAGGGAACTTGAATTAGTTCAGTCAATTAAGTCATGATTAATTTATGTTAGATCCTACTCTCCTGAGTCTATAAAATCTAAGAGACTTTAGTTAACCAGCAGTATTTATTTTAATAAAAATAAAGTCTTTAAAAATGAATTCTAGGCCAGGAGCAGTGGCTCATGCCTGTAATCTCAGCACTTTGGGAGGCTGAGCTGTGCGGATCATGAGGTCAAGAGATCAACACCAGTCTGGCCAAAATGGCAAAACCCCATATTTACTAAAAATACAAAAATTAACAGCATGGTGGCACATGCCTATAGTCCCAGCTACTCGGGAGGCTGAGGCAGGAGACTCACTTGAACCCAGGAGGCGGAGGTTGCAGTGAGCTGTGATTGCGCCACTGCACTCCAGCCTGGGCCACACAGTGAGACTCCATCTCAAAAAAAAAAAAAAAAAAAAATTCTAAAGAGAAAATAATTTACTACTGACAAAATCAATAGACAGCAAGATTCCTATTTTAATCTGAGTCAATGGAAGTTAAAATAAATTTAGAAATTAGTAAGAACAAGGTTGCTCCCTTCAAATGGATTACCAAATTTCCCAAATAGTTATTAGCATGGCTTATACAGCAGCAGCTCTTCCCTGACATGTGATAAATTTTAAGTATGCACAAGAGCAAAGACTTTCTTTGTAGCAAGAACTGCCACTAGTGATAAGTTCATGCTCTCTCTCGGTCTAAATAGAAACATTCAGTTGCTAATACCTTCAGTCAAAAATGATTCTGCAGAGGCTGTGAGTAGATGCTGATTACTCTAATTATCTATCTGAACATAATACATGAGTCTAATGGACCATTGTGTATTTAGGGTATATTGAGAGAACGTGTGGTTGTAGGCCTAGCTGGGTTTCTAAACCACTGAGAAAATAACAGCGGCTTACTCAGTCTCTTCAAGGAAAGAACAAAAATGAATCTTAAGGAAGATGCTATAGCTCCATTCAGAGTGGCTGAGATACTCTAAATATTATGCAAAGTGTTTGATTGAAGGCAAGCATAGCACTTATAATAGATCTTTCTCTACAAGAAACCAATGATGGAAGTATGCACCTTCAGGAATATCTTGTTTGATGAAGAAAAATTATGTAGCTGATTTGAGTCACATAGTTTTTCAGAAGCATTTCAATAAATCCTACCTGTGTAATCTGAGTTCTATAAAAGTTATAAATAATGTCATCATGTGGGGTTGACTTTGATAGGGCAACTACTGCATACGTATTTGTTTCTTATTTTTTAAATTAGAGATAGGATCTCGCTATGTTGCCAAGGATGGTCTGGAAATCCTGGGCTCAAGTGATCCTCCCACCTCTACCTCCCAAAGTTCTGGGATTACAGGTGTAAGCCACAGCTTCTGGCCATATTTGTTATGTAAAAAATAGTAAACAGATATTTCTTCCCAAATGTGCTCTTATATTTACCTGAATTTAAACTCCTAACCACGCTCTATCATTACTTTAAAAATATTTCAGCTTAATACTGTTATATATACTTAAAACATGTCATATAAAGTGTCTGAGATCATAACATTCCATTTTCTTTTTCTTCATTTACATTTTTTATTTTTAAACATATACAGGACAGCAGGCCATACTTGAGACATTTTTCCAAACTGAGTATGTTTTAGTTGTTCCTAAGAATTCTGGCTAATGGCATCAGTGTCAGATATAAAGTCACTGTTCAAAAAAAATGACAATGCAAAAGACACAATCTCCACGGTAGTAAATGCCTAAGTGCTCACATTATCCCTCATGAACCGCACGCTTCAAGTAGCGATCAAGCACAGCTATCCGTCCTTCTTACAGCCAATGTGGCGGAAAGTAAGAGGAGTCCCCTCTTTGTGACATGCCATGTTTCATTGCCAACATGAAAGATTTTTTTTTTTTTTTTTGCCAGAGTCATTCAGTAATAATATACTAGCTCAAACGTGTTATTTTCAGCAGTAACTATCATAGTTTCTATTGGTCTAGAAAATCAACAATGACTTGCTTGCATTGAATTAAGCATTAAGTGCACAATGGAGGAAAGGTATTTTTGACAACAATAGCACTTGTTGTGTTAGGGTCTTGAAAACAAAACCAACAGAGAAGGGTATAAAAAGTAATATGCTTTTTGCCGTGGATGTAAAGATGCCCTTGTATAATGATAGACTGATGTCTCCAAAAACGAAAATAAAACAGTGAACTGCTTTCTATGTCTCACAAAGGATAAATCACTAAAAATAACTTTTAAGAGTTGGTTAGGAAAAAAAAAAAAAAACAGAAATATGTATATATCTATACAGAAGTCAATCCCTTTTGGAAGTTGTGGAAAATGGTGAAAATAGTAATTATCCCATGTGTCTAATTGTTAAAGTCTTATAAAGGAATACCTGACCATTGTAAGTGTTTTGGAAAATATAGATGAACAAAAAGAGAATCATTTAAATAATCCATTGTCCCACTATTTTTGCCACAGGATAGTCCATTTTGTACAAAGCAATTAATGTGATCTTTTAAACTTGCTAATCTGTTCACCACCCTCTAATCGCTCTTTGGCATACCTAAAATGAAGTCTAAATGACTCTCCATGCCTACATAGTCTAAATGACCTTGTCCCAGGTTCACTCTTTCTTACTAATTTCCCACCACTCCTTCCCCTGGCTCATTCCACTCCAGCCCAGAACCCAGGAGCAATTTCTCCAGCATGCCAAGTACATTCCCACCACAGGGCATTCCTGGCTGTTCCCTTGACTTGAATTGTTATTTACCCAGATACTTACACTTTGTTCAGGTCTCTGCTCAAACATCTCCTCCTCAGTGAGGTCCTTCCTGATAATTCCCTCTTAAGAAACACCTTTACCACCACCCTTTCTCCTTTTTACCCTGCCATTTCTTAAACTCTAACATGTATCACTACTTAAATTTATACAGTCAGTCATTCTTTTAAATGCTTTATATGCATAAACTTACTTAATCCTCCCAAACATCTGATGAAAAAGGTATTATTTTTTCCCATGATATGAATGAGGAAATTGAGGCACAGGGATATTAAATAACTTGCCTCAGATACAGCTAGAAAATGATGGAACTAGAATATTAATCTAAGCAGTCTGGCTTCAAGGCCAAAACTCTCAACCACTAGCTCATGCTCTCCTTTCTCTCTTTCTTGCTCACACACATTCTCACATGCACAATTATGCACACACAGTCATACCTCCTAAAGTGTATTGGGCATACTTTTACATATATTTAGATATCCTGACATCATTTTAATACCTGTACCACCTTCTACTTTGAGTTTGTGAGAGGGATTTTAAAACCCATAGCATACGGTAGGCATTAATAGATGGCTTGTTTTAATTATAATTAACACATTTCCTGTAAGTCAAATTATCAGATTAAAAAAGACACATGTTCTCAAGGGGTTTTAATTAATATTACCAACTTGTTCTCAAGAAAAATTAATAATCATTTTCTCATATCCTCAAAACCTGGGGTTATTTTTTAATTTTAGTCATTTTGATAAACTTTTTATTTGATTTTTCATTACTATTTAGGGTTTGTCTGATTTATAGTGTGGTGGAACATTTGTTATACATCTATTTCTCCATTTTTTTGATTCCTCATTTTCATTGAGCAAAATTGCTGTGGTTCCTAACTGGTTTTATATATTGTTAAACAAATACCCTAATGCATAATATATTCAAGTTATTTCCAAGTCCTTGGTTTTATCTACATGCTTTTATTCTAGGCCTGAAACCAGATTTCCATGAATTGAGTTCTGACAAATTTTATATATTTGTTACTAAACAAGTCAGTAGGTACACCTGGTATTTCCTCTAAAAGTGAAGAATTTACCAGAAGATAACAAGTAAAAACAGTCTAACATTTTGGTTTATATTCCACCTACCTATTGACTTGGCCTCCTATATATCTGGGACTAACA
The DNA here is from genome assembly GCF_007565055.1 of Rhinopithecus roxellana. Taxonomy (NCBI): domain Eukaryota; kingdom Metazoa; phylum Chordata; class Mammalia; order Primates; family Cercopithecidae; genus Rhinopithecus; species Rhinopithecus roxellana. The sequence goes on from NC_044553.1 coordinate 5,205,580, forward strand.
AAGAGAAACAAAGATATAGGTAAAGGCATGTACATAAAAGAGTAAAGGTGTTAAAGTCATTTTATGATTTTACATTACCTATCTGGCTACTGAATAATTTATTGTGAAACTATGCTAGGTGAAAAAAGAAGAGGTGTTTATCACTTCACACTGGGATGGTGAATTCAATTGCACTTTATCAGCTGTATAGGTAATATTTTTGATAGTTGATTTTGTGCCAGGTAGTATACAGAGTTTTATATACACACACACTTTATATACGTAAATATATGTCAAACACATTGATGATAGATACATAGATAGATCAATCAGTCAGCCAATCACAAAGCTATTCTTTCTCATTATGATAATTAATTTTAAGTGTCAATTTCATTGGATGAAAGGATGCAAAGTATTGTTTCTGGGTGTGTCTGTGAGGGTATCGCCAGTGGATATTAACATTTGAGCCAGTAGACTGGGAGAGGAAGACCCACCCTTAATGTGGACGGGCACCATCCAATTGGCCCGCCCACAAATTCTAGTTGCCAGAGCAATTAGAAAAGCAGGCAGCAGAAGGTGAAAGAGGCTGGCTTGTTGACTCTTCCAGCTTTCTTCTTTCTCCTATGCTGGATGCTTCTCGCCCTTGAACATCAGCCTCCAGGTTCTTCCACCTTTGGACTCTTGGACTTACACCAGTGGTTTGCCATGGGCTCTCAACCTTCGGCCAAAGACTAAAGGCTGCACCATTCTTCCCTTCTTCCCTGCTTTTAAGGCTTTTGGACTTAGACTGAGCCACTACTGGCTTCCTTGTTCCTCAGCTTGCAGATGGCCTATCAGGGGACTTGACCTTGTGATCATGTAAACCAATACTTCTTAATAAACTCTCTTTCATATATATATATATATATATCCTATTACTTCTGTCCCTATGGAGAACTCTAATACACACATCTATAATTCCTCTCACCTCTGATAGGCATTTTTATAAATTTTTATAAAACGCACAGACTTTTTAGTGAGTTTTAGTGAGTTTCACCACTAATAGTAAATAAGAGAAATAACTACAGTAACATAAATTCAGTTAAAATCTTCAAAAGACTAAAACTTGTTTTGGTTTTTTTGAGATAGGATCTTGCTGTAACCCAAGCTGGAGTACAGTAGTGGCTCACAACATCCTCAAACTCCTGGGCTCAAGCAATACACCTGCCTCTACCTCCCTAGTAGCTGAGACTAGAGGCTTGCACCACCATTTCTTGTTAACGTTTTAAAATTATTTTTAGTAGAGATGAGGTCCAGCTGTGTTGCCCAGGCTGGTCTCAAACTTCTGGGCTAAAGGGATTCTCCCATCTCAGCCTCCCAAAGTGCTGGAATTACAGAAGTGAGCCACTGCACCCAACCTGAAGAACTCTTTATATCCATCATGATATAAAGAAGTACACGAGACATGAATCAATGCAACAATGACAGCCATGGGTTACTAAACCAACCTGGAGAAAGATACAGAATGAAATCTGAAGAGGATGCCTAGACCAGTACCAACTACCAAAGTGAATCTTCCAAGAGCCTCTCTTGAAAAAAAAGGATATCCCTAGTTTCCTAGGGAAAAGGAATAGGGCTAAACTGGAGCCATAACTACAGAAAATATACAATTATGAAGATGGCTGAATAGGAACAGCTCCAGCCTCCAGCTCCCAATGTGAGTGACACAGAAGACAGGTGATTTCTGCATTTTCAACTGAGGTACCAGGTTCATCTCCCTGGGACATGTCAGACAGTCCATGCTGGTCAGTGGGTGAAGCCCAACCAGCAAGAGCTGAAGCAGGGCAAGGCATCACCTCACCTGGGAAGTGCAAGGGGGAAGGGAATTCCTTTTCCTAGGAAGGGAAACTGAGACACACAACACCTGGAAAATTGGGTAATTCCCACCCTAATACTGTGCTTTACCAAGGGTCTTAGCAAACAGCACACCAGGTGATTATATCCCACACCTGGCCCGGAGGGTCCCACGCCCATGGAGCCTCTCTCATTGCTAGCACAAAAGTCTGAGATCTAACTGCAAGGCAATAGTGAGGCTGGAGGAGGGGCGCCCAACATTGCTGAGGCTTAAGTAGGTAAACAAAGCTGCCCAGAAGCTCCAACTGGGTAGATTCCACCACAGCTCAAGGAGGCCTGCCTGCCTCTGTAGACTCCACCTCTGGGGATAGGGCATAGCTAAACAAAAAGCAGCAGAAACCTCTGTAGATGTAACTGTCTGTCCCTGTCTGACAGCTTTGAAGAGAGCAGTGGTTCTCCTAGCACAGAGGTTGAGATCTGAGAGTGGACAGGCAGCCTGCTTAAGTGGGTCCCTGACCCCTGAGTAGTCTAACTGGGAGATATCCCCCACTAGGTGCAGACTGACACCTGACACCTCACATGGCTGGGTACACCTCTGAGACGAAGCTTCCAGAGCAAGAACCAGACAGCAACACTTGCTGTTCAGCAATATTCTTCTTCTGCAGACTCTGCTGCTGATACCCAGGCAAACAGGGTCTGGAGTGGACCTCAGGCAAACTCCAACAGACCTGCACCTGAGGGTCCTGACTGTAAGAAGGAAAACTAACAAACAGAAAGGACACCCACACCAAAACCCCATCAGTACGTCACCCATCATTAAAGACCAAAGGCAGATAAAACCACAAAGATGGGGGAAAAGCAGTGCAGAAAAGTTGGAAATTCAAAAATTCAGAGCGCATCTCCCCCCCGCCATAGGAACGCAGCTCATCACCAGCGACGGAACAAAGCTGGACGGAGAACAACTTTGACAAGTTGAGAGAAGAAGGCTTCAGTTGATCAAACTTCTCAGAGCTAAAGGAGGAACTACATACCCAACACAAAGAAACTAAAAACCTTGAAAAAAGAATGGAAGAATAGTTAAACAGAATAATCAATGCAGAGAAGTCCATAAACAAACTGATAGAGATGAAAACCGTGACAAATGCAGAAGCTTCAGTAACCGACTTGATCAACTGCAAGAAAGGGTATCAGTGATTGAAGATCAAATGAATGAAATGAAGTGAGAAGGGAAGTTTAGAGAAAAAAGAGTAAAAAGAAATGAACAAAGCCTCCAACAAATATGGGATTACATGAAAAGACCAAATCTACATCTGATTGGTGTACATGAAAGTGACAGGGAGAATGGAACCAAGTTGGAAAACACTCTTCAGGATATCATCCAGGAGAACTTCCCCAACCTAGCAAGACAAGCCAACATTCAAATTGAGGAAATAGAGAAAACTCCACAAAGATACTCCTCAAGAAGAGCAACTCCAAGACACATAATCGTCAGATTCACCAAAGTTGAAATGAAGGAAAAAATGTTAAGGGCAACCAGACAGAAAGGTCGGGTTACCCACAAAGGGAAGCCCATCAGACTAACAGCAGATCTCTCGGCAGAAACTCTACAAGCCAGAAGAGTGTGGGGGTCAAAATTCAACATTCTTAAAGAAAAGGATTTTCACCCCAGAATTTCATATCCAACAAAACTAAGTTTCATAAGTGAAGGAGAAATAAAATCCTTTACAGACAAGCAAATGCTTAGAGATTTTGTCAACACCAGGTCTGCCTTACAAGAGATCCTGAAGGAAGCACTAAACATGGAAAGGAACAACAGGTACCAGCCACTGCAAAAACATACCAAAATGCAAAGACCATCAGTGCTAGGAACAAATTGCATCAACTAATGAGCAAAACAACCAGCTAATATCATAATGACAGGATCAAGTTCACATATAACAATATTAACCTTAAATGTAAATGGACTAAATGGTCCAATTAAACGACACAGACTAGCAAATTGGATAAAGAATCAAGACCCATCAGTTTGCTGTATTCAGCCGACCCATCTCACATGCAGAGACACACATAGGCTTAAAATAAAGGGATGGAGGAAGATCTACCAAGCAAATGGAAAACAAAAAAAGGCAGGGGTTGCAATCCTAGTTTCTGATAAAACAGACTTTAAACCAACAAAGATCAAAAGAGACCAAGAAGGCCATTATATAATGGTAAAGGGATCAGTTCAACAGGAAGAGCTAACTATCCTAAATATATATGCACCCAATACAGGAGCACCCAGATTCATAAAGCAAGTCTTTAGAGATTACAAAGAGACTTAGACTCCCATACAATAAAAATGGGAGACTTAAATTTAACACCCCACTGTCAATATTAGACAGATCCATGAGAGAGAAAGTTAACAAGGATATCCAGGAATTGAACTCAACTCTGCACCAGGCAGACCTAATAGACATCTACAGAACTTTCCACCCCAAATCAACAGAATAAACATTCTTCTCAGCACTACGTCACACTTATTCCAAAATTGACCACATAGTTGGAAGTAAAGCACTCCTCAGCAAATGTAAAAGAACAGAAATTATAACAAGCTGTCTCTCAGACAACAGTATAATCAAACTAGAACTCAGGACTAACAAACTCAATCAAAACTGCTCAACTACATGGAAACTGAACAACCTGCTCTTGAATGACTACTGGGTACATAATGAATGAAGGCAGAAATAAAGATGTTCTTTGAAACCAATGAGAACAAAGATACAACATACCAGAATCTCTGGGACACATTTAAAGCAGTGTGTGGAGGGAAATTTATAGCACTAAATGCCCACAAGAGAAAGCAGGAAAGACCTAAAATTGACCCCCTAACATCACAATTAAAAGAACTAGAGAAGCAAGAGCAAACACATTCAAAAGCTAGCAAAAGGCAAGAAATAATTAAGATCAGAGCAGAACTGAAGGAGATAGAGACACGAAAAACCCTTCAAAAAATCAATGAATCCAGGAGCTGGTTTTTTGAAAAGATCAGCAAAATAGATAGACCGCTAGCAAGACTAATAAAGAAGAAAAGAGAGAAGAATCAAATAGACGCAGTAAAAAATGATAAAGGGGACACACCACCGACCCCACAGAAATACAAACTACCATCAGAGAATACTATAAACACCTCTATGCAAATAAATTAGAAAACCTAGAAGAAATGGATAAATTCCTGGACACATACACCCTCCCAAGACTAAACCAGGAAGAAGTTGAATCCCTGAATAGACCAATAGCAGGCTCTGAAATTGAGGCAATAATTAATAGCCTACCAACCAAAAAAAGTCCAGGACCAGATGGATTCACAGCTGAATTCTATCAGAGGTACAAGGAGGAGCTGGTACCATTCCTTCTGAAACTATTCCAATCAATAGAAAAAGAGGGAATCCTCCCTAACTCATTTTACGAGGCCAACATCTTCCGGATACCAAAGCCTGACAGAGACACAACAAAAAAAAGAGAATTTTAGACCAATATCCCTGATGAACATTGATGCAAAAATCCTTAATTAAATACTGGCAAACCGAATCCAACAGCAAAGCAAAAAGCATATCCACCATGATCAAGCGGGCTTCATCCCTGGGTTGCAAGGCTGGTTCAACATATGAAAATCAATAAACATAATCCAGCATATAAACAGAACCAAAGACAAAAACCACATGATTATCTCAATAGATGCAGAAAAGACCTTTAACAAAATTCAACAGCCCTTCATGCTAAAAACTCTCAATAAATTCAGTATTGATGGAATGTATCTCAAAATAATAAGAGCTATTTGTGAGAAATCCACAGTCAATATCATACTGAATGGGCAAAAACTGGAAGCATTCCCTTTGAAAACTGGCACAAGACAGGGATGCCCTCTCTCACCACTCCTATTCAACATAGTGTTGCAAGTTCTGGCTAAGGCAATCAGGCAAGAGAAAGAAATAAAGAGTATTCAATTAGGAAAAGAAGAAGTCAAATTGTCCCTGTTTGCAGATGACATGACTGTATATTTAGAAAACCCCATCATCTCAGCCCAAAATCTCCTTAAGCTGATAAACAACTTCAGCAAAGTGTCAGGATACAAAATCAATGTGCAAAAATCACAAGCATTCCTATATACCAATAACAGACAAACAGAGAGCCAAATCATGAGTGAACTCCCATTCACAACTGCTTCAAAGAGAATAAAATACCTAGGAATCCACCTTGCAAGGGATGTCAAGGACCTCTTCAAGGAGAGCTACAAACCACTGCTCAGTGAAATAAAAAAGGACACAAACAAATGGAAGAACATACCATGCTCATGGATAGGAAGAATCAATATCGCAAAAATGGCCATACTGCCCAAGGTAAATTATAGATTCAATGCCATCCCCGTTAAGCTACCAATGACTTTCTTCACAGAATTGGAAAAAACTGCTTTAAAGTTCATATGGAACCAAAAAAGAGCCCGCATTGCCAAAACAATCCTAAGTCAAAAGAACAAAGCTGGAGGCACCACGCTACCTGACTTCAAACTATACTACAAGGCTACAGTAACCAAAACAGCATGGTACTGGTACCAAAACACAGATATAGACCAATGGAACAGAACAGAGCCCTCAGAAATAATACCACACATCTACAGCTATCTGATCTTTGACAAACCTGACATAAACAAGAAATGGGGAAACGATTTCCTATTTAATAAATGGTGCTGGGAAAATTGACTAGCCATAAGTAGAAAGCTGAAACTGGATCCTTTCCTTACTCCTTATACAAAAATTAATTCAAGATGGATTAGAGACTTAAATGTTAGACCTAAAACCATAAAAATCCTAGAAGAAAACGTAGGTAATACCATTCAGAACATAGGCATGGGCAAGGACTTCATGTCTAAAACACCAAAAGCAATGGCAACAAGAGCCAAAATTGACAAATGGGATCTAATTTAACTAAAGAGCTCTGCATAGCAAAAGAAACTACCATCAGAGTGAACAGGCAACCTACAGAATGAGAGAAAATTTTTGCAATCTACTCATCTGACAAAGGGCTAATATCCAGAACCTACAAAGGACTCAAACAAGTTTACAAGAAAAAAACAAACAACCCCATCAAAAAGTGGGCAAAGGATATGAACAGATACTTCTCAAAAGAAGACATTCATACAGCCAACAGACACATGAAAAAATGCTCATCATCACTGGCCATCAGAGAAATGCAAATCAAAACCACAATGAGATAGCATCTCACACCAGTTAGAAAGGCAATCATTAAAAAGTCAGGAAACAACAGGTGCTGGAAAGGATGTGGAAAAATAGGAACACTTTTACACTGTTGGTGGGACTGTAAACTAGTTCAACCATTGTGGAAAACAGTGTGGCAATTCCTCCAGGATCTAGAACTAGAAATACCATTTGACCCAGCCATCCCATTACTGGGTATATACCTAAAGGATTGTAAGTCATGCTGCTATAAAGACACATGCACACATATGCTTATTGAGGCACTATTCACAATAGCAAAGACTTGGAATCAACTCAAATGTCCATCAGTGACAGACTGGATTAAGATAGTGTGGCACATACACACCACGGAATACTATGCAGCCATAAAAATGGATGAGTTTGTGTCCTTTGTAGGGACATGGATGCAGCTGGAAACCATCATTCTCAGCAAACTATCACAAGAACAGAAAACAAAACACCACACGTTCTCACTCATAGGTGGGAATTTAACAATGAGATCACTTGGACACAGGAAGGGGAACATTACACACTGGGGCCTATTGTGGGGAGGGGGGAGGGGAGGGGTAGGGATAGCATCAGGAGATATACCTAATATAAATGACGAGTTAATGGGTGTCACACATCAACATGGCACATGTATACATATATAACAAACCTGCATGTTGTGCCTATGTACCCTAGAACTTAAAAGTATAATAAAAAAATAAATAAAATAAAAAGAAAATATACAATTACACTGCACTATGTGGAAATATTTGTAAAACAACGTTTTGGTAATTTATGGGTGATTTAGTCTAAAGAGTAACTTAACTCTTCTTAATAAATAATGATATTTACTAAGTCCTGCGTTAAAAGAATTCCTTTAGGTGCTTAAACTACTAAGCCCAATCAGCATTAGAATAAGGCACCTTGGTTCAAGGTTGGCTAGCCAGCTGGCTTCTAGTCCTTTCAGAATGTCACTATCACTGTAGCCTAAGCCACCATCATATCTGACCTGGAACATTGCAAAGGCCTCCTAATGGGCTTCCCTGAGTCCACGCTTGGTGCCCCTACACTTTACTTTACACACAATAGCCAAAGTTTAAGTAGGGTATCTTCCTATTGAATAGTATTGATGCTACTATTTACATTACTGCAATAAATGATTCAGACAACTTCAGAGAAAAGAATTCATTATTTTCATGGCAAACTGGAGACATAAACACTAGCCTTCTCCATACCTTTCCATCAACCTGAAAACACAGGACACAGACTCCAGGGACATAAAATGCACCTTATGTTCCTATGAGCAAACCATCTCTTCCTATGTATCTCAGGATAGCTACCTGAAGTCATTTGATTTCGGGTTATAATTACTTAAACTTGGTTTTCACTGACCATTCCTAGATCTCCACTGATGGAGATCTTCCCAAATTCAGAATGGTTCTGCCCATCATTCTCTATTCTTCTTTTCTGAAATTACACTGTAGTTGAACTCAGCGGTTCCATGGCTTTATATAGCCTCTATACATTGATGAACCAAAGTTGACATCTAGCCTTGATTTTTTTCTTGAACAAAAATTTTATACATGCAAGCATGCTGAATATCTCTCTTTATAGGTCAAATGGCCAACTCGAACTTAACAAGCCCAAAATACAGCTCTTGAATCACTCCCTTGGCCCCTGAAGTTTCCTCATTTCAGAAACTGTAGAGCAACATACATTCATTCTATTATTCTACAAAACTTGGAAGTCATTATTACCCCTTTTTCCTTATCTATGCACCCAACACCTCATCTGCCAGCAAATTCTATCATCTCTACAATCAAAATACATCCAAATATAACTCAAAACCCAATCACTTCTCACCAATGCTACCACACTGCTCCAATGACCAGCTTCGCTTAGTTACAGCAACACTCTCCTACCTGGTTTAGCTGTTCTATCGCTCCATAGACACCTATTTTTCTATACTGCACCTAGAGTTGTGTGTTTAAAATGAAAATCTAATTATTGTATTCTCCAGCTCAAAGTCACACCAGCTGTATTTACAATCAAATCTGTTTTTCTTACTATGACTTATAGGGCTCATGACGTCCTGACACTATGCTCTGGTCCCTGACCTTAATCTTGCCACTCTTCTCAATTTCTCTCTCCAGTCTTTACTGTCTTTATTGTGTTCTTTCCTAACATGCCAGGCATATTCTCAACTTACAGCCTTTGCTCTTTGGTCATTGTGACTCAGAGGCTCTTCTGCGACTCCCACTATGTTCCCACCCACACACAAATTTTCACATGACCTCTAAGTGTATGCAGACCCTGCTCATAGAGGCTTCATTGTTGACATTATCTAAAAGAGCACACATCCCCTATCCTCGATCTTCTTATGCTGTTTCATTCATTTTCATGGTATATTATATATGTATTTGGTCATTTGCATATCTGTTCTCGTCACCAAAATGAAAACTCCATGGGGTCAGGGATATTGCTGCTTTAGTCCACCACTATATCCCAGTGTCTAGAATGGTACCTATTTTAGATGAATGACTATATTAGAGGACATTAATTATCATCTAACATAACACAATCTTGCCTTGATTTATAATTGCCATTGGAGCAGTAAAACATATAGCAATACTAATGCAAAAACGATCAAAGTGTTTTTGTTTGTTTGTTTATTTTATGAGATGGAGTCTCACTCTCTTGCCAAGGCTGGAGTGCGGTGGCTCAATCTCGGCTCACTGCAAGCTTTGCCTCCTGGATTCAAGCTATTCTCCTCCCTTGGCCACCTGAGTAACTGGGATTACAGGCATATGCCACCATGCCCAGCTAATTTTTTGTATTTTTAATAGAGATGGGGTTTCATCATGTTGGCCAGACTCGTCTTGAATTCCTGACCTCAAGTAATACACCGCTACCCAAGGTGCTGGGATTACAGATGTGAGCCACTGCACCCGGCCCAAAGTAACTCTAAAAATAAATTAATAGATATAAAAAGAGCTCTTACACAAAAAAAGGAGCGTCACTGAGCCAAAATTTTAAACTGGCAACCCAATTCATTAATCTACCACTATTATTCTATCAAAACTATTTCGTCCAAATAAAAATTATTGTTTCTTTTATAGATTACTGTATGTTTATTGTATCTGCAATACGGGTACAGCCCACTTATTCCCAATATGCAATTGCTTACATTATATTTTAAATTCAACTTCTTTATATTTATTTTATTCCTCTGCCCCATTTCCATATAGTTCTCTTAATTGATTAATGGCAAATGTACTCCTTGGGCATATGCCTGAGATTCTCCACAGTCTCCTTATACTAGCTTACGGTACAGATTTGATTGTCAGAAATTCCTCTCCCTTGAGCCTCCTCTCTCTATAACAAAGGAAATTTTTTTAATAAAAATTTAAAAAGATTTCCTTAAGAAACTCTTGATTGTTTAAAAAAGTGTCCAAAACTCCATTTAATCTCTCAATATTTATTAATAATTTTTTTTCATTTCTTTTGAGATACTAGCTCATTCTGTCACCCAGGCTGAAGTGCACTGGAACAATCATAGCTCCCTGAAGCCTCAAACTCCTGGGCTTAGGTGATCCTCCTGCTTCATCCTCTCAAGTAGCTACGACTACAGGCAAGTACCACCACACCCAACTGCTTCAGCCTCTCAAGTAGCTACGACTACAGGCAAGTACCACCACACCCAAAACATTCTTTTAAATTATTAAGAGGTAAGAAGAGTGAAGAAAATATTTAAGAATGCTCAAAATCTTTTAACTGCTTAACTAAAATGGCTTAAATTTATTTAACATTTCAGATTTTTTTCCTCCAGACTTGTATGTGCTCACTGTCTTTTTTCTATCCATTGAGGGGAGTCAACAGTTTTAAAGATCCCAATGTTTGCAATTGATCACACCTATTTTCCAGGATTATTTATTCTAGTTCTTAGTTGCCTAAATGTTCCGTATAAATAAACCTGTTTTATTTATACATCAGTTATCAAAACCATACTATTTTTAATTTTAATTAAATATTTTCTAAGAATTATTTATTTGGGATTACATCTTTAAAAATTACCTGCATTTGCTTTTTCGGTAAATTTCTGGAATACTTTCTATATGGCTGAAGACCAAAGACATGGTGACTGTTCTCTTTTCCCCAAGCTGGAACCTCTATCATAATACAGAGCCAATCTAAATGAGATTTAAAAGTTTATGCCCAAGGGAAGTGCTTTCTATTAACTAGCAATGTATACAATTAAACTTAAAGCATGGTCACAGTGTTTTAATCAGGAAAGCTAATAGTCATTTCTGTCCTGTGGGGTAATAAATGAAGGCAAAAGCAATTGAACATGCTTTCTGATGTGCTAAGTGATATATGGGCTCTCTTGAGCCACCAAATTGGAAGGACCACATGCTTAGTTAATCAACACTGCACAGTCATACTGGGGGAGAGGTGATAAATTTAACAGATGTTACACTAGCAGGGGTCGGGGTAAAATGGACTTGATCCACCACCTCAGTAATTAAAGTGATGTCTTTAAATGCCTATTATCAAATGCCTGACTATAAAAGAGAATGAATTTTTTACTCTCAGTCATTCACTGTAAGTGAATTTAGTAATACTATCACCACAATGGTCTAAGCTGGCCACTGACTAATACGTATTGACTAATATGTTGACAGGGTAGAAAATCAGATCCCAGGAGACCAGTTAATGTACTTCTTTCTAGAATTTTCAGGGCAGATTAGAACAAAATCACATCCATAGGAAACCATTAAGACTACACTCAGGTGATAAATTACTGTTCCTATAGGCTTTTCTCCTTCAAGGATGAGGCATGTACTCTGTGACTAGAAACATTGTTTCTCTTGCACACAATATAAGAGCAAATGGACAAAAGGAATTTGTAGCCAAAACGTAGTGACTTTTCCATTTCAAGCATGTATACCACAACTTGTATTTGTAGATGCATTAGAATGAGCAAGTCATACTTCTGCAATTAAAATTTTGATGCCAGTAATCCCAGCACTGTAGGAGCCTGGGGCGGGTGGATCACAAGGTCAAGAGATCGAGACCATCCTGACCAACATGGTGAAATCTCGTCTCTACTAAAAACACACACACACACAAAATAGCTGGGTGTGGTGGTGGGTGCCTGTAGTCCCAGCTACTCGGGAGGCTGAGGCAGGGGAATCACTTGAACCTGGGAGGTAGAGGTTGCAGTGAGCGGAGATTGTACCACTGTACTCCACTCCAGGCTGGTGACAGAGTGAGACTCTGTCTCAAAAAAAAACAAAAAAACAAACAAAAAACAAACAAACAAAAAAAATTGATTCCTGTTTTTGGATAAAACCTTTTCTGTTCTGAAATTCCAGTCACTATTTAAACTTTTACAGCATGAAAGATGAATTAAATAGTGTACATGGATTCTCCCTATCAATAGAGAGAACAGAGTTTTTTATTTATAAGTCATCATAGTCCACAAAATTTCAACTTTTTTTTCACCATTTCCATCATCTCTATCCACTACCTTCAGACCTACAGTTGTACTGCTGCTTTTTGTTTGGTTTTGGTTTAGCTAGAAAAGAATGATGTCTTGGATAATGGCCATTTTCCTTTCTTTCATAACTTCAGGAATAGAGAAGAAAACTCTCTGTCTCTTCCCTGCTTTATGTATCCTCAGCATTGGATGGAAATACCCTCAAAAGTAAACCTAAGAAGATAAATAAAGGAGATATTTTTAAACATTTTCCTTTCTCATCCTGTCTGATGTCCTGAAAACTATACCAAATTCTAAAGCTTCCCTTAACCACAACTTAGACTGAACTTTAAAAACAAAAGCCACTGGAATTGAAATTCAAGTCTACACTTTACTGATGACAATGTTCACCAATTAAATTATTCCTGCAGCATATTAGTTTGAAGAGGTTATTTTAAGTATCTCTATCTATTTGTCTCACCTGGCTTCTTTTCTATTCTGGGTTAAATAATGGTATCCTCTTCAAAATTCACATGTTGAAACTTAACACCAATGTGATAGTGTTAAGAGGTGGAGCCTTTAAGAGGTGATTAATTCATGAGGGTAGACCCCTCATGGATGGGTTTAAGGCCGTTATTAAAGGGCTTGAGTGAGTAGGTTGACTCTGTTGCCCTTATGCCGTGTGAGGACACAGAGAACACTCCAGAAGATGCAGCCACAAGGTACCGTGTTGGAAGCAGAAATCAGTCCCATACCAGACACCAAGACTGTCAATACTTTCATCTTGGACTCTCAATCTCCAGAACTGTGAGAAATATATTCCTATTGTTTATAAATTTCCCAGTCTGTGATATTTTGTTATAGCAGCCTAGCTGGACTAAGATACTCTCTCACATGACTGGCTAAGCCCAAACTCTCTGAGCCTCAGTTCCTCAACTGTAAAATAAAAATGAAAGTAATACCCATTTTATCTCCTTGCATATTAATGAAATAAAATAATTTCATTAGCATAAAAATGAATAATTTATAACAAAATAATTAATGTTCCATGTAAAAAGTATGCATGAGTATAATGTACTAAAAACCTGCTTGTCCTCCATGCTCTCTCTCAAAATTCCCACCTCTTTGAGGTAGCTTATGTTAGCTGACCTCTATTCTTCTAAACATGTCTGTGATCTAGAAAGAAGCAAGCAAGCCATGGTTGAATCATAACTGAAACGTAAGCAATGGAAAGAATGTAGCATATGAAATCATAGAGTAATATCTCAACATGGTGAAAATGGAAGAAAAAAAAAACAAAAAAAACATATAAAGTCAGATCACGGCCAGGGTTAATGGCTCACGCCTGTAATCCTAGCACTTTGGGAAGCCAAGGCAGGCAAGATCACCTAGGTTAGGAGTTTGAGACAAGCCTGGCCAACATGGTGAAACCCCGTCTCCAGCACAAATACAAAGCTTTGCCGGGTGTGGTGGTGCATGCGTGTAATGCCAGCTACTCAGGAAGCAGAGATAGGAGAATCGCTTGAAACCAGGAGGCAGAGGTTGCAGTGAGCCAAGACTGCCACTGCACTGCATCCTGGGTGACAGAGCAAAACTCCGTCTAAAAAATAAATAAACAAATAAATAAATCAAAAATGCACTGTTTTACACCTTGATTTTTGCTATTGTTTTACTTAGTTTTACTCTTTATAGGATACAATAGTTCTATTTCAATATCTTAGCATGTGAAATAGCTACCTGATACTTCACTGTATGAATGTATCAAATTGTATTTAACTACTCTGGATGGACAATAGAGTAGTTTCAAAGTTGGATAGATATTATCAAAGGCCTTTCATAAAAACGTTCATCTGTACTTCTACTCAAGACCACCATGAGAGCTGGGCACCCAGGGTCCCTGTCCTAACCCCTGCTTCAGAGGGCTCCTTCTCTGGTCCTGCTCCAGCTATGATCCTGACCCTGCCAAGAGTGGGGAAAAAACTCCAGGGCTAATATATCAGTCCGTTCTCATGCTGCTAATAAAGACATGCCCGAGACTGGGTAATTTATAAAGTAAAGAGGTTTAATTGACTCACAGTTCCACATGGCTGGGGAGGCTTCACAATCATGGCAGAAGATGAAGGAAGAGCAAAGGGACATCTTACATGGTGGCAGGTGAGAGGATGTGTGCAAGAGAACTGTCCCTTTATAAAACCATCAGATCTTGTGAGACCTACTCACTATCATGAGAACAGCATGGGAAAGACCCATCCCCGTGCTTCAATTACCTCCCACTCGGTCCCTCCCTAGACACATGGGAATTATGGGAGCCACAATTTGAGATAAGATTTGGCTGGGGACATAGTCAAACTGTATCAACTAAGGAGACGCCTAGCTAGCCAGAAGCTGCATACTCTATTTTAGATCATTATCTAAGCACCTGGAACTGGAGAATTCCCTGTCTAAACAGCCCTGACCCTGCTTCCAGGTACTGAAAGGACTTCTTAGCTGGGTCTGTTCTTTCTCAGGGTGAATTACAGGTGCACAAACACAGGATTGTGGAATGGCCAAGGAATGTTGATTGAAAGTGGGTATGGAGGAATTGAATTTAAATGCAGAGACTTAGATTGTTCACACATACGTTGCAAGGTCCCTTCTGGAAGAGGATAACACTACGGTGTGACCAAAAAAAAGGGTTCCACAGAAACCTGGAAGCTTTACTTTATGCTCTTGTCCTGGGCCGGTAAATTTAAGAGCTTATCTGCTTTCACTTACAAGATCCAAGAGATTTGTTTCCTGAAAACTTGCTATCAGTTGGTATTATAATTTCTTCTCACCTTTGACACTCTGAGGGTTTAAAAACTCATGTATTATTTTTATTTTAATTTGCATTTATGTAGTTCATATTTTCACATACTATTTCCATTTTTCCCAATACATTGATTTTTATCTATTTTAAAAAGTAAACTAATAGTCACTGATCTGTTCTCCCTCTATGTAATCTTGTCATTTTGAAAATGTTATATAAATGCAATCGCATAGTATATGACCTCTTGAAATTGCCTTTTTTCATTTAGCAAAATGCCCTTGAGATCCGTCCAAGTTGTTGCATGTAGCAGCAGCTTATTCCCCCTTATGTCTGAGTAGTAGTCCATGGTATATGTGCACAGTTGTTTTAAACTTTTACTTCTTCAAGGGCATTTTTGTTGTTTCTAGTTTTTTACTATTTCAACCTAATCTGCTATGAAAATTAGTGTATAAGATTTTGTGTGGACTACAGAGGTAACAAGAGAGAATGCTGTGATGATAGAATGTTCTATATCTTGATACTCCCATGTATGTCTACATGACTATATTATCTCTACAAATGACAAAAGTGATAAAATGGCATTGAACTATTCGCCTACATTACATCAATGTCAATATCCTGGTTCTGCTAACTACAGTTATGTAAGATGCAATTACTTGCATAAACTATGTGAAGTGTACATGGAACTACTCTGTGCTATCTTTGCAACTTCCAGTGTATCCATAATTTAAAAATAAAGTTTTAAAAATTGATATTTCTTTTATTAATTTATAATTACTATTTTCAAAAGAAAGTTAGTACTTCTGTTATAACTTTCAGGTTTTGTCTTTTTATTTCTACAAGTGATACCTTATCCTCTTCTGAATATTTGTTTTATGTAGTTTAAAAAAACACAGAAAACAGGCCAAAAGGAAAATATCCAACATTGTAATCAAACTCATTACATTTTCCAAATGAGCCTTCTGGTTTTTGTGTCACATTGACAAAGATGGCTTTATCCAAAGATGACAATTTATTTAAAAATCTTTTAAAATCCTCTTCCTAATATTTTATTTTTGCATTTATATTCATTAATAAATTTGGTCTTTAACTTTTACTTTTTATCTATAATTGTCAGGTGTTAGTGTCAAATTTTTCTCTGATGTCAAAACTGTTAGCCTTTTCTGTATTCTAGAACACTGAAATGATAGTGTAATATTCTGTTCTTTGAAATTTTTAAAGAAATCCCCTGAGAAACTACTTAAGCTGGGAGTTTTAGATTTTTGTTTGCTTGTTTGTTTTTTCAGTGTAACTCTTTGACCTCCCTCTCACCTTCTTCCACATTCAGGCTCTTTCTCTCCCAGAGTTAACTTTGCCTGGGAAGCAGTCAATTTCATCAAGGTTTTCAAACTAATTCACTACTTTTAAGACATTGCAAAAAAAAAAAAAAGGAAAGGAAAGAAAAATTTGGTGTGTGATATTTTAAAGTTTTTTTTTTTTTTTTTTTTTTTTTTTTTTACTTTATAGAGGTTTTTAACATATCCAAATACATGGTCAAGTTTTATAAATATTCTATTGTTGCCTGAAATTAAAGTGAATTATCTGATTTTAAGCTACATACACATGCATGTACATCATATCCACATAAATCAATATATGAGATTCACCTTAACAGTAGTACAAATCAGATTCTCTAACAGTGGTATATTTATGTTTCTTTATCTTCATTAAAAGTAAATTAACTGATAAAGTCTATGAGGAATGAATTAAAATTTCCTTACTACGGTTGTGTGTTTTTGTAAATTTCTTCCCTTTCCTAAAGTGTTTCGATGTTTTTTGATACTGTATTTTAATGATAAAAAATTACTTCTTCAGTGTAAAATTTAATCCCTATCATTATAAAGCAACATTTACACTTACTTAATATTTGTATGAATTCAACATGAACAGATGGTTCTTGATACTATAGCTTCCCCATTTCCTAGTGTTGTTAAGTTTTCCGTTATAAGATAGATGGCAAAATTGGCTCCAGTACTTATTAACTTCTCCTGTAAGAGATAAGTCTGTCCTTATTCCTTGGGACATGGTTTGACCAGTGGAATGTTTCAGAGTGAGTTTCTACTCTAGTTGTATCTTTTGCTTTTGGAATCCTATCACTTTACCTGCAAAGAAGTCTGGATTATTCTCAGGGATGAGAAACATGTGACCCCCACCATTGTCCTAGTTGAGAGCCTGCCAACCATCAGATGTGTGAGTAAGGCCATCCTAGCTCATCCAACTGCTGGGGAACATGCAGCCGAAAGCAAGAAGCATGAGGGACCAGAGAGATCAGTCAAGTTATCTAGAACAGAACAATTGAGCCCACACACAGAATCATGAACTAAATAAAGGGTTATTGTTTTAGATCGCCAAATTTCAGGTAGATTTGTTTCATAGCAAAAGCAAATTGATATAGGTTGGTTGACAGAATTCATAGCTAAGATTTTTTCTTCTGTAGTCTCTAACAGGTAGCATATCCTCTAAGTTATTTATTGTTCAAAAACGATTCCCTTTTTCCCTTATTCGTGGATAAAAAGTTAGCGAGCTATTAAATTTTGAATCACAATTTTTAACCTCAGAAATCTACAGGCAAGATCTACTTTCTCTTGACATTGCACATTACTATGGAGAATCTGAGTTTAGCCTGATTTTTCCCTCTTAACGGTAACTGCTTTTTCTGATGGATGACCATAATATTTTTATTTAAACTTGAATATTAATATCTATACAATACTACCCCTCAGGGTTGTTCATGCTACTTTCCCTGGAACATAGTATTCATCTCAGATGTGTAAATTCAGTTCTTTTATATAGAGACAATTTTATTGCTTTTCGTATTTAATCCAGTCTCTAATCCAGAGATAAAAATCAAATTTTATAACCCCATTCTCTGGTCATTAGAGTTATTTGCTTTCCTTATGTTGTCTATGTAATTTCCTCATGCATGTTCTTGGTTCCACATTGTCTAGCAGTGAGGGTACAGAACTGAAAGAATTTTAGAGATATATAATTTTTTACCACCTGGACTCCTAACAAAGACGTAGCATGGGCATAATGTCTGTGCCTCGGTTTTCTCGTCTGTAAAATGGGGATAATAGTAACACCTAAAATGCAAGTCTTAATTTTACTTTTTAACTATAATTGTCAGGTGTTGGTGTCAAATTTTTCTCTGATGTCAAAACTTTTAGCCTTTTCTGTATTCTAGCACACTGAAATAATAGTGTAATATTATTTCGATGAGCATATATTTCAATGAGCCTGTAACAGTAAGGCATTCAGAAGAGTTCCTGGTAAGTAGTAAGTAAACAGTAGCTTTTATTAGCATTATAAATTATCACTGGCTCATTTTTCATCATATATACTTTTTTGCTTCTAATATGGCTTTCATTTTTGTAATGGCTTTATTATCTTCAATTTCCTTCCTTAGCTCTCCAATCTTACTTTTCAATGTCTTCTTTTTTTCTGTTCTCTTTAAACTCTTTTTCAGCTTCTCTAGCATGTGTCCTTTCCCTTTGTTCCCCCGTTAGAGTACATGTTCTCTTTTATTTCAACATGCTTTTTAGAGCCAATTTCTATTTTTCTAATGTAAACTAAGTAGGCTCACGGGCACACTGTAAGCCATTCCAACTGTGGTGATCTGTTCAATCTGCAAAGAGAAATTCCACAGAAACAAGGTAAGATCGTCTTTGAAGTGATTTAGCATTTATTTATTTCTTGAAAACTGCAAATCTAGTTTCCACTTCCATTCTGTCATCTATCCTACCTCATCTCTATCAGTTCTTCGTGTTAGAACTTACAGTTGCCTAAAGTAATAATCTTATTTTACAGCAGGTACTGCTATGTGCTTCACATCACTCCACTTATGATTTTAGCTGCAGTGCTAGTGGAGAGTTCTATTTGAGCTCAGTCTCACATCACACCACCGGCATCCAGTCTGAAGTCTGTGTATCACTCTGCTTTCAGTGTCACTGCCTCTTAGGAGCCTGTTCATCTGCCCACAAGTGCTGCTTGGCAGTATGGGGGTGGTCAAGACCCCTGAGGCAATCTTCAGCCAGTAGAGAGAGATAATGCTTTGTCTCTGGAGACTGGAGATAAATGCTTTGTCTCCTGTCCTTCAACTGATCAATTCTGAGAGGCATTCTGTACACTTCAGAGGTTCCAGTGGAATCACATGCTTATTATTTACTGTAGCAACTTTGATAACATACCTGAACATGGGCTTTCTCTGCATCCTTGTCTTACCTTTTCTGCTCTCTGGCTCCTGCTTCTTGAGTTATCTTCTAAATAATCTCTCTTTGCCAAAATCCTTGTCTCAGGTTCTGCTTTGAAGAAACCCAAACTAGGACATACATACAAATATCTATACAATCTCTCTTTAAGCCCTTTCCCCCATATTGTTCTACAATATGGAACTTAACCTCAAGTGATAACCCCAAATTTTCTGGTAGACTGTTTTGTCACAAGCCTTTGTGATTTATAATATTGCTACTTTGACAACTCAGGATCAAATAAATTAAAATATTCAAATATACACACCCTGCTTAAGATTTAGAGTTATAGATGACCTTGTGTCATACAAATGAAGGGTTTTCTCCTTTTTAAAAAAAAAAGGTAAAAAGTTTTTCTAAAGGGTAAACAATTTACTTTGGAAAGCTTAGAAGTCATTAATAATTGAAGCAGAATTAGATGGCCAAAATATTAGATAATCCAAGGAGAAGGGAATTTACTCTTTGTTCCTCATTACCTTGAGCTCTATAATAAGGGAGAAGGGTTGCATGAATAAACAATATCTACAAATAAGAATAAATCACATTATAATCATTTCAAACTTCATTTTTATTATTCTTAAGTTGAAATACAAATAAATACAGCGAGCTGCAAATTTATCTACTTTCCTTTTGAAAATGCATTTATGATTGATATTTGCATGGTAAGGTATGAGAGGAAAAACATGGTGATTTAGGAGAACAAAGCATTCCTAACTGACATTCGGTTTTGAGAATTAGTAGCACATGTTGAATACATTTAATTTCCTGCACAGAAAAATTGTCTTAAATATTTTAAAAACATGATTCTATTTGGTTTACCCATTAATACTATAATTTGCTTATATAATATTTATATGCATAAAAATTAGGTCACTACAATTCTAAATGACTTACTGACTTGACACTGTCCATAGAACCTGATTATTTATGCAATCATGTTGAAAGCATGAATTAGTAGCATTTTCAAATGTCTTCTGTCTTCTAGACTGTACTAGTCAACAAGAAGGAGAGGTTGAGGCCTTTGACCACACAATGCTGACAGTCCGGAGAGATTACCAACATGTGAACAGGCAGTGCCAACCCAGAATGAGCTGCACCATAAGAGAAAAACAGAACTTTCCTGTATCCAGGACGGCTGTCTAATCCAGACTTATGGGATAAGAATTGTGTTCTCAAAAGAAATCCTTATCTAATTGTCTAATAATTGAAATAAAAAGCTTTTCTATTATAAAGTTGGTTCCCTAAAAGAGATCAAAAGAAACTATTTACCTGAAAATGTCTATGCCAGTTAGAGTTAGCTATTTTGCCTTCCTTTGTCTTTAAGTAGGCAAGGCAAAAGAATGCTGTCAATATAAGTCTGTCTTTTAACAGATTTCTTCTGAAAATGATTTATTAGCTGTGATTAGTCCTCTGTAAACATCCAAAAAGAATAAAGTTTTAATACTTGAAATTATTCAGGAGAAGATAACACAAAAACCTTTATTAAATGCACTTTGATAAAGGCAGAATACTGTTGCTAATCCTAATTAAAACCTTTTATAAAATTCCAAAGGACAAACAGAAAATAATGATCTAAGAAAGAGACATTGTGATTCTCTCAATGCATTATTCTATTTCTTTACAAGATAAATGTTTTATGAAGGTAAATCAACATTGGGAAGAAGAGTTTTAACCCACTTAACTGTACTAATACTTAATATTTGTTGAACATTAACAATATATAGAAAACTGTTTTAAATTTCAAGTTAGTCATGGTTTCTGGCCAAATATGATCTTTTAAATTCCTAACTGCATTTGGGTTCCACCCATCATTCTTTACAACCATGCTTCTTTTGTTAAAGATCTAAATGTTAATTGTTATAAAATTGTTAAATTCTTCACAAGCAACCTTAGACAAAGCAACTAAGGGTTCATGGCCCCTAAACATCAAGCATATCAAAGATGAAACTATTCATATAAAATTATTGAAATACAGAGAAAACTCAAAGTAATCTACTTTTAAAATGTATTGGCAAGGATGCAGGATAGAAAATTAATATGCAAAAATTAATTTTACTTCTATATATTAGCAACAAACAATTGGAAATTAAAATTTTATTTAAAAATACCATTTACAATAATCACAAAAACATGGCATAGGCAAAAAAAAACTGACAAAATATGTGTAAGAAAGATCTAAATACTAACAAATAGGACAGAGAGAATTTAAAAGACTAAAAAATAGATACACCATGTTCGTGAGTCAGAGGACTCAATATTGTTAAGATAACAATTCTCTCAAATTGATCTATACGTTTAACAAAATCTCAATCGAAATCTCAGTGGGCTTTTAGGTAGAAATTGACAAACTGATTCTAAAACCTACATGGAACTGCAAAGGACCTAGAATAGTAAAACAACTTGGGAAAGAAGTGCAAAGTTAGAGGACTAACACTACCTGATTTCAAGGGTTCTAATCAACTTGATGTAGTCAAGACAGTGCAGTTTTCTTGTAAAGATAGAAAAATAACAATGAAACTGAAGAGTCCAGAAATGCAGCTATATAAACAACTGATTTTCAACAAAGTTGCAAAGACAAATCAGTAGAGAAAACGCAGTTTATTCAACAAATAGTTGAATAAATTTATATCTCACACCTTATAAAAATACCCTCAAAATGAATTATGTATGAAAATGTAGAGCCAACAATTACTTTTTAAAATCTGTAAGAAAACATAGGAGAAACCGCTTTGTTACCTAGCCTTGACCTAAGCAAAGAATTCTTAGATACAACACCAAAAGTGTAAGCCATAAGAGAAAAATTGATAAATTAGACTGCATCAAAATTAAAATATATTCTCTTTGAAAGACATTATTAAAAGGAAAAGACAAGCCACAAGAGAAAATATTTGCAAATCATAACTGATACAGGAATTATATATTTAACATTTTAAAAATTGTACCCTTTAAATATGTGCAGTTGAATAAAAATATTTGAAACATTTATTGAAATATTTCTGCTTCATTAGGTAAACAATATTCCATAACGTCATCATCTTTTCTAGGATGGACAATTCCCTTTATTTTCCAGAATAAAATGGAAATTATCTTGCAAAATTCATTCTAAGAACCTTTCAGGTAGTCTTCTGGAGTTTGAGAAACTTTTACCAACAGGAATGAAAATGTGTATTGCCTTTTTGTGAGCCTCTTTACAGTCACATTTACCCTTCAATGAGCATTAACTTGGGAAAATACAATAATGACACCCAGTTTTTAAGCAGGTTCCAGACCAGTTTTTCTTAATTCATTTTCTTCACTCAATTTTACCCAACATGTCCTCGAGTAAAAATAATTTCCACATATTCAGCCTTTTTCTTATCAACACTATTTTTTAAAGATTATTTTTTCCTAGCCTATTTGGGCAATGAATGGAGAATTTTATTACTAAATGAATAAACTTGCCTTGTGTCAGCAAGGACATTATATGATAGCAAATAAAGCAAAGCCTGTATACTTCTAATCCATCATCTTACCTGAACTCCTGCACCAGCAAAGATGAAAAAAACATAATTGTATACTAAAAACTCTACTTCAGCCAACCATGAGAAATAGTAATGTGTCCACTGAGCACCAGTGAATTACGGAGCCAATATAATTGCAAGTAAATCATGAACACATTTGTAAATCTAATAAAATCAAACAACAAATCATGCAATGAAATTGGGAGCCACATTAGGTGGGAATTCTTTTTCAGTATACATTTATAGAAAAATTGAAAGAAAAAATCCCAATGTGAGTGTAAGGTTTATTGACATAAGGGCAAATATATACTAAACCTATTCCAATAATTTGGAGTAAGGGGAGAATAAGGAGGAGAGAGGGAGGGGAAGAGAAAGGAGTTTTTCTTTTTGAAATGAATATGATTGGGCCATTTCATGTGCTAAACATATCAACTAAACTCTGAATGTATTTACCCAATATGACCTGTAATACATTTGTAACACCAGAATTGGCTCCCAGCCTCTGTATCTAAAAATGAGAGTCCGGAAAAAAAAAAAAAAAAAAAATCAAGAAAGGGAAGTTTGATGAGTTTGGTTATCTAAACGTAGTTAAACTTCCATTTAAAATGAAAATAGGCCGGGTGTGGTGGCTCACACCTGTAATCTCAGCACTTTGGGAGGCAGAGACGGGCAGATCACTATGTCAGGAGATCGAGACCACTCTGGACAACATGGTGAAACCCCGTCCCTACTAAAAATACAAAAATTAGCTGGGCATGCCTGTAATCCCAGCTACTCAGGAGGCTGAGGCATGAGAATCGCTTGAACGAGGGAGTCGGAGGTTGCAGTTAGCCGAGATCGTGCCACTGCACTCCAGCCTGGTGACAGAGTGAGACTCTGTCTCAAAAATAAAGTAAAATAAAATAAAATAAAATAAAATGAAAATAGCAGTAGACACCATGCCTTATATCATAAAAAATAAAGATACAACAGACTTGTGTTATGCTTTTAATTTATTGAAGTGTATGAGGTTTCACTTTCACGCCATATTAGGATTCTGCAGGATGAGTCTTTATTAAATGTATCAAGACACTGTCTAATCTATTTTAGGATTCTGCAGGACCATTCTTTATTAAATGTATCAAGACACTGTCTAATCTTTTCAAGTGGCAAGGCATTTTTCGCACTAGACCAGAAGGTTAATATCATCTCAAAAAAAGTCAAAAAGTCATAATAACAGCCCAAAGCAACAGCTTCAACACTATTTCTATCAAGCTGCCAACACCTTTTTTCACAGACCTAGAAAAAACTATTCTAGAAATCGTATGAAACTAAGAAAGAGCCAAAATAGCCAAAGTGATCCTAAGCAAAAAGAACACAGCCAGAGGCATCACATCACTTGACCTCAAAGTGTATGGTAGGACTACTGTAACCAAAACAGCATGGTATTGGTACAAAAACAGACATATAGATCAATGGAACAGAATAGAAAACTCAGAAATAAAGCTGCACACCTACAGCCATCTAATTGTGAAAGCTGACAAAAACAAACAATAGAGAAAGGACTCCCTATTCAATAAATGTTGCTGCATCAAAAAGCTTATCCACCATGATCAAGTGGGCTTCATCCCTGGGATGTAAGGCTGGTTCAACATTCTCAAATCAATAAACATAATCCAGCATATAAACAGAAGCAAAGACAAGAACCACATGATTATCTCAATAGATGCAGAAAAGGCTTTTGACAAAATTCAACAGCCCTTCATGCTAAAAACGCTCAATAAATTCAGTATTGATGGAACGTACCTCAAAATAATAAGAGCTATTTATGACAAACCTACAGCCAATATCATACTGAATGGGCAAAAACTGGAAAAATTCCCTTTGAAAACTGGCACAAGACAGGGATGTCCTCTCTCACCACTCCTATTCAACATAGTGTTGGAAGTTCTGGCTAGGACAATCAGGCAAGAGAAAGAAATCAAGGGTATTCAGTTAGGAAAACAAGAAGTCAAATTGTCCCTGTTTGCAGATGACATGATTGTATATTTAGGAAGCCCCATTGTCTCAGCCCAAAATCTCCTTAAGCTGATAAGCAACTTCAGCAAAGTCTCAGGATACAAAATTAATGTGCAAAAATCACAAGCATTCTTATACACCAGTAACAGTCAAACAGAGAGCCAAATCATGAATGAACTTCCATTCACAATTGCTTCAAAGAGAATAAAATACCTAGGAATCCAACTTACAAGGGATGTAAAGGACCTCTTCAAGGAGAACTACAAACCACTGCTCTGTGAAATCAAAGAGGACACAAACAAATGGAAGAACATACCATGCTCATGGATAGGAAGAATCAATATCATGAAAATGGCCATACTGCCCAAGGTAATTTATAGATTCAATGCCATCCCCATCAAGCTACCAATGAGTTTCTTCACAGAATTGGAAAAAACGGCTTTAAAGTTCATATGGAACCAAAAAAGAGCCCACATTGCCAAGACAATCCTAAGTCAAAAGGACAAAGCTGGAGGCGTCACGCTACCTGACTTCAAACTATACTACAAGGCTACAGTAACCAAAACAGCATGGTACTGGTACCAAAACAGAGATATAGACCAATGGAACAGAACAGAGTCCTCAGAAATAATACCACACATCTACAGCCATCTGATCTTTGACAAACCTGAGAGAAACAAGAAATGGGGAAAGGATTCCCTATTTAATAAATGGTGCTGGGAAAATTGGCTAGCCATAAGTAGAAATCTGAAACTGGATCCTTTCCTTACTCCTTATATGAAGATTAATTCAAGATGGATTAGAGACTTAAATGTTAGACCTAATACCATAAAAACCCTAGAAGAAAATCTAGGTAGTACCATTCAGGACATAGGCATGGGCAAAGACTTCATGTCTGAAACACCAAAAGCAATGGCAGCAAAAGCCAAAATTGACAAATGGGATCTAATTAAACTAAAGAGCTTCTGTACAGCAAAAGAAACTACCATCAGAGCGAACAGGCAACCCACAGAATGGGAGAAAATTTTCACAACCTACTCATCTGACAAAGGGCTAATATCCAGAATCTACAAAGAACTCAAACAAATATACAAGAAAAAAACAAACAACCCCATCAAAAAGTGGGCAAAGGATATGAACAGACATTTCTCAAAAGAAGACATTCATACAGCCAACAGACACATGAAAAAATGCTCATCATCACTGGCCATCAGAGAAATGCAAATCAAAACCACAATGAGATACCATCTCACACCAGTTAGAATGGCAATCATTAAAAAATCAGGAAACAACAGTTGTTGGAGAGGATGTGGAGAAATAGGAACACTTTTACACTGTTGGTGGGATTGTAAACTAGTTCAACCATTATGGAAAACAGTATGGCAATTCCTCAAGGATCTAGAACTAGATGTACCATATGACCCAGCCATCCCACTACTGGGTATATACCCAAAGGATTATAAATTATTCTACTACAAAGACACATGCACACGTATGTTTATTGCGGCACTATTCACAATAGCAAAGACTTGGAATCAACCCAAATGTCCATCTGTGACAGACTGGATTAAGAAAATGTGGCACATATACACCATGGAATACTATGCAGCCATAAAAAAGGGTGAGTTTGCGCCCTTTGTAGGGACATGGATGCAGCTGGAAACCATCATTCTTAGCAAACTATCACAAGAAGAGAAAACCAAACACCGCATGTTCTCACTCATAGGTGGGAACTGAACAATGAGATCACTTGGACTCGGGAAGGGGAACATCACACATTGGGGCCTATCATGGGGAGGGGGGAGGGGGTAGGGATTGCATTGGGGAGTTATACATGATATAAATGATGAATTGATGCGTGCTGACGAGTTGATGGGTGCAGCACACCAACATGGCAAAAATATACATATGTAACAAACCTGCACGTTATACACATGTACCCTAGAACTTAAAGTATAATAAAAAAAATAAAAATAAAAATAAATAAATAAATAAAATGTGGCACATATACACCATGGAATACTATGCAGCCATAAAAAAGGATGAGTTCATGTCCTTTGTAGGGACATGGATGCAGCTGGAAACCATCATTCTCAGCAAACTATCACAAGAACAGAAAACCAAACACCGCATGTTCTCACTCATAGGTGGGAACTGAACAATGAGATCAGTTGGACTCAGGAAGGGGAACATCACACACCGGGGCCTATCATGGGGTGGGCAGAGAGGGGAGGGATTGCACTGGGAGTTTTACCTGACGTAAATGA
The DNA here is from genome assembly GCF_007565055.1 of Rhinopithecus roxellana. Classification (NCBI taxonomy): domain Eukaryota; kingdom Metazoa; phylum Chordata; class Mammalia; order Primates; family Cercopithecidae; genus Rhinopithecus; species Rhinopithecus roxellana. Next base: position 5,232,950 of record NC_044553.1, read on the forward strand.
CGAGTTGATGGGTGCTGACGAGTTGATGGATGCTGACGAGTTGATGGGTGCAGCACACCAACATGGCACAAGTATACATATGTAACAAACCTGCACGTTATGCACATGTACCCTAGAACTTAAAGTATAATACTAATAAAATAAAATTAAAAAAAGAAAAAAAAGAAAATGTGACACATATATACCATGGAATATTATGCAGCCATAAAAATGGATGAGTTTACGTCCTTTGTAGGGACACGGATGCAGCTGGAAACCATCATTCTTAGCAAACTATCACAAGAACAGAAAACCAAACACCGCATGTTCTCACTCATAGGTGGGAACTGAACAATGAGATCACTTGGACTCGGGAAGGGGAACATCACACATTGGGGCCTATCATGGGGAGGGGGGAGGGGGAAGGGGGGAGGGATTGCATTGGGAGTTATACCTGATATAAATGACGAATTGATGGGTGCTGACGAGTTGATGGGTGCAGCACACCAACATGGCACAAGTATACACATGTAACAAACTTGCACGTTATGCACATGTACCCTAGAACTTAAAGTATAATAATAAAAAAAGATTAAAAAAATAATAATAATAAATAAATAAATAAATGTTGCTGGGATAATCGACCAGCCATAGGCAGAAGAATAACACTGGACTTCTACTTTTTACCATACACAAAACTAACTCAATATAAATTAAAGATTTAAGTATAGGACCTCAGACTATACGATTCTGAGAAGAAAACCTAGGAAACACCATTCTGGAGATCGGTCTTGGGCGAGAATTTATGACTAAGTCCTCAAAAGCAATTGCAGCAAACAACAAAACTTTACAAGTTACAAATGGGACCTAATTAAACTAAAGAGCTTCTGCACAGCAAAAGAAACTATCAACAGAGTAAAGAGACAACTTACAGAATGGGAGGAAATATTCACCAACTATGCATTCAACAAAGGCCTAATATCCAGAATCTGTTAGGAACAAACTATTGAACAAGCAAAAAACAACCCCATTAAGAAATAGGTAAAATACATGAACAGATGCTTCTCAAAAAAGGACATACAAACAGCGAACAAACATGAAAAAATCCTCATCATCACTAATCATTACAGAAATGCAAATCAAAACCACAATGAGATGCCATCTTACACCAGTTGAAATAGCTATTATTAAAAAGTCAGAAAACAACAGATGCTGGTGAGGCTGCAGAGAAAAGGGAACACTTATAACTATTAGTGGGAATGTAAATTAGTTGAGTCACTGTGAAAAGCAGTTTGGATATTTCTCAAAGAACTTAAAACAGTACTACCATTAGACTGAGCAATCCCATTACTGGGTATATAGCCAAAAGAAAATAAATCATTCTATCAAAAAGACACCCACATGCTTATGTTCATCTCAGCACTATTTACAATAGCAAAGACACAGAATCAACCTAGGTGCCCATCCACAGTGGATTGTATAAAGAGAATGTGGTATATACATATACATTCATGGAAGACTATGCAGCCATAAAAAAGAATGAAATCATCTTTGCAGCAACATGAATGTTGCTGGAAGCCATTATTCTAAGGAATTAACACAGGAACAGAAAACTACCACATGTTCTCACTTATAGTGGGAGTTAAACAATGAGTGCTCATGGACAAAAAGATGGCAATAATAGATACTGGGGACCACTGGAGGGCAGAGGGAGAGAAGGGGACAAGGGTTAGGGGAAAACTAACTATTGGGTACTATGCTTAGTACCTGAGTAATGGGATCAGTCATACCTGAAATCTCAGTATCACGTAATATACCCAAGTAATAAACCTATACGTGTGCTCTTGAATCTAAAATAAAAGTTGAAATTTTTAAAAAGAAACACAAAAAGAAAAGCCATAAAAATGCAAGTACAATTTTCATTCAAAGAAATTATTAGAATAAATGAGACATCATTATAAGTACCAGGAGGAATTTTTAAATTAATGGTTTAACATGAAAACATAATTAAATCCCAAACAAAAATGACTCAAAATAATTTAGCAGCTTTGTTAATATACAGTAAGTTGATTTGCCTATTTCATAATTTACCATAGTCCACATTGTAAAAATAAATAAGCCTAATGTAATTACAGTCTATAGGATAAGCATAGCTTATGTTCACTCTTGGCTCATGTCATCTTTTCCCACAGAGATGATGATGTCCAAGATACTTCAATCATTCTATTTACCAATGAACACAAAGACAATCTGTATCAAAATGGCATTGAATTGAAATGCTCATTTGTAGACATAACCACAAATAAGCAAGAGCTTTCTAAGTTTTTAATTTATGCAAAATAAGAATCATGGTGTCCAGGTAACAATGTGAAATCCAAATTTCTGCATTTGTGTGCTTAGGAACACTATCCAAGAAGAGAATTAGTATGGGGGGGAAAAGGAAAAACATGTTAACTCACATAAAATACAAGATGGAATTTAAAACTTAAAAATTATGAGTAATAAATCCTGTATTTCTTCTACATGCTAATATGTCACACTCCTGTTTTAAATTACCTTAAGAATATATAACTGCATGTGACACCAGATTATAAAATATGAGCACCTAAAGGACCTCAAGAATATTTCTAAATCAAAATATTCTTCAAAGTCCTGTCTTTAACCCCTCCATAGAATCTCTACTGCCTACAAGTCCAGTCCAAATGCCCTTCATCCAAAGCCTTTCACATGTCTGTAGCCAACTCTTAGCAGTATCTCCGTTTCCCTGCTAGCCTATGACTCAACCCTGCGAGAAAGAACACTTGCTCACTGTTCCCCAAATAATCACAAATTTTTGTGTTTTCTTTGTTCTTCTCCACTTGGTGAGTTATTTTCTTTCCACTAAGTTGTAACATCACCTCTGCAACAAAGGTGTCCCTGATCCTTGCCTGTAGAGGCAGTTGTTTCTTCTCTGCTTATAGTGTAGTGAAAATAGCAGAGAATCTAGAGTTCAGTATTTATTCAAAAGTGTTAGCCTCCACCACTGACCACTGGTTTCTGAGTAGCTTACCAAATCCTTCTAAGCATAGTTTCCTCATTTTTAAAGTACTACATTTCAGTAATTGCCTTATATAATAGGAGGGACAAATACCATAAGGTACATAAAGCATCCAGACCAGAATCTAGCACATAATCGATGACAGTGAATGAGAACTGTCACTATTAGTATTTTGGACAACTCTATGCAAGATTCCATTGCCATAATTTAATGTATGTCTATCCTCCACACTACGCCATCAGAGGGAGGAATTGATCATATTTAATCCTTGAATTACTAACAACCAGCACCATGCCTGGCAGAGACCAGTTACTGACTGAAGAATAAATGAATGGACAAATGAATAAATGTAAATCATACAGCACATTATTTTATAACTGAAGAAACCAAGGCCCAGACAATTTAAATGATTTGGTGTAGGTCACACTTCTAGTTAATGAAAACTGTAATTAAAACACAGGTAGAGAAGATTTCATTATCAGGCATTTTTCTCTTTGGGAACCTCATCTCCCCCTCTCAGTGCTATTTGGATATGGCTGTAAATTAGGTGGGTCTGCGTCCCTCCAACATCTGGGAGCAGTGTGACTCGGGCCAACCAGTCAGGGCACTTCACTCCATCTCCAGGTGGAATGATTGGTAAAGGGGTGGATTTGTAGCTCAAGAAAGGCCATGAGAATTCTTTAAAAGTTACTCCTCTCCTGACAGTGATTCTGCTGTAAGATCAAAAGTTAGCTGAGATAAAGTGGAGAGGGAAACAGGAAAAGAATAAACGTTGACATCAGTAGAAACTGTCTGCAGTTGAAGCTCCTTGTGCTTCACTGTTTGCTTAACCTATACAGGCTGGGTTGCTAGTATTTGCAATGTTAAGAATATGAATACATATTTCCTAATTTCTAGACCCATGTTTTTCCTGTACACCCTGATGTCTGCTAAACCACTACCAAATAGCATAAAACACCCAGACAAGTAAGTAGCAGTACACTAAACCAACTGCTTCATTTCCAATGGCATATCTGATATGTTTAACCTGAATTTCCTCCAGTTATTACTGACCAAAACTTGAATAAAATGGCATTCCTAATACTTGCTACTCACAAATATTATCCCTTATCATTTACAGAAATCATACCTTTAATTAGTAAAGTATAACATTTATCAATTGTCCTTTGTATGTAGTGCAAACTTATGAAAGCACTTAACCCTGAGCTATCACCAACTTTGCAATAGTTAAAAACATCTGTGTTTCAGACAGCAGTATCAACATGTTCCCTTCCCTACATCAATTTTCTTGGAAACATTACATTAACACAAAGCAAATTTTCAAATTAGAAATGTAAAAAGGTTCTTCATCAGAGTAATGTTAAACTAGTTTACCGTCTTAAAGACAAATTTTTAAGATCCAAATATAAAACATTTAGTTTTATAAATAAATTACAAGTCTTTGACCTAAACATAAAGTTCCACTGACTTGCAACACAGGCAGGAACTTAATAAAAAAATGTCTTTTATAAACAAGGCTGTTAGGTATACATAGTCTATCATTGAGAGTTGAAAATTAAAACAATTATTAAGTCCCCTGAGAGTCCTAGTATTTTTTTGTTTTACAAATCCTTGAATTACCTTGTTAAACAATACTATTTCATAAAAATATTCTTTGAGGTTAGATAAAAATATAGAACCCAATAAACCAAAAATCAGAACATTTGGGCCAATTTCCTCTGAATTTTCCAAACCTATATTTTTATTAACTGTACTTTCAAAAATTAAATGTTGGATCACTATCTGAAAAATCTTAAAATATTTTCAAATTACATATTTGAAAATAATCAAATATGAAAAATATGTAACAGCACGCTAATTAAACTCATTCTTTACCTCCCTAAAACTATTTTATTTTAAATGCCCTATTCCAGAGAGAATACTTCTGGTTCCTCAGTCATTATTCTTAATTTTAATTGAGAACTAGACAATTATGTCCTCTTTAAATAGCTCCACCTTGCTTAAGTTACTCTAAAAACGTGTGGGTGGTAAGGAAATATCTGAAGCATTAGTTGATTTTTTTTTCTCTTCCCTATAGTTCTTCTATGTCCCATCACCCTTATGCAGCATTCATTACCTTAGTACAGAGTTATCACAGCAAAACCAGACATGAAGAGTCAAATAATTGGGTCTCGATTTAATAGGCCAATGCCTAGGTATGAGCCAAATATAACTGAAAGAATACTTGCTTTATTAGTCTGTTTTCATACTGCTATAAAGAACTGCCTGAGACTGGATAATTTATGAGGGAAAGAGGTTTAATTGGCTCACAGTTCAGCATGACTGGGGAGGCCTCAGGAAACTTACAATCATGGCAGAAAGAGAAAGCAGGGTACTTTCTTCACAAGGCAGCAAGACGGAGAAGTGCTAAGCAGAGGGAGAAGAGCCGCTTATAAAACCATCAGATCTCATGAGAATTCACTTGCTATCAGGAGAACAGCATGAGAGAAGCCACCCCATGATTCAATTACCTCCACCTGGTCTCTTTCTTGACAAATGGAAATGTGAGGATTACAATTCAAGATGAGATTTTGGTGGGGACACAGAGCCTAACCATATCATTGTTATGCACATACGTTTCTGTTCAATGGATATAAAGTTTTCCTGCAAAGTGTTGAGGAGGGAAGCCACAAAATTATATGTTGATATCAATCTCTAAAGGAGGGAATCTATACCCTGTCCCTCTCCTAACTCAAACATCTAGTATAGTAGGTTAGAGAAATTTAGAGCTAAAAATGAGAGAACCCCAAAGAAGTCTGGAGTTTTGAGAGCACAGAAAACAACTGTTTCCCCAAGAAAGCTCTAGGAATTTTTCCATCCTTGTAGAAAAATTCTATGTTCAGAATGGTGAGGAACAATGGTTTGGAAATGCCTGCACAAGGATTTCAGGAATTCGCTCCTGAAGACAGCCTCACAGAGAAGGTGCCTGAGGGATCATCCTAAAGAGGGAGGTGGTGAGGACAGCAGCAGATACCAGCATGGGCCAATATAACTGGAAAATAGGGAGAATATACAACAGAGACCAATGTGGAAAGCCTACTGATCAGAGAGAGATGGGGGAGTAGACGATGCAGCAGTGGGTTTGCAACTTGGACTGACTGCCTCTGAGTGTCTTGTGTATCTTCTGAACTCTCTCCCCTCCTGACACCTTAATGCTACATTAGCCTATTAGAACTTACATGCAACCTCAGAGAAAAGCAAATGTGTTCGTTATCCATTGCTGTATAGGAAATTACCATGAATTTAGGGAGCTTAAAATAACACCCATTAGTTCACACTTCTGTGAGTCAGAAGTGACGACATTGAATTCTCTGCTCAACGTGTCAGAAGACTAAAATTAAGGTGCCTTCAAGGCTGACTTCTTGCCTGGAGGCTCAAGAAAAATCTGCTTCCAAGTTCACTGAGTTCATTGGCAGAACTCAGTTCCTTGTGCTGCCCTTTCTCACGGCTGGCTGTTAGCCAGGAATTGCTGTCACTCCTAAACACTGCCTACATTATTTGCTGCATAGACCCTTCTATCCTCAATAAAATCTGTGAAAAAAAATCTCCCTCACATCAAATCCCTCCCCAGTTTCAAATCTCCATGACTTCTCTATCTCTGACCTTCAGGCTCAGATTGAAAGGGCTCGTGTAATTAAGTTAAATTCACCCAGATGGTCTCCCTTTCTTAAAGTAAACCTTAATTGTATCTTCAAAACCCATTCATAGCAACACCTAGATGAGTGCTTGATTGATTAACTGGAAGAAGGTGTGTGAACTCCAGAGGCCAACAATCTTGGGAGCTATTTTACAATTTGGCCTACCACACAGATGGAAATCTGGAATTGACTTATAAAACCCTAATTGAATGTGTTTATGTTGAGGTATTGTTTATATTCCAAAATTTCTTTCACCTAAATCTGCAGCTATCTAATTTTATTCATTTTATTTATTTTTTATTTTCAGATCATGCCTACGGCTGTTAGATAGTAGCCCAGGACAGCAGGAAATGTCCAAGTACATAAATGTCCAAGTACATATCCTAGTCAGAGGGGAGCTAGGATATTAGTTTTCTCTTTCTGATCAACTTCTTTACTACCTGACTGATGGAACCCGGGTGAGACCCAAGCCGCAAGGTCAGAAGCACACCTTGGGAAAATTGAAAGAAGCAGCTGGGTCCTTAACATTCTTCAGAAGCTAAGGAGGGATAAGAAAGACTAGAAGGTGCTTTGAAGAGCACTCTTGAATTCCACTTCCTGTAAGAGTACTCTGATCCTTGTAGACCAAAAAGGTTTCCCTGTGAAATTGTTGCTATGAAATAACCCTCCATCTTCACTGGTGGCTGAGAACCATTTTCCTGAGAATTATGATTCCTCCATGAAACAAAACAGGAAAATGCTGAAGACCTCTCTACACCGAGACTAGACTCAGAAACACACATATATAATTAATTTACACAAGAGTAGGTTTTTTAAACATTAAAGTGCTCAGTTACAAATATAATTTTCCTGTTCTAGGGCTTTTGTTTTTACCTTCTAAAACAGAAATTTTGAATCAGATTTTCAATACTGTCTTTACTAGGCTTTAGTTACGCCCACTATTACTCATAATTATGCTGGTTCTATCCATGATGCCAAGAGCTCTTTCCATAAACCAAAATAAATAGACAGTCTCCTTTAGGAATAAAGGCAGACTGAATAAGTTGAAGCAAGACACTCTTCGATCAGCATCTGGAACACCAAGCAGCTTCTAAATTCATTCAATTCGTACTTTGTTTTTTTTTTTTTTTTGAGGCAGAGTCTCGCTCTGTCGCCCAGGCTGGAGTGCAGTGGCCGGATCTCAGCTCACTGCAAGCTCCGCCTCCCGGGTTTACGCCATTCTCTTGCCTCAGCCTCCCGAGTAGCTGGGACTACAGGCGCCCGCCACTTCGCCCGGCTAGTTTTTGTATTTTTAGTAGAGACGGGGTTTCACCGTGTTAGCCAGGATGGTCTCGATCTCCTGACCTCGTGATCCGCCCGTCTCGGCCTCCCAAAGTGCTGGGATTACAGGCTTGAGCCACCGCGCCCGGCCCGTACTTTGTTTTTAAAGAAGACTGAGCTATTTATTTCTATCCTGTGGGCAAACTCAGAATATAATGGACAAAGTGTCAGGGAGAATGAAGAAAAATGATGATATCCCCCAGCAGAGTAAATACACCTTTTGCAAAAATAAAGTTACTCAAGTCACCCTAAGCCCCAAGTGCTCAGCTGCTGTGAGACATAGGACTGAGCTGAAATCATTGGGCAAAGAACTTGGGTAAATGAGGATTTATATTTAGAATAAAGTAGCATCAGTGAAGATTGATAATCTTTCAAGAACAGAGGCTCTAGTTCTCAAATCCCTAGATGTTATTCCAATTTTCCTAAAGGTATTTTGTAACTTTGGATCACATTCCACTCTTGCAAATCTTAGAGACTCCTTATTAATAATATGTGTTTTGAGCTCTAATATAGAGAGACAAATGGCTACCTCAATATGCATATGGAGGAACATTTGGAATTTCTGAACTGCTACTTTCACGTCTGCCAGAGAATGGGATTTTATTGGAGAATGAAGCCCTGCATTTAGCAATTTAAGCACAGCCAGTTTTTAAAAAATAACTATTTGATAATAATCATTTAAAAATATATGAATACTGATTTTCCTAAGTAATACTTACCAGATTCTACCCAAAAGACCTCCTCATTGTCCCAAAATTTATTTTAGCCATTGCTAACACCAGATCCCTGCTCAACTTTTCTGTCAAAAATCCTATATAAACCTGAGTCCAAATGATTCCCCTATTTTCTCAGGTTTTATCTGCACTATTCAAATTGATATGCTCCTGCTTCCTCCACAAAGCCTGTAGCTCTCTCCTGGTAAGTCCTTGCAGTAAATTGAATAATAGTCAACCAAAGACATGAGATTCTAATCCCTAGAACCTGTAAATGTTACCTTATTTGGATAAAGAGTCTTTGCAGATGTAATTGAGTTAAAAATCTTGAGATGAGGTGATTGCCTTGGATTATCCAGGGAGGCCCTAAATGCCATAACAAATGTCTTAATAAAAGAGAAGCGGGCTGGGCACTGTGGCTCACGCCTATAATCCCAGCACTTTGGGAGGCCGAGGTGCGTGGATCACCTGAGGTCAGGAGTTCAAGACCAGCCTGGCCAACATGACAAAACCGCATCTCTACCAACAATACAAAATATTAGCTGGGCGTGGTGGCCGGCACCTGTAGTCCCAGCTATTCAGGAGACTGAGGCAGGAGAATCGCTTGAACCCAGGAGGCGGAGGTTGCCAGCCTAGGCAACAAGAGCAAAACTCTGTCAAAAACAAACAAAACAAAAAAACACACAGAGAAAAAAAAGGAGCTAACACAAAACACAGAGAAACAAAAGGAGCTAACACATACATGCACACAGGAGAAGGCAACGTGGAAATGGAATCTCCCCTAGAGCCTTCGGACCTAAAGAACCCCTGTCGACTATGATTTCTGACTTCCGGCATCCCAAACTATGAGGATACATCTCTGTTGTTTTAAGCCAGCGGTTTGCAGCGATTTTGTTATAGCAGCCACAGGAAACTAATATAGTCCACCAAATAAGTTTGTTAATTAACCCACTGCTCCTCACAGAGGGATTGTATAATAATTCAGCATATAGCTAAGCTCAGCCTGTCTTGATGAGACACCTGGACTTTCGTAGCTTCATAATTGCACGTGGCTGGACATGTTAAAATTTGATTTTCCCCAGTTGTAAGAAAAATGTAATTCTCTCTTTGCAAGGTTATTCAAGTTCTGTTATTTCTAAGTAAAACAGTTATTTTGTTTATGATTTGTTTAAAGTAAAACGTACGTGGGTTCCCATGGGTTCCAGTCCCAGCCCTGACACTTACTAGCTTGTCTGGAATAGGCAATTTTCATTTAACCTCTTTAAGCTTCTATCTTCTCAGATATAAAAGTGTGATACCTTTATGGGATTGCTGAATGAATGAAATAATTCATATTAAGCACAGTGACTAGTCCATGGTAAATGCTCAGTGAATTGCAGCTGTATTTATTATTGAGATTCCTATACTTTACTTATTCAACACACATTTCCTAAAGGCCTCTTATAAACTAGGCACTCTTCTAAGAGCTGAGATTACAAATCTAAAGAAATGGACTAAATCTCTATAGTCATGGAATTTACACAATATGATTTCAATTCCTAGTCAGTGCATTTCTTATTTTTAATTCCTAAGATGAGTCATTGATTTATCTATTTGTTTTCTCTCTTCTTTAAGAAGCCTTTTGGCTATAGAGTACCCTTTGCTTTCAGCTTTCTCTAGATTCCACATATATGAAGTAGTTTCCTTTTTATAGTTTTTTGCTTGGTTCACAGTTTCTTTTTTCAGTTTCTTCATTGCTACAAGGGTTATTTAGGCCTGTGTTTTCTAACTTTAAGTACTTAAAGTATTTTGATCAATTTATAATCAGTTATTTCAATTGTATTGACTTATTAGTAGAGAATAAAATGATAAAATTGCACACTTAAAAAAAATGGAAAGGTTTTCTTCACAGCCAGGTTCATTTCATACTAATTTATTACTATTGCATCTTGTTTAAAAATATGTTTTTGGGGGCCAAGCATGGTGACTCACGCCTGTAATCCCTTTGGGAAGCCAAGGCGGGTGGATCGCCTAATGTCAGGAGTTTGAGACCAGCCTGGCCAACATGGTGAAAGCCCATCTCTACTAAAAATACAAAAAAGTAGCTGGGCATGGTGGCAGGTGCCTGTAATCCCAGCTACTTGGGAGGTTGAGGCAGGAGAATCCCTTGAGCCTGGGAGGCAAAGGTTGCAATGAGCCCAGATTGCACCACTGCACTCCAACCTGGGCGACAGAGCAAGAATCTGTCTAAAAACACAACAAAATAAATTTTTTTGGTGTTATTCATTGTTCTTTTTCATCTTGTTTACTGCTCTTAAATTTAATCTTGTCATTAATATTGCCACCCCTGCTTCTACTACTGTGTATCTGTCAGGACTTCTTTACTGTTAATCATTCTTCAACATTTTTGTAGTTGATTTCTTGTAAATAGCATACAGCTAGGTTTTGTTTGAATGCTATATAGCAGCCTGCCTTTTATTGAATATCATCAATCCCTTCATATTTGCAATATACTTCATTTTATTTCTTCCATCTATTTTATGTTTTGTTTTGTTTTTTTCTTTTTTGAGACAGAGTCTTACCCTGTCACCCAGGCTGGAGTGCAGTGGCCTGATCTCAGGTCATTACAACCTCTGCCTCCCAGGTTCATGCAGTTCTCCTTCCTCAGCCTCCCAAGTAGCTGGGATTATAGGCACATGCCATCATGCCGGGCTAATTTTTGTATTTTTAGTAGAGACAGGATTTTACCATGTTGGCCAGACTAGTCTCAATCTCCTGACCTCAAGCGACCCACCTGCCTCAGCTTCCCAAAGTGCTGGGAATACATTCGTGAGCCACCGCACCTGGCCATTAATTCTTTATTTAACATTATAGTTTGCTCTATGTATTTACTTATTAATGTTTTCATTGCTTTTAAAAATATATTCTTACATTCCTCCCCTGTTTATTTTAAAATTTAATTGTACTTCATCATGCTTATATCACCTTCCATGTTAGTTAAGGTAATACTAGCTACTTTACAAAACTTCACTTCTGTAGTTTAATATGCAATAATTTATTCGTAACTCACATTAACATTCCAATGTCATTTCAGGTAGTAGAGTTTTGCTCTGCTTAATAATTTTGGAACCCATAATGACAGATACTCTGTACGTAACTACACCTTGAACTGGATGTGAACATCAAGCTGGCAGACAGGGAAAGAATATGAAGGATCATGCTTGGCAGTGAGGCGCAGTTTAGTCACATGCAGAAACTGGAAAGTTGACCCTAGCCATGTATTAAACATGTACTAGCCAAAATCAGACACACATGACTCTCCTTTTACTTAACAAGATATAAATTATATATACCACCAGGTTTTTGATATTTCTATCATGAAGTTACCAATACCAAGATGTAATGAAAATAAATTTTCAATACTAGCTGATGTTCAAAAGTACATTCAGGAGAAAAATGAAATGGAAATTGATAAATATGCTAGTTATCTTACCTGTTTTTATTTATTTACTCTAATTAGTTCTGACTGTTTCCTCACGCACTGCATATGCCCTGAAGCAGAGACAAAGCTAAGAAGCCTTGAACAGCTCCAACGGTAGGGATGAGCATTCATACAGCATTGTCTCATGTCATCCTAAAATGCCTCCAAATATTCCGTTAGAACCTTTCTAAAAAGTGTTTGTAATGAATACATAATAAATTTATTAAGACTGACTTTGCTGGTAGGTATTTATAAATAATATGCATTATCTGGGGAAAGGGAAATTATTGAGGAAGAGCTACTGAAAATGTGCAACACTCCAGAATCACCAAATTTCTTCATGATTCATTTTGCTCCACAGTCCCTGGAAGGAGAAAAGGCCTGGAATTAGTAAACTCACATCATTCAATTTGTTGACCCACCACTGAACAGGACCATAATTCTGTAGCAGCTCAGCTATGGTTAAGGATTAGGCTGAGGATTAGGTTACAAAGGTTAATTAAAGCACCCAAAGAAGGATTCAGAAGACAATTAGAATGCATCACAAAGCATCAGCACTACCTTGTGCTTTATGAGATATTTTGTACAGCTGGTCTTTGCTAAATGGAGAGCTAGTTTTATGTCACTATAAATTACATTTAATTGCAGTTTTTGTTACATAATTTACTGCATCCTTGTCTTCTTCAAATTTCTAATTTAGCTCTACTTTTCGAAAGCTTGACTTCCTCTGTACTTTTTTTCTTTTGTTTGCACTGTATGTCCATCCTTTCTCCCACTGCAGTCACATATTGTCTAAACCATGGAGATTTGATCATTTATAGCCCAAGTTCTATGTTCCTCACTAGGAGTCAAATTCAACTTGTATCTGTCTCACTTCTAAATCTAACTTCATTGATGAGATGGTTGGTCTATCCTGCATTCAGGCATTCCAAAGACTTCTAAAATAAGTCCTCATCCTTAAGAACATGCTATTTTTATAAATACTTTGCGATCTTCCTCAATACAGCTCCCTTTTGTGTAAAATAGAATACCGGGAGGTTTATCTTGAGCCCCACCTACAAAGTTGATTATTAGATGTCCTGGAAGAAACTCATGATAGTTCTTCATCAGAACTATTTCATGGCATGAATCAAAGCTGCCGTGTCATTGTTAGCTCTAGAAGATATCAAATTTTATCTGAATATCATGCAAGCAAATATTAGTATCTAGTGGTAAACAGGTAATATAATAAGCATGTTTTGGTGTTTCAAGGTTTTCTAATAACCTGAATTAGATTACAATAATATCATATATCTTATACAGGGAAATCCAAACACACAGAATACATTTATGTTACTTCTCTCACCTAAGTGAATCTAAATTAGGTTACAGTTCACATAGGTGTGTGTGTGTATGTGTGTGCATGAGTGTAACCCCAATAAAATAATCACACTTACATGTATCTTGAAATCTGAATTATTCACATAAAAGTTTGTTAACATAAAAGTTTGTTTAAAAATGCAGCTGAGTAAAAAATTACTCAGCTGCATTTTTTCTGTAGGCTGGGACATGCAAAGATGTAATCAAAATAATAACCTGATCCTATGCATGCACCTACATGCATGCATACATACACACACAGTACCCTTATCTGATCATTTATAAAACAGAGAAAATAATAGGAGCTCACAAAGCTATTACTGAGATAAATGTATATTTCAATCTATGCATAATGTCTGATACAAGCATTCCCAGTAAAAGTTAACTATTATTTTAACAACAGTGATTATTATTGTTCTTTGAACAATGTTTTATTATGGCTTTTATTATTATAATATAGGATATAGTTTGGGGCATCACATTGTACCTTGTCTCTTTCATTAAGCAAAACGCCTCTATTAGCTATCTTAAACTAAATATAAAATTGATCTTTCTTTAAAATATTTGATGAACAAATTGAAGGATAGAAATGAATCCCTTTCCCTGAATTACCATCTTTGCTTTGGAAAATGTCTTTAATATTGAGAATCTATCCTTTCTAAGGAATAAAAAGGGCAGAAATGAAATGACATGGTACAAAGATACAGAAAAGAAGAATTAGAACGATTGCTTAATGAGCACTTTGGTCTTCTTGTCCAAGAACTATGAATTTTTAATATTTGCATATATCAAAGTTTCCAAAAAGAACTACTTATAGATGTTTTCATTAATAATGCATCCCATAAAAGCTGCATCAAAATATACTAATTATACAATTATTCCCTTTCTGTTTATTTGACTTGTTTTAGCATTCTTGTAATTGCCACAAACCAACTTCAAATCGTATCATCAAAATTCTATAGACACAGCACAAATCAAAGAATATATTTGATTCATCCTAAAATTTAATTAGAAAAGTGTATCTGTGACCTTTTTGTTGGAGAGTGTTGAATGTTTTTCTTAACGAATGTCCCTAGGCAAGAAATAATTATCATAAAATGTGAGAAAGGTACACTAAGGTACAGAGCAATGAGGTTATTTATCAGCTAATAGGGTATCTCACTGTTTGATATCATGCAAATTTTTTATCATTATGGAAATTTAATTTGCACCTCTGATTCTTTTGTGCTTTCCTTAAACCCAGTTCAGCTGTTAAGAGTTACCTTTTATCTCAATAATTGTAGCTCTGATTTATTCCTCTTTTTCAAACAGTGAAAATAGTCAAGAAGATATCTGCCATTTAATGATTTGGAGAACACACAGCAGTTCAAGGCTTTCTTAATACTCAAAGGCAATTTAATTGTGCTTTCAATTGTGGTCACAGTAATTTGCAGGCACTTGGCTTGGTACTCAGCGTGGGTGCATTCTGAGAAGTAGTGGCAACTGCTCAGACATTCTAATTCTTCATTCTAATTGTCTGGCCATTCTTTCAGTTTAATAGCACATGCAAATTATCACCTTATTCTTCAGTCAAACCATAAAACTAAGAACCAGCAGATCTGTTCATTGAAGTTTAATTTAGGACCTGGGCCAGATTTCTATTAGACTAATTCCCTGGATTGGCCTATAATTTCAGGAAAACATTTTGTTTTCGTTCATTTTCTGACTTAAAACTATTGAACAATATTATCTTATACCTTCCCCTACATCCCTACTAAAAAGATGCAGAGATATCTACATTCTTATGTTAAAATCATTCTACAACTAAAATGCCAAAACTTGATAACCACATAAAATTATATTAAAAGTTTGGGATAGTATCTTATTAGAAGGAAAACACAGTGAAAAAGATGAGTTTTGAAAAGCCATGGTGTTGTCAAGCTCAAGGCCACAAGTGGTGGTAACCTCTCAACTGAAGCCCTCGATTAGAGGGCAGCCACAGGCCATCCTGGTCATCACAGCCACCTTTGCCTGACCACTTGGGCTATTGAAATGCCATTCTGAATTTGGTTTGATCTCACAAGTCAGGAATCTCATACATGTCCAAAAGTTGTCATTCTAATCTGGGAGACATAAGTAAAAGCAAATGGGTTCAATTCAAAAACTATGTACAAAGTGACTATATGCTAAGTCAGTTTTAAGGATGGTGGACAATATAAAAATAATAAAAGCATAGTTTGCATCCCCTAATCTAGTAAGGAGTTTGGCACTTGCAAAAGCTGTGCATAACACAAGGCAAAGAAAGGCAGTAAATTCTATAAGAAGGGAACAAAGTGGAAAGGAAGCCAGAGAAAGAAGGTAATTCTATGAAGGACATGAATACTAGAGGCCTCGACATGATTCCGAGTTTAGTCCAATGTAATAGTACAGTCCTCCTAAAGGCATAGCCTTGGTGGTTCTATACAAGTGACAATTGTAAAGTCCACACAAGGTTAAGATGAAAAGGCAGAACTCTTATTGTTGGTCTTGCCCATATCGTGCTGCATGCCTCAGTGAATTTTTTCATAAATAAATATTCAAACTAATGAAGCAATGGCCTATTAGAAGGTTTGTTAGAAACTTAGTTTAACTGGCTTCACTTAGCAATGGTATTTCAGTTATATAATCATTTCATTACTTTCTACTTATTAACAATATTATATACCATTGAAAATAATCCAGGTATCTGATTATTTAAGGGTGAAATATACATTGGGTTACTAGTTGAAATCTCCTAAATTACGAAGAGGGAAACAGACACTCAAGGAGTTTAAGTGACTCTCCCAATGTCACAAGTAGTTACAATGGGCAATGCTTGGCCGGGTGCAGTGGCTCACGCCTGTAATCCCAACACTTTGGGAGACCTAGGTGGGCAGATCACGAGGTCAGGCGTTCGAGACCAGCCTGGCCAACATAGTGAAACCCCGTCTCTACTGAAAATACAAAAATTAGCCAGATGTGGTGGTAGGTTCCTGTAATCCTAGCTACTTGGGAGGCTGAGGCAGGAGAATTGTTTGAACCCGGAAAGCAGAGGTTTCAGTGAGCTGAGATCATCCCACTGCACTCCAGTCTGGGTGACAGAGCAAGACTGTCTCGAAAAACAAACAAACAAAAAAAATGGGCAGTACTAAGAATTGACTTTTTAATTTGTTTATATATGAATACTTTTATCTTTTGATGATCAATATGTCTGATAATTCACTATCCAGCTAGCAACTATTTAAGAATGTATCTTTATGTACTTGCACAGTTTAGGTTGAGAACACTTTAAATGTTTTAGTTTAGAGCTCTTTTAAAGATTTTTGGTTTTGTTAAAAGGACTTTATTGCATAGCAGCAGTCTATATAGTTCAGTTTACAGAGGCATAAGGACATTAAATAATGATTGTTCACTCCCTTTCAATGCCAAATTGGAAACATTACAGGTACATCCTGAAGGTCTTCAGAATGTTCCTCTGTGGTATATCTTGGACAAGTTGAAAGAGGTTTATGAAAACCAAAGGACAGGATGGGAAGAGAGTTAAATACAACCAAGTAATTATTGTGGAGCTGGATAAAATAAAAAAGGAACTAAAATTCCAAAGAATATTAGACACAAGGCAGAAGGAATTGCTGCTGGGTTAAACATGAAGATATTATAGACCGTGCATCTCTGGAAGGCAAATAAGAAAATAACAACAATAACAATAATAATTTATAGGGTTTTTTTTTTAACGGAATGGGCATTATGCCAATTGGATCAACTCCAATAGGCAGAATTAGAATTAACTCAATTCAGTAGCTGGAAGATAATTTAATTCCACTAGAAAAAAGAACTTTCTAACAGAGCTTTCAGATAGGAAATGGGAATTGTTGTTTAATAGGTTTAGATTTTCAGTTTTGGAAGATGAAAAATTTCCGAAGATTGCACAACAATGCAAATATACTTAATGCTACTGAAATTTACACTTAAAAGTCACTAAGATGATACACTTTTTGCTATGTATATTTATCACAATTTTTAAAATTTAAATTTAAAGTACCATCCTGTAAGGTAATGACCACCCATTTTTGTAAGTACTCCGACTGGGAACACAATATAGCATTTTTGTTATGGAGGGAAACTATTACATTAAATAGAAGGTTGAATCAGACATTGGGAAATCCTTTCTAACTTCAGGAGGTTAGAATTTTAGCATCAACTTTCTGTTTTGAAGCTACGTTTATTTTATCAAATCCTCAAAGAAGTAAGTAAGTAACCAAAGAAGACTGACAGTTACAGATTAACAATTATCCGAAGAGGCAAAAATTCAATTCAATAAAAATATTAAACACACATTGTATCAATTTCCTAAGACTCCCATAACAAAATACCGCAGAGTGGATGACATAACAGAAATACATTGTCTCACAGTACTGGAGGCTAACATAAAAAACTCAAGCTGTTGACCAAGTTATGATCTTTCTGAAACTTGTAGGGATCCTTCCTTGCCTCCTCCTAACTTCTGGTGGTTTTCTGACAATCTTTTACATTCCTTGGCTTGTAGCTGCATAACTCCAATCTCTGCCGTTATCATCTCTATGTGTTCTCTCCATGTCTCTATGTTTTCATACAGTCATCTTTTTTATAAGTACAACAGTCATATTTTATTAGGGTCCACCCTACTCCAGTGTAATCTTATCTTAACTAATTACATTTGCAAAGAAATAATATAACAGAACACTTCTTAAACGTGAGAAAGACATAAACATCCAGGTACAAAAAGGTCTTAGAACACCTAACAGATTCAACCCAAATAAGACTATTCCCAAGCACATAATAATCAAAAGTCGAGGGCAAAGAGAAGATCCTAAAAAACAGCAAGAGCTAAGAAGCAAATAACATGTGAAAGAACACCAGTTCATCTGACAACAGACTTCTCAACAGAAACCATACAGGCCAGGAGGGAGTGGAATGACATTTTCAAAGTGCTCAAAGAACAAATTAGACTCCAAGAATATTTTATCCAGCAAAATTATAATGCAGTGATGCTATTTTCAAATAAGGTCTCATTCTGAGATACTGTGGGTTAGGACCCCAACATATAATTTTTGTGTGTGTAGGGAGACACAATTTAACCCACAAGATAAACTATGCAAGATATTGTCCAGACTAAAATGATTACTAGATGATCTTCTTATGATAAATGAAAGTTTTGCCTTATTCTCCACTGAAGCCCTAGTACCTGACCCAAGCTATCAATTAAGAAATATTTGTTGAGGCCAGGCGTGGTGGCTCACGCTTGTAATCCCAGCATTTTGGGAGGCCAACGCAGGCAGATCACCTGAAGTCAGCAGTTCAAGACAAGCCTGGCCAACACGGTGAAACCCTGTCTCCGCTAAAAATACAAAACTCAGCCAAGCATGGTGGTGCATGCCTGTAATCCCAGCTACTTGCGAGGCTGAGGCAGGAGAATTGCTTGAACCTGGGAGACGGAGGTTGCAGTGAGCTGAGATCACACCATTGCACTCTAGCATGGGCAACAAAAGCGAAACTCCATCTCAAAACAATAAGAAGAAGAAGAAGAAAAGAAAAGAAAGAAATATTTGTTGAATAAGAGAAAAGTTAAATGTGACTATGAGCTCATGTTGAAATAATAAGGTTAGCATGTCCTTTGGAAACCTAAGAGCATAGCCCCAACAAGAAGTTGCAGAACTAATTTAGTTTATAAATCACTAGCATCGCTTGCCTTTTCTTCAGCTGTGAGACCTGGACCTACAACAGATAACAATTTCAGGATCATTAGCATTCTCTTAATGCCACTTTCTATGGAAAGACGAGCTGTAATGGATGTCTGCAAAATAGCTCATTTCAGCAGTTAGGAGTTCAGATCACACCACACAGCTCCTCAAGATGTTACTGAGAATTTCAAAGAAAAACAACAGCAGGGTAGTGTGACAGTTATTGTGTAAGTAATCCCAAGTGAGGTCATTGCAAACAAGAGAGATTGAGGAAAGGCTTTCTATGAGTGACTGATTAACATTTTCAAATAACTTGATGTGATTGTGGAAAACAGTGACAGACAAATCAAAATGACATCCAACTATAAAGAAAATTCTTGGGCCAGGTGTGGTGGCTCACACCTGTAATCCCAAACTTTGGGAGACCAAGGGAGGTGGATCACCTGATGTCAGGAGTTCAAGACCAGCCTGGCCAACATGGTGAAACCTCGCCTCTACTAAAAAATACAAAAATTAGCTGGGCATGGTGGCAGGTGCCTGCAATCCCAGCTACTCAGGAGGCTGAGGCAGGAGAATTGCTTGAACCCAGAAGGCACAGGTTGCAGTGAGCGAAGATCACGCCACTGCACTCCAGCCTGGGTGACAGAGTGAGACTCTGTCTCAAAAGAAAAGAAAAGAAAAGAAAAGAAAAGAAAAGAAAAGAAAGAAAGAGAAAGAAGAAAAAAAGAAAGAAAGAAAGAGAGAGAGAGAGAGAAAGAAAGAAAGAAAGAAAGAAAGAAAGAAAGAAAGAAAGAAAGAAAGAAAGAAAGAAAGAAAGAAAGAAAGAAAATGCTTTAGCCACAGCTCAGAGTAAATGATAGCAAGATACTAAAATTGCAGCTACCAGAATAAAGTAAATGACAAATGTCAACTGTACATGATGTAGAGGTGACAGTTGTACTTTAGCCTCATCCACACACAGAAATACTATTGTCACCATTAGTACTTTATCAAGAAGAAAATAATAACACATTTAGAAAAATATGCCTCAGACATTTCTACAAGTACAAATCTTAAAAGATTTTTATTTCCACATATGCCTAACAAATTGTGGGCATTCACTCAATCTAACAGAGGTTGACAGCCCAGTTTCTCAAAATAAGATTCATGCTTTATGTAAGTTTTATGTATATGCTTGATCCAAGTAAAGTTAAATATGACAGAAGAAAATCATATTTTACCCAACCATCAAGGTGGACTGGAATAAAAGAACCTAAACTGGTATGTCAAGAATAGTCAAGAGAGACCCGTCATACTAACCTAGCTGCCTTAGCCTGGCACTGAGGATTTTGATTTTCTTCATGTCAGAAGTGAGAGACAGCAGCAGGCTGGTCAGTGCCTCACCCTTGTTGTGTGCAGAGCAGAAGAGATTGTCCTAGATGTGTCGGTTTGCAATCACACCTCATGAAAAATACCGCACCATCCTCCAGATATCCGTCTAGATATATATAGACAGGGTCTTGCTCTGTCCCCCAGGCTGGAGTGCAATGGCTCCATCATGGCTCACTGCATCCTTGAACTCCTGGGCATAAGCAATTCCTACTGCTTCAGCCTCCTGAGTAGCTGGGACTACAGGCAACAGATATTTTGAAGAGTCACTCCATTCTTCATATTTGCAAATTAGGAACCTTGAGATATTTTCCCCCTCCTACATAATATACATTCACCAAACACAAGAATATTCTAGGCATACATGTATAATACATGCATGATCTTAATGACTTTCAAGCACTTTTCCAGGACATATTCACATTCAAAATGTTTTTAGATCCCAAAAGAAATAAATGTCAATTTAAAGTACAAACAGCAATGAGACATCTAAAAGTTAAGCATGTCCTCACATCATTTTCTTCATTATATCAGATCATTAAAGTCTTCAAAATTGTCCATTATAGGGGCATTTTAGTTTAGTGTTACTTATTAAAAATGGATTAAAATAAAATTATAAGATAGTACTTTGCACAATTAGCCTTAGCACAACATCCAATGCAAATAACAATTACTGATAAATACCTAAAGCAAATACTCAAATCAAAATAAACATAATTCTTTTTATTTTGTATTGAAGTTTAACTGACATTGACATAAACAAGAACACATACCTAAAAGCGTACCATCAGAAAGATGTTGACATATGGATACATCCTTAAAACTGTCACTACCATCAAAATAATGAACATATCCTTTGCCCCCAAAAGTTTCCTCGTGCCCTATTGCTACCTTTCCCTCAAGTTTCTGCCTCGTCTTCCCCAGATAAACATTGACTTGCTTTTCACTACAATAGATTAGTTTACAGTTTCTAGAATTTTATATAAATAAAATCATACAATATGTACTCTTTTGTTTTAGTCTGGCTTCCTTCCCTCAGTACAATTATTTTCTGTATCATCTATTTTGTTGCATGTAAGAATAGATCATCCCTGTTTTATTCCTGAGCAGTATTCTATGGCATAGATATACTACAAATTATCCATTCCTCTGTGGAATTTTGGATTCTTTCCAGATTTTGGCTGTTACAAATAAAGCTGTGCTAAACATCTACAAGTATTTGTATGGACATATTTTTTTTGTGAGGGAAGGCCAATGTCTAGAGTAGAACGATTGAATCATATGTAGGTATATGCCAGGCTCTTTTCCAAAATATTCATTGTGCTATTTTACATCCCCACTAGCAGAGTGTGAAAGTCCACTTCCTCTCCATTCTCATTAACACTTAGTATGGTCAGTGTTTCTCATCTCCGCCATCCTAATAAACGTTTAATGGTATTTCATTTTGGTTTAAGTTGCATTTATGTAATGACTAATGATGTTAAGCATCTTTTCATATGCCTATTTCCCATTGTATATCTTATTAGGTAAAGGGGATGTTAAAATATTTGTCCATTTTATAGAGGGTCTTTATTTGCTTATTATTAATTATTAAGCTTTGAGCCTTCTTTATATATTCTGGAACAAATCCTTTATCAGGTATATGAATATTTCCAAATATTTTCTCCCAAACCGTGCTTGCTCTTTTATTCGTTTAACAATGTTGTTCAAAAAGCAGAAGTTTTTAATTTTATTTTGGTCATGATTTTGACCACATCTAAGAAATGTTTGCCTTACCCACATTGACAAAGGTTTATTTCTGTTAATTCTTCCAGAAGTTTCATAGTGTTACATTTAGATTATTGATTTTTTTTTTTTTTTTTTTTTTGCATTCAGGTTTGTAGTTTCCTAGCACCATTTGTTGAAAATATTAACTTTCCTGAGAATCACCTTTGCACTTCTGTCAAAAATCAGTTTTTCCTAGTATTTTCTTTTCTTTAATTTTCTAGAAGAGGCCAAGAATTCACCAGTGAAGTCATCTGGACCTGGAATTATGTTTGTAAAATGGTTTTTAACTACAAACCATTTTTTTTTAACAGAGCTATTTAGGTCAACTATATCTTTTTAAACAAACTTCAATAGTTTATCTCTTTCATAGGCATATAAGCTATCAAATTATCTACAAAAATTTGTTCATAATAATTCTTATTATCTTTTCAATATGTGTAGAATCTTTAGTTATATTATTCCGTATATGGGCAATTTCTGATTTCTTGCTTTGCTTTCTAATCAATCTGGCCAGAGATTTATCAATTTCATAAATGTTTCCAAAGAAGGAGCATTTGATTTCATCATACTTTTTATTGTGTTTTTGTTTTCTATCTCACTGATTGCTACTCTGATAGTATTCTGTTTCTTCCACAATAGCAGGAAATTGCTCCTTTTCTTACTAGTTTCTTAAAATGGAAACTGAGGTAACTGATTTGAGAATTTTTTCAAATAAATATATTTAACACTATAAATTATCGTTTATGGGAACTCACAAATTTTGATATATTTGTGTTTAATTCTCACTAAGCTCAAAATACTTTCTAATTTCCTTTTGTATTTATATTTTACTCTTGAGTTATTTCGAAGTATATTAGCTTCCAAATATTTAGGAATTTTCCAGTGACCTTTCTGTTACTGATTTCTAATTTAATTCCACTATGATTTTAAAATACGCTTTGTATGGTTTGATGATATTTTTAAATTTATTAAGACTTATTTTATGGCCCAGAACATGGTCTATCTTGGTAAATGTTTCACATACATATGAAAATGATGTGTATTCTGCTGTTGTAAGTGGCTGTGTTCTAAAAATGTCAATTATGTCGATTTGGTTGTCAGTATTGTTCACCTCTAAATCCTTACTGATGTTTCTCTAGTTGTTCTATCAATTATTGAAAGGTATTAAAATCTCTGAATATAACTGACTATGTGTTTATCTCACCTTTCAGTTCTATCAATTTTTCCTTCATATTTTTGAAACTCTGCTATTAAGTGCCTGATTGTTTAGGATTGTGTATACTCTTGACTAAATAACCCCTTTATTATTATGAAGCTATATCCTTTATTTATGCTAACATTCTTTGCTCTGAAATCTAATCTTTCTGATAATAATATAGCTACTATCTTTTTATTAGTATTAGCATGGTATATATTTTCCTATCCCTTTTTTATTGCATGGATGTTAACATTTTAATGTTCCTCCTTTGAAACTGTTTTGCATGTATAATCATATTTTCTTACAAATTGAGTTCCAAATTATGTACCTGTCTTTCATTTAACATACTTAAAGTTTTTAAAACATACACACAGTTTTGTTTCCTATTTTGTTTACTAAACATTGTGTTTGATCTATATTTTTCTTTTCTTTTCTTTCTTTTTTTTTTTTTTTTTTTTTTTTTTTTTTGAGACAGAATCTCCCTCTGTCACCCAGGTTGGAGTGCAGTGGCTTCATCTGGGCTCACTGCAGCCTCCGCCTCCCAGCTCCAGTGATTCTCCTGCCTCAGCCTCCTAAGTAACTGGGATTATAGGCACGTGCCACCACACCCAGCTAACTTTTGTATTTTTAGTAGACACGGGGTTTCACCATGTTGGCCAGGCTTGTCTTGAACTCCTGACCTCAGCCTCAGCCCACCTCGGCCTCCCAAAGTGCTGGGATTAGAGGAGTCAGCCACCACGCCCGGCCATACTTTTACTTTTAACCTACTTGTGTTTTTACCTTTAATGTATTTGGATCATCAGCTGAGTTTGTTAAATGCTTTGTAATTCAGAGACTTTGTTTTAAGTTACTTGCATAAATAAGAGTCAACCTAAGATTTACAAGACAGTACTTTGCATATATTATTTAATAGAATATCACATGCAAATAACAATTACTGATAATAAATTAAATACCCAGAGTAAATAGTCACATCAAAATAAAAAATATAATTTTATGTTAGTTTAAAGCAGAACTGATTAACCTAAATGTGTTTAAAATATCTTATTGAATATTGATATTTTTTAAATTATTTGCTAAATTAGATTCATCAGTCTTGTTTAAGAAGAAAGTAAATGAGTAGTCTGATATAATGTATATTTTGTAACTCTGAACAAGAAGTAGACAAGTGAATCTAATATATTTGATTGTGTATGTTATTTTTTCTATCCTTGCCTACAAATATATATAATATGTTTGTCTATAGGTATAAAATAATATGTATATATTATATATGCATATAATACACATATGAATATATATAATACATCTATATTATATATATGCACATATATAATACATACATTACATTATATGTGTATATATAATACATATATGTATCATATATGTATTTTATAGACAAAATATTAAGCATGTATCAGTGATTAGCAATGTTAATAGTAGTTTAAATCAGTATCTTCATTCTGAAATCTAATATATATGTCTATTTGATCCAGAAATTTCACTTCTGGGGTTTTATAATAAGGTAATTACACAGTATATGCACAAATATTTTTCAGTGATGATATTCTTCAAAACAGTATCTTAAGAACTAAATTAAAAATAAATTAAACCTCTAAGAGTAGGTAATTAAATTGTGCTATATCCATACAGTGGAATACTATGCATCTTGTAAACAAATAATATCATAGGAAAGTATTCACAACATACTATTAACCGAATGCAAATTGTATTACAAACAGCATACACAATGATTTAATTTTTAAAATATATATAGTAATGAAAGTTCTGAAACACATGAGATCACCCCCAAAAATAAAATAGGTCCATTAAAATGTTAAAAGTTGTCATCTTGGTTTTATTATCTAAGGTGCTTTGTGTATACAAAAGAAATCTTTTCTTTCCAAAGTTTTACACTGAATATGTAATTATTTTATAACTAGATAAAAAGCATCATTCACAATTAAAAAAGGAAATCCAAGACTTCCCATTACATTAATGAAACATTTATTAGGAAATGATATGCATCATAAATTACACATATATGAAAAAAACATGGCCCCTAGCTTCAAAGTACCTAATAGAAATCGACCCTGACAGACTGTGCTTAGGAGAAACAAACATACATTTTAAACAAAGCTAAAATAGTAAAAACTGAAATCAAACTCCCTTTCTGGTTAATTCACATAAGGCTGCATCCAGCTGCTTTGGAAATATCAAAGACAGTCCACGCATTAACTGCTAATTCAGAAAGCAAACCTTGTAACTCTAATTATGCCTTTTAGAATTTTGTAATGTCTTACTAGTATTTGCCAAGTGGTGCGTTACACATGAATATTGTAATAGCCATCACTCATCATCATTTTTCTCAATGCAATGCATTGAATGTTACAGCCTATATGATCTTAAATTCTAAAAAGCAAACGTTTAAAATGAATTGAATGTACATATATATGCATATGTGTGTGTGTGTGTGTGTGTGTGTGTGTGTGTGTGTGTGTGTGTGTGTGTAAAAATGGAGGAAAGGGGAAATGGGACTTTTGATACTTGCTATGGCTAAGGAATTGTATGAAGCATTTCTGGATTTACAAATATAAATCAGAAAATGACTAAAGATCTAATGAATTTCAAATCTAGAAAAGATAATAAAGTTTTACATAATACAAATTAGAAGTCCCATACTGCAAGCTATAGTACACAGCAGTAAGTTATGAGTCCCCAAAATGTAGGTTCAGAAACAAATAGAGAGCTGTAGGTATTCCTGGAAACAAGAAATATTTCTGGCTTGGTTGATCTAGACAGGTTTCCTGGGTGGAGTGTCATCTGAGCTGCAACTGCAATAAACATCTACTCCCTATGAAGCCAACAGAAACCCTACATAACAAAGGAATGATAAATAATATAGATATATTTTTCTATAGAGGAAACACACAGCATCCACTGTCCTACTGCCTTCCATCCACACAAATAAGAATTTTTCTACACATAACCTTTGAACTCTGACAAAGACTCTCTTCTTGACCAAATCTTAGTTAGGCTCCTCTAAGCCTTCCTTTCTATTACACCTCAATCTTGGCCTCTGTCCTGTCTTTGGTATGCCTAGCCCAGTCTTAGCAAAAATCCTGCCGAGTCAGTTTAGCAAGAATTCCCACACTTTTAGTATATGATCACCCTTGACATCGGATCAAATTCCTTATTCCCCTACCCTTGACATCTGCCCTTGTCCTGCCTTCAGCAAAAATCCTAGTAATTCAGTTTAGCAAGAATTCTTATACTCTTGATGTCTTATCTTATTAATTTCCATCCACTGAGCCCCTCGTTCTGCTTGTTGGCTATCAGTCTTCAGCTGTCTTTGTTGTACTTGAAGTTGAGTTTGATCTCTCCCCCCAGTTGCAATATTGCAATAGTCTTGAATAAAGTCTCCCTCGTCATTTTAAAAAGCATTAGAATAATATTTTTTAACAACTCTGAGGGCCAAGATGATGAATCCAGTCGAAATGGGTACTCCTTGATTTTTCCAATATATGTTAATACTATTTAAAAGTTGTAATTCAACTTTATGTAAATCAAGTTCTATAAATTTGCCAGGAAAACTGTTTAGTTACTCAAGAGGTGTTTATTTAAAACCTATCCATAAGAACAGTGAAGGGTCTTAAGAGTTTATCAAGTTAGGCTGCCAGTTTTGTGGATGCTGGCAAAAGACCTGAGACTCCTGGGATTAAAACAGAGGACATTTACTACTTAAGGCACAGCAAACAGCATGACCATCAGAATATTTGTAGCAATTCCCTTTTCCTCCCAAGTCTCGTGGGGTGATGTGAATAGACTCAGATGAATGTTACAGATGTAGTGAGGAAGTGAGTTGCATAACAAGAAACTCTGAGCTTGAAGAAAATGAATCTTTTATAATGTACAGCAAGTATGCCTCCTCTTTCCTCTGGAGGAAGACAATTTTTCACTATTCAGATATCCTTGTAAAGACGTCTAGGACAAAGATCCATTAGGGCCTCACCCACAAAATGTTTAGAAAAGTCGAGACACCTGTGGAGAATTGTCTCTCAATGCCACTTTGTGCCTACTATTATAGGAATCCTGTTAAGTGTGTAAGAAGAAGGTAATTTATCAGTGTGCATTTTCTTGCCTGATTTTCGCAAAGCCTGAAATACACTTACACATGACACTGATTTGTGACTTAACCAAAGAATATCAGATAACAGTCCCTTTTAACGTAAATTCTTGATCGTTTGTGAGATGAAGAGAGACAAGAGGAAGCATCTTTCTATTTCTTTCTATCAGCTCCAGTTCTGCTCTTCACCTGAAGGTATCTCTGCTCTTCATCTTAAGTAATGGCAAACTTCTCCAGAACTTTCCCCTCGCTTCATCTACTATGTAAGCGGGATAAAGAAAATATCAACTTCTATGCTAGACATTGTAATGGGTGCTCTTTCTTCCTCTTTCTTTCTCGTGAGCCTAACCACTCTTCAGCACCAAACCCTATATTCAGCATAAAAACCTGGATGTCCTGAAGAAGCTTAAATTTAGCAAAAGGAAAAATCATTCCCTCAATTCCACAACACAAAACATCTAACTCAAGCAGATTTGAATTTTTCAGTAGACAGTGAGGAACAACCAAAGTTTAACCATTCAGAACCTTTCTTTCTGGTTTGCAAACATTCTCACCAACGAGACCCGAACAGTAAACCTGCAAGTAACTTGTCCTCTCTCGTGCTCTCACTCTCATTCCACCTCTCGGTCTCTTCCTCTCTCCCTCTCATTCTCTTTCCTTTATATGGTAATAAATGCATCAATGAGATCTCCAGAAATCCATCTGTCTTCATTTTCTCGATATACAGAAGCAAACAACCCCTCAAATACAACTTAAATGTTACATTTTAAATCTGAATGAATTTAGAAAAGCAGCCTCATATATCATAAACTTTATAAACAGAAGGGCTTGATGTGTTAAGGCCTATTGCAAACTTTTGCCTTCCATTTCTTTTAGTCTATTTTCCAAGTCTTGGATAAAATATATTTTTCAAAAATTGAATTTAGGTAAGTTTGTCTAACAATACTGAAGTAATTTTTAAAAGGCAGACTGTTATCCAAAGTCACCACTTAACTTTTTAAATCAAATTGAACTACTTCATTTGTAGCTTTAGCAGTGTTGAGAAATATCTGTATATTTCATAACGTATTTTAAAACTTCAAAAGATTATGTAAATGCTTTTCTTTAAATGTATGTTTTTTCCTTTGCCTGCCTTTAGTCATTGTAAAGGGATTATTTCTAGATAACATGTCTGATCTTCTGGATATTATTTCCCTTTTACATTGGTTTCTGAGAATTACAATGAGGTTGGCTGTCAAGTTTACAAGATTTTAGCCATCACATATGCTCTTCATGCTCTTCACTAAAAATAAAAACCTATTTTCTCTGCCCCAAGCATCATAAGTGATGTTTCAAAATAAACTCTAATTACGCAAATTCTGAATCAGTCCAGTGATGTTTTAAAATAAATTCTAATTACATAAATTCTGAATTAGTCCTAAGGTAATAGATTGAAAGGATATAGAACACAGTGTCTTTTACAGGAAGCATCAGGAACACAGGGGATGGGAAAGATTTGCCATAGTTTATCCTTCTCAAATGCATATATTTTCAAATGCTCCTGTCATGTACTACCAGGCTTCAGGTATTTAACAGGAAACTAGGCCCATCCCAAAAGTAGAAATACAATTTTCAGGTGGGAGAAAAAGCAAGGCAGATATAACAGGTGTCTAATTAAGAAAGATTACAGTTGATCTAAATTGTGAACAGGTTTGAAAATCCTGGGGCTCCTTAAAAGTTTGGAGAGGTTGTGGGGCTTAGTGAATAAGAGCCTGAGCGCTGAAATCAGAGAGCAGTGCGCTTGACTTTCAACTCATTCTGCTATTTATTTGGAACACTGGAAATTTACTTAATATGTATTAAACTTATCTTTTCCTATGCAAAATGGAGATGGTAATACCCACTAAATAAGACTACTGATAGGATTTATTAAAATAATACATAAAATACATATTACAGCATTTCAGAAATGTTAGCTACTAAAACCTTGATGAAGACCGTAATGAAACAATGATAATCATGACGAGGTTGTGGTGCAGGCAACCCAAGGCCTTGTCTGCGGAGCACTAAACCAGGAAGGCTGATATTTGGCTTCCAAGAATCTATAAGTCTTTTGGCTCTTTAACCAGAGTTTTGTTTTTCACTTACCTTAATCAAAATAGGTTCTATGTGAAAATGAATCCCAAATCAGATGTATTGGGTTTTATTTTTTACATATGTCACCCGAAAGTAGAGTTCATGTGGTCTATCAATAATTCGATTTCCAGGAATTTCTTCTAAGGAAATAATGAAAGAGATTCACAAAGAATTATGCTCAAGAATATTAACTTAATGACTTTTAATGCTTTAAAACAATGTAAATATACAAAATATGAGATTGTTAATAAATTATAGGGTATATAAATATATGGACACATGTTGAAGTTGTTAAGTGTTACATTCTTGAAAAATAATACAACTTGTTAGGATAAAACTTCTTAAAGAAAGAAAAATACAAAACAATTTGGACAAACTGAGCCACATTTATTAGTACATTTTTAGCCACAAATATACACATGAATGTATATATCATTAGTAGTGATTTTTTAAAAATATATGGCTTTTGTGGTGAATAGTGATTTTATTTTCTTCTTTATATTTTTAAAAATTCTAAAATGAAAAAGCATTACCTTTGTATCAAAAAATTATATTCTGGGTTTGCCTACTGTCCTTCTACGTATATGAAATAAAATGCTCTGGGACACAAAGAAAAATGTTTTATGAGACCTTTCTAGACTGGAAATGTTTGATTTGGTTAACCTGTTTTCTTGGATAAGTCAGTGCTACGCTGGATTGTAAATAAACTAAAACATTTATTTTAAAAATTAAATCACTTCACTTAGAAAACTATAAATTCCTTCTACCAATAAATTTCCTAGTTAGGTTCATAATGATATATCCATAACTCTCTTATAGCCATCAAACCAAGGACATTGCAAGATTCTCATATCTAGTGTAAAAGGGGAAAAGCAATAACAAAACTGGTTTTCCTTTCTTCCTATAGGGGAATTATTATAAGTGTAAACACTAATTGGGGAATAATAATAATAGATACTAGCAAGAGTTTCATTTATTGAATACTTAGCACAGTACATAGCCCTGTTTTAAGATGTTCTGTTTTATTTTCAGACTTTATGTCTTTTATTTTCTTAACTATATAAGCTAGAAATTTATTATCATTACCATTCAACAGATGAGAACACTAAGACTCAGAGAGATTAATATATTGTAGGTGACACAACTAATAAACAGCAGAGTTAAATTTTGGACCCAGGTCTTTCTGACACTAAAATCCATTTTCCATAAACAATATTGTTTCCCTAACCTTTAATTTCTTTACTTCACAATTATCCCTCACCATTCAGAATGTTTCTGGGCAACCAAATTTTAATGTACCCGTTACTTCTCTGTTATAACAATCTATAAGCCTAATCAAGAAATTTGGAAAAGATCATCATTCTTCTCCTACTGTGTTAGTTTATAAGGGCTGCCATAACAAACTAGCATGAACTGAATGGCTTAAACAACAGAAATGTATCCTCTCCCAATTCTACAGATTAGAAGTCCAGGATCAAGGTGTTGGCAGGCCCATGCTCTCTCTGAAAGCTCTAGGCAAGGATCTGTTACAGGCCTCTCTCCTAAGCTTCTTGGCTAGGGGTGTGCCTTAGCTCGTGGAAGTATAACTCCAGCTTTCACACAGTGTTCTTCCTGTGCATGTGTTCCTTTTTATAAGGACACAACTCATGTTGGATAGGGGTCCACTCTACTCAAGTAGGACTTTAACTATTTATATGCATGACAACCCTATTTCAAAATAAGGTTACATCCTGAGTCATTAGAGATTAGCACTTCAACATTTGAATTTTGAGGAAACACGTTTCAACCCATAACACCCACCGTGACTATATCCCTCTTCTACTCTGCCAAACATTCTTCAACCCCAGCCACCAGGGTTATTAACTGGGGGACCCTCAAGAGATTCATGAATATAAGTGAATTTCAGTTCATTGGCTTTCTTTGTAATTCTATGTTTGAAATTTCATTGATTTTAAAGAGCATTTCAGGAACAGATACTTCTAAGAGGCCTCAGTAGACTGCCAAAGGGATAAATGCCCTTCCTCCCAAAATTAAGAACCGTATTATATCGTGTGACACATAACAAAAAAATTCAACATTTGTATCTCCATGGTTCTCAAAATTAGTTGGCCTAAATATTACCTAGAAAGCTGTACTTAACTCTGATAATTACTTCATGGAGGCAAAATTATTTAGTGTTGTACCTTTTGGGGCCTATTAAGCCTTGTTGTCCAAATTATCAATACCACCATCCTAATCCAACCAAAATGTTAGCAGTACCCTAAAGTGCTTACTCTGATTGTACTTAAAGTGCTATTTTTAAATAGAGACCATTAGGGATGGGCCACATTTTATAGTTTGTATTTTTCACAGTGCTTAGTGTTAGAACTTAGAAATATTATGTAATAAAATGTTAATGATATTTATTAAATTAATAGATTAATAGATGGATTGATATATTTTGGAAATGTTCCTTTTTATGCCATCTATAATGTCTACCTGCCCCATGTGTTGATTTATGCTCTGAAAGTGGGAAGCTGGTTCACCATGCCATGAGATCACTGATTGTCTATACTAAGATTTCTGTACTACAGTTCATAGGTTACTCTGTCATGTTCAGATGATTTGTTCCACTTCTAATTAAGAAATTTCTCTGATTAGCCTATTAATAGAAATATTTTTATTTAGTCCCATAAAGTTAATGACAGAGTAGTTAAGTGTTGAGACTTTGAAGCCAGTCTACCTATGTTCAAATTCCAGATCTAATCTGAATTTGTTACAAATTATATAATCTCCCTGGAATTCAATCTGCTTACTCATAAAATGAGTATGACAATATGCTCACCTCTTTATTCTAAGAATTATTTGACTTAATTCATGAAGCACACTTAAGTCAGCATCTTACAGCACATAGTAAGACTCTATGATTGACAATTACTTATAATTAAAGAAAATACCTGTAGTGAGAATACATAAATATATGTATGAAAGCGGTCATCAATACCTGAATTAGCTCTCTTTATCCAAATGAGTTAGAAAATATTAACACAGTTTGTAAGAGAACAAATGATATATATATATATGAAGGAAAGATATTAATACCTCAAAATTTTAAAGTCAAACTTTCTTTTAAATTATTCCTAAGAAGAAACATAGTGATGCTTTTTAGAGTTACTTCCTCATAGAATAATACAATATTGGATATATCCATTTGCCATGCAAAAATTGGCCTTTCCTAATAACAGTTGCACTGTTACATTGAAAATCATCTGCCTTTCTTGAGGGAAAAAACTATCTAAAATACATGAAGAATCAATTAAGATCTAGTATTTTTAAAAAAGGTAATTCTTGTGAATTTCCTAATATCAAATATGCTTATAACAATGCAGTAACATTACCAAAGAGTTGTGGTGTGCCCATTCCCAGAGCTTTAAGGACAGGTCTCACAAACATTGCCTGGAGCAGTTAAAGTTCAGACTGCAAAAATATAGACAGACTTGAAAAGTACTAGAAGCTTCTGTGATTAATCAACCCAGAATTACAGATTATAGCTCAATTTTTTACTTTTTTTTACTGACCTGACCAACTATTTGTGTAAACACAAGAAAATCTTGACACTGGGGAGTCTTTAATTCAACAGATCATTTCAACATGCACTCATTAATTGTTTCTTATGCACAAAGCACTCAGCTACACATTGAGTATATACCTATCCTTGAGGAATATTCAGTCTATAACTAGGAATACAGTAAAGTAACCAGGGAATCAAAACATGTCAGGACAAATGTCATGATTATGGTAAGCAGAAAGTGCTATAGAAGGACCTAGGATGCAAAACATCTAACCTAGGTGTCAGTGGTCTAAGACTACTTTCTGGAAGAAGTCATACTTGAACTGAGGCCACTAGAGCAGCTAGTAGTTAATATAGGGAAGTGCAGGCTGGGAGGTATAGAATGAGAGATTATTCCAGTAGGACATATTTGTTGGCCCAAGTCTCCAGACAAGAGGGTGATCGTTTGAAAAATGTGCAAGGAGTATAGATTGAGGGAAGAAGTATAAAGAGATGAGCCTAGGGAGGTAAGCAGGAAGAGGCAGGTTCATGAAGGGCCTGGTAATCCATGCTACACATTTTTAACTTTATCCTAAGGGTATATATGAAGCCATTGTGGGTTCTCCCTAAAGAAGTACCACACAAGAGTCTAGTCTAGGTCAGATTAGAGCTAGAGAAAGAGCATTTTATCCTTTTCTCAGCTTCTTTACTTCTTTATGTTAAATGACTTGGGAGATTGAGAAAAAACTGCTGAATATCTTCTTCATAAAGATTTTTATCATCCAAGGGGACCATATAATTTATCATTCACACATAGTTATACCAGAATAATAAGTGTAAACTGAAACGTATGGTCACCCTAAATTTAAATCTCTTCACAAATTTAAGTCCTCCTCTAGCCTATTTTTTTCAATCCTATTTAAAATGCAGAAATAAAAACAAGACTTTTGAAAAATCAGCAAGAATGTGTTCACTGGTAAGGCTAGAGGATTAGCAGGCTCTTCATAAGTAATTGTATCCCTTTTGCTTTTCTGGATATAACCCTGTGTTGCTGACTCATTTATAGTTTGTACCTTATTGCAATTCCTAAGTATTTTTATGGTATACTTGTGCTTTGAAAGTCTTTGCTTATTTTGTAGTTATTCTGCCTAAGAATTTTCCAACCATAATGTATCTTGGTTTCAATAGATCATTTCTCTAACATATAGAGATCACTTTCAATTATTCCCATCTTTAAGCTGTTAGTCACAGAATTATCAGCCATTAGGTCATAAAAGACAGGAACTATGCCTCCCTAGATGTAATAAGGTATGTATCTGAGTACTTTCTAGATGAAAGAACCAAATTACGTTATTTTTGTTGTTGTTTCTCTCAATTCTATAATATATATAGATGGTGTTACCACCACATTACTGAAAAAGGAAATGAAGAATTGGAGGTTGGTCAAAGAACTGAAATTTTTATTCATTCCCAGATTGTGCCTAATTACTTATTATTAGCTACCAAATGAAATTATACTTGGATATGATTTCTTTTATCTTAATAAAAATAGTATTATAACAATATACATACTGTTCAATGCAAAAATAATTTAAAACAAAACGTTTTTAAGTTATCAAAAGTTTCTAAAGACAAAGAATTATTTACTTATAAATTAAAATGTTACATTGACCTCAAGGTAGAAGTTAGGTTAGCAGAAATGAGCTTTGTCGCAAAAAATATATATTCAGGATACAAACTATAAAAATCACATTGGGAATAAAGCATAATTCTCAAGTTTATTTTTATTTCTAAACACAGAAATATTATTGAAATTATAAATTAAAGCATAGCTGACATATTTGTATTTATTGACCCACAAATAAAATCCCTTAGAGCTTTTTTTCATATTGAATTTCAGGATTCTGGCTAATTAGTTGCATCTCCCTTAAATGTGTTTTAAGACAGATACAGGAGAAACATCCTTTTTCTGGGTTTTAGGAGATACATAAATATCTAGTTATATATAATTAATTTGGGTTTCTATTTTAAATGTTGCTTACATTCAAAGCCACCTCTGTAAGTCCCTGCACTTCCTTAGAAACATCAGTGATTTCCACTTCATTTCACTTCAACCATCTATGTCTATGTCCACACTCTGAAGTCTGGCATCCCTTGATGTCGAGATAATAAATGCAAACATTCTTCTAAGTTCTGAGGTCTTCTCCTTCCAGCTGTCTGACCTAGTTACCTATACTTTACTCATCATTCAACCGTATAGAGACCTCTGAGTCTTGATTTGCTGATTGCTTTATTGCTTGATAAAGATTTGGATTTTTCTTTTTTATTTTCTTTCCTTTTCTATGTATGTGTGTGTCTGTCTGTCTGTCTAGGCAAACACATACAGTGGGTAGCTCTCTCATAATATTTTATTTATTGCTGTAGACAAAAGCAGTTCCATTGGCACAAGAAATGCCTATCACTTATTCAGCCCAGTGTAAGACTCACAAGGCTGTAGACTGGAGCGTGCACTGCATTTGCAACATGGATGGCAACTCAATCCCAGGAATCAGTGATGGACTGTCACTAGCCCTAAACCCTAGACTCCTCTCATGTCCAATATGAGATCAAGTCACCCCAAATCAGCATGTCAGCACCATTTTGGAAGCCCAATCTCACATAGTTCCCATAAAAGAAGTACAGCATTGGCCAGCAAGAGGATATTGCACATCAAGCAGCTCTCCTGGGAATGGGCCCAGCCACAGAGCTCCTAATTTCCATTAGGCATGACTCCTTAAGTATCTGGTCAATCTCATGAGTTGGATAGAGAATTAGATAAACAGGGATGGAGGTCCATCTCACAGTTCTGGAGGATGACAGGACCAAGTCACCAGCAGATTTTGTATCTGGTGAGTGTTCTGGCTCATAAAACAGATGCCTGTTTGTGCGTCCTCACATGGCAGAAAGATCGCACAAGTTCTTGCAGGCCTCCTTTATAAGGGCCCTAATTCTATTCATGAGGGCAGAGCCCTTGCGACCTAATCAACTTCCAAAGGCCCCACTTCCAAATACCATCACACTGGAGGTTAGATTTTAACATAAAGTTTGGGGAGATACAAACATTCATTACATAGAAATCTCTGTGAATGACTAGGTATAGGAAGGTAGATCTCCCAAAGGCCCCACCTCTTAAAATCATCCCTGGGGGTTAAAATTTCCACACATGAATTTTAGGGGCTCACATTCAGACCATAGCTGGTATTCTGTCCAAACAACATTGCCAGCCCCAGCCAGTCACCAGAGGGTGTCTTAGAAAATTCCAAGGAAGGCACTCCAAAGTGTAATAACACCCAGAGGCACAGGGTCTTGAGCAGGGACCTCATTTCCCTAAGCAAAAGGGAAGTATAGGCTTTTGCGTTCAAAGAGGAAACACTCCAAGACACA
This sequence comes from Rhinopithecus roxellana, assembly GCF_007565055.1. Taxonomy (NCBI): domain Eukaryota; kingdom Metazoa; phylum Chordata; class Mammalia; order Primates; family Cercopithecidae; genus Rhinopithecus; species Rhinopithecus roxellana. The sequence continues at coordinate 5,269,738 of NC_044553.1, forward strand.
GCATGCAGAAAGCAAGGATTCAAAGGGTCCGAGGCAGAAGCTGTCACACTTCTGACCTAGCCTCAGAAATCCCACAGCATCATTTCTGTCTCATGTTTGCAGATACAAGCAAGTCACTGTGGCCAGACCAGAATCAAGGGAAGCAGAATTAGACTCCACCTCTTGATAGAAGTCAAGGTCTAATTTCAGAATAGCATGTAGGATACAAGATATTGATGCAGCCAGCTTTGGAAAACATAATCTGCCATAATCACCATAACTGTGATTCTTCTCCATAGTACTTACAGTGTTTTACTATGATTACTTATTTCCTTTTCTATATTCTCCACCAAATTTTCAAGTAATCTAATGAATAACACCAACACTTGTGCCCTTTACACCCCTGGATTCTGTTGATAGAAGTAGTTAATATGGGAAAATAGAAATAAAATGGCTGAAAACTATGAAGGGGCACCAATAAACAAGTTATGCTTATTGATATGCAATTAATTACATATTTATTAAACTGCAAGAAAATGCATAATAATAAAAGTTGACTCATAAAAGTCAACTTCTGTGGGAGCTGTGTCAAATTCATCAGATAACAATTCAGTCCTTTGCCACAAAGTTTTTGCTTAATATGCAAAACTACTATGCTAGTTCAATACAGCACAACGTGGAGAACACAGAAGATAAAACCTTTGAGTAGAGCAGTATGTATGCCAAAGATGCTATTCCTTCCAAATGCCCATGGACAGAATGAGGAGGCGTCCTGAGAGTAAGGAACTTAGTGCTTTAATAACAAAGGTGAAATTAATAGTTTTAATCTGTTTATCTATTCTCATTCCAGTCTGCTCCAACCCACAATGTCTGGAAGTTTTCATCCTCAGAAAAAGTGAAGTACTTTCAAAGTCTGTCATTTTTTTGCTAATCTTCAGTTGCTGAAAATCATTTTAAATCTATTCCTGTCATTTTGGATTTGCATAAGTGTCTAGAAAGAAAAGTCTAAAAAGGCAACGGCTGATTTAGTGTGAATGAACATGCCATAAAACATTTCAAACCTTACATCATTCATGTAAATCTTTCATGATTTAAAATGTTTGAACTTGCCAATAATGAGTATTCTGGTGTTGGGCTGGATGTAATAGCTAAGGCTGAAAAGGCACTTTCATTAAAATCATACCTCTTGAGGCACATACAAGTTTGGGAGAGGGCAAAAAAACATCTTCACTTCAGTCTGGAATTTGGAATATTAGCCTCAACCTTTGACATACCAGTTGAGGAAAAAGGACATTTCTATAGGGTTTCATTAAGATACCAAGGGCAAATAATGTCTTCACCAATGAGATGGGGGATGGTTTTGATATTCAAATTCTGTCTATAGTCAAATCAATTTAGTAAAGAATGTGTACTTTAGTCAAGTAACTGATTAAAAAAATTACTTACTTACATACTGGGAATTTGGCTTTACTAAATCAGCTACTTATTGTCTTGCAAAGTGAACCCATCACAGACATTCACTTAGGCAGTGGCTTTCAACAGTGAGGTAGAGATTTGACAAATCTCTAGCTGGTTTGTCAACACATGGCACAACAAAAGCACTCTTCACCAAAGTGCCAATTTTTAGCAAACACAAGTCACCTATTAATCTAATTTTAGACCATACCAAAATCTTTAGAATTTCAGTTGTACTTTTCAAAATCCCAAACTTGTAGTGACTTTGAGGCATCACTCTGTTACTTTCACATATTCTGACCTCATCCAGTTGTTACTAAAACTTTTAAAAAGATAAATTCCATGCAAGAGAATAACTGAAAAGAACCTTCCCACTCCCAGAAATTTGACAGATAATAAGAAGGAAATAATCTCTAAAAGATATAATTAAACAATATTCTTAAAGTTGAGGGTGGAGGATAAGAATTTCATTTCCTATTTTTTTTTTTTTTTTTTTTTTTTTTTTTTTTTTTTTTTTTTTTAACGCTAGTGACCTGAGACAGCAACACTCCGTGTTTTCAAGAGTTCTTATTGATGAAAGTTGTTCAGTTCCATTTGGCGAAAGGGCCATTAGCTAATGTCTTAGACCTGTCTACAGAGAATGTGGTTAGCACTTGAGGGCCTGTGCCTAATGAGGCTCATCTTCACCTGTGACAACAGACGAACGTCTCCTACACAGTTTGTATTAGGATTGCAAGGAGAAAACTGCCCAAAACATCTCTTTAGCTTGACAGCCACAAGGACTCCCATTAGAAGTGTATTGTTTTGAATAGAGCATTCTTTTTCTAATATGTTTTTCAGTATAACTGCCATACACATACACTACAAAGAATCTACATTGAGTGATGACTCATCTTGTGAATGTGGAATAATACTTACCCTCTGCCCCTACCACCAGGCCTGCTGTGGACTGTTACCCCAGAGAGGACTTGAATGTTACTATTAGAAGTCATTTCAATGGTGGGCTGTCATGAAAAAAAAAAAAAGTCATGAAACCACACAGCATCTAAGGTGAGCATCCCGAAACATTCACCAATTGTCTAATCCTTTTACTCCATCTCTTGTTGATTCCCCCACATAACTGAATTCTCCATGACCCTTGCCTCAGACCTTCTTCAGAGGATAGTCATGGTTAGGATCCCAAGATATACACTAAGAGCCATCAACGCATAGGTCAATGATTCCTTAGAAAGCAAAAAAGCATTTCAATGCATCTTCCACAATAATACCTTTAGAGTCTCTGGTATAGCAGGTGTGGCAGATGCCCCAGCAGTTTTTATTTCAGCAAGCACCAGAGGTGATCCTGATATAGGTGTTTTGCAGGATACATTTAGAAAACACTAATATTTTACAGAAATGGGAAATAATACTCAAGCATAAAAAATAGAAGTGGAAAGAGTGAAGGATGAGGGACAGAATTCTATGAGGCACCACACTCACTTATAAACTAATCTGTGTTTATTAGTTCATCACTGTTTATTGATTAATAGGATTTCACTATTTGAGGCCAAATGTTTAAAACAGAGTCTATTTGGCCAGGCACAATGGCTCACGTCTGTAATCCCATCACTTTGGGAGACTGAGGCGTGTGGAACACGAGGTCAGGAGATTGAGATCACCCTCGCTGACACGGTGAAACCTCATCTCTACTAAAAATACAAAAAATTAGCCGGGCATGGTGGTGGGCACCTGTAGTCCCAGCTACTTGGGAGGCTGAGGCAGGAGAATGGCGTGAACCCGAGAGGTGGAGCTTGCAATGAGCCAAGATCGCACCACTGCACTCCAGCCGGGGTGCCAGAGTGAGACTCCGTCTCAAAAACAAAACAAAAGCAAAAACAGAATCTATTTGGATAAATTATTTTAATTCAAAATAACTGATGTTAATGAGAAATTTTAGATAATAGTTTATGGAAGATATCTTGGGGAAGATATGCGTTAGCAGGCAGGCTTTACCCTTTCCTCTCCCAAAACATACCACATAAGTGGCTTCCTACTTTCACATGCTTAAGAACAGCTGTTTTTGAGGTCTCCAAGACACAGATCTGACTGACATTCACAGTTCTGTGACCTATTAACTCCAAAACTTTCACTGAGTAATTAAGAAAGTTCTCACAATCTTGTTAGACTTTGGTCCTATGGCACTCATTCCCTGAAGAAAGAATAAGATTATACAGATTAATGTACACCAGGCCTAGCAGATTTGAAGCCAGTAACAAGGCTCTCATTGAAGACTTAGTATGACTAAGTAGAATTATTTGAATTATATGGTATGTAAATTTGTCTTAGGAGACATTTAAACCAGTAATGGAACTGCTTTTTTTTAATTCTTTGGCCATGTGTGTGAATTTTAATTTAGTCTTCTAATACCACCACAGAAGAAATGAAGAACAATGCATATTTCTACTAACACTAGGGTCATTAAGTTATTAATTACATATCCGAAGTATGTTTAAATAGTTGCTAGCTTGCATATGGACAGCAAAGATATAATTCTGTCTAAAATATCTCATAGTACTTAATATGATAGTAGAGCATAATTTGTAATTACTCTTAACATATTCCCTTTATAAAACACAGTCTATCGTGATTGTTTGTTCTTCGATGTTTCAGTTTCAGGAAGAAGACAACGTTTACACTTTCTGAAAAGCACCAGAATCTAACTTTGAACCAGAAAGACCAATATTTTGGCACAAAAATACTGTTAAAATTCATTTTGTTCACCATCTAAAAAGACATGTACACAGTTATTAAAATTGATTTGGCATGGAAATTTTAAAAATTGTTATCTACTCAAACTCTCTGCAGTGATGTTTACCTACTTACCTTTTTCATTGCTATGAATTATCCCAGTGCTTGTTAATCCCACAGTTTTGAACCACATAATTAGCCTGACCCACTTCCTTTGCCCTCTTTAGCTATACTGGAGCATTGAGTCATGCCAATTTTCACTATTATAGTTCGAAGGTACTCCCTAAAATTCAAGTGTCAGAAACTCAATCCCAAGGAAGGGGATATTGGGAAATGGGGCCTTTTAGCATGTGTTTGGCTCTCATGAATGGATTAATGCTACTATAAAAAGGGCTTGGGGTAGCAGATTTCTCTTCTTCTGCCATGTAACAATATGATGGTCCTTCCTTCCAGAGGACTCAGGGTTCCAGGTGCCATGTGGGAAGCAAGAGACCAGGGCCCTAACTTGCTGGCACCTTGATGCTGGACTTCCAAGCCTCCAGACTGTGAGAAATAAATTTCTCTTATTTATACATTACCCAGTTTGCAGTATCTTGCGACAGCAGGCAAAATGGACTAAGACAATCACCTTCTCAAAAGAAGTGCTGATTCACAAATATTCCTAAAGTCCACATTGTGAACCTAGATTTGAAGTATTGACAATCATGATAAAAATACAAACTCCTGGACTGCATCTGGTACTTGACACATTTCAGAGTCATTCACACAACCAGCAATGATTGAGTAGTCACTTAGTCACTAAGAGATCAGTACTGCACTTAGCATTACAGACATCAAAACAAATAAGACACAAGCCCTCCTCAAGGACATGGTCTACTAAAGATTATTGATACTCCAAGATGAAATAAAGTATTAAAGATGCCATGATGAATGTATGTAAGAAACACAGGAACAACAAAGGAAAGAGTAGTGATTCCTACCTAGATGTGGAGAGAACAGCTCCTAAAAATTTACACTAGAGAAAGCAAAATTCTGAATGTTAAAAATAATGACCAATCTTTCGTCTGGTGAACAAAAAGTATGTATCAGTCAGGATTCCAAAAAGAAACAGATGGCATATGTCAAGTAAGTTAGTGAGCAGAGGGTTTATTTACAAAGTTTTTTTTTTTTTTTTTTTTAACTTCTGAGTAATTCAGTTAATTTCTGCATTGGAATGACCAGTTGATACATTTTAAGAGCAAACAATAATTAAATAGTTAATAAGACCAAATACTACCAATGTCAAGTGCTTCACTTACAACACCCTTGCAAAGATAGGTACTCATTCATTCAGTAAATACTCAGTGAACCCCTACCATTTAACAGGCATTGTTTGAGCACTGGAGATACAGCTGTGAACAAAGAAGTCAAGGTTCCTCCCTTCATGGAAATTTGGTGGGAGGAGGCAGATGATAAATAAATAAACAAGGTAATTTTGGCTGGTGGTAAGTATTATTAAAAATAAATAAATAAAAGGGCACACTTGCTTTCTCAGGTCGCTGCTTGGCCTTCTTCCAAGTGTACTTTCCTTCCTTTCTTTCCTTTCCTCACAGTTTTAAAGCTTTTTAAATTAACTTTCACCCCTACTCTGAAACTTGCCTTGGAAAAATTAATAAATACATAAATGCATAAAAGGTTTATATAAGTTAAAGTAGCTGAGTAAAGGTATGAGGGGCTATTTGGGGAAAGATCTCTCTCAAGGGAAGACATTTGAGATAAGACCTGAGTGATGGAAAATAACTTTATTTTAACATTCTGGAGAAGACAAAACTATGGAGATATTGAGTAGAGAATCGTTGTTAAGGGGAAGCGGGAGGGAAGAATGAACAGGAAGAGCACAGGGGTTTTTTAGAGCAGTGAGACCATGCTGTATGACCCTACCATGGTAGATATGTGTCATTATAAATTTGTCTAAACCTGTAGAAAGTACAACAGCCAAAGTGAACCCCACTGTGAACGATGGACTCTGGGTGATAATGACATGTCAGCGTAGGTTCATCAACTGTAACAAATGTGTTACTCTGGTGGGGATGTTGATAACAGGGAGACCATGCATGTGGAGGGGTAGGAGGTATGAGGGAAATCTCTGTACTTTCTGCTCAATTTTGCTGTGAACATAAAACTGCTCAAAATATAAATTCTATTTTAAAATTGTTTTGAAATATGATCATCTAGCTCACAAGAGAACTCAATTAAATTACCTGTGATTCAAGTTAAAAACACACATTAAAATCCTAAGGTATCACTTATGTTATGAGAATTGCTTCTGGTTAACCTGTTGTAATCTGGAGTCTCTAAAATGCACTCATTTGAATTTCGACATAACATCTGAATTAGGTGATTACATTCGGAAAAACTGTGATTGCTACATTTTTAAGCTAAGAATCATGTTGGGGTATGGATTGGAAGAGGATGGATATGGAATGAAAAGATGTGAAAGGTAGGAAATTAGAGGGTATTAAGTAATTGAAACTCATCTGAGTAAAAGCAAAAGCAGTTTTAGTTCAGCGTGAACCATTAAGTCAGCACTGAATGTCACTGGTTACAAGAGGAACTTGACTAATGGAAAATGAAAACAGCTGGATTTACAACTCCCAGAAATAAGTTAAACAGCCTACTCAGTGCCAGTGAAGACTTTGACAGTGGTAAATGGTGAGGCTTCTACATATAAGCTTGTAGGAAGGAAATGAACAAATTAATAAACCTTTAAAGCTACGGATTAAATAAGTTTGAATTATCTTGCTTTTGGTCATTCTTTACTAAGCAACTGGTTTATCCTGATAGTTAAAAATCATAAAGTTTCGTATATTTTTTAAATGTTGTATTGAGTTGAATTTGGTGTTCTATAAAATAAACCTGCAAAAATTTTACTATCAGTTAGCTATCCTCAAACAACTGTCTTAAATAAGTAGTTCAGGAACTCAAAAGTTATGGTGGTATAACCGTATTATACAACCAAGTTATGGTTGTATAATTACAACCTTGATCTCCTTTTCTTCTAACCTCAGGATCACCCCCTTAATTCAGGCCCTTGTTTCCTGACACGCGGACAATTGCAATAACCGCTTAAACTATTTTCTTCAGGCATCCTCTTCCAATTTGTTCTCCACACTGCTGCCTGAGCTGTCTTTCTAAAACATCACTCCTTGCTGAAACCCAAATCCTGTAGAATACAATTCAAACTGCTTACTTGGAAATACACGTTTTGATAACCTAGATCCAACTAACATTTTTAGTCTCATCCTTTAAGAGTAGGATAACCATGTAATTTACATTTCGTACCAGCATACTTTTGGTAATAAAAGAAGGAACTATTTATAATTTCTGTGAGACAACAAGTTTAAACTGGACCATCAAGGCAAGCAAGAAAACATGATTACCTTATTTAAAAGCCAATCATTTCTTTGATAAATCAGTGGCTCCTCTCCTCTGGGCTCCAGAGCACAGAGCAACATTCCTCTGCTTAGCAATTTCACATCACATTTTGGGTATCCGGTATATTTCCGCCACTACACTCATAAGTCCAAGAATTCAAAGATACATCTTTGCAACCTGGTACCAAGTACAGGACCAGGTACATAAAAGGCTTTCAATAAGTGTTTTTTGATGGTGAATTAATACTGAAGCAGAGGACTGACAGGCCTAAATGGAAGAAGAAGTAAGTAAATATCCAGGAAATGGGACAAAAGTCAAGTAAAGATCTAATCATCCAGATAAATCCATAAAATTATGTTTACATGGGAGCTGTACATATATACATATTCATCCAAAGGAAAGAAGTATTATATGTAAAAGATCAACATTACCTGTGTAAACATTTGTCATAGGTTTTGATTTTTATATTTATTCTTTGAGATGAAAAAATAACTTTGCATTCTCCTTTTAAATGGCAAGGTACAAAAATAAAAGATAAATTTTTAACATCCTGGTTTAAAAAAGCTTCCCAACATGTTAAATAGTACTTATTATGGCTCCAAAAGCATCTCTTCCCAGTCACTCCAGGACTCTAACATTTCAGATTCTTACTAACAAATGATCCCCCAATTATGCTGCTCAGTTGATTAAGATAGTTCATGCTTTACTCCTTACAAATGTTCCTCTCCTGTGTGATGTTTCCCACACAGGATCATCACAGCTGATTCTGTGTAATCACTACAGCAGAAATAAGTGAACAAAAGATGTAACTCTGATGAAAACAGCTATGCCTCCAAATGGTATCTCATCAGGGATCCCAATGAAAAATGCTCAGAACTTCAAGTCTATTTTCTTATTTTGCAAAGCCACATATTTGATTTTTAAAGGCATTTGATTTAGAATGACATAAAATAATTTAAAACAAAAATGGGAGAATAAATATTCATAGGCAAGCCTTTGTATTAATAGTTTCAATAACTTTAGCAATTTTCATGAGACATATACTTTTTAATGGTAAAATATAAGGTGAGGACCCTCATCCAAACTCCTGCAAACTCTCACCCTTAGGAGAGCCCTCATGACTCTAGAAATCTCCAAAGTTTCATCAGCTTCCTCAGACTCAGTTAGACATCATCTGGGAATTAAATGAGTTAATGGATCTTAAACATTTAAAGCACTTCCTGGCATACTTTATGTTAGTTAATAATATTGCAAGATATTTTATTTAACTCTGAGATTTATTTATCTGTTATATGCAAACTTGTCCTTTTCATTCATTAAGTTCTCTAGATTCTTTCAAGGTTTATTTTCCACCCTGTATTTACTGTAACCCCTAGAAAATGTAACCTCCAATAACCTCATATTATAACTTCTGAGTTGTCTTTACTCCAGTGATCCTCACTTCTGTTCACTCAGTTACTTCTCATAAGGGCCACACCAAAGATTTTGTGATCATCAAAAAATATTCCAATTAAGAAACCACCCAAGGCCCATGCCTTCTATCACAGCAGTTGGTCTTTTGATTTTAATTTAATCAAGAAAATCCCATCCCAGCACCACGCAAGATGACCTTTAACTTCAAACCCTCCTTATCTATATCCTTAGTCATTCTTGCTTGTCTTAAAGAGTAAATGGTGTTCTTCCTGCTCAAGGCCAAATTCTCTTCCCAAATCTTGTCCCTTTCTCCTTCTTTCTTCCCCTCCTTCAGGATTTTGTTCCCTCTGTTATCATTCATTCTTTATATGCAACTTCTTTTCTTCTCTCTCATGTGTCTTTCCCCTCACCTGAGAATAAGTTCAAATATTTTATATCAGGACTACTCTTGAGCTTTTCATCCAGTTCTAGATACTACCTAGATAATTTTTCCATGTCTTATCCAATCTTGTCAAAAATAAATCATCATGTTATGTTTCTAATTCCTTACCTCCCATTCACTAATTCATTATTGTCTTCACTCAACAAAACTTAACAAGTGCTTCCTGTCTAACAGTTAACTCTAACCCAAACTCTTACTTCATAAATCCACTAATATTTATGTTTCAGCTTGTCTTTTTTTTTTTTAGTTTTTGATAGTGTTAATCACTTCATCAGCCTCCCCTCCCACTATGTCTCTGTGAACATACTCATTTTTATGTTTTATTCTACCTCTTGTCAAGGAAAAATTGTACCAAACAGAATCAAGCCGGCAGGACTATTCAAAACTATTGTCATAGAGGAGAAATATTAAATTTGACTGCAGACACAGAAAGCAAGAAGATTTTTAAATGGTGGTGAGAACTAATGGAAAAGCACTGGAGGATGTTGTAGGAGTAGCTCAATGTAATCAGGCCATCTTTGTTTGCCCACTAGTATTTATTAAAGTTAGTCTCCTATGCTCCTGCATATATGGGAGACAGGGGCGCCATCTCCTTAGATGATATTTCAAAAGGATAATCCACAAACTCTTAAGAAAGACATTCCTGGTGACATCATACATCAAGGCCTGTTGGGGAGTGGGTAGCAAGGGGAGGGAGAGCATTAGGACAAATACCTAATGCATATGAGACTTAAAACCTAGATGACGGGTTGATGGGTGCAGTCAACCACTATGGCACATGTATACCTATGTAACAAACCTGCACATTCTGCACATCTATCCCAGAACTTAAAAGTATAATAAATAGGCTGGGCGCGGTGGCTCAAGCCTGTAATCCCAGCACTTTGGGAGGCCGAGACGGGTGGATCACGAGGTCAGGAGATCGAGACCATCCTGGCTAACATGGTGAAACCCGTCTCTACTAAAAAAAAATACAAAAAACTAGCCGGGCGAGGTGGCGGGCGCTTGTAGTCCCAGCTACTCCGGAGGCTGAGGCAGGAGAATGGCGTAAACCCGGGAGGCGGAGCTTGCAGTGAGCTGAGATCCGGCCACTGCACTCCAGCCTGGGTGACAGAGCGAGACTCCGTCTCAAAAAAAAAAAAAAAAAAAAAGTATAATAAATAAATTTTTTATAAAAGAAAGATATTCCTGGATTGTAGAAGATTTACTCTTAAAGGGACAGAGGAAGAATGTACAGTTGCAAGTTTTCTAAAGTAAATGTTCTAAGAAAAGGGAAGTCAGGGGCCTATAGATAGGGTTCTTTAGAAAGAACTTGTCTAAAGCTCAGTCCAGCTGAGGTTAATGTTAACGATAATTTGATCGCTGTCTATCATGCTTTCCCTTCTTTCTTTGTCCTTCTTCTGTCACATCGTAAAAGCAGGGATCTTTAATAATTATTCCTTCACCTACTACTGCTCATTTTATTCAATACTAATCCTGGGATGCCTTGGCTATCTCATAGTTTCAGTTATCACCTGCTAGATACCCTGCACAGCTTTTCTCATTCATTCATTACCACCCAAATCATAATTTTTCTCTCCTAAATATTTCTCAGATAATTCCCCCATTAATTTCTACAATAATTTGATGCCTTAGTCATTGCGATAGCTTTTTAAATGTGTCCTCCTACAAGTTTGCCGTCACACAGCTGTCAAACATCTAACTAAAATGTAAATGTAACATGAGACTCCATAACTAAAAGTACTTCCAATTCTCCACAGAGCCCTAAGACAAAGCCCAGGTTCCCTAACATGCACAGCACACAAACCTCCATGACCGGGTCCTAGCCCACCTCTTTGGCCCCATTACTCAAAAGATTGCCCTGGGAACACCAGGATGTCTCTCATCTCCAACCCCTAACTCACTTTTGTTTTTTTAACCCATTCTATTCTCATTCTCTCAACAAACCAAACACAACTTGTTTGGTATGATCATCTAAATTGTTACTAAGTTCCTGGCTGGGCATGAGGGCTCACTCCTGTAATTCCAGCATTTTGAGAGGCCAAGACAGGTGGATCACCTGAGATCAGAAGTTCAAGACCAGCCTGGCCAACAAGGTGAAACCCCATCTCTACTAAAAATACAAAAAATTAGCCAGGCAAGGTGGCGGGCACCTGTAATCACCGCTACTTGGGAGATGACGAAAGAGAATCACTTGAACCTGGGAGGCAGGGGTTGTAGTGAGTCGAGATTGCGTCATTGCACTCCAGCTTGGGCAACAAGAGCAAAACTGTGTCTAAAAAAAAAATTAAATAAATAAATTGTTATTAAGTTACTGATCCTCATTAATTGGGTAAGGTGCCCTCTATAATGCTCTGTAGGTAACACTCTGCATTTATCTATAAGTAACTGAATGTGTTTGTACATTTCCCCTAAATATAAAGTCCTTACGAGGACTCCATCTTTTCCATTTTAAAATGCCCAGCAAAGAATACAATGCCAAATACATAGTAGATATCTAACAATTATTCACTGAATTAGTCATTAAATTAAATGAGTGAACAAGTGTCAGTCCATACAGGCTGGTATAACTAAATGCCATAGACTGGGTAGTTTATAAACAACAGGAATTTATTTCTCACAGTGATAGGGCTGAGAAGTCCAAGATCAAGGATCTAAAAGACTAGAAATCTGGTAAAGGTCTATTTCCTGGTTCACAGATGCCACATTCTTACCGTGTCCTCTCATGATAGAAGACTGAATGAGCTCTCTAGGGCATATTTTATAAGGACACTAATCCCATTGAAGAGGGCTCTGCCTTCATGACCTAAACACCTCCCAAAAGGTCCCCGTCTCCTAATATCATCACTTCAGGGATCAGAATTGCAGCATATCAATTTTGGAGAGACACAAACATTCAGACCATAGCAACAGGTAAATATGTAAATAAAAGGTTGAATGACTTAGGATCCTTTTATGCTCACAACCAGATCACAAAGAAAGCAAATATGTCCATCCATACATTTATTAGCAAATATAAAATGACCTTCAAATCTGTTCTGTAAGTTTAGTGAAGTCTAACCTCACTGACTTTTTAAGTGCTTTTACCATGCATTGCACAAAACTTCTCTTGGATGGAGGGGATATGCATAAAAATATTCTAGAGGCAGAATTCAGTTAATCTGATAGAGAACCTCAGGCAATCAGAATCCTCTAAAGTCATGATACCACACAAGACCATTTTAGAAGCAAGCCTCAGGTGCCATTCTGAAAAATGAAAGGGTAAAAGACTCACTACAAATTTTATATCCTGTTTAAGAGTGAACGAGATGTCTAAAATATTTTAGCCAATCTAATATTTTTAAACCACTACTTTCACCCCCATAACTCATTAATATCATCCATTATGCTAATTAACAACCCATTAATTCTGCCAGTGAACACCCATTGCTAATGTGCTAATTAGCTAATATTTGGTTCTAGGAATAAAGAAAGTGAAAGCACTTAAAATAGTGCTTCTGGAGTGTGGCCTTGCTAATTAAATGTTAGTTGACCACCTTCAGAGTGTAAATACTGGATTAGGGCAACTGCCTACCACTCAGGTAGAGATTAAAGCTAACGAAAGCACACACATTGTTTATGCTAAAGAATTGTCAAGCAGATTATGGTCACCATAGCACTTACTGTTTTACATGCACATAAACTCTGACTATTAATAATAGAACCCCAAAACTCTTGTTTAGCCTTTCCTTCCACAGAATGAGAAATTACGGTCTTAAGATTTATTTTCCAAATGCTTCCACATGCACTTTACAAATGTGGTTTCTACAATCAATATTTAAGAGAGAAAAGAAAATGTGTTTGATGTACCTATCCAAATGTTTAGCATTACACCTCAGAGGAAAATGTATCTTCATGTCTTTATTATGTCATCAGCTTATGGCTTGAAGTGTAAAGATAAATGTCTTCAAAGTGCTTATTTTATTAACAAGATAGAAAATAAATAAGAACTTCCAACAATCCAAGATATAATCCTTTCTTCCTTAATATCCTCACATTAATCTTTACCTCTGCAATGGTGATGAAAACCGTGTAGCATTATTATTGTTTAGTCTTGAATAAGACGTATTAGCAAAGTTAATCCAAGGGGAATGCATGCTATCATGCATCTGAAACCTGCAGCATTAATACAGTTCTCGAATCTGTAGGATAAACATGTAACTTTTTGGAAGTCAAAACATAATAGATCAGCACACAGCACAGCCTATTTAAATATATTTTGATATATTTCCTTCCATTTATCTTAGATATAAAGACAAGTCAATTTAATACTCAGATATGGTTTTCTGTGTTAAATGCTAGATATACTATAGAGGACAAGGAAAGACTCCTAAGTGTTGAATACTAAATCTTTACTCAATTCTTATAAACATAAAGAATGACAAAAAATGGACTCTAAAGAACAAAAGAAATGTTGTTACATTAAAGTAATTGTAACTATCCATGACAATATCAGAGTGGACAATTCACACACACACATACACACACATCCCAACACATACTAGATTTTAATCATGTTTCTCTTAAATACCCTGGGTGTTACATAGTATAAATTAATTATTTTATCTCAACTTTGTCTACATTAAGTCAAGTTTGGATAAAAACTGAGTTCTGTTTTCATGTTTGCTAAGGTACTCTTTACTGTGTAGAGTTCGTTTGCTCTGGAATAAGTTTTTATAATATTCTATATGTTCATCAAACTGATAAGTATTTTGTGCTTGTCATTAGTGGAAATGAACATCCTCAGGCTTCAACTAATCTATTCAGATGAAAATTACAATGAAGCAATTATTTTATTTAGGATTTCCTAAGCAAGCTTGTGGGGGGAAAAAAAAAAAAAACAAAACACCTAGATTTGTTTTACAAATGATTGAACTCCAGCTCTTGACACCACTTCTAGTCTAACTCCACATTGCCATATTTTATAGCTATAGCTATACATGGGTCACTGATTGATTCTCACAGTGAAACCTTTCCTGGATTTACCTATTTTGAACACAAAACAATATTCAAACCTTCTCATCTTCTATTCCATTGAAAGGTATTACCCTTCTATTATTTTCTCTGTTCCTGCATATCAATTAGAAAAGCAAATAAACTAATTTATACTAGGCTATTAATATAATAATTGAATATGGGATCCCCTAAGAAACATATTTGAATATTAATAAATTCTTTATTCAACAAATATTCATTGAGTGTCTCCAATGCATTAAGTATTGTTCTATTCTACACCACTGGGGAGGTGTTAGTGAAGAGGATCAGTGAAGAAAGCAGACAAAGACACCAGCCCTCCTGAAGCACACATTCCACCAAGGAGAGAAAGAGACAACAGACAACAGACACTAGTATATTTGTATATTAGAAAATGGTTAATGCTATGGGATAAAAAAGAAGAAGAAAATAGAACAGGGTAAGAAGATCTGCAGTACAGGGAAGTAGAAAGGGTTGCAATCATTGAAAAGGTGACTTATGACCAGAGACTTGAAGGAGGTGAGGAACAAGCCATTCAGACATCTGGGAAAAGTGCTGAGGGCAGCCACTACAAACGCCCTGAGGCAGGAAGCAGGCCTAGGATGCCTGGAGAACAGCAAAGAAGAGAGTGTGGCTGAGCTGAGCAGAGTGAGCTAGGTAGAGAGTAGGAAGAAAGATAAGAAAGATAAGAAAAAGGGGGAGTGGAAGAGAAAGTCAAGATTATCTAGGGCCTTGTTAATAAATAACTTATGAACTTAACCTATCATGACCAAAAGCAGTGCAGGACACACCAGATACAACTGCATACTTATTCCTTTGTTCATTCAATAAGTTTTGAGTGTCCAATAAATATCGGTGAACGATATTTATTGTAGAGGGGGCCTCTACAATAAGCTTGCAGTTGGAATCATGAAAATTGCAAGATCTATGTGTGTAGAGGTGAGCAGTCAAAAGACAGAACCCCAGGGAATTGTGAGTTAAGCGACAGAGAAGGAAAAGGAACGAAGGCGGTGACTGAGGAGCAACCAGACGCTGGGCGGAGAAAGACCTGCTTAAGTCAAATAGGAGGAAAGTTCCAGTATCAAAAAGAAAAAGAAATAGGCCAGGCGTCGTGGCTCATGCCTGTAATCCCAGCACTTTGGGAGGCCGAGGCGGGCGCATCACGAGCTCAGGACATCGAGACCATCCTGGCTAACACGGTGAAACCCCGTCTTTACTAAAAATACAAAAAATTAGCTGGGCGTGGTGGCGGGCGCCTGTAGTCCCAGCTACTCGGGAGGCTGAGGCAGGAAAATGGTGGGAACCCGGGAGGCGGAGCTTGCAGTGAGCGGAGATCGCGCCACTGCACTCCAGCCTGGGCGACAGAACAAGACTCCATCTCAAAAAAATAAAAAAGAAAAAAGAAGAAGAATAGCAGAACTAGCCACCTACAAATTTGTTTAATTCAAGCTCAAGACCACAAGTCTACATGGTTACTGGGGTTCTGGCAATCGCAAAGGCATCTTTACCAAACGAAAACGACCTGCAAGATCCATCTTAGCCTCCTCTGATTTGACAAGCATAGAATGTGGCACATTAGCATAACAGAACAGTAGCACCATTTTCATTTCCACAATCCTCAAGCTACTTTGACTCACATCACCTTTTATCCTAACAAAGATCCTGCTACATAGCTATTATCTGTCCCCACTTTATGTAACATTAATGGGAAAATTCTTTTAAATGGCTGCAACAGACTGTTTCTTTGTTTTAGACAATCCCTGACATTCATCTCAGGAGTAGATAAAGTGTAAGAAAGCTCAGTAAGGGGTAATTTTTGGTATTCATCAGAGGTAGCCATCAGAGCCTCATCTAAGATGGAAGCTAAGACAAAGAAGAGCCCCTGGAAACGTCAACAGAGCAGAGCCTAAGGAGAAGACACCAGTGAAGAAGCCCTCGTGACCAAATAGCCAAAGGTCCCTAACAACTGTGATGTCTAATATTCAATTTTAGGCAATTTTGTTAAAATTACAGTAATCCTTCTCCCTCCTACTTCTATTATGCTTCAGAAATGAAAAGAGTAACAACCATTTATAGGGCAAAGCTAGGGGACAGTAAAGTTGACAAGGTGAAACGGCGATGGGGTTTCAAGAATAGAGCAGAAGACAGAACTTACAAGTGTGTCTGTTTTTCTTCTGCCCCACTGTCATCTACCTGGTTTAAGCAATTGTCACAGTAAGTGTGACAGAGTTGCAAAATTGTTCCTACTTCTCTTCTTTGTAGAAAATAATCCAGCGTGGATGTGGCGAAAGAGGAAAGCTTATACACTGCTGATGGGAATGTAAATTCATACAACCTCTGTGAAAAATAGTATGGTGATTCCTTTAATTCCACCCTAACTAATCTGCTTTTCCTCATGATTCCTAACTGTGCAGTACATCAACAAAAAACAAATGAACAAAAACACTAAATGTCCACTCTGATAAACTCAATCTGACATGCTACCCAAATATTCCCCTTTAGATCATACTAAGACTTTTTAGTCAAAACTGTTTCATTTCCCGTTTTTGTCCCCATCTCCTGATCAATTTTAAGATGACTTCATGGTATAGCCCATGGGGATAGGTATGGTCTATGTGATCTAGAGGTGAGGCGATATGGGGAGGTATTATGGCTCTCTGGGTGATGGGTCTGAGGTGATGGGTCTTGACTCATGGATTGCTACTTGGCCTGCTGGTCTTCATAGCTAAACTCAGTAACTGTAGATCTTATAACCCAGTTCCTCTGATCTAGGTCAGGATCCTCTAGTGTCGCCTGATTTTCTTCAATTGTGTTACCCCCACAGATCCCTCTGAACCTTTGCCATATTAAGCTAGCTTCTATTCTGCATTTTCCTCCCTACATGCCTCTTATTGTTCATGACAGAAGGGATCCCATGACAGACAGCCGAGCATTCAATCCAGTATCCAAACCATCATGACCCTAAAGGATGAAGGAAAGGAATTTAGAAATCTCTCCTCATCTCTCTCTCTCTCTCTCTCTCTCTCTCTCTCTCTCTCTCTCTCTCTCTTTCCTTCTCATGTTTGAATTTACACCAATTACCATCCTGCAAAATTCTTTTTGACTGTCAACACTAACAAGTAATCCTCTTATTCTCCTTTCATTCCTGTGTCATCATCTTAATTTTGGGGGGCAGATAGGTATGCTTCAAGCAGACTACAAGGTTAATGTATACACACAAAAATGAAAAATTTAAAAATGCTTTTAGATATTACTTATTTTATTCCATGAGATCTCAGTCAATAAATATTTGTTGTATGAAAGAAATACATAAATTTTTACATTGAAACAAAGTGAAATACAGAAAATAGCAACAAACCTACCAGACCTAACTAACCACACAGCTGGTGATAAAACTCTGGAAAAAAATAAGTTCCTGCAAGTCTTTCTCCACCTTCCTACAGTTTTGTCTTACAGAAAGAAAAACAGTGTCTGTAAATATAATTTCAACAAGAAAAAATTAATACTTTATAGTCCATGGTGGCGGTTTATGGTGAAAGTTGAAGTTTATAATCCTAGACTTTGGTTTAAAACACAGCAAACACAAAGATGCTTATTTTGTGCTGCTTTACTTCAAGGAGAAAAATAATCTTGAATAGATTTTTAAAATCCTATGGAAACATATTGAAAACTTACCTGTTTTAAATGAAAATAATTTCTAAAGCTTAGAAAAATTCTACTTCACAATATGAAAAGACATCATAGCTGTAATTGAGACCTATTGCCTATAATTTTGAGAAATTTTAAGTAATGAGAAAGAGAAGGCATTGAGAGCAAGACTGTATTGGAGCTACTCCATTTCAGTTTCATGGAAATAAGTGAAAATGTTCTTCAAAGAAAATGAAGCAAAGGCCCAAATTTGCGAAAACAGACAAAGTAAGATTTAGCTGTAGTGCTGGTGCATGTGAGGAGGCAGTTAAAGAGAAGCCTGGAAAAGACTGAAATCAGATCCTGGGGAACTAGGAATAACAGACTAAGTAATTTATTCACTGTGTTTTATTTAGCCTTTCATCCTAGGGACACAACTCAGAGTATATATATTCTCCTTATCATTATTTATTTTATCAAAGAAATACTCCCTACTGTAAGCACACTATGGGGGATTCTACGCCTATGTGTAGTGAGCCACGATCCCTTGGGTTGCTTCAAGCATGTGTATGTGTTTTATCAATATTATAACAAGAGACTAAGTCAAGGGAACTAGCAGCAAGTGGGCATGCCCTAGGAAGAAATCAAGGGGAGATAGAGTTTTCCCATCAATTTCAAAGGTGAATTATACAAGCCTTGTCATAAAACCAAAAAAAAAAAAAAATGAATTTCCAAGGATGGAAAATAATGAGATGGCTAGAAAAGCAAAAGGCCTGGAGACAGAGTAGTTTTGTTAGTCTAATGAGAAGCACGAAAAAAAATTATAGGAAAAAAAGAGCTGCATTTTACATTACCTACTTCCACTTACTACAAAGTATCCAAGCACAGAAAGTTTGACTTAACACCTACGAAAAGAAATTATGATTTCCAAAGACTGACAGATTTTCCTGCCATGGCCAGCCATGCCAGTGTTCTTTCCTTCCTTTATGAGACTCATGATGCTTTCCAAGGTTTTTCCAAAGAAAGAAATCAGAATGTGTCTATTTAACAATATTATCTTTTCCATTTCCTTCCAAATTTTACGATCATAAGTGGAAATAGATTTCTCCATAGTTTATGTCTCTTTCTCCAAAGAGAGTAGAAATTTATACTCAGTAACCACCTCTGCCTTTTTCCCCTTCAGGGGGCAGAAGTGATGACTCAAGTATAAGAGTGAAAACAATGGTAAAATGAAAGTTTAAATTTATACAGAAAAAGAAATTTTACTTTCAGATTTTCTTTATAAAAAGTGTTGACAATATCCTTTAGAAAACACATTATGAATAAATACTTTGCTGCTCAAACCCATTGGATATTGCACTGAGCATACTCCAGCATTTAATGAATATTTATTGGATGACTGGTAGGCCCTGAAGAACAAGTAGGTAAGAACTAAACACTGCAGCAGTTAGTATTTTCAACAGAGACTGATGATTAGGAAAATATTTATGATCTATAATAAAAGATGAACATACAATAAAGATAATTTGCTTCATAGTATTCATAACCAAATTAATAGTATTTTTTAACTTCTGATTCCAATAGTGATGATAGAAACGGGATGGGATTTATAACTACAAAACTGAACAGACAGTACAAGACTGTGATCCCTAAGTAAAGGAAAAAAGCAACATATGCCCTAGGATTGCACCAGTCTGCTGCTTGGAGTCAGTTTCTAGGCTTCCATCCAAGGACGGGGAACCCAATCAGAGTCCAAAGTTTCATTAAGTTGAAAAAAACAGAGATTGGAGTTTGTGGATGCGAAGGCAGCTAGAATTTGCCATCTGAAACACCAGACAGGGCCAGGCACAGTAGCTCACTCCTATAATCCCAGCACTTTGGGAGGGTGGATCACTGGAGGCCAGGAGTTCGAGACCAACCTGGTCAATATAGCAAAACCCCATCTCTACTAAAAATGCCAAAAAAATTAGCCAGGTGTGGTGGTGCATGCCTGTATTCCCAGCTACTTGGGAGGCTGAGACAGAATTGCTTGAGCCTAGGAGGCAGAGGTTGCAGTAAGCCGAGATTGTGCTACTGCACTCTTGCCTGGGCAATAGAGCGAGACTCTGTCTCAAAAAAAAAAAAAATTAATGAAAAATTTTTAAAAATAATAAAACACCAGGCAGGCATGAACTGCACAGAGCGAGCTCTGGATACTTAAATACTGATCTGCTCATGTAAAACGAAAAACTACCCAAAACCAAGGAAATAACCACTGAAAAGTAGTAAGCAGAGTTTACACTGGGCTTAAAATCATTCATATTCTGACCAGACAATGTGGAAACACTTCCTAATATGAAGGACATTGGCTAAAATTCTGAGAAAGATGTCTCCTTAATAATGGGGCTACATTATGCCAAATTAGAGTCTGCTCTGGACTCACCCTAAGTTTAAAATAAAGCTTCAGATGATCTAACCTATTTTAAATAATATAACATGTTATAATAAAGCATGACACAGTTTAAAGAATACAACCAAAGCCAAGTGCAGTGGCTCACACCTATCATTGCAGCCTTTTGGGAAGCCGCAGCGGGGCAGATCACTTGAGCCCAGGAGTTTGAGACCAACCTGGGCAACATGGCAAAACTGTGTCTCTACAAAAATACAAAAATTCCCTGGGCATGCTGATGTGCACCTGTAACCCCAGCTACTAGGGAGGATGGGATGGAAGGATCGCCCGAACCTGGCAAGGGTGAGGTTGTAGTGAGCCATGATCACACCACTGCACTCCAGCCTGGGTGACAAAGTGAGACACTGTCTCAAAACAAACAAAAAACAACAACAACAACGAAAAACAACTGAACACAGCAACCAAGAACATACAATCCACAATGACCATCAGACCATCGTCTAATAAACATTACTAGGTACACAGAAAAAAAGGAACATATGACTAATTACTAAGTATCAATCCATAGAATCAAACACAGAAATAACAGACCATAGAATTAGCATTAACGTATCTTTAAAGGGCTACCATAAATATTTGTCATAGGTTCAAGAAGTTAGAGAAAAACCTGAACATAATGAGGAAAGAAATGGATAATATATGAAATGCACAGTGAACTGGGAGAAACACAGAGAAAATATACTAAGGGAAAAGTGACAGCATCAGTAATTTGTAGGATAATAGCAGGTAGACTAACATACTTGTAATCAGAGGTCCAGAGGCGAAGAGAGAAAGAAGAGAATACAGAAAAAAAAAAAAAAAGTTAAAGAAATGATGTTTGAAAAAAACCCAAATCTGGTTTTATAAAAGTGAAACGTCAGATCTAAGAATCTCAACAAACCTGAAGTAAAAGAAAGACAAAGAAAACTCACAAGGCCATATCATAAGAAAGTTGCCGAATACTAGAAGTAAAATCAAAATCTTAAAAACAGCCTAAGGAAAAATGATATGATGAAAGACTAAATGATTAATCACATGCTCTATGGCAGAAGGGCAGGGAGGTGGAGCATGATGTGTAGTGTTTGCTAATTCCTGTGGTGTCGCTACTTCTACCTTGTCTATCTACAACTGATGTCCTTGAATACCGAGTCTGGGGCTGAGGCACACAGTCAACTCTCACAAGATGGTAACAAGTTAAACACAGCACACCACTGCACACAGAAAGAACAAATCTAAGAACGGCAGCAGACTTCTTGTCAGAAGCCATGCAAACAATAAGACAAAGGCACAGTTAGTTTAAAGCAGTGAAGGAAAAAAAATTAACTTGGAATCACCTATTAAGCAAAAACATCTTTCAAAAATAAAGGCACACTAAAAATTCCTTTACTTAAACAAAAGCTTAACTTAAAGAAAACTGACCACCAGCAGGCTAAAAAATACTACAATAACTATTAAAATAATCTCTTAGGCAAATCAAAACCACAATAAGATACCATCTGACGCCAGTTAGAATGGCAATCTTTAAAAAGTCAGAAAGCAACAGATGCTGGAGAGGATGTGGAGAAATAGGAATGCTTTTACACTGTTGGTGGGACTGTAAATTAGTTCAACCATTGTGGAAGACAGTGTGGCAATTCCTCAAGGATCTAGAACTAGAAATACCATTTGACCCAGCAATCCCATTACTGGGTATATACCCAAAGGATTATAAATCATTCTACTATAAAGACACATGCACACATATGTTTACTGCAGCACTGTTCACAATAGCAAAGACTTGGAACCAACCCAAATGCGCATCAATGATAGACTGGATAAAGAAAATGTGGCACATATACACCATGGAATACTATGCAGCCATAAAAAAGGATGAGTTCATATTCTTTGCAGGGACGTGGATGAAACTGGAAATCGTCATTCTCAGCACAGTAACACAAGAGGAGAAAACCAAACACTGCATGTTGTCACTCCTAAGTGGGGGTTGAACAATGAGAACACATGGACACAGGGAGGGGAACATCACACACTGGGGCCTGTTGGGAGGTAGGGAGCTGGGGGAGGGATAGCATTAGAAGAAATACCTAATGTAAATGACGAGGGGCAAACCAACATGGCACATGTATACCTATGTAACAAACCTGCACATTGTGCACATGTATCCCAGAACATAAAGTATAATAATAAAATAAAATAAAATGATTTCTTAAGGCAGAAGGAAAATAATATCAGATGAAAATTTGGGTAGACACACAGGAATGAAGAGTGACAGAAGTGATAATCCTGTCAATAAGCACAAATATGTATTTCTCATTTTCAAACTTTTTAAATGATAATTATTAAGAGCAGAATTAATGATATATGTGTACATATACTACATATGTAGAAGTAAAATACAAGCCAACCACAGCACAAAGAATAGGAAAGGAAATGGAAGTGTATGTCTTAAGGTTCAACATGCTAAGTAAAATGTCATAATTTTTTTGAAGATGGACAGTAATAAGGTAAAGATGTATATTGTAAAACCAGAACAACTATTAAAATAAAACAAGGAAGCACAGATTTTAAGTCAAAAGTAGAGATAAAATTGGAATAATAAAAATCCAGAAAAATCAGAGAAAAGATAAAAGTATAAAAAAGGTTGGGACAAATGAAAAAACAAATAAAAGGTTGGTACAAATGAAGAAACAAATAGCAAGATAGTATATTAAACTCACATTGATGGATATTACAGTAAATGTAAATGATCCACACACTCCAATTAAAAGGAAAAGATTGAAAGATTTGGTTAAAGATAGTACCCTAATATATGATATTAACAGGAAACCCACTTTAAACATAAAGATAAAATAAGGTAAAAGAGCAAAAAGGAATATGCCAACAAAACAGGAATCAAAAACTAGGACTGAATTGGCTATGTTAATATCATATAAGCTAAATTTCAGAGCAAAAATAATACCTAGGATAAAAATAATCTTTTTATAATGATAAATAGGTCAATTCATCAAGAGGCCATAACAATCCTCAATGTATAAGTTCCTCAACAGAGATCCGAAACACATGAGGCAAAAAATGAAAAAATGGGGAAACAATACACATTCACAACTGTGATAGTTAATACTGAGTGTCAACTTGATTGGATTGAAGGATGCAAAGCATTGTTCCTGGCTGTATCTGTGAGAATGTTGCCAAAGGAGATTAGCATTTGAGTCAGTGGACTGGGAGAGGTAGCCCCACCCTCAATCCAGGTTGGCACATCTAATCAGCTGCCAGCATGGCCAGAATAAAAAGCAGGCAGAAGAACGTGGAGTGATTAGACAAGGCCTAGCCTCCCAGCCTACATCTTTCTCCCATGCTGGATGCTTTCTGCCCTCAAATATAAGCTTTAGGACTCAGACTGGCTTCCTTGCTCCTCAGCTTGCAGACAACCTATTGTGCAACCTTATGATCATGTAAGTTAATACTCCTTAATATACTCCCCTTTATATATACATCTATCCTATTAGTTCTGTCCCTCTAGAGAACCCTGACTAATACAACAACTACAGTAGGATATTTCAATGTCCTTTCTCAGTAACTGACAGAACCAAAACCAGACTCAGTAAAGATATAAAAAGGTTTAAACACAATGAAGTTATCTAATTGAAAGTCATAGAACATTACTGCAAAGCCAGACTACACATTCTTTCTTAAATTTATTCACCAAGATAAATGACATTTAACATAGATTTATTCATTTATAAAACAAGTGTCAATAAAATTGATACAACTGAAATCAGGCCAGTAAGCTATCAGACAACAAGGTAATTAAAGTAGAAATAAGTAATGGAAAGGTATCTGGAAAATCCTCAACTGTTTGAAAATGATACAACATGCTTCTAAATAGTCAAGGGTGAAAGAAGACATCTTGAAGCAAATTGGGAGAGACACTGATCTAATGAAAATGAATATAGAATGTTCAAAAATTGAGGAATTCAACTAGGGTGATGCTTAGAAGAACATTTATAGCATTAAAAGTTTATGTTAGAAAAGGAAAGAGATTTCAAATAAATTATCTAAGCTTTCACCTTAGATCATGCAAAATCAATGGCAAAAAGAAATGATAAATACTTTTTGAAGAGCAAAAATTAATGAAATTAACAGGGAAAATAGAGAAAAATCAATAGAACCGAAAGGTGGTTTTTGAGATGTCAAGAAAATGAAAAAATGTCTAACCAGACTGATGGGAAAAAAATAAGGAAAAAGCCACCAATTACCAACATTGGATGTCACTATGGGCATCACTATGAATCAAACATTTAAAGACTAAGAGAAAATTATGAACAATTGCCTATAAATTTGACAACCTAGATAAAATAGACAAGTTTCTTAAAACTTTGAGATTTAAGTCAATAAATGTGATTCACCACATAGACATAATTAAAAATGAAATTACAAAAATAACTCAACAAGAAATATGTAACTTGAATAGCAGTATATCTAGGAAAGAAATCAAATCTGTCGTAAAAATCTTTTCCACAAAGAAACTTCCAGGTGTAGACGGTTTTAGAGGTAAATTCTATTAAACACTTAAGAAAGAAATCATATCAATTCCACAGAAACTCTTCTGGGAAATAAAATAAGAGGTATCTCTTTCTAATCTATTTAATAGGGGTCTACATTAAGATAAATCCTGCTGCCCAAACCAGACAGTATTGCAAGGAAAAAAATAACAACTATAGACCAATATTCCTCATGAACATAGACACAAAAATTCTTACCAAATTTTTTACAAATTGAATCCAGTGATATTTTTAAAATGTAGTATCTCATGGCCCAGTGTGTTTTATTCTGAGAATGCAAAGTTGCTTAAAAACATAAAAGTCAATCAATGTATCTCACCATTTTAAAAGACCTAAAAAGAAACCATACAAACTTATCAATAAATGCAGAAAAGATTTTGACAAAATTCAGCATCCTTCATGATATTTAAAAAATTCTCATCACATAGGAATAAAAAGTGAAATATTTAACCTCCTATAGGAAAGCTGTTAAAAAAAAAAGTCCTACTGCTAATATTATATCTAATGGTGAAATACGGAATGCTTTCCCTCGAATATCAGGAACAAGGCAAAAATATATACTGGAGGTCTTAGCTTCTTTTTATTTGTGCATGGCATGATTACCTGTGTATAAAATCCTTAGGAATCCATAAAATAGCAACTAATTGTAATAGAATTAATAAGTAGATTTACCAAATTTGCAAGAAACAATGGCAATAAGGGAAGATCAATAGTAACTCTCTACACATATAGTGAACAACTAGAAATTGAATTAAGATAACAATAGTTTCAGAACAGCTTAAAACATGACATAGATAAGTTTTATGTTTGTAAATCCTATACCCTGAAACCTACAAAACATTACTGAGAGAAATAAAAGTAAGTCAATAAATACGATTCACCACATAAACAGAATTAAAAACAAAAACCGTATGACCATCTTAATAGATGCAGGGAAAGCATTTGATAAAATTCAGCATCCCTTTATGATTAAAACAAAATCAACAAACTAGAGGCTGGAGGCATAAAAGGAACATATCTCAAACTAATAAAAACTATATATGACAAACCCACAGCCAACATCATACTGAATGGAGAAAAGCTGAAAGTATTCCCCCTAAGATCTGGAACAAGACAAGGATGCTCACTTTCACCACTTCTATTCAACACAGTGCTGGAAATCTTGGAGCAATCAGACAAGAGAAAGAAATAAAAGTCATCCAAATTGGAAAAGAGGAAGTCAAACTATTTGTTTGCCAATAATATAATCTTATATCTACAAAACCCTGAAGATTCCTCCAAAAGATCCTAGGTTTAATAAATGAATTCAATAAAGTCTCAGGTTACAAAATCATTATGTATGAATCAGTAGTACTGCTATGTACCAATAAGAACCGACCTGAGAACCAAATCAAGAATGCTACCCATTTACAATAGCTGCAAAAAAAGTAAAATATCTGGGGAAATACTTAACCAAGGACATGAAAGATCACTGCAAGGAGAACTACAAAACACTGATGAAAGAAATTGTAAATGACACAAACAAACGGAAACACATCCCATGCTCATGGATAGGAAGAACCAATGTCATAAAAATGACCATACTGCCCAAAGCGATCTACAGATTCAATGCAATTCCTGACAAAATACTAATGTCATTTTTTACAGTATTAGAAAAACCAAACACAACAAACAGACAAGTACAACAAGTTGAGCTTTGACAAAGCAGACAAAAACATACTCTGAAGAAAGGACACATATTCAATAAATGATGCTGAGAAATAAATGGATAGAAGAATAAACCTGAATCCCATCTCTCACTGTGTACAAAAATTAACTCAAAATGGATTAAATCTAATACCTCAAACCATAAAAATTATAGAAGATAACCTGGAAAAGCTCTTCTGACATTGGCCTAGGCAAAGAATTTATAACTAAGACCCCAAAAGCAAACGTAACAATAACAAAAATAATTAAATGGGACCTACTTGAACTAAAAAGCTTTTGCACAGCAAAATAAATAATCAACAGAGTAAAAAGACAACCCACCGCATGGAGAAAATATTTGCAAACCATACATTCAGCAAAGGACTAATATCCAGAATCTGCAAGAAACTCAAACAAATCAACAAGAAAGAAACAAATAATCCCATTAAAAAGTAGGCAAAGGACATGAACAGACACTTCTCAAAAGAAGATCTACAAATGGCCAATGAATATATGAAAAGAGATTCAACATCCCTAATTATCAGGGAAATGCAAATTAAAACCACAATTATATACCACCTTACTCCTGCAAGAATGGCTATTATTAAAAAGTCACAAAACAACAGGTATTGGCACGATGCAGTGAAAAGGGAATGCTTACACACTGATGGTGGGAGTGTAAATTAGTACAACTTCTATGGAAAACATTATGGAGATTTCTCAAATAACTAAAAGTAGATCTACCATTCAACCCAGCAATCATTCTGCTGGACACCTACCCCCCGAAAAAAGACGGCATTATATCCGAAAGACACCTGCACACATATCTTTATCACAGCACAATTCACAATTATAAAGATACAGAATCAATCTTAAGTGCTCCTCAACTGATGAGTGGATAAAGAAAATGTAGGATATAAATATACATATATATGCATATGCATATATGTGTAATGTACCATGGAGTACTGATTAGCCATAACAATGAAATAACATCTTTTTCGGTGACTTGGATGGAACTAAAGGCCATTATCCTAAGTGAAGGAACTCAGGAATGGAAAATCAGATACCATGCATTCTTTTTTTTTTTTTTTTTTTAATGAGACGGAGTCTGGCTCTGTTGCCCAGGCTGGAGTGCAGTGGCCGGATCTCAGCTCACTGTAAGCTCTGCCTCCCGGGTTTACGCCATTCTCCTGCCTCAGCCTCCCAAGTAGCTGGGACTACAGGCGCCCGCCACCTGGCCCGGCTAGTTTGTATTTTTTAGTAGAGACGGGGTTTCACCAAGTTAGCCAGGATGGTCTCGATCTCCTACCTCGTGATCCGCCCGTCTCGGCCTCCCAAAGTGCTGGGATTACAGGCTTGAGCCACCGCGCCCGGCCCCATGCATTCTTATTTATAATTAGAAGCTAAGCTATGAGTACTCAAAGGCATACAGCATGGTATAATGGACACTGGAGACTCAGAAGAGGGGAGGAAGGGATGGAGGTGAGAGATAAAAAGTTATCTATTGAGTACAATGTGCACTATTGATGTGACAGGTATACTAAAAGTCCAGACTTTACTACTATGCAATTCGTTTATGTAACCAAAACCACCCGTACCCTTAAAGCTATGGAAATAAAATAACAATAAACAAATAACTACATAAATGGAGATACCACATTTATGGCTGCGAAGACATATTTAAAATGTCAGTTCTCTCTAATGTGACATATGTTCTATATAATCTCAATCAAAATCCCAGAAAGTTATCTTGAAGAAATCACTAAGCTGATTCTAAAATACATATAGAAATACAAAGAATATAGAATAACCAAACAAATTTAAAAAGGGAACAAAATTAAAATACTTTTATTAGTTGATTCCAAGGCTTACTATAAAGCAAGAATGATGAAAACACTATGGTATCAGTGTAAGAACGGACATGCAGATCAATGATACAGAGTAGGAAATTCAGAGATTCGTACACGAATGGTCAAATGATTTTTCCACAAATGTGCCAAAGTAATTCAATGGGGAAAGTGTAACCTCTACTAAAAATGATACTGGAACAACTGAATATTCATGTTTTAAAAATAGACATCAACCTTTGTCTACCTCACATAAAAAAGATCTAATATGGTTCATAGATCTAAGCATAAAGTGGCAATTATAGAAAATACTTTGAAGAAATTCTAATTTGAAATTAGAAAAAAAATTAAGAGAAATTCTTTGTAATTTTGAATTAAGCAAATTTTTTAACTAGGATATAAAAGGCATGAATTGTCATAGAGAAATTTGATATATTGGACTGTATGAAAATTTTAAATGCTTGCTATTCAAAAGACACTTTGGAAACTAAAAAAAAAAAAAAAGAAAAAAAACAAGTAAAGCCTATAGGAATGTATTTGTAAAATAAATATTAAAGTATTTGTAACCAGAATAAAACTAAACCATTTTAATGTATAAAATTATGTCATAATGATATATATATATATATATGATATACAAATCTTTGTATACAAAGATATACAAATGGTCAAGAAACCTAGGAAGAGAAACTCAACACCTATAGTTACTAGGGAAATATAAATTAAAACACAATTCAATACCACTAAACACTCACTAGAATGATTAAAATTTTAAAGACTGGTGATAACCAAGTACTGGTAAGCATATGAAGCAACTGTCATGTTTACATATTTCTGATGGGAATGCAAAATGGTACAGTGTCTTTGGGAAGCAGTTTATCATTATTATATAACTTCAAACATTCACTTATATACAACTTACCAATCTTACTACTACATATTTCCCCAGTAAGAATGAAAATATTTATCCATACAAGACTTGTTCCTGAATATTTTTTTAAAGTTTTATTTCTATTAGCCAAAACACTGGAAACTATCCAAATGCATACTGCTTGATGACTAGTTAAACAAATTGGATTACATCCATACACGGAATACTATTCAGTAATGAAACGGAATTACTGATACATGCAACCTGTATAAATCTTTTAAAACATTATGCCAAGTAAAAGTAGCCAGACACAAATAACTCTGCTCTTTTTTATGGCCTACAAACTAAATTTGAAAAAAGGCAAAACTATAGTTACAGAAAGCAAATTGGGGGTTGCCATAAGCAGGAAGTGGGGTTGCAGATTGGCTACAAAGGTACAATGAAGTGACAGAAATGTTCTGTATTATTTGGGTAGTTAGAAAACTGTATATTTCTGTCAAAACTCATTAAAATTGCTTCATTGTATTATATTTAAATTATACTTCAATAAATCTTATTATTTAGAAAAATAACTTTAGTTCTTACGTGTATTGATAGAGCTCTTATGTCTCCCTAAAAATACATAAAACCAAGCTGTAGCCCGACCACCTTGGGCACATATAGTCAGGATCACCTGGGGCTGTGTTATGGGCCATTGGTCACTCATATTTGGCTCAGAATAATCTCTTCAAATATTTTAGATTTTGACTCTTTTTGTTGATAATATATACATAAAATTTATCATTTAACCATTTTCAGTGGTATTAAGTATATTACAATGTTGTATAACCATCTTTACAACCCATTTCTAGAGCTTTTTCAACCTCTCAAATGCAAAATCTATAACCATTAAACTATAGCTCCCCATTTCCTCTTCCCTCAATATGATCCCATTCTTGTCATAAAAGTCTGGAAGCATACACATCAACTGTCTCAAATGTTCATCTTACCTGAACATTTACTAAGTATTTGCTCGACACCTATTTTGTTCCTCCAAAAAAACAATGGATGACTAGATTAAAGGCAATTTTAAAAACTATTTTGAACTTTATAAAACAAATGATTTATTATATGTATAGCACTTAGAAATAGTACCTGGCACATAGTAAGCTCTACATTGGTGTTAGTTATTACTTTCTTTTTTGTGTTAATCTTTATTTTCTATTTTTCCAAGAGTGAATTATTCTTATGAACAGAACAGAATAAAGTTTAGTTGAATTTTTTTTTTTTTTTTTTTTTTTTTTTTTTTTTTTTTTTTGAGACTGAGCCTCACTCTGTTGCCCAGGCTGGAGTGCAGTGGTGCAATCTTGGCTCACTGCAACTTCTGCCTCCCGGGTTCAAGCGATTCTCCTGCCTCAGCCTCCTGAGTAGCTGGAACTACAGGCATGTGCCACCCCACCTGGCTGAGTAAAAGTATTTGTATTTTTAGTAGTGACGGGGTTTCACCATGTTATTTGTATGTTTAGTAGAGACGGGGTTTCACCATGTTAGCCAGGATAGTCTTGATCTCCTGACCTCGTGATCCACCCGCTCACCCTCCCAAAGTGCTGGGATTACAGGTGTGAGCCACCATGCCCAGCCAAAATTTTTAATAACAGGAAAACTACAAAACAGATAAAAATTTGCTATCCAAATCATATAATTTTTTGATATAAAACAAAAATATATAAAGAGATATGAACACACATATAAGCAGCTGTATGAATAGAGCTGTCCCAAAATGCGACACTGAAAGGGCCTACCCAGGGGATCAGAGCACACACCAAACCAGGGAAGAAAGCTCCAACATGCTGGGTGCAGGTTGCACAGCTTTCAAATCTGTTTCTGAATAGTCAGATTTCCATAGTCTCTCTCTACACTCTACCCATTATGTTTCTGCGTCATCCCTGGCCTGATTTCTTTTAGCTGTGACTCATTTCATTTCAATCCTGGGGACTGGGCTAATTTTCTCAGCTATATAAAGGAATAGAATGGCACACATCCTGATTAGGAACTTCTGAAAATGCAGGATTTCCTCTGCATAGAACAGTAGGGTTTAGTTCTGCCATGAAGATAGGCCTGTATCTTCCCTTTCTTTTGTTCTCCAAGCATTTTCTATCTCAATACCCTTAGAGTACTATGTGTATTACTCTCATTTATTGCTCCTCTGGATGTGAGGTTTTGATAGTCAGTGGGGCAAAGCTTACATCCTCAGTAGATTCCTCTTCAATACGTGTAAATGACTCTAACTCTTTCCATGCAAGGATATTGAGTATGGCTATTTGGATCATCTGTGCTAGTTAAATTACACAGTCTCAGCCTTATCACTACTTTTCAAGGCTACTCAGAAAGTCACAAAATTATGTGTTCTGCTTACCAGAGGAAAAGGATATGTCATCGGGGTCTGTTGCTTTAACACTTTGGGGGCCTAATGTCTTCTTCAGTTCTTTTTAGTGACTAATCCAGACCACATTTGCATTAATAGCCTTAACCCCAGTCACAGGTTTAATTTGTTTAAAACTATATTTAGGCCTTTGGGAGCCTCTATAATGAATTTCATTAAACAGAAAGATTATATAATGTACTCTTTTATGATTAATTAACTCTCTATAAAGATGGTAATTATAATTAAACTCATAATTTGACTCATGTGTCATTATCATAATAATTGATCAAGTCATTTTATCCTGTAAGCATTCAAAAACTGCAATGCATGTGAAACAGAAACAATTCTAAATCATCAAAAAAAACGCAGTTTTCACATATATTTCACACACTCTACAGCCTTTTTCCAGTCTTTTCAGTTAATGGCCTCTTTCCTAACAATTTTCTTCCCCCAGAATACTTTTTATTACCCAAAAGATGACAATAAACTTATCTATAACATTCATATTTCATATCAGAATGACTGTTTGGCATATCTGATGTTTCTGTTTTTAAAACGCAGGATATGCTACTGCCCTCAGGATATTCAATATGTGGCCTTTGGCTACACTATTAAACAAATGGACAGCATTAATCAGAGACTCCATGCAACATGTTTTTAGAGGTATGACCTGGGTAACCTTTGAAGGCACTGACACTAGATACTGTAGAATAGTCTTATTTCAAAAATGAGAAGGAAGACTCTTCCGGTTCTGACTGCTCACAGCAGCCCAGAAAACCCGCACAAATACCCACCGGGAATTATAATTAACCTTAATGAACTGCCACATTCCAGGCTTTCAAAGGTCCTATCCTGAAACATCACTGCTCTTCATAGTGCACCGCTGTCATCTGGAGGCGTATACAATAGCAGCTGTGAGGAAATGCTGCAGGCAAAACAAACAGCAGCATCATTACGGCTATTTTTAGCCTGTAGAATGGAATCAGCTCAGGGCTGCTGGCTCGGCTCACACACTCACCTACTGAGGCATCAGCGTTCCACAGCACACGGGAGCAGGATCATTTCAGTCACGACTCAGAAGACTTCAGGACAATTCTGACTGAGCACAGACTTCACCCTGAAATTGCTATACGCAGGTAAAAGTCTCAAGGAAACAGTGGAAGACCCAATGTGAATTTTACGGTTCTCTCATCCAAAACCATCTCCTTGAGAGAAGGGCAGTGGAGTGAATATACATATTGACCTTTTGGCTCATGTAATTTGTCTTTATTAACTATTTCTATTCCTTTATATATACATATATAGTATATATAATATATAATAGATAAGTATATTAAATATGTACGTTATATATATACACACACACAAATATTCTTTTCTGTAAGTCATCTTGAGAACTTGTTTGAAAAGAAGAGAGATACAAATAAATATTAAGACCTCCAGCATGAATTACATTTTAATTACCTCGGCCAAACTAAGGTAAAGCTGCTTAGTTTAACCCACTCATTTCTATAGAGGTAGAAACAGGACCTTGGTTTCTATGTCTATAAAATGAACGGGTTAAACTAAGTGGCTTTCCAACCCAGAGCATGCTCCCTTTCTGATTGTCCCCTGCCACCTGCCTCTGGCTTCCTGCCACTTCTGGAACACACTCTATGCTCCAGTCACAGATCTCTGTACCTTGACACATGCTGTTCCTCTACCTGGGATAAGCTTCATCCATTTTTTTTTTTTTTCAGTTTCACAATCCTACTTATCTTTCAAAACTCTGCTCAAGCATTGCTTTCTATAAGAAGCCTTTCATGCTTACCTGTACCAAGCATTTATTCTCACTCTGCTGCAAGCCATGATTGTAAATAACTTTCAAGTACAAAACCATCTTTCATTCATCTTTGCAACTCCAACACCTAGTACAACACCTGCCAATAGGACCTAAAAATATTGTGTATTGAACGATTAAATTAATGTCTTTTCCAGCTCTGACATCTACTTAGATTGAGATAAGCCAGTCAGATAACCAGCACAGCCCTCACACATTACCCAAAGGGCAACTGCCTCTGATGGAGGTGGGAAGGCTTAGGAAACTACAGAGAAAGATCAAACTGACTCTATAGGACAGGCCTGGCTGGGATGAGCACCAGTTAAAAAAAAGAAAAGAACGAAAAGGAAGTTTCCATTACTAATTTCGCTTATGACTAACCTGGGGATTTGTACAGTAAGTTAATTAAATGTGATCAAGCTTGGACTTTTGGATAAACAAGTAGAATAACCTGACATCAGTCAAGATTTCCAAAATGTGTCATATACACTCAAGAAGCCGCAGGAGAGGCAGGCATCAAATCTTAAAGAGATGCCCTTAAAATACCTAGATTACAGGTCCCATTGGTTATAGGGTTCCTCAGAGTTCTCACTGGGGCATTACTTATTGCCCCACCCCAGAGGTATTTTGAAAATTTGTGGAGTTTTGTTTCTTTGTCTTCTACTATAACTGTGCCTATGCATTTATATATTGAACTGTATATTATTTTACTAAAATTAGTTTCCTATTACATTTCCCTTAAATTACACTTTCATTTCTATTTAAAAATTGAGTGTTCATATGATTTATTATCTATAATTTTGTTTCATGAAAGGAAAGGAATTATTATATAATATTTACTATAGAAAAACTCAGTCTCACCTCCAGAGATCACAGAAAACACACCAAGAAAATGAGGAATAGATCATGGCTCCCTCCAACTTGGCTTTTTCCAGTCTTCATTGTCACACACTCTTCAGCTACCAGAAGCCACGGCCCCTGGAGGCCCCAACTAGACTTCTCAGACTAGAATGTCTTGCTTCCAGATTTGAAGCAGATACCAATGCCTTCAATGATGTCAGATCTGCTGCCTTTGAAGGAACAGAATGCTTTATCCCACTGTGGAAATCAAGGAAGTCAGAGGATACACTTAAATTTGTCCTTGAAACAAGAGTAGGAGGATTGAGGTTTTCCTCCCTCCTTTTTTTCTTTTTTTTTGCTCCTTCCTTTCTTTTTTTAATAGGTGCAAGAACTGGATCAATCATAATCCTTTGTTCATAACACACCATTATCACTGACTCACACCAAAGGATTCAAAGTCCCTTGAACAAGATGAATTACAGCAGAATAGAATCCTAGCTTAGGGTTAGATTACAAAGTCAGTGTACATAGCCCAAATCACCTAAATCTAACTAGAAGTTTCCTTATATCAAGCATAAAGTATAGTGTACATGATTTTGATCAAGAACCCTGGATAACAGTTATTATGCATGTCAAAGTTTGAGAATCAATTAGCTAGAATAATGGAAGAAATAAAAATCATCTAAGCAGGCTTCTGATCATTTCAACTTTTCTGCTGCTGTGACAAATGTCAATATTTGGCAGTTAAGACGAGATTGGTAGAGAATTCCAAAATGATCTTATTCCTTTAAGATTTGTTTTATTCTGTTGGTTTTTCTTTTAGGATCTCTCAAGTTTTCTTTGTTTCTAATTTTTTAATTTTAGAATAGTTTTAGATTTAGAGAAAAGTTGTGAAGATTGTTGATATGGTTTGGCTGTGTCCCCACCTAAATCTCATCTTGAATTGTAATGCTCATAATCCCCAAGTATCAAGGGAGGGACCAGTAATCCCCACGTGTCGAGGGAGGGAGGTGATTGGATCATGGAGGTGGTTATCCCCATGCTGTTCATGTAATAGTGAATGAGTTCTCACAAGATCTGATGATTTTATAAGTGTTTGGCAAGTTTCTCCTTGGGTCACTCTTTTCTTTCCTGCCCCCATGTGAAGAAGGTCCTTGCTTCCCCTTCACCTTCTGCTATGATTGTAAGTTTCCATTGTAAGTTTCCTGAGGCCTCCCAGCCATGTGGAACTGTGATTCAGTTAAAGCTCTTTTCTTTATAAATTATCCAGTCTCAGGCAGTTCTTTATAGCAGTGTGAAAACGGACTAATACAATTGTATAGAGTTCCCATGTACCCCACATCCAGTTTTTTCTCATTTTTATTAGTATGATACATTTGTAACAACTCATGAAGTAATATTGATACATCAGTGTTTACTTAAGTTTTTAATTTATGCATATTTTCTCAATTTTTACCAACTATCCTTGTTCTGTTCCAGGAGCTCATGCAGGATCCCACATTACATTGAACTATTATGTCTCCTTAGGCTCTTTGTGACTGTAACAGTTTCTTAGAATTTCCTTGTTTCCAATGACTTTGCCAGTTTTGAGTAGTACTGTTCAGGTAGTTAGTAGAATGTCCTTTAATTGGTATTATCTGATGTTTTATCATAATTAGATCAGAATTATGGGCTTTTAGAAAGAAAATTACAGAGGTAGAGTGCCAGTCTCACCACATCATATCAAGCATGTATACTGTAAACATGACTTATCACTGCTGATGTTAACCTGGCATTCCCACCAGTGATGAATGAGAGCTCCTGTTGCTCTGCATCTTTGTCAACTAGCAATTCATATTGTAAGCTTTTTGGATTTCAAACATTCTAATACATGTGTAGTGGTATCTTATTGTTCTTTTAACATATATATCAGGTTGAGCACCCTTTTCATGCTTATTTTCCATCTGAATATCTTCTTTGGTGAGGTGTTGCTCAGGTTTTTGGCCAACTTTTTAGTTTTTTGTTTCCTTATTGTTGACTTTTAGAAGGCTTTTTTTTTTAGTATATTTTGGGGATACAAGTCTTTGATCAAATATATGATTTGATTTTCTCCCAGTCAGTGAGCTGTATTTTTACTTTCTTGACAGTGTCTTTCACCAGAGCAAAGTCTTAATTTTAATGTCTAACTTATTAATTTTTCTTTCATAGGTCAAGCTTCTGATATTATATTAAAGAATTCCTCTCCAAACCCAAGATCACATAGATTTTCTCCTATATTTTCTTCTGTAAGTTTTATCATTTTGCATTTTGCATTTAGGTCTATGATCCATTTTGAGTTCAATTTTGTGTGTAAGGTTCGTGGCTTGGCCTCAAATTGTTCCATATTCCATTCCATTTTATGTATATGTGTTGGAATAGAAGGGTGAGGTGGTGGGGAGGGCAGTGGTGCAAGACCAGGGTCTGAATTAGATGAATAAATGTTGTGATCCTATTGTGTTCACTATGAGGACATTTCATTTTTTTTTTCACAGTTCCTCCAGGGAAGCAGTGAAGTAGTGTAAACAAATTTTCCAAGGACTACTTTAGTGTCCTCACTTTCCTCTGAGAAAAATGCCTGGCTGAACTTTATGGGTCTCTTTTGGAGGTCGAAAGAGATTATAAAAAATTAAGGCACGTTGCGAAATTCAAAGGCCAGTACAAATGTAATTTAACAAATGCCGCTTTATAATGAACAATCTTCCTTCAGGCTCCCTTCTTACACCATGCCTGGGAGGAAGAATCATTCCCTTACTTATGGGAGAACTTTACATGGTGTAAACATTCATTCTAGAGAGCATTTCCCCATCAAGCTACAGGCTGATGCTCTGACTGGTGTTCCCTGCAAAGCAATTTGATAAGATTAAGTATCCCCACCCTCAATGTGTTTCTCCCTCCCCCACTTTCCTTTTCTGAAAAGGACTGCTTGAAACCACATGGAAATGATACATTTGCATGCTATTCAGAAAACATCTTGGCTGTCTGGGCTTCGCAGGGGATAAGCCCCTATTTTGAGCTCTCCTCAACTCACCATGCTCTGCCTAGAGGAGGCAGAAATCATCCTTTGCCTCCACCTCCACATTGTAAGTTGAATGTCAGCCACAATCCCTGGCCACAGAGCCATCTACGAAGTAGACATCAGCCCTACATCATCCAAATCATCTGCCAAGTCATATCCCAGGGGGTCGGTGGCATGGAGTCGCATTCATCCTGGAGACTCGAGTTTGGCAATGGCAAACTCGTCACTAAATGAAAAGCTAGCCAATTCTTGAGCTTTTGTCTTCTTTCTGAGTTTCCCTAAGTCCAAAATTCCCTTTCAATAAAAAGAGGAAAGTTGGATTCTTGGCCCACACGTATCCTCAACACATTGCCAAATCATTCTAGCTTTGAAATGAATTACCTAATGCTTACAAAATATGAAATCTTTCTGAACCTTCTCAAATCAAACTGGAAAGAAAAATACTTCAGACTGAAGATTTCAAATGCGAGATCTGAATAATGACTCAGTTCTTTCCTTCCATAAGCAAACTGCTAGTTTTCAAGTATCAAATATTCTCTAATAAGCAAAAGCAATGACCGTTTTCTGGAAGAGAAAATACAGATGAGTAATGATACATTCAGTATTGATATTTCCATTAGCCTGAAATCCCATTAAAGACATTTGTAATTAATTACAAATATATTTTGAACACAGAAGATTTAACAAGAATACCATGTGCACATTACATTCTAATTCCATTGATCTAGGTCTTTCTATCTCTGGAAACAATGTATGTAATGAATACCTAACTTTTGCTATGTGAAATGAGGGACTAAATGAAGCTCACATTTAAATGTAACTGAAGATGTGTCAAGTGAGTTGTAAGTGAATAAAGCATGTCAGAATGATTATTTTCTAAAGGTGACAGACACTGAAGCTGTATTTCCAGGTATGTGGAGAAGCTATTAAAATTCTTGCAAGGTCTATCAGGTTCAGAGAATGACACTGGAAATTTATTATAGATGCCAAATTCAGTTGTATTCTGAAGTGTGTTAATGTTTCCCACTGCAGACTCCTATAAAATATATTTCAAGATCTTTACAGGGAAAAAAATGTGTTTATGAAAATCACAGGGCCTCCAAAGAGGAAATAGAATAAATGAGAGAGAGAGAGAGAGAGTGTGTTTGTGTGTGTGTATGGTATGTGGAGTATGTATATGAATTGCTGTATTATCAGATGAGATAAACTATAGACTCTAATATAGCCCTATCTATGTTCTTTACCTTCCAAAGGACCATATACCCAGTGTGTTCAACAAAGCTTCAACGAACTACTCTAGTATTAGTCTTTCTTATTTTTATCTGTGCTACTTCCATGGCCTTGTTTGCTCCCGGGGTAACCAGACAGCCAAACAAGCTTCTGTTTATTTGACTGTTTTCTAAATACCCTCTCAAACACACAAACTCTCCACTATAAAACCTATGTGAACAGAAAGGAATCATGCATAAATAGATCTTTCAGTTTCTCTCTGTAATTCCTTTCACTCTTTCCCACTGTCTTTTGTCTGTTCGTTGGTTTACTTGGTTGATTTGGGGGCTAGATGGCTGTTTGCTTGCTTACAGCAAGTTGAGACACTTGTTTTATTTATTTTAATTTAAGGTGTTATACTTTAAACTGTGTTTAATGTCATTAGCTCTGTCCAGGGATGATACAAGTTAAGAAATATTCTTCCCAGTGGCACACTTGTCTCCATATAGATGTAGGTAACTGATTCTGCACTAACCTAGCAGAACTATTCTAGGAAGAATATATAGAAATTGCATTTACTTTGTTAAAGACTTTCATCACAGAGGGGGATCTCTGATGGGAAAGATTCAAAGGGCCAATGTGCTTGTGAAGTACAAGGGATCAAGCAATGCACTATAAGACTAGGGCTGTAGTATGTTATCACACCCCAGTGAAAAGTAAAACTCCTGTGCCGTAGCTGTTTTGCAACAACTCATTGATTATTGGGAAAACTGATTTCACCTGTTATCTGGCGGTATGTAGTTAACATAAATAAGAATGTATTATCCTGTGGTTGGATCACAGAACATCAGAAAGGTCCATCTGATATCAAGAAGAAAACAAAAAGAGGAAATTACAGTTCAATTCTTAATCCCAGTCTTGCAGGATACTTAAATCATTGTCTATGATCCATTCATGCAGATTAACTGGCAGTCACACCACACTATAGAGAGGTAACTAGTAAACAGCTTTAGATCCAAGTCAGCAGTATGGGCAAAGGACCAGCTCTGAACTGCTCTGTTATGCTCCTGTCATATCATGCCCCTGGCTTGGAGGAATCTTAGGTAAATGTGTAGACTCATGTTCTTCTCATGGGTATCAAAGGTTTTTTTCATCACTACTAGTGGCTAAGATTACTAATCACCCTACAACAAGATAAAAGAGTAAACACAAAGCCTGTCATACATGCCTGAATTTTTTCCAAGCCACCATTTTTCACCAGGTCTCACTAACCAGGAGATCCCCCTTTAGGTTCAGACCCCTCCTCCTGCCCATCTTCCTAACATTTAAATCTTCTTTTTCACCAAACTTTAACCCACTCTCCACCATCAAGGCTACATTCTTCTCTAAGGCTTGAAGAAACAGTGTGGAACACGCAAGAAATAATAAAAATCACATAATCAAATATATATATATATTTCTCCATTAATGCAAGAATATGTCACTGAGAACAAACATACCACCTAGAAAGTACAGAATAAGAATATACTGCCCACAAGAAGCAGAGAAAGCTAGAATGGGAAAAGATGAACAGTTTTCTTGAACCCTTACAGTTTTATTTTTTAGTCTGCTGGGCAATTTACAACCTGGAAGTTAGTAATAATTGGTGGTAATTTGCTGGTGACAGTCATGTGAATGTGCTTGTATCTGAGTGGCTGGAGGCCCCGCACACCGCCTTATCTTGTTTATGCTCCAGGTCTGTGACCTGTGTCAAAAACACACCAACACATCCATCGATAATTTACCTCAGGGGGTTTTTCATATATGCCTACAACAGTATCACTTCTGTTGCCCTCTTTTTTTTGTAGCCTCACTCAAATACTTTTAGTGTGCTACCTACAATATGGTTCTTCAAAGAAAGAAACCCATCCAGAAAGAAAGCGTACACCTGCTGTTTGAAGCTGATGGTGTATTGTTGGTAGATGACAAAAAGAAACTGAACTCCTTAACTCCTATTCTGCTTTTGTCCTCACAGTCAAGGGAAAAGATATTTAGACAAAAATGAGTAGAACAAACATTGGTTACCTGGAAATTGAAGCTCTTGATGAGAAAAGGAGTTGTAAGGGAGCACCTGTAGTCTACAAATAAGTTCAAATCTCTTGACCTGAGAATTACATTTCAGGTTACTGAGCAAACTTTCACTTGAGTTTGACAAACTACTGTAGATAATCTTTAGAGGATAAAAAGTGAAAGTTGCTGGAATACTGTAGATAATGTGATTTTCATTTTCAAAAGTGGTAAGGTGTACTTAGTACAAAATTAAATTCCTGGCGGGACCCAAATATGAAAAGAAAGTACGTGAGCACGACTAATGCAGAGGTTGGTAAATTTTCATAAATGATTAAAAACAATCCCTTTCAGAAATGTGATTCAATAACACAAACCTTGGCCCCCAAATATGGGACAAATAGCTAAAATATAGGATGAGTATCCTCCCAATATATGTACATGCACACAAACTAAATTTTACATACAGTCTCAGGAAGTTCATTACCCCCCTTAATTTCATTCATGACTTGACTAATGAGCTCATTAAAAAAAATCATATCCAATTAAAATAGTTTCTGCCTTAGCAAGGTTTCTAACTGATAAATCTATAAATAGGGTCAATAATGTATATATTAATTTAGACAACACATTTTGATAAACATCATATTCCTGTGAACAGGATGATAAAAAAGTGGGTTGACTATTCAAATTAGTTTGTTATCCCTTTAACAAATATTTACTAAGTACATTTTATGCGTCATTTACTATAGGCACTAGGGATAAGGTGAAGCCCAAAATAGACAAGATCCCAACATTTGAATACCTTGTAGCCTACTGGATAATTCAGACAACAGACAAAAAATAATTTCAGATAGTGATAAGTGGTATGGTATGAACAAAGTAAGCAACGTAATATGATAAACGGTGAGGTGTATGGGCAAAATATGTGGGTTATTTTGGTAGTCTAGATCAGTCTTTCTGATGTGTTCATACTTGATCTGAGACTTAAACCCTGTGAGGGTTTAAATGAGGAACGAGGGAAAGAGTATCCTAGAGAGAAAGACAAGAAGGTGTGAAGATCTGAAATTGAACAAATTTGGCTTATTCAAGGAAGAGAAAGGCCAAGGAAAATGGGAGATACAAGGTCAAGGGAGGCCTTTAAATCATGGTAAGAACTTTGGATTTCATGCTAAATGAAATGGAAAAGTATTTGAGGATTTGAAACAGGACAGTAACATAATCTGACATGCATGGGTTGCAATGTGGCAAATAGATTATGCTAGGTGTTAAGAGCAGAGCTAGAGAGGGAGGAGTTGTTGCAGCCTGGAGTAGGACAGTGGTCATGGAGATGGAGA
Organism: Rhinopithecus roxellana; assembly: GCF_007565055.1. Classification (NCBI taxonomy): domain Eukaryota; kingdom Metazoa; phylum Chordata; class Mammalia; order Primates; family Cercopithecidae; genus Rhinopithecus; species Rhinopithecus roxellana. The sequence continues at coordinate 5,311,891 of NC_044553.1, forward strand.
GAAGTGAATCTATTCACAATGTTTTGAAGGATTTGCTAGTAGATTGGATATGGGAAATAAAAGAAAAGAAGCAACTTAAGATAACTTCTAGGTTGTTTTCTTGAGCAGCTAAGTGGGATAGGAAACCTATTTACAGATTTAGGAAAGACTGGAAAACAAACAAGTTGACTGGGAGGCGGAGAGGGAACAAAACTAGAGTTAAATTAGTTTGTTATTAAATGGTTCTTATTAATGATAGTACCACCTCATTAGAAAGCTTTAAGTAATGTGGTAAGTGACTATATCCTTGACCTTGTCTTGCTCAATTTTTATTAATAACATGGTTTAGAGAAGGAGAACTTGTCAAATCTATAAATAAAGAAATTTAAGACCATATTTAGGTTGAAAGTATGTGCCAAATATAATAAAAATTAAATTTAAAAGGAAAAGTGTAAAGTCCTTCTCTTGGGTCCAAAACCTATATATTTAAATATAGGTTGGGAGAGATGTGGCTTGTAGCAACATGTGAAAAAAGACATTGGGTTTTGGTCAACTATAAATTCAAATTCCTAAGATGCAGCATATAAAGGACTTAGCAAATTGATTGGCACATAACCAACATTGAATCAACAGTATTTTTGTCATCATTATTATTGTCATTTTTATGGTTATTTTAAAAGTTTGAACCAATACATAATGTTTGTCAAAGAAACTAATGCAGCTTAAAGATGAATTAATAGAAATGGAGCATCTACAGTATGGGAAGTAATAATTTCAATTTATTCTCTACTGATGAAACCACTCTTGCATTATTATGCTTAACTATGTAGTAGTTATAGACATGCTGCCCTTAGGAAACCAATGGAAATGGTAAAGGGATTAATGGCACATCATGTGAAGAATGTTAAGGAAATGAGGATATTTGGAAAAGAATAAAAAAGAACCATAGGGAACATTTGAAGAGCTCTCTTATAATAAGAAAGTAGACTTTGACTGCATGTCCCCAGGAGATAGAAAAAGGATGATTGTATAAGAGTAATGAGGGGACAAATTTTGACTTGCTTAAAGAACTTTCTAATAGTCTGGGATTACCCATGAGAGAATGGGCTCCTTTGAGAGGCAGAAAGTTTTGTAACATGAGGGATATTCAAGAATTCATAGCTTCCTGGTGACAAGAGTGTTGGAAAGAGAATCAAAGAATAACAAGACTGTTACACTAGTGACTGTACAGGTTCTTTCCTGCCCAGTGGTTCATAATCACTTTGTATATATAGAAGCATAATATACAATCTCAGTTTGATGTTTTTTCTTTTTTTGATAGAAAGCAACAAAATAGAAAATATCAGTGGTCTTTTAAATTTGAGAATATCAGTGACAATGGACACACACACACAGGCCCAATAAATGCTATATATTTGTCAAAATGTTATGTGGAAAATCCTTTCCCATAATCAGAATTGATGCATACAAAACATTGCAAGGGTGTTGGCCATGACCTCAAATTTCTGCCAGGAAGTAGCCAGTCTGTGAGTTAGTCTTCCTTATATATATATGGCATAGCCCTTACTCACATTTTTGCTTAGTAAATTATTTCTGCTATATTACAGTTGTAGAATTTCATTTGATTTATGAAGAAATGTTATGAAACCAAATGTGGGTTCCTCATTGAACCCATTATTTAAACAAAAAATAATTTACTTTACTAGATGACTTAGAGCCACAAACAAAATCTTATTAAATTTGGTTTATGGATCCAAAACCATTTATCAACTTCCACTTCCCAGTAGAATGGAAAATACAACAGTTGTGTGAATTACCTCTAAGTTCCAGACTTGCATATCCAAATGACTACATAGCATTTCCACTTGAAATGCTTGACAGAGTTCCCAATTTAACATACCCCAAATCAGCTCTTGATTTATATCTCTAAAGCTTGTCACATCTCCAACCTCCCCACATTGGAAATTGTACCTCTATCCCTCTATCCACCTGTTGCTCATGCCAAAACCCTAGAAGTCATCCTGAGATCTATCTTTTCCTCCTCCCTTTCTCTGTAAGACTGACTGATTCTTCCTCCACAATGTATATGAAATCATTTCACTTCTTGCAATCACCTTGGCCATTACCCTAGCCAAGATTACCATCACTCTTCTCCTGGTCCTCAATGGCAGCTCCCTGCCAGTCTTCCAGATGCTACTTGAAAGCATTCCTATCTATTCTCTTCAGAAATCAGCCAGAGATATTGACTTGGAATGTAAATCAAATTGTGTCATTTCCCGATTAAATTTCAACTGTTTCTCAGCATAGAATATTAACTCCTTACCATGTCCCTCAGGCTTCAACTGATATGATATCTACCTGTCTCTCCATCTTCATCTCATGCTTCTCATTTCTTCTCTCAACATGCTCCAATCTTCTTTCAAGTCTTCAAAAACATCAAGCTCTTCCCTGCCCTAGGTCCTCCAGATACTCTCTTTCCTCTTCCTAGCACATTTTGGCCCCATCTTTTCTCTTGGCTGGCTCGAATCATAGATTTCACCTTAAATTAACCCTTTTTGAAGAGGCTTCTTTGACAACCCTCTCAAAAGCTGATTCCCTGCCTGTGCCTCCTTGCTATCCTGGCCCACTATCTCTAGCTTACCACTCCCATCATTTCCTTCCAAATATTTGTCACAATTTGTAATTATTTTACTTATGTACATATTTTACGTGTTTTTTTGCTCCAAACTATAAGCTCCAAAAGACAGGGGGCATCAGTTTTGTTTACTGCGCATTGGGCAAGTAAGTACAGCACAAAGCTAAGAGCATAGGTTCTGAAGCTGGAGTGCCTGGGCTCAAATTCTACTTTGCTAATTCATAGCCTTTCTGACCTTGACTTCTCTGACTTCAGTGACATCTATGTGAAAGATGAAAAGAAAATGTACTTACCTCAAAGGTTTTTAGGACGACTAAATAAAGATACAAAGTGCTTTGTATATAGTAAACACACAATAAATATTAACAATCATTATTTTAGTGCCCAGCATATAGTAAGTACTGAATAAGCATTTGTAAAAGAATGATTTCCTCAAACAGTAGTCTTTATAAAAAATGTCAAAACTAACTGGAGATTATCTATAAGATTAAGAAATGACCTTTACCTGCAAAAGATTTATAACCTCAAGTCAATTGTCGTTGCTGTTTTAATCTATTCACTCATTTTGGGTTGACTTCCCAAGTAGATTTTTAAACTCTTCATCACCTTAAGCTCTCAAAGGACCACCCACAGTCTTCACTTTATACTACATCAAAACAATAAAAAGTATTTTTATGCTGTCTTAGTCTGTTTTGTGTTGTTGATAACAAAATATTACAGACTGGATAATTCATAAACCATAGACGTTTATTTGGCTCAATGTTCTGGAAGCTGGGAAGTCCCAGATGGAGGAGCTGCCTCTAGTGAGGGTCCACTCGCTGTATCATAACATGGCAGGAGGCACCACATGGTAAGAGGTGCTGGAGGGAGGGCAAGAGATAAACTCGGAGACTCAAGCCCTTTTATAATCATCCTTATTCATGAAGATGAAGCCCTCTTGACCTAAACACCTCCTTGGGCTCAACCCCCCAACCCTGTTGCACTGGGAATTAAATTCTCAAACATGAACATTGGCGGACACATTCAAACTATAGCACTGGCCAATTCCCAATTTTCCTCACCTCTACCTCTAAATTTAACTCTGCCTTTAATTTCTTTCTTGTTTAGCAACTCAGAAAGAGAAAAGCCCCTCCTTTTTCCTGGGTCAACTCTTTTTCCTACGTTTCTTAATTTTATGCTCTCCTATTGAGTTTATGCTCTCAGTCTACAAGGATGCTAATGTCTTCCCCAATATTAATAAAACTTTCTGGTAATTTTACTTTTCTTTTACCACCAAATTTATTTTCCATACTCAATACTTTCATTTTCTCACCAGCATTCACTTTATAACCCACTTTCCAGCACCATTTGTCATTCTCACTGAAGTATTTCCTTCTTTCCAATAATGCCATGTATTTTCACCTTCCATGGCTTTGTTCCTATGTATCCAGAATGATTTTTCTTGCCATTATATTTCTCTATCAATCAATCAAATTATCTTTCAAAGTCTGATGCAAATTCTCTTCTTTTGTGTAGCTCACTCTATTCCTTTTCTCACTAGGCAAAATTGTTACTCTTTCCTTTGTCTTTAATAGAACTTCAATTGTATTTCTAATGTATTTTAAATTCTTTCTAGAACAAGGTAGATAGATGATGGATATAATAATATAGAGGTAGGTATTCTCTCTACTAGCTTTTGAACTTCTTAATAGCAATGTATATGTCTCACTTATTCCTGAATATTTATTGAATTATTCATCACTTAAAGTGTTTCTTTTACCACTGACAATATTTCAGTCACTGTGTTAAGCATTTTAACTTTAATCCTAAGAAATCAAGAGGAAAACTATATTATCTCCATTCACAGACAAAGAAAATGAACCTTACAATAGTTTACTTGCCTAGAACAATAGTCAATTTACTTGCCTAGAACAATAGTCAGTTTACTTGCCTAGTACATCAGCTTTTGTTCTTAACCATCATATTATATCTCCTCCCAAAAATTTTTGGAAAGGGAGAAAATGGAGAAGTAATGGGATGATTTATAAAATAAATGTAACAATGTAAACTTAATCTCCAAAAACACTTCGCCAACAGTTGTGCTTCTTTTATTTTCTGTTTTCAGCCTCCAGTAGAATCTTGTTTAACAATAGCTTAAACCTAAAAATTATTAAGATGAGAGCAACAGGTAGGATTATATTTTGTTGCTTATTCAACTCTCAGACTTTTCTCAGTTTACCTTATTCTATATTTTTTCAGACCATTATTACTAAGAATTCTTGCTTTGGGAGAAAACAACAAAGGAAATTCAAGTTACATTCTTACTTTTACAAGTGTTGAGGGGCCTTCATAAGAGAAATACAAACATTAATGACTATAAATAAGCCTGAATAAATAATACAACTTTCTATTACTATATTAAGCCTTTAGGAATTTAGGGATGCCTGGCTCTTGCTCAGTCTAAATGAATAGCAGCAGGTGATATTAGAAAGAGAGGGAGAATAAAAGAGCCAGAAGATGTAATTTAAAATGAGCATGAAGGTAGAATTAGGGAGAGAAATGAAAATATTAATTGGGTGGACAGAGAGGGTTGAAGGAAGTAATCTTCTCTTACTTAAGGAGCAATATTTTAATCTCTAACTTCAGCAATATTAACACTAAAAATACTAGGTTCATACAATATATACATTTGAAAATTATAAAGCACATGGCTTATATTGGATAAAATATTAGAAACAACCTAGATATGCACCATTAGAAAATTGATTAAATAAATTGTTGAATAACCATACAATGGAATATAATACCAATGATAAAAAGAGTATTGGCATGGAAAAGCTCTTAATATTTTTTATTTACTGAAAAAGGCAAAACTACCCAAAGAGTATATAATGGATAACTCCGTTTATGTAAATAAGTAGGACTACATGTTATATGTTGTGTATATTCATATATTGCTAGATAAGTGACATAAAATTACCCAATATTGTTATTTTTGCTCATTTCTAGAGGGTATAACAATAGGATGGGATGAGGACATGAAGAAAGAAGTGGAGAACTTCATTTTCTGAGTTTAAAAATGTGTACTTAATTTTTTTACAATAAGTATATATTACCTTGATGTGTGTGAATATATTCAGATTTACTTTAAAATATAGTAATTATGGAATAAAGACAATTTTAAATTAGTGATAAAATTTTTAGAACTTATCTTTGTTCTTAGGGGTTATAATTAACATGGTAACCATCAAATTATAGAATGTAAAGTTGAAAGTATTTTATCTGATCTCCCTTTTTAGATAAGAAAATAACACTAACAGGGTAAAGTGATTTACTCAAGGTCTCATAGACATTTAGCATCAGAGTTGGAAGAAATTATGAATCAGTGAAAACCAAAAGGAGGCCTGTCAGCTAAGTTAACAAGTGAATAGCAAAAAAAAAAAAAAAAAAAAAAAAAGTAATAATAAGCTGTTTGTATGTACAAGAATTACAAACAGATTTGTTGTCTTTCATTTGTGCTTCTAAAGGAGTCACTTCTGTGTCTCAGCCCTGTAGTACTTGAAGGTGGGAGCAAGAAAAACTTTAACAGCTGCTGCTAACTTAGGGGAAAAACAGGAAAATCAGGCATGTGGTGCCAATAGAGAACATAAAAGAATGATTCACTCTCCAACAATATTTACGGCTCTCCTACTGTGTGCCAGGCTGAACACACTTGATGATGTTAATAGGAACAGGGAGAACAAACAGAGCATGTGCAGGGTCACCTGAAGCCTCCAGCCAGAACACAAACACCCAAACCAAATTATAAGCAAATAAAAATAGATAACATCATACCATCCAACAAAATAACTTGAGCACATTTTTAAAACTGAAAACCAAAATAGTTTCACTGGGTGACTAATGCTATCCTATGTAAACCTTTCCGTGGAAGCTATCAAAGACTATTTGTCCTTTTTCCTTCGTAATTGAAATAAACTTAGTCTAACGAACAAAAGGATTCAATTTGGGCTGCCACTCTGTGTCAAACCAGGAAAGCCTTACTGGCAGTCCATTCTGAGTAATGATTTGGCAGGAGTTAGACCACTTGAAGTGATGACATCGCTACACGTGCCCTTTCTTTCAGGACAACAGATATCAAATTGTCCTTTTTACCATTTTAGGTAATTTGATTTTGAGGCTTCAAAGTTCTAGATCCAGACCATATAAAGAATTAAAATAATTTTCGTAAGTGTGAAGGCCTCCATGAATACACAACTGATGAAATCTAAAAAGCTCCACAGATTGTACCAATGTCAGTTTCTTGATTTTGTTATTGGGCTACAATTGTGCAAGATGTTAACATTTGTGGAAGCTTGGGAAAGATGCATGGGTCTTCCCTATATATTTATTTGCAACCTCCTGTGAATCTATAACTATTTACAAGTTAAAAGTTAGAAAAACAAAACAATCTAACTTTTTTATTTAGAAATAAAAGTTAGAAAAACAAAATCTAAAGTATATTTCTTCTAAGTGCAATAGAAAGTGGGGGTTAAGTTATAAATCAAGTGGCCAATGTCTTCGATTAAGGGCTATGAATTGTATCACCTCAAGGGGTTATTTTCTGTTCACTGTCAGTCCCACTAACTTTCATTTAGAGGTTGTTTGGTTTAACAAGCATTCAAGCAGCATTCTGAAGCTAAGAAAAATTGCACTGTTGGCAGCTATATGACACCCAAACCACACTTCATCTTATTAATAGAGTTTCAATGCAGATTTGTCTATGTTCTTACTTTACTGCAGGGCTCATTTTCTTTCATTTGTTCTTCATAAAGTGTTTACATCATCAGAAAAGTGATTTTATAACAGGTACTAAATATTTCCTCAAGATACATTTTCTTTATCACATTTCTTTTTGTTTCTGGTAAAATATTAATTTTCTTTCCTATCTCAACAGTCAATCTAATATGCTCTAACACTGGAATGAAAAATTGTAATCAGGGCGGAGCAAGATGGCCGAATAGGAACAGCTCCAGTCTCCAACTCCCAGCGTGAGCGACACAGAAGACCGGTGATTTCTGCATTTTCAACTGAGGTACTGGGGTCATCTCACTAGGGAGTGCCGGACAATCGGTGCTGGTCAGCAGCTGCAGCCCGACCAGCGAGAGCTGAAGCAGGGCGAGGCATCGCCTCACCTGGGAAGTGCAAGGGGGAAGGGAATCCCTTTTCCTAGCCAGGGGAACTGAGACACACAACACCTGGAAAATCGGGTAACTCCCACCCCAATACTGCGCTTTAAGCAAACGGGCACACCAAGAGAATATATCCCACACCTGGCCGGGAGGGTCCCATGCCCACAGAGCCTCCCTCATTGCTAACACACCAGTCTGCAATCTAACCGCAAGGCAGCAGCGAGGCTGGGGGAGGGGCGCCCGCCATTGCTGAGGCTTAAGTAGGTAAACAAACCGCTGGGAAGCTCGAACTGGGTGGAGCTCACAGCAGCTCAAGGAAACCTGCCTGTCTCTGTAGACTCCACCTCTGGGGACAGGGCACAGATAAAAAACAACAACAAAAAAGCAGCAGAACCTCTGCAGACACAAACGACTCTGTCTGACAGCTTTGAAGAGAGCAGCGGATCTCCCAACACGGAGGTTGAGATCTGAGAAGGGACAGACTGCCTGCTCAAGCGGGTCCCTGATCCCTAAGTAGCCTAACTGGGAGACATCCCCCACTAGGGGCAATCTGACACCCCACACCTCACAGGGTGGAGTACACCCCTGAGAGGAAGCTTCCAAAGTAAGAATCAGACAGGTACACTCGCTGTTCAGCAATATTCTATCTTCGGCAACCTCTGCTGCTGATACCCAGGCAAACAGGGTCTGGAGTGGACCTCAAGCAATCTCCAACAGACCTACAGCTGAGGGTCCTGACTGTCAGAAGGAAAACTATCAAACAGGAAGGACACCTATACCAAAACCCCATCAGTACGTCACCATCATCAAAGACCAGAGACAGATAAAACCACAAAGATGGGGAAAAAGCAGGGCAGAAAAGCTGGAAATTCAAAAAATAAGAGCGCATCTCCCCCTGCAAAGGAGCGCAGCCCATCGCCAGCAATGGGTCAAAGCTGGTTAGAGAATGACTTTGACAAGATGAGAGAAGAAGGCTTCAGTCCATCAAACTTCTCAGAGCTAAAGGAGGAATTACGTACCCAGTGCAAAGAAACTAAAAATCTTGAAAAAAGAGTGGAAGAATTGACAGCTAGACTCATTAATGCAGAGAAGGTCATAAACGAAATGACAGAGATGAAAACCATGACGTGAGAAATACGTGACAAATGCACAAGCTTCAGTAACCGACTCGATCAACTGGAAGAAAGAGTATCAGCGATTGAGGATCAAATGAATGAAATGAAGCGAGAAGAGAAACCAAAAGAAAAAAGAAGAAAAAGAAATGAACAAAGACTGCAAGAAGTATGGGATTATGGTAAAAGACCAAATCTACGTCTGATTGGGGTGCCTGAAAGTGAGGGGGAAAATGGAACCAAGTTGGAAAACACTCTTCAGGATATCATCCAGGAGAACTTCCCCAACCTAGTAGGGCAGGCCAACATTCAAATTCAGGAAATTCAGAGAACGCCACAAAGATACTCCTCCAGAAGAGCAACTCCAAGACACATAATTGCCAGATTCACCAAAGTTGAAATGAAGGAAAAAATCTTAAGGGCAGCCAGAGAGAAAGGTCGGGTTACCCACAAAGGGAAGCCCATCAGACTAACAGCAGATCTCTCGGCAGAAACTCTACAAGCCAGAAGAGAGTGGGGGCCAATATTCAACGTTCTTAAAGAAAAGAATTTTAAACCCAGAATTTCATATCCAGCCAAACTAAGTTTCATCAGTGAAGGAGAAATAAAATCCTTTACAGATAAGCAAATGCTTAGAGATTTTGTCACCACCAGGCCTGCCTTACAAGAGACCCTGAAGGAAGCCCTAAACATGGAAAGGAACAACCGGTACCAGCCATTGCAAAAACATGCCAAAATGTAAAGACCATCAAGGCCAGGAAGAAACTGCATCATCTAACGAGCAAAATAACCAGTTAATATCATAATGGCTGGATCAAGTTCACACATAACAATATTAACCTTAAATGTTAATGGACTAAATGCTCCAATTAAAAGATACAGACTGGCAAACTGGATAAAGAGTCAAGACCCATCAGTCTGCTGTATTCAGGAGACCCATGTCACATGCAGAGACATACATAGGCTCAAAATAAAGGGATGGAGGAAGATCTACCAAGCAAATGGAGAACAAAAAAAAGCAGGGGTTGCAATACTAGTCTCTGATAAAACAGACTTTAAACCATCAAAGATCAAAAGAGACAAAGAAGGCCATTACATAATGGTAAAGGGATCTATTCAACAGGAAGAGCTAACTATCCTAAATATATATGCACCCAATACAGGAGCACCCAGATTCATAAAGCAAGTCCTTAGAGACTTACAAAGAGACTTAGACTCCCATACAATACTAATGGGAGACTTCAACACCCCACTGTCAACATTAGACAGATCAATGAGACAGAAAGTTAACAATGATATCCAGGAATTGAACTCATCTCTGCACCAAGCACACCTAATAGACATCTATAGAACTCTCCACCCCAAATCAACAGAATATACATTCTTCTCAGCACCACATCACACTTATTCCAAAATTGACCACATAGTTGGAAGTAAAGCACTCCTCAGCAAATGTAAAACAACAGAAATTATAACAAACTGTCTCTCAGACCACAGAGCAATCAAAGTAGAACTCAGGACTAAGAAACTCAATCAAAACTGCTCAACTACATGGAAACTGAACAACCTGCTCCTGAATGACTACTGGGTACATAACGAAATGAAAGCAGAAATAAAGATGTTCTTTGAAACCAATGAGAACAAAGATACAACATACCAGAATCTCTGGGACACTTTTAAAGCAGTGTGCAGAGGGAAATTTATAGCACTAAATGCCCACAAGAGAAAGCAGGAAAGATCTAAAATTGACACTCTAACATCACAATTAAAAGAACTAGAGAAGCAAGAGCAAACACATTCAAAAGCTAGCAGAAGGCAAGAAATAACTAAGATCAGAGCAGAACTGAAGGAGATAGAGATACAAATAACCCTCCAAATAATCAATAAATCCAGGAGTTGGGGTTTTTTGAAAAGATCAACAAAATTGACAGACCGCTAGCAAGACTAATAAAGAAGAAAAGAGAGAGAAATCAAATAGATGCAATAAAAAATGATAAAGGGGATATCACCACCGATCCCACAGAAATATAAACTACCATCAGAGAATACTATAAACACCTCTACGCAAATCAACTAGAAAATCTAGAAGAAATGGATAATTTCCTGGACACTTACACTCTCCCAAGACTAAACCAGGAAGAAACTGAACCCCTGAATAGACCAATAGCAGGCTCTGAAATTGAGGCAATATTTAATAGCCTACCCACCAAAAAAAGTCCAGGACCAGATGGATTCACAGCTGAATTCTACCAGAGGTACAAGGACGAGCTGGTACCACTCCTTCTGAAACTATTCCAATCAATAGAAAAAGAGGGAATCCTCCCTACCTCTTTTTATGAGGCCAACATCATCCTGATACCAAAGCCTGGCGGAGACACAACAAAAAAAGAAAATTTTAGACCAATATCCCTGATGAACATCGATGCAAAAATCCTCAATAAAATACTGGCAAACTGGATTCAGCAGCACATCAAAAAGCTTATCCACCATGATCAAGTGGGCTTCATCCCTGGGATGCAAGGCTGGTTCAACATTCGCAAATCAATAAACGTAATCCAGCATATAACCAGAACCAAAGACAAGAACCACATGATTATCTCAATTGATGCAGAAAAGGCTTTTGACAAAATTCAACAGCCCTTCATGCTAAAAACGCTCAATAAATTCGGTATTGATGGAACGTACCTCAAAATAATAAGAGCTATTTATGACAAACCCACAGCCAATATCATACTGAATGGGCAAAAACTGGAAAAATTCCCTTTGAAAACTGGCACAAGACAGGGATGTCCTCTCTCACCACTCCTATTCAACATAGTGTTGGAAGTTCTGGCTAGGGCAATCAGGCAAGAGAAAGAAATCAAGGGTATTCACTTAGGAAAAGAAGAAGTCAAATTGTCCCTGTTTGCAGATGACATGATTGTATATGTAGAAAACCCCATTGTCTCAGCCCAAAATCTCCTTAAGCTGATAAGCAACTTCAGCAAAGTCTCAGGATACAAAATTAATGTGCAAAAATCACAAGCATTCTTATACACCAGTAACAGACAAACAGAGAGCCAAATCATGAATGAACTTCCATTCACAATTGCTTCAAAGAGAATAAAATACCTAGGAATCCAACTTACAAGGGATGTCAAGGACCTCTTCAAGGAGAACTACAAACCACTGCACAGTGAAATAAAAGAGGACACAAACAAATGGAAGAACATACCATGCTCATGGATAGGAAGAATCAATATCGTGAAAATGGCCATACTGCCCAAGGTAATTTATAGATTCAATGCCATCCCCATCAAGCTACCAATGAGTTTCTTCACAGAATTGGAAAAAACGGCTTTAAAGTTCATATGGAACCAAAAAAGAGCCCGCATCGCCAAGACAATCCTAAGTCAAAAGGACAAAGCTGGAGGCGTCACGCTACCTGACTTCAAACTATACTACAAGGCTACAGTAACCAAAACAGCATGGTACTGGTACCAAAACAGAGATATAACCAATGGAAAGGAACAGAGTCCTCAGAAATAATACCACACATCTACAGCCATCTGATCTTTGACAAACCTGAGAGAAACAAGAAATGGGGAAAGGATTCCCTATTTAATAAATGGTGCTGGGAAAATTGGCTAGCCATAAGTAGAAAGCTGAAACTGGATCCTTTCCTTACTCCTTATAGGAAGATTAATTCAAGATGGATTAGAGACTTAAATGTTAGACCTAATACCATAAAAACCCTAGAAGAAAATCTAGGTAGTACCATTCAGGACATAGGCATGGGCAAGGACTTCATGTCTAAAACACCAAATGCAACGGCAGCAAAAGCCAAAATTGACAAATGGCATCTAATTAAACTAAAGAGCTTCTGCACAGCAAAAGAAACTACCATCAGAGTGAACAGGGAACCTACAGAATGGGAGAAAATTTTTGCAATCTACTCATCTGACAAAGGGCTAATATCCAGAATCTACAAAGAACTCAAACAAATATACAAGAAAAAAACAAACAACCCCATCAAAAAGTGGGCAAAGGATATGAACAGACATTTCTCAAAAGAAGACATTCATACAGCCAACAGACACATGAAAAAATGCTCATCATCACTGGCCATCAGAGAAATGCAAATCAAAACCACAATGAGATACCATCTCACACCAGTTAGAATGGCAATCATTAAAAAGTCAGGAAACAACAGGTGTTGGAGAGGATGTGGAGGAATAGGAACACTTTTACACTGTTGGTGGGAGTGTAAACTAGTTCAACCATTATGGAAAACAGTATGGCAATTCCTCAAGGATCTAGAACTAGATGTACCATATGACCCAGCCATCCCACTACTGGGTATATACCCAAAGGATTATAAATTATTCTACTACAAAGACACATGCACATGTATGTTTATTGCTGCACTATTCACAATAGCAAAGACTTGGAATCAACCCAAATGTCCATCTGTGACAGACTGGATTAAGAAAATGTGGCACATATACACCATGGAATACTATGCAGCCATAAAAAAGGATGAGTTTCCATCCTTTGTAGGGACATGGATGCAGCTGGAAACCATCATTCTTAGCAAACTGTCACAAGAACTGAAAACCAAACACCGCATGTTCTCACTCATAGGTGGGAATTGAACAATGAGATCACTTGGACTCGGGAAGGGGAACATCACACACTGGGGCCTATCATGGGGAGGGGCGAGGGGGGAGGGATTGCATTGGGAGTTATACATGATATAAATGATGAATTGATGGGTGCTGACGAGTTGATGGGTGCAGCACACCAACATGGCACAAGTATACATATGTAACAAACCTGCACGTTATGCACATGTACCCTAGAACTTAAAGTATAATTAAAAAAAAAAAAAGTATATATAAAAAAAAGAAAAATTGTAATCTCTTTTTCTTTATGTGGTGTCTTCAAATTTCCAGGTAGTTTTTCTCATAAAATCATTATTTAATCTTCTTATTGGATAGGGACATTTTAGAGTGACTATGCTCAAGGATGATATACTAACCTAAATAATTTAAAGCTTCTCTGAACTTACTATCTACCACCCTGCAGATAGTGGAAGTTTAATAACACTCGTATCTTTAGTTTGCCAACCAACATAGAAAAGATGATAACAACCAGATGGCATGGGACGCAGAAGGAAAATTTATGGAAGCAATAAGATCTTTGTGACTCAGGCAAGAATGAGAAAGCTTTAGATGTGGAAGGTCTGGTCCCATTTAAAGATACACTTTCTAAAAAGTGTCAAAAGATATTTGACCAATTTTTTCAGCGGTCAATTAAAACAAAAAGTGTAGTCCATGATGGTTATTTACAGGTGACCCTGACAATGGCATTGCTTTAGCCAGGACATCCAAGCCTAAAACCAATCCCTCCTACTCGTGCCTGGGTATGACCTGCTTATATAGACATCATGCTGTGTACTTGTCATACAATGGGATGGGAAACCAAAATGTTGGACCTGCTTTAATCATGGGAAACAATTACAAGGTTCTGTCTTATCTTCAGAACTTTTAATTATTCTTATTGGTAAATAGTGACTGACAGGAGACAGTAGTCCTTGCTACTCATATCAATCAAGTTGTGAATGTAAGGGGTGTTTTTGTAAAGAGAAATGATACAGGGGGAGCCAGACGTGTTGCTGTGTGTGCTTCTTTCCTTGAGACAAACAGCAGCACCAGCTATAGCTCCCCCTCTTCTGAGATTAGAGGGAAAATGGATGGCTGTTTCTGTAATTGCAAAGCATTTAAATCTGTTTGCAAGGGATTTATTTATATCCTACAGTCAATACATTTAGTAAACTGAGCAAAACACTGCCTGCAATGACAACTTCTTAAACCACATTAAGCAGCTTTGTTTCCAGCTCCAGTCAATAGAGGGACAACAGGCAACTCCTCTGTGGTTTCTGAACTATTTGCCTTTCCCCATTAATTGACTTTGGAAATGGTTCTTCCCCTGATTGAATTTTGCTGCTGTATATAGAAAGTAACAAAAGGTGTTATAGTTGAAAGAAAGAGTACTGACAATCTTCTGACCCAATCCTTATCTGATAATCATACCATCAGCAGAAATATGTCTCATCTTTATTTTTTTTTTCTAGACAGAGTTTTGCTTAGTCACCTAGGCTGGAGTGCAGTGGCATGATCATGGCTCACTGCAGCCTTGAACTCTGGGGCTCAAGTTATTCTCCTGCCTCAGCATCCTGAGTAGCTGGGACTACAGGCACCTGCCATCACAGCCAGCTATCCCATCTTAACAAATAAGCAGAATAAAAACCTACTAAATATCTTAAAGAAGAAGTTACTCCTGATAAACTAACTCTCATAAAGAAAAATTAACCACATAATGCCAAAATGTTGAGAAAATATCAGGATTATGGACCTAGGAAATGTAACATTAGTAACATGTCTTTCTTGGTCAATGTTCAAATATCATCTTAGAGTCAGAAATATCACTGTCCCATCTTATAAGAAGGAAAAAGGCAACAAGCAACAAAAGAATAGCCAAATGGGGCCACATCAAACTTAAATACTTCGGCTCAGATGAGGAAATGATTAATAGAGTATAAAGGCAAACTCTGGAATGGAAGAACACATTTGTAAATAATATATCTGATAAGGAGTTACTATCCAGAATATACACAAAACTCCTATAACTCAAGAACAAAACAAATAATCCATTTTTAAATAGACCAAAAAAAAAAAGATATTTCCCCAAATAAGCTATACAAATGACCAACAAGCATATGAAAAAAAAAAAAAAAAAAAAAAAGATGTTCCACATTACTAATCACCAGGAAAATGCAAATCCAAATCACAGTAAGAAATGCTGCCACATCAATTAGGATGGCCACAATAAAATATTTATAGAAACACAATAGAAAATAACAAGTATTGATTAAGATAAAGAGCAGTTTTTCATAGCAGCTGTGCCAGTTTGCATTTCCACATTGGAACATGTGGTTTAAAGGTTTCTTGAAAAATTAAAAATAGAATTATTATATAATCAATTCCACAATCCTACTTCTGGGTATATATTCAAAAGAATTAAAAACAGGATCTCAAAGATATATTTTCACATCCATGTACAGATTTGTAGCATTATTCATAATGGCCATGAAGTAAATAAATGGATAGAGTAAATATAGTATATCCATACAATGAAATATTATTCAGCCCTAAAAAAAGGAAATTATGTTATAAACCATATCAGTAAACCTGAGGACATTATGCTAAGGGAAGTAAGCCAGTCACAAAAAGACAAATACTGTATAATTGTACTTATGTGAGGTATCTAAAATAGTCAAATTTTTAGAAACACAAAGTAGAATGCTGGTTCCCAGGGGCTTGGAGGAGGGAGAAAGGGGACTTTTTCAATGGGTATAGAGTATCAGTTATGCAAGATGATCTAGAGATTTTTTGTACATTATTGTGCATATAGTTGAAACTACTGTACTGTACACTTTTTTTTTTTTTTTTTTTTTGAGACAGAGTCTTGCTCTGCCACCCAGGCTGGAGTGCAGTGGCCGGATCTCAGCTCACTGCAAGCTCCGCCTCCCGGGTTTACGCCATTCTCCCGCCTCAGCCTCCCGAGTAGCTGGGACTACAGGCGCCCGCCTCGTCGCCCGGCTAGTTTTTTGTATTCTTTAGTAGAGACGGGGTTTCACCGTATTAGCCAGGATGGTCTTGATCTCCTGACCTTGTGATCCGCCCGTCTCGGCCTCCCAAAGTGCTGGGATTACAGGCTTGAGCCACCGCGCCCGGCCTACTGTACACTTAAACATGATTAAGATGGGAATACTGCACCATATTCAAAGCAGTAAAGTATCTTTCAGGCAGCAGCAGGGCCTAAAGAATACTTGGATTATCACTGCTGCGTGTGAAAGTGGGAAAAGGAGGAGAGGCAGACCGCATCCACTACCTGGGTGCTTTGTGGAAGGCAGAACTTATGAATGATTGGTGAAAAAAAAAAAAAAACAACTCTAAGCAAAGTGTTGAGGGTGTGGCATGGCTTCTCCTGACTGCTTAATAGCAAAATGTGAGAAGAGAGAAACAAAATAAATACGGAATTTATAATCAAAAGGAAAGCACGTATCACCTCTAGAGGTAGAGGCTTCAAACTCCAGTACTGGAGATTGAAACCCAGAAAGGCAAAAAAAAAAAAAAAAGAAGAAGCAAGCCATGTTGTAAAGAATGAAAAGTCGTATTCAGGAGAGAACACCAAGTATATGGCCAAGCAAAAGTTTGATAAGGTGATTAATGTGGCTTAAGGGAAGCCAAATGCTATTCATCAAGATAACAGAAGAATGATCCCAAAGGCATTTCAGAGATTATTGGTGCCTGCCCCTTTCATTAGAGGCTCAGAGTATCAAGGCCTGGGAGACAGAACTATGTCAAAAGAGGGCCCTTAGGCCCCTGTGTGACCTTAGCACTTACTGCTCTATGCCATCTCAAGTCCCTGCTCTCTGTATTCTAGCAGAGCACTCCAAGACTTCTCCAGGTGTGGACCAAGTGGGCCCAGATGTGACTCAGGTCGCCCCTCCAGAGGGCACAGGCAGTAAACAATGGCAGTGTCCATGTGGTGCTGTCTCTGCAGGCACACAGGGTGAAAGAGCATGGGAGCATGGCTACATCCACCTTGATTTTAAAGGATGCCCAAGAATGTCTCAAGGTCCGGGAGAGAACTGCCACAGGGACAGGGCTACAGTGAAAAGTCTCCACCAGGGCAATGCCTAGCAAAGCTCTGGGGTCAGGGCCACCACAGAGAGCCCCTACTAGAGCAATGTCTAGTGGAGCAATGGGGGCAGAGTAGCCCCCAAGACTTCAGCCTACAAGAGCTGCAGGCATGCACCTCCAATGCATAAGAACTGCTATACGGGCTGCACCCAGCAAAGCCATGGGGGCAGGCTTCCCTGGAGCTTTAAAGGCTCAGTTCTCATCCCAATGTGTTTTGAAGCTGGGTCATAGAGTCAAAAATTATTCTCAAGGTTCAATATTTAAAGTTGCTTATCTTGTCAGATTTTGGACTTAAGTGGGACATATTACCCCTTTATTCTTGTTTATTCTTTCTTTTGTAATGGAATGCCTACCTACGCCTGTCCCATCATTGGATTTTGGATTTAGATAATACTTAGATAAGATTTTAGACTTAGATCTTAAAGTTGATGCTGGAACAAGTTAGGGCTTTTGGGGCTATTGAGATGGAATGAATGCATTCTGTAGATGAGAAAAACATTTTTGGGGGAGCCAGGGATAGACTGTTATGGTTTGAATGTTTGTATCCCATCAAAATTCATGTTGAAACTTGATCCCCATTGGGTTGGTACCAAAAAGTGGGGTCTTTTGGGAAGTGATTAATTTCCTTATGAAAGAGGCTTCAGGGAGCTGCCTTTCTCTTCGCCTCTTCTGCCATGTGAGGGCACAGCCATAGGCACCATATACGAAGCAGAGAGTGAGCTCTCACCAGATACCGAATCAGCCAGCACCTTGATCTTGGACTTCCCAGTCTCTAGAACTATAAGAAATAAACTTCTATTATTTATAAGTTACCCAGTCTATGGTACTTTCTATAGCAGCAGGAAGAGCCTGAGACAACTCCAATGATACTATCAGCACACTAAGCAAAATGTATTCATATCCTGAAATTTGACACTTCCTATCCCTTTCTTCTTGAAAATAAATTTTACTTTCTGAATAAAACTCCTCTCCTTTAATAGCTTGCCTGTAAGTATTTGCTCAGAATTATCTTGTTCTTTCCCCTAAGGATCTCACACACGACAACACCTTCAACTCTACCTGAAATTCAGACAACATCCAAATCTACATTTGTGGCACTGCAGGTCCTGCCCTCAAAAACTCTAAAATCTACCTAATTGACACCTGCTACGTTCTACTCTTCTCTGCCCAACGCCCAAAAAAACTTAAATTCCACCTTAAATTATCTTTCTACACTCTTCAATTAACTGGTTCTTTCTCTTGATTTTTGTTATTCTGTTAATTACAACATCCATCCAAGCATTCTTACATGAAATCTTGGAATCATATCTTCTCCTGTCCTTACATTCAATAAATTCCTAAGACTTGTAGATTTTTTCCTCAGGAATTTGTTTCACTTTTCTTACCTCTATTTTCTCTCTCACCAACCTGATTCAAGACCTCATCATTTCCTACCTTTCTTTAACTAAACTTCCCTTTAGAATTCTATGCGATTTATCAGATCAACCATTCTAATCCCAGTGCTGGCTATATCCATCTCTGTGGAATCTCATAATATATTGTTAAATCCTCTTCTTTGCTCCATTTTGCCTTAATGTAATTTTATCACTGAATTTTGCACTTTTGGGGCAGATAACCTGTGTTTTCTCTTCTATAAAGAAATATCTAGCAGAGATTTGCCTATGGAAGTAATTAAGAATATTCTACTGAAACGGAATTCAATTAAGAAAGTCTTCTTTGAAAAGAATACATCAGTTGTACCAATTTAAGTAAGTTTTTTGGCAAAGCAGCCGTCAACACTGTAGATATTATTAGAAAATATTGGTACGTTTACCAAATATATCATGAAGGACTAATTTGTAGAAAACAAATGAGTAAATTTCAAACTTTGTACAACTTTTTCTCCCCCTCATTTTCTTAATGTTTTGGTTTATTTGACTCCATGTATGCCTGTGGTGTTATGGCATTCCCCAGAAGTGCATATCAAACCCTACATAAACACATCTACACATACTAGATAGTTGTCAATAAATGTAAACCTAGTTTTAGAGAAAGGGAACAGGTTCACTTTACCTGAAGAGGAAAATATCTGGGTTAACCATGTACTGAGTTCAGTTATTGAACCTGAAACTCAGTGGTCCATGAGTGATTAATAGAGGAAACACACTTAATGGGGCTGAGGACTAATATTTGTTTTTAGGAATGTTACTCCCACAGTTGTTGTTCTATAGAATATCACATACAAATTATTGCCAGATGTAACTTTAATTAAGAGTTAGGTAAATGTTTGCATCATTTATCAATATAAACAATATGAATTTGAAGGGTTATATAAATATGGTCATATCTCTTGTATTTCATTTATCTTTTCAGCCCTGGTCCTTAGGGAGTTCGGTATAAAGATGGTAGTCAACAAGTCCTTGATGAACTGAATGCGCTCAGTCTTTTATCTCCTGTGCTCTTGAGGAGTTGAAAGTTTTACTTGCAATTGTTTATTAAGCTAGGCAAAGATTTTAGGAGCCTTATTGTCAATGGGCAGATCAGTTGAAGAAAAGAATTAGAGCAAAACTATCCCAAGGCAGGCCAACTTTGCCTAGGCAAAGATTTGTACACAGATCTAAAGAGTTTATGTGGACCCTATTACCTTAATACAGCATTAATGAGGGCTGAAATTGGAGCTATTTCTATTACATACTGCAGTAGGCAATAAAGTACCATACAATAAAGATAATAGCAACTTTATAGGAAGAGGTTGAGAGGAATAAAGACTAAACTCCTACTACAGATAAGGCAAGAATATTGCATGTAAACAGATGGAACATTTGCAGTTTCATCAACCCTTCTCTTACCACAATGCCTGCTTTAGCCTTACTACTAAAGTGTGGTGCATGAAACATCAGCATCACCTGGGAACTTGCTAGAAATGCAGAATCTCAAGACCCAAAATATCAGTCTATATCTTCACAAGAATCCAATGTGATTCATAAATTTAAGTGCTCAATGAGAAATAGTTTACTTGACATTGTATAAGGTAACCCAAGGTACTAGTAGTGAATAGTGGATTAGAACTAGCACTGGACTATTCTTGAAATATTAAAATGCGACAATGCTACATAAACACATTAATACTAATAACATAACAGCATACTTGATTCCAACTCTGATTCATATTTGAATCCATTATGGACCTAGCAAAGAACTGGGACACTCAGGGCTATGTTAGATGCTTGTCATCCACAAAACACCTTCCTCAGGGAAGACTTCAACTCTCAACAGACAGTAATGCATGAACGTCTCCATATAAGTGTGCAGAATGCATGAAAGTGCACACATGGCAGCAAAGGCAATACTATCACTTACTCATAAGCCTTAAAATCTAATCCAGGAAAATATCATTGGCAATATTTAGTAAAAGTACAAGCACTTTCAACTGCCCATGAGGCACCATATATTGATGCATGGATAGAGAAAAAGTCACACCAATTCAAGAAATTAATTGTAGTCCTATTTGTATCTGTTTTAGGAAAATAAAAAAATAAATGTGCGTCCCATTCAGGATTAGCTTTTCAAAGCTAATTAATCTTCCAACCCCAGGAGACACTAGAAGTAAAGCAAGCCTCTCTAACACATCCATTTGAAACCCCCACAGATATTGCTGTAGAAACTTGGTCCCAAACCTTCCTGCCTCCACAGTTCTGTTGGAACATGTAGAACATAAAATGTCACAAAGATACCTGAGCAGGATCCATACGCCGCAACAGAGAACAACTGGAAAAGGGAATTATCTGAAGACAGCCTTCAGTGTAACCTAAATCAATGCCCCAGGGGAAAGGGATATTAAGGACAGCTATGGCTGAGTCTCCTTAGGAACAAAATCAGAATGGGTACAGCAATCAGAGGCCTGTGCTGGGCCACACAGGGAAGAACTTTGCTGGAGTTTTAAATTGCATGCTTAGCCAAATTGTGAAATATTGCTCTTTAGGACTCAGCGCCTTTCTCAACTTGGACCTCACTTTGCTTGTGATAGCCCGTCATGGTCACCAAGGAGCTGCAGTTATTCATTATGGATTATGTGTACACATTTCAGCAAGGCAGTATCCATCTCTGTCCTCCCTATCAGACATCACAAGGTTAATGTGGAAAATGCTATCTGAGTGTTAATCATGTATGAAAACGGCTGCTGAGCAGAAGAGGGTTGGGAGGACCATGAGGAACCAAGAAAATGCATTCCCTTGCTAGAATATGCATGCGTTGGGAATCGATAAGCTGCGATGCATATGCTTGCAACTTCAGGGAGAAAATGGGTGACAACTTGCCTCCTTTCTAGGACACAATCAGTATTCTCACTACTCGCGTCACATACAGCATCGTGCTTCAGAATTCTGTCATCTGGAAGCCTTTCTGTTCTCTAAAAAGTCTTTAAGGGCAATGTATTTGGGGCTTTGCCACAAAAAAAAGGAGGAGTGGGCTGCTATAAAAAGGCAAATGCTTTTATTACATCATACACAGAGGATTTGTTTTCCTTTTCACTGTTAGTGGCATTGTGAGATGAGATGTTTTACAAAAGTGAGCCCTTGGAACTGAAATCTTTTCATTTACATGCCCAAACTTTCCTTTTTCATTTTAACCATTTTAAATGAGATGCTTTTTACATTTTTAGGCTACATACTTGGATGTGCAAAAATTACAATGCTCTTTATTTCTTTATAACTAAATTTACGTTAGCACATGAGCCATTGTTCTTCACCTTTGCCAATTAAAGGCAACCTAGTCTCTCCAGTCAAAGTTCCATCTCTTCTGAGTAATTGCTTAGGCCATTCAGAACTCTCTCCCTTCACATTCTTCCTTTCCTTCTCATCAAATGTCTGACGAGTTCCAGAGAATGATGAGCGTGCAGGGGAGAGGCATGTGTCACCATTTGTACTTAGCGCCTTTTCTTTTTTAAATTTTTATTTTTAACTGACAAACAATAATGGCATGTACTTATAGGGGACAATGTGATGTTTTGATACATGTGCATGTTGTAGAAAGAGTCTACCAAGTTAATTAACATGTGTAGCGCCTCACTTATCCTCTTGCCCTTCATGTCATCCTCATTGCTGCTGGCCCCTGCCTGTGTCAGCCAGGCCTATACACGTGTCCTCCTGACTGGAGAAAGTATGTCGAGTGTGCGGGCTCATCTCATTCACTTTAGAGCAGTGATTCTGAAGGGAAGGGTCACAGAACTCATTTCAATGGATTCCCCCACTATACTAGAGAATCCTGAAGAACTTATGACCTGGGAGATCCACTGAATTATTGCTCCTGACTATCCTCATGTCCCACTGGACACGTGGCTTATCTAAGAATCTCTCAGTGTTCCTTTATTATACCCTTCAGCAAAAGGCGCTGCTTTCAGACCCTCTAGACTAATCTAAGATTTTAATGTCTACTCCCTACCCCTTATCAAAGTAGGAGGGGGCACTGGGCCTTTCTCAACGACCCAGGCAGTAAGCTAAGCTCCAGTCACATCCTCCTCTAATTCTCTTGCCCTCTCTGACCAGGAAATGGCATTTATCTCATTAGGCATTCCTCCCACTCTAGGGCTTAAGGTCCAAATTCTATGCTCTGAATCTCCCAGGCTTCAGGCCTTACTATTTAAAGGCAAGCTTCTGGAATTCATGAAATCTAATTTTCTGACCTGAGTTTCTGGCTCCTTCAGTTGAAAGCTGTAGCTTTTAAGACTTTTATCTCTGCTATAGATATACAAAAGTATGCACAAGAGCTCAAAAGCCTAGAATTTACTCTTTTCTTTCTGTATCATCTCAGCCCTGCATAGCAGAGCAATATAGATAACTTTCACTGCTGTTTCGATGATAAGGAGAAGTGAAGAGTTAGAAGGAATTGGAAAAATACACAGCTTAATATCAAAGTGTTACACTGCTACACATGACTTATTTACTTCCTAAACAGGGGATGCTGAACATAATTGTGCATTTTCTGAATAATACAGGCTCCTTATTGGCCTGGGTTGTAAGTAAATGCCTTTTAATTGTACTGTTTCTGCCTTTCCCATCAGACTGTCAACTATCACTGCTCTTTTGAAAGCAGTGCCTCTTTTCTAGTTTCTAGTTTCTTGCCTGTTATGAGCTGGATAACCATATAATCGAGCTTGTTAAAAATTGCGTATTAAAGGAAAGTCAGTAAGAAGTCCCGGCCCTAGAAGTTAAGTGCATGCCTTTGTAACCGCTATGTCAGCCTAAGAGGCTGTTTTTTTTTTTTCTTACTTCTAAGTTTGGGCTGAATTTCCAAGGGTAGAGGTTGTCAGAAATTCCAC
Source organism: Rhinopithecus roxellana (assembly GCF_007565055.1). Lineage (NCBI taxonomy): Eukaryota > Metazoa > Chordata > Mammalia > Primates > Cercopithecidae > Rhinopithecus > Rhinopithecus roxellana. Next base: position 5,335,809 of record NC_044553.1, read on the forward strand.
CTCTGAATAAGCAGATCATTACTATCATTTAAGGCATAGTTGGCATCATTCTCCTTCATAAAATTCACACAATAAATGCCTTGAAATTGATACCATGAGCATCATGTTTGAACTTAAAATGGGAGTCAAAGCCCTGTTTTCAGATATATCTAGGTTATTTGTAGATATCTACAGAAAAGCAAGCACACCATTAGAAAGCAATGAGTTTTTCTTTCTCTCTGCTTTCATTGACGAAAGTATATTTTCATTTCTCTTTCCCATGAGAACACTGACTTCAGTTATTCAGAGTTCAGATTTTTGACCCAGCTGCCACTGCAAAGGTTTCAACTGAACATCCTCAATTGTGAGAGATCAGTACACAAATTGGGCTAAAACCCATGGCATTTTCTTATAATTGCTTGAGAATGTCTCAGATTAGGAACAAAGTCAAAGATAAAAATATAAGGCACTCAGGTCAATCTTTAAGAAATTCTTAATCATCTGAATAAATATATATGCAGCAATTCTTTCATTCAGCATGTTGACCCCTTGAGGGGAATAATATCCTAACTTCAAAGCTGAGGCCTTTTAGCTTTGGGGCTGCTCATTTTTCTCAAGCATCAATAGCAAAGATGCTCCAGGTGAATAGACACCAAGGATCAGCCATACAAAGCCAATATATTAGGGGTATATCAGGAGTATATTAGGAGGTTCACTCTTCCTAGTTTCTACAACTGAAGACATTCAGCATTAACTCACTGGAACCAGAACCTTTTGTCTGGTTTATTTTTTATGTATTTTGTTTCTCTTTTTCTCCACCTCACACTTGGCTAATAGGAAGAATGCAATAGCAGGCGAGACAGTGAAATTTACTCATGTTCTACAAATAAACACCTCATTAGCTTCAATCTGTTTACACTCCTGGAAAATGCAGCATCCATATTTTGCTACCTGCTCCTAGCAGTAGCCCCAGGGTTAATCTCCTGTACTTCTTGGTTTAATAGGATTTTTCCTCTTGCCTTTGATTGTGTTGCACACTCTTAAAATAACTCTTTATACTAAGTGAATACAAAATAAACAATTGATGAATTCATTCATTTCTTTAGGAAATACATATTTGCACACTAAGTGCTATCTCAACAAATTAATACAGTTTCTGCCTATATTAGTAATCCATTGCTGCATAAAAATATTACCACAAACTTAGCAGCTGTTTTTAGCAGCTTAAAACACACATTTATTATCTCACAGTTTCTGTAGGTGAGGAGTCTGAGCACTGCCCTCGTAGGCATTATAATCTAGTAAAGGATACAGTTAAATACATTATCAGGTATATCATGTTGTAATGAGCAGGGCCTACCCCTTAGACCCAGGCAGAAGAGAGGATGCTATGAATGGGCATGAATGTGTGGGTTTCAGTGTTCATATGCATGCCTAGGAGGCCCCTTGAGGTGAGGCACATAGCTGGAGATGGCAAAAGGAGTGGGACAGGAATAAAGATAGCTCTTTCCCTGTGCCATCAAGTTCTGCCTGAAAACTTGGGATGTCTGAGAACTCTACATTTGAATCAGGCTTTCCAGGTTATTATGAGTGAGCATTTGTCAGCTAAGAATAGGATGTGTGGGCCACTGTCTATTCTTGCACCAGGCTCCTCAGGTTTTAAGGGTAGACCTGCTAATACATGATATAGTTAATTCATGGGAAAGAGTTCAGATGAGAGCTACCTAACCTCAGACTAGGAATTATTCTAGGGGTGGAGTGGGAGTGTTGGGGGACATGGCAGCTATGAGAATGAGCCTCTCAGATTCTGAGGGCAGGGAGTATAATTGAGCAACGTCCTCAGCTACCGTCCTCTGAAATCCATCACCACGTTTGCCACTGCTCTCAGTGCCAAGGCCACTGCTCACAGCCAGTGACTGGGTTGCTCTCACATCAGGGATTGTGGGGGTTGCTCCCAGCCAGCGATTGTGACAGGGATATTAAAGGAGACCCATTCCCAGGAGATGTAGGTTTTAGGTTTCCTCCAAAGGATGACTTTGCCTTAACGACTCCCCAGTGGCCTTGCTCACCTCTTCTTAGATCTGCTCTACAGTCCAGTACACTTCCCTCCAATCCTTCTTCCTTCCTTCCCCTCTCTTTTATTCAAGGTCAGCCTCCCATGGCTGTCTAGCAGCTTTTTTTTTTTTTTTTTTTTGAGACGGACGCGCTCTGTCGCCCAGGTTGGAGTGCAGTGGCCAGATCTCAGCTCACTGCAAGCTCCGCCTCCCGGGTTTACGCCATTCTCCTGCCTCAGCCTCCCGAGTAGCTGGGACTACAGGCCCCCGCCACCTCACCCGGCTAGTTTTTTGTATATTTTTAGTAGTGACGGGGTTTCACCGTGTTCGCCAGGATGGTCTTGATCTCCTACCTCGTGATCCGCCCGTCTAGGCCTCCCAAAGTGCTTGGATTACAGGCTTCAGCCACCGCGCCCGGCCAGCTTTCTTAATCTCAAACAGCTTCCTCCCTGTTTTCCCTCACTGGTCATTTCTCTCTAAATTCATTGCATGTTTAGCCCTATTTTGTATAATGCCTTCTACCAATAAGTTTCTTTCAATAAGATTATTTTAGGAAGCCTTCCTTGTTCCTCTGTGTTAATCCAGGTCCTCTGACAAGTCTGTGCTCAATAACTCTGCAGGACAAGCAATGACATGCCAGATTGGAGTGGGCCCTCAAATCACATGTAGTCGCCATCATCTCAGCAACACATCACAGAATCAGAAGAAAATGTTCCATCCTCTAGGGGAGGTGACATTGCCTAGGATGACTGCAGGGGTTAAAATCCTGGCTCCTCACATGTAAGCTGCGGAATATTGGGCAGATTATTCCACCAGTGTACCTTAGTTTCTCTAATTGTAAAATGACGATAATTGTAGTGCCTACCTCATAAGATTATATTGAGAATTCAAGGAGTTTATTCCTGTAAACCTTTAAGAACAGCACTTGGCTCCATAAGAGTCATTCAACTACAAGGTATAAAATAAAGGAAAAACAAAGCTTTAAGAACTGTAAATCCTCTTAACAACCTTGAAAATCTTGGCACCTAAAACAAAGCTACATTTGCTTTTAATTTTCTACAGAGAAGCTTCCCAGAAATGGGAACAAATGACTGCATTTTTTCACATAACACATTATACAATAGGATTTGTAAAAAGCAATGTCTATTTCGGGGGACCATGAATCTGTGTTTGCCTTTGAAGATGCAACTAAAATATTGCCATATTTAGAAAAGTTATCATAATCTTATCTTTTAGAATTTTTATGGTAGAAAAATTGTCCTGTGTCACAGTCATCTGCAGATCACTTGTTAAATGTCAAAAATCTCCGGAAATCATATTATTGCAAGGTAGAATGGAGGGTGGCAGATACACTTGCTTGCTTAAGCACTTGTTTAATTTACCTCAATAACTTTTTAAAATATTGAGATAAAAATTGGTATTTTAGTGTATGTCTGTGTGTCAGGGAATTTAGACAATTTAGAGCTGCTACATCATTCTGCTAAAGGTTAAATTTCACCAAACATAAAAAAAAAATTATCACAGCCCAGTAAACTTTAATGTTCAAAACCTGGTCTTTTCAACTCCTAAAATACTGAATTTTGCCTCTTGAAATACAGCATTCAGAACTGTGCTTTTTCTAAAACATATTTTCTGATGAATGAAAGTACACAGCAAGCACTATAGGCCTAAATGAAATGTATACGTGTGCAGAGTCATCTCCTTGATAGGAAAATCTCACTTAGAAGTTTTTAAAGTTTGCTGTAGATAAGCATCTAAAATTTTTTTTTTTTTTTTTTTTTTTTTTTTTTTGAATTAAAATACAATATTTTATTTTTTGTCACCTAAAAAACAAGCAACCCAGAATTAAGATATACATAAGTTTCTCAAATTTACCCTAATAAAATTTTGAATATTTATACAATTTCTACAGAAACATACAGTGTATCAAAATCTGCATAAATCAAATTTATAAAATGTGTAGAAATGCATAGTGATATTATCAACTTACAAAGCAAGGAAATGGGAATTATTTCCAAAGCAGCCTACAGTAGAAAATAGTCATTATGGCAGCAGCTTCTGATGTTTTTGTTTGGTAAGCTTTCTGATTTCAATATATAGAATCGTATTCATAGAGTATCTTCTTTTAACGAATTGCACAAAGTACCCATTTAAAATTTACATGCACAGTTCATTGCCACCTTTCTTAGGCCTATGCATAGTTAATAAGGTTATAATCTACTCAACATGGAAAATGGAGCCTATTTGCAAACATACAAGTAATTAAAGTACCAATTCTCTCTTAAAATTTTTTTATAGTTGATTTATTTTGCAATTATAATGTTAAACATCCCTAGAGATGAAAGTTAAAATGGCTGATCACAGATCAGTAGCAAAATACAAATTGACAATTCAAAATTATAAATAAAACTCTGTTGAGGATGTTTAACCTTGACTCTCCAAATTTAAGAGCTAAGCTTGGAAGAAACAAATTCATAGGTTATATTTCCCTCTTAAATTAAAAAACAAACTTCCTCTGGCAGTAGTTTGTGAATTCTTTCATTGTAATGAAGCATCTAAAATTTAACCACTTTCAAAGTCATCAATCCCTCTTGCATTTAAAAAGTGAGCCAGAACCATGCAGAGTGCAAACATTCTTTAAAATGATTCTAACAATTTTTGTTAACATTTTTACGCTATAAATACTTGTGTTATGATTATTACTTATAATAATTATATTGTGGATTTAAGATTGCCATAGGGAATCACTATCATAAGTAAAATATTATTAAAAATCTTTTTGTTATTCTTATTGCATGATAATGTGATGCAGTGTTTTGAAAACTGAGACTCCTAGTTTTAAAACATGGGCCACCCCTTATTAGCTTGTGTGACCTTGAATAAATTACCTAATATCTCTGAGCCTCAACTTCTTCATCTGCCAAAATGGAACATTGTCACAAGAATTACATAAAATATAGCATGGAAAACTTTTGGAAGAATGCCTGACTCATGGAGACAATCATCAGATATAGTTCCCTTCTGCTTTCCTTCGGAAAAACAAACCTGAAATGGGAAAATAGTGATTGGATAATATGTTTCACCCACATATACTAATAAAGGGGACATTTTCTACTCTTAAAAGCATCTGTTTGTGATGTCAGTTTTCTTGTCTTCATAGATAGTCATTCCTCTTCTCATATGACTGAAACCTAAGAAAAACACTCCTGTGATAAGTCTTCTAATAAAACTCCATCTACTAAAATTGTCTTCTAGCAGGATCAAACTATAAGTTAATCTACTTGGAATAGTCCCAGATATAAGAAACCTAGCCAAAGTTAGAAACCCTCTGGTTTTTTTGTGATCCAAATGGATATATTATACATTAAGGGCAAATTTGTCACAAAGAACAGTTTTAGGCTCCAATCATCATATTTTGAGGATCATGAGAACTTTTCATGATCTTACTCTTTCCCTTGCAGTTTACCTCTAGTTCAAGTTGATTCCAAAGCTGGGTATCTGCCCAAATCTATGGGGGTCATGTCTAAGGCTCCTGAGGATTCTCAATCTCTCTAAAATGCACTCCCTTGTCCCCTATCCATAGCCTCAGGGAAATCTTCCTGTATTTCCATGCATTTGGGAATCTATCTTGCCTAACACAAGACCCTGAACCACCTTCCAGAAAAACTCATTTTGAGATTGGAGTTGAACCAAGAATTAATCAAGTCCTAATCATTTGGAGCTCAAAAGAAGCTCCTTGAAGGGGTTCTCAGACAGGCCAACACTTCTCACTTAGCTTTCAGAGGCTTTTTAGCAAACAGATGGCAACTGAAGAATAGAAGCACGTTCTTGATAATTACACTCACATAGACTGGAAGTCTGATCATTAGGCTAATTTTTATAATAAAGCTAGTTCAGAGATATATAGGAACATAAAAGCAAGTAGGACAAACTCCAGGGGTAGGGATGGAAAACAAGAAGGCTTCCCAGAGAGATGGCATTTCAGATAACTATCAAAAAATGAATATATGGTCATCACGTTCAACAGGATGAATAGAAGGTGTATTCCAGGCAAAAGAAGCAACTTGGGGAAAAACAAGGAAATATGAAAGAAAAAAGTACACTGGAGGACTCTATAGTACATAGATACCCTGTTTTGTGATTTTCTCCTGAGTGCTAATTTCTTATGAAACTGTCCTTGCATATTCCTCATTAAAATGGATAGAAGATATCACATGCATGCTTATATATCTACATGGTGTTACTACATGTGTTTTTTACATTCTCAGAGCACTCTCCAACATTTTTTCCAATGGGTGCTCCCACCAAACTGCTTTACACCCTCAGTCAATGAGAGTTAGCATACCATCATGCAACAGCTCTCAGCCAATGAGCTTTCATCAACCAATCCTGGGCTAAGAGCATTCTGCAAAATAAATTTATTTTTCTGTGGCCTCTCTCTGCAATTAGTGTTGTATGCTGATAAACAGCTTTGATACATCATGACTGCCAAGAGATGATGTTGTTGGACCTGCAGCTAAGAAACAAAGGAAGAAGATGGCATGGGTATTAAAATGCCAGATACTGCAGCCATGTATTTTAAAGGAAATTGTCAAAGAAATAGGATAGGAACCACAAAGTCAAATGAAGCACTTAGTAAAGATCAGTGGAACTTGAAACAATTGAGTAACCAACAGTAAGAATGTTAAGGAAATTATAGACAGAGGTATGGCGGAAGTCAGGGGACTTAAAGAAAGTGTGAAAATAAAGAGCAGCTGCCAGTGTGTGATGCTGAAAAGGAAGTTTGGCTCTGATTTACAATGCACAAACTTAACTCTAAACCAGGTGGGCTTTTGGCTCGTTGTGGCTGGAGGCTACAGTATGCTGGGAGATGCCACAGGAAGGAAATTAGTAAGGTAAATTAAGGCCTGATTTACCTTAAAATAGTTCATGTTCCAACTATAGAGCTTAAACTTATTCTCTAGGGAAAGCAATAGAAAAAAAAATCAAATGATGAAATGACAGAAAAAATATTTGTGTTTCAGAAATAAAATTAATGATAGAGTAACACCTCTTTTTAGTGCATAAAATGGCATTATCTGTGAAATAAACTAGGAGATTAACACTGTTACAAAATAAAAGATTGAGAAAGAATATACAAAACAATATAAATATAAGGAAGAATTCCAAACTCCAGAGTTGTAAATTCCAGTGAAAATAAAGCAGGTGAAAGCAAGGTTTCCTGGTCTGGTACCAGCTGTCACCTGACCCATCCACTCTTAGTACCTCTTTCTGTCTATGTTTATTCTCCATTTTCTTCTACCATATTCTACCTCTACTCTGAAAATACGGATGGACCTCAGCAGATGGAACAAGAGACACTTAAAATGTCAGGTCACAGGTAAAGGTTACTCAGCAGGGACATATCCTACTCCAGCACACCCTACCTAGCTTGACAGAAGAGTTGAAAAGTTGCCAACGCCTGTTAGACAATCTTACAGGAATGAAAGTCACTTTTATCTCCTTTAGCAAAAGGATCACAAGAAACTGAAGGTCAGGTTTTCAATAGAAGATGAAGGTCCACTTCATTTTGAGTTTCAAACACAGAAGATCATAGTACCACAACAGGACCGTGAGAATCTCAGAACAAAGTAAACTGCCATATTTCCCATAGGGAGTTTTCCAAGCATAATTGTTAGTTTCATAGTCCTTGAGGTTTTGAGATGCTTACTAATATTTTCATGGGGGCACCTTTCTTTGAAATTGCAACCCCTAGTCCTTTATCAGTTAAGGACAGGAGTGCTTAACACTATTATATAGTCAAAACAGTGCATTCAGAAGTACCCTATTAATCTAAAATCAGTTGAACTTTAGGCAATAATAGAGATTTGCCATCATGATTATGGCACTGTGCTATAAAGATGACACAGCTTATGAGATTTTGTTACAGCGAATACCCTCAAAAAGGGCTTCATGTCATCTATTTTCAATATCTTTGCAGGAAGTGTGACTTCAGTGGTACTCTGAGTGTGACTGCCATACTAATGACACCAGCAAGAGCGCCCACTCAGAATACCTGGTGAATTTATCAGGTTTATCCATCTGTAAGTCTTTAGGATCCACTGTCATTAGTCTGAATAATGGCTCCAGTGTCTATAAATGAAAACAGTCCTCTACATGAATAATCACTTCAGAGAACAGGAAAATGTTGTAGCGGGAGGAGAATCAAAGATTACATTTCGTTGTGGGAGTTACTCAGAATCTTCTACTCATTTCTTTAGCAAATGTTCTGGAGAATCTTAAAGCTTGTCTGTGCTGCAAGAACTAGGAGAAAGTTCTCAAATAGGATTTATAACTGGAAAATGAGAAGATTTTCTAAACAGTGTTTAAGAATTGAGAATCATAATATGTATTTTGCACTTCACTACTTTAAAATTAATGACTTCAGAAATCACAAGGACAAAAATAATTAGAAAATTGAGGGACTAAATTTAAAGAACTAAAGATGTCCACACAAACCTTTACATTCTTAAGTAGATTTGAGAAACTTCAAAGCATAGCTAGCATAAAGAAGCTGAGTATGGGAAGGCATCATTTGGAGTAAACTGTAGTATATTTCACAGCAAATAGATCCATTTGTCTCATGAGTCCTTATTATGAGTCTGTAAACGAAAGTGCCAGCTATCACATGGAAATTAACCATACCTTATAAATAGCATTTGTCTTATAATAGAGTCTTCTAAGCTATGTAAATACAAAATAATTTCTGTATAGACACTGATTAACAACCAACACTAAATTATTTTTTAAATGTGCCTCATGAAGGTAGACATGCCTTCTGAAAATACCTCACTGTACATTGGTTTGTTTAATAAATTCAGTGAATTTAGAACCATATTTAAAGAACTCATAGTGATGACAGTTACAGATCAGAAAGTGTCCCTACAATAAGAAAATCACTGGAACACATTGTTCACAATAAGAATGAATGAATGTCAAGGCCTTCCCAAACTAATCAAATCAATTGGCTTCCTACTTTTTTGTGCTGTTTTCAGTTGTGAGATAGTAGGCCAGGTAAATCTTGAAATCTAAAGTGTTCTCTTTGTGAGCATCATCCACACTAGAAGAGACAAACTTTTCTGTACGCTGTCAGGATACACTATTTTCTTAGAGCAAATACATACTTCTTTATAAGTGTTTTATTCTACTTCAAGTAAGACATGTCCTTCATGTTCCTTGGTGCTATAAATGTACCTAAAAAGCAGTGATTGAATTATCTTTTTAAAAAATATTGAACACTCCAGTATTTTTTCTATTTATTCTTTCAAATAATTCAGGTTAAAAATCCACCTTTTTTCTAACCTGCCATATATTGTGCTGCAATTCTTAGCTTTAGAGACTGCATATTGGTACTAACTTTATGAAAATATAAGTTTATATCTCTCTCTTAGCAGTTTACACTTGATACAATTTTATATAAGGGTTTAAAACTTAAAGGCTTATAGTTAAAATAACCTGTGGCAAATAAGGCAAATACTGAGACCCATATAGAGTGTTTTATGTTAATATTATGAACAAAGTCAAGAGAAGAAGATGTTATAGTTCTGCTAGAATACTTGAAATCTGATGCCCCATCCAAGGCTGTGTCTACACATGAATGTAGAGATTGAATGAAAATGGTAAAATTCAGAAAAGCTACTAATTTTTAGTTAATTAATCCAATGAGTTTACCAAATAATTTGTAAATTAAACTGTATGTATAGTCATGTATTTTCAAATTCATCTTAGAACACAGAAAGGCATCTAATTTACACCTTTTATTTATAGCATATATTAGAGTAAGAAAAAAATTTTTATAAGATAAATTTTTTAAATTAATGATTCATATTTCTGCACTCAGCCACAATGAAATAATTGGTAGCAAACTTGTCCTCCTAACAGCTAGTGCAATTAGAGCAGAACTACCCTCTCAACAACTAAAAAATTGGATTGGAAAGCAGACAGTGAAAGACTATGTTTCCTGAAAGAATAAAAATTAAAAAGATGAGCCCAACAATCAGCATGTTTTTTTGGTTTTTATTCCCTAGATTCACTTACTGGGCTGCAGTGTAAGAAGTGGGAATCTAAGCAAAGTATAGCAACTTTGCCGAATAGAGGAAAAGAGCTAAGAGTTCAGGAATGCTGTGGTGACTGGAATTGGACCTATTTCAGACTTTGGTCAAATATACAGCTACATGTGAGTAAAGTTCCATAAGGCTTAGCAAAAGACAGTTACCAGTGAAATAACATCATTATGGAGATAGAAGATGTAAGTTCCTAGAATTCAAACAGGATTAATATGTATCTGATTTCAAAAAGCCAGAATAGTGAGATCTCAGTAAGGATTCAGGTCATCCAGTAGAAATGCCAAAAGAATCACACATTACTAGTAGGGCTTAACTAGCACTACAGTACAGGCTACTTTTGAGTCTTTCATTAGAAAACTTAAAAAGAAGTCTTGAAAGGATAAAATTGAGCTACAAATAATTTAACTGCTAGCCAAAATAAAATGCACAACTGACAGGAAGAAAAAATTTAGATAATCAGCAATGGAATGTGGAAAATGCCCAGCATTTATTGAATAATTATTAGACAGGCAACAAAAGAGAGATATAAATAATAAAGAAACAATAATACATAATAAATTTAATTATTATTAAAATAAATATTGTAAATTATTACGAATGCTTTCCAGGATTTACACTAAAACATGACCATAATAAGAAAAAATTGAATATATAAAAAATAGCTAAATAGAACATCTAGAAAAGTTAAACTCAATATTTGAATTAAAAATTTTACCAGATGGGCCCAATAGAATATTGGATATTATAAAACAAAAGATTAATGAATCGTGAACCCGAAGACATAGCAATAAACTATCTAAACTAAAGCAAGGAAGGGAAAAAAGGCTAAAAAAATGTACAGAGTCTCCGTAACATGTAGTAAAAGATCAAACATCTAAAATGTGATAATTGGAGTCTAAGAACGAAGCAAATAGAAAATTCGCAAAAATATATATATTTGAAGAAATAACAGCAGAAATGTTCTAAATTTGGTAAAAACTGTAAAACGAGATCACAGAAAATTGATGAATCTCAAACATGATAAAATATACAAACTAAACAACATCAAAGCATGTCAAAATAAAATTGCTGAAATGAATATGAAAAAAATCTTTAAAAAGCCAGAGATAAGAGACACATTACAAACAGGGAAGCAAAAATGAGAATTACTACAGACTTCTCATCAAAGACAATCCAAGCCAAAAGACTAAGAAACAACATCTGTAAGGTGCTCAAAGAAAAATACATAAACCTAGTGTTCCAAAACCAGTGAAAATATGCTTCCAAAATAAATGCAAAACAAAGGCATTTTTAGTCAAACATTGACTGATTCATCTTGTTACCAGCAGATAGGCTCTCAAAAAAAATTTAAAGAAAGTTATTCAGGTTGAAGGAGCATCATAGATGGAAATGCAAGTCTATACAAAGAAGGAGGAGAAGTGAAGAGTTATGGAAATGTTAAATATGTGGATAAATATTAAATGAAAGATTTTTTCTTTTCTTTAAATGTAATTGACTAAGGCAAAAATATCAACAATGTAGGCAGCAGAATAATGGTCCTTCAAAGTTGTCCACATCTTAATTTCCACAACCTGTGAATACATTACATTGCACAACAAAAAGGACCTGGCAGATGTGATTAAGGTTACAAATCTTGATATGGAGAGATTATCCTGGATTATCTGGGTGGGTCCAATATGATCACATGAGTTTTCAAAAGCAGAGAAAACTCCCAGCTGTGGTTAGAGAGAAATACACAAAGATGGAAGAAGGGTCAGAGAGACTTGACATGAGGACTGGGTGTGCCATGTGTTGGGAGCCAAGGAGTGCAGCATACTCTAGATGCTTGGAATGACCTTCAATTTACAGCCAACAAGAGAGTAGAGACTAATTCAACAATCTCAAGGAACTGAATGTCAACAACCCAAATGCATAGGAAACAGATTCCCCGCAGAGTCTCCAGAAAGGAATGCAGCCCCCTGACACCTTGATTTTAGCCCAGTGAGCCCCATACCAGACTTCTCATCTAAACTATAAGACCAATTTATATTGTGCAAGCCACTGAGATTATGATAGTTTGTTATGGCAGTAATAGAAAACTATTATAAATATATCATGGGGTTGATGACATATATAGATGCAAAATGTATGACAAGTATAGCAGGAAAAAAAAAACAGAAGAAATGTAAAATTTTACATCATACATTGAGTAATATAACATAATTTGAAGCTTGAGAGTAATAAATTTAATGGTGCATGTTACAAACGCTAGATAGACTTATAGAAAAGACATAACATTCCTTGACTTATTGTGTATCAAATTTGGTGGTCTATGATAAGTAAAAGTTTTCATTTGCATTTTCTTTTGCATGATATTAAAGAGCTATTCATATGTTTGAGTTATTCGTATTGTCTTTCCAGTGTGAAGCTATTTTTCAATTGGTTTATTAGCCCTCTCTTACTGGTTTGTAAGAGTATTTTATATATTAAGGAAATTAGACCTTCCTTATAATATGAATTCTATATATTTTCCCAGATGTTTTTCTTTTTGAAGAAGGTGTTTTTGAGTCATAGTTTAAAAAGGCTTTCCTGCTTGCATATTATAAAATTTTTTTCATTATTCTGTCAATTTTTTCATGTTTTTTTTAAAAAAATATTGCTCTTTGATAATTTTAAAGTTTTCTGAATTTAGGAGAAGATTCCATTTTTTTCAAGATGTCTAACCATTCTCCCAAGACAGTTATTAAATCCATCTTTTTACAACTTATATTAGACGTCTCTTTGTCATAAATTCCTATGAGCATTTATATGTATTTCTGGATTTTCTATTACATTTCTTTGTCTGTCTATTCAAGCAGTAATATCAGTCTCTTTTCAGTGACCGTAGATGTAACATGTGCTTTAATGTGTAACACCACCTAGCACATGCCCCCCAAACACATACACACACACACACACACACACACACTTATAGTTCTAGCTATTTTTGCTTATTTGTTTCATATAAACTATAGAAATCAGTTTTTCTGGTATAAAATACCATTACCATAATCATTAAAATCCCATTAAATATATAAATTAGTTTATCTATGGCGAGCTGTCAATTTATGAGGTAAAAATACTTTCTTCATACTATTAGTCTCTATATCTTAGAGTCTTTTTGTGTGTTCCTCACAGTGATTTAGAAAAAATTCATAGAGATCACACTTATTTCTTGTTATTCTTGTTGTAAGGTGTTTTCTTTTTCTATTATGTATGGAGTCTTTTGTTATGCATTAATATATCCAACTGGATATTATGAGATACACACACACACACACACACGACATTTTGGGGGTTGGAGTTGGGGGAGTAATATACAAAATGACCAGCAAAGGAAATACTTATTGGCACCTACTTTGTGCCAGGCACTGTGGTAAATGCTGACTCATATATTACTTTATGTAACATCATTTATTTATTTACCTGCCAAAAGACAAATGACTAACAGGAAAAAGTATGTGTAACCATTAGCACAAAGAGTTAAGTTTCCTAAAATATTTAATAATAAATACATATATAGAGAGAGGGAGAGCTAAGAAGTGTCGGACGCTGGATAAATTACAATCGACACGCTTTGCAACACAGTTTTAAGCTCAATAGCTTAAAAAGAAAATCTCTTAGAGCCATATAAAAGTAAGGCTAAACTACAATCATGAACTTAGAACTCTGCTGACTCTGTGACGAAAGCCAGTACCTGAAACCTATGGTTTGCAGAATTAACAACTACTCTGGGGAACAAAGATGAGTCTTCGGCATCAACAAAGTGAGTTGTAGCCTGAAACCAGTACATAAAAAAGCCAGGGCACTCAACTGGGCTTTCCTCTCAGTTAAATGTTAGTGGTAAAATTTCACTTGCCCACCAAGAAAACCACAATCAATTAAAAAAAAAAACAACAACTATTTCTCCTACTATTCACGAGGAAGGTATGTGTGAGGAGGCAGTGCTTGAGAATGAAGTTCCTTCCTGTGTGTTTTTCACAGATACTGTTCATTAGATTTATTCACAGTTTGTTAAAAGATTTTATCATAAATGATGTTGAATCTTCTTCAAAGCTTTTGCTACCTCTATGTCTCCTTTAATCTATTGATAGATTTAATTAATTACCCTTGAATTCTCAGAATAAGCCCAACCTGATCATTTGAAAACTGAATTGCCAAATGTTTACTATAGAAATTTTACATTTAGATTAATCAAGTTTCTCTAATAAATTGCCTTTTTATATTGTCCAGGTATTGTCATGGGAAATAATCACTTTTACATGTTTTTATTTTAATATGAGAAATTTACTAAAGTTATTAATTTATTAATCTGCATTTATATCCAGAAAGAGAAGAGACAAACAGCAGAGTCCTTAACATATGTGTAAAGAAAGGAGTTGAGATACCCCAGATTAGATGTCATCTTTCATGAGAAACAATGGTTTACGAGGATTTGCGGTTAAAGGTTATGTTCTCCAAAAGATAGCAATATATGTTTAAAAACATGCTTTTTTAAAATTTCTTCTAAAAAAAAAAATACATCAGGATACATGTGCAGAACGTGCAGGTTTGTTACATAGGTATACGTGTGCCATGGTAGTTTGCTGCACCTATTGACTCGTCCTCTAAGTTCCCTCCCCTCACACCCCAGCAGGCCCTGGTGTGTGTTGTTCCCCTTTCTGTGACCATGTGTTCTCAATGTTCACCTCCCACTTATTAGTGAGAACATGCAGTGTTTGGTTTTCTGTTCCTGTGTTAGTTTGCTGAGGATGATGGCTTCCAGTTTCATGCATGTCCTGCGAAGGACATGATCTCATTCCTTTTTATAATTGCACAGTATTCTATGGTGTATACATACAACATTTTATTTATCCAATCTATCATTGATAGGCATTTGGGTTGGTTCTATGTCTTTGCTACTGTAAATAATGCCGCAATAAACATACATGTGCATGTGTCTTTGCAGTAGAATGATTTACATTCCTTTGTGTATATACCCACTAATGTGATTGCTGGGCCAAATGGTATTTCTGGTTCTAGATCCTTGAGGAATCTCCACACTGTCTTCCACAATGGTTTAACTAATTTACATTCCCACCAACAGTGTAAAGGCGTTCGTATTTATCCACAGCCTTGTCAGCATCTGTTGTTTCCTGACGTTTTAATAATCGCCATTCTGACTGGTGTGAGATGGCATCTCATTGTGGTTTTGATATGCATTTCTCTGATGATCAGTGATGTTGAACTTTTTTTATGTTTGTTGGCCGCATAAATGTCATCTTAGAAATGTCTGTTCATATCCTTTGCCCACTTTTTGATGAGGTTGTTTTTTTCTTGTAAATATAAAATCATACCGTTTCAAAAAGGATTTTCTATAGACAAGAGCATAGGACATCTTTCAGTAAAATCCCAACACTCTAGCCTTCATTCCTGTGACTTCACCTCCCACTGCTCTTCTGGTTTATTCTGCTTCAGCTCTTCCTCAAACACGCCAGGTCAGTTCCTGCCTTGGGGCTTTTGCATTTTTCTCTTTCTTCTGCCTGGATCCATGCTTTCTGCCCTCCTTCAGATTGTTGCTCCATGTCAACCTCTCAATAATGCCCATTCTAATCCCCTAACTGAAATTGTTATCCATCCAACTCAGGTTCCTTATTTCTTTGGTTTTGTATTTTTTTAACATGAAAGAAATAGCATATGATTTAGTTTTGATAACTATCTCCCACTTCCCTCTAGAATAAAATCTTCATGAAGGCAGTGACCTTTGCTGTTTTATTCAGTGTGGTATATCTTGCACCTAGAGCAAGTGCCTGACTCATAATAATTGTCTAATAAATGATTGACTCACCTCTATTATTTCTTACTAGTTACTGTTCATTACTGTTCTATTTCCATCTTAACCTTATACCCCCCAAATGAGTGCTTATTATGACTATTGTTTTATTCAACTATAATGTTTATCTTGGACCAGAATTCCAGATTAATAACCTTGAAGATCATTCTATTTCATGGTTTATATTATTGCTGTTGAAAAATCATGTGACAGTCTACCACTCCTTTACATGTAATCTACCTTTACTTTCTGATGCCTTTAAAATTTTCTCTTTATCCTCACTGTTCACCATTTCATTAAATATTCCAAATGTGAATTTATTTTGATTGATCTTGTTTTGGGATTCATTGTGATCTCTGATTTTGAGAAGTCATGTCTCTGAAAGCTCCTGGAAAATTCTCAGTTATATTCTATTTCAGTAAAGTCTCTCCCATTTCCTCAATTTTCTCCCTCTAGAACCCATTTAGAGAGAGATGCTCAATCTTACCATTCAGTGATTCATGTTTCTTAACCATATATATTATCTCTTCATCACTTAGTACTGCAGTCTGGGTGATTGCCCCAGATATGCCTTCTAAATCATGAAATTCCTGTTTTTTAAAAAATTTATTTTCTTGTTATTTTTTAACTTTCAAGTTCAGGTGTATATGTGCAGGTTTGTTGAAATCTTTCTTTATCTCTAATTTGATCTTTAAACCCATCCACTGGACATTACTTTAAATTTCTAGCAACCAAATATGCATTTTTACAAAATTTTCCTACTAATTTTTATCTCATCCTTACATATCTATTTTTTATTTATTACTTTGATAATTGTAAAAATTTATGTTATAGTCTATGTCTGATATCTCTAAATTTTGAGAGGCTAAATCCTGTATTTGTTATGTACACTAACCCATTCTTGGTTGATTTTTTTTCCTTGTATGTTATACAAGGAACAAAGGATAATTGGGATCATTAGCTTACATTGAGCAGGGCTTTAGCTGTCTATTTCCACAGAAACATTTGGCATCTCTTCTGCCAGTTACCCCAAGTACAACGTTTATCCTAATTTCTTGACTTAAAGGTTAACAGACTGTATATTTTATAAGTTTGAAGCCAACCCCTATAAAGGTAGTTCTGATTACAAACTTTTCTGAAGTATTTATTTAATTTTTGCTTATTTATCGTTTTATTGTTTTATTCAATGTCAAAAACAAACTTATTTGTCATATTTCCTAGCCAATTAGCAATTTTTCCTATTTCTTCATTTTATGAAGGTATAGTTATTCAAA
The DNA here is from genome assembly GCF_007565055.1 of Rhinopithecus roxellana. Lineage (NCBI taxonomy): Eukaryota > Metazoa > Chordata > Mammalia > Primates > Cercopithecidae > Rhinopithecus > Rhinopithecus roxellana. Next base: position 5,353,051 of record NC_044553.1, read on the forward strand.
GGTATTAGCTTTTTAATAAGAAATTCAGTTCCATCTCCATTCCCAGTCCCTTCACTCAGCCTTGTCTCTTCTCATCATGTAGGTATTAACATTCTAGGTTCGTCATTTGCTGCTGTTTCATAACTGTGCTTCCTGAATTAATTTCCCTCTTTGTTTTTTTGCTACTAGAAGTGTTCTTTACTTTTTAGGTTCCTGGGTCTGAAATTAAAGTTTTTAAAATATTTTCTACAGTATTTCTAAATATTTTATAGTAGCGTAGTCAGATTGTCTACTACCACATTCCCAATACCAAAGTCCTTATGAGTTTCAAGAGTGGAAGTGTATTCCAGGGAAATCTACAACAAAGAAGTTTGACTTGCAGGGCGTGGTGACTCACGCCTGTAATCCCAGCACTTTGGGAGGCCTAGGCGGGCGCATCACGAGCTCAGGACATGGAGACCATCCTGGCTAACAAGGTGAAACCCCGTCTCTACTAAAAACACAAAAATTAGCTGGGTGTAGTGGCGGGCACCTGTAGTCCCAGCTGCTCAGGAGGCTGAGGCAGGAGAATGACGTGAACCCGGGAGGCGGAGCTTGCAATGAGCCGAGATCGCGCCATTGCACTCCAGCCTGGGCGACAGAGCGAGACTCCGTCTCAAAAAAAAGAAGTTTGGCTCAAACCAGATACATGAGGCAGGGCCAAAGCTCCTATACCATATGGGAAATCATAATGAAACTTAACTCTGAAACACTTCAGGCTCACATGCTTCAGTGTGAAAGGGCCTGAAGAACTGTGTTGGGAGAAAGCTGCTTTTCTCTAAGTCTCAGTAAGAATTATACACTTTCCACATCCATAGTCTTTTTGCAGAAGGCATTGTCTTCAAGAAGTGTTCTCTTGTATTTCCAATACATTCTGTCATGAGGCTACCAAGTATTTGTACCACCAACTTCCTCTTTAAGTGAGTCTTCAATTTTAAGCATTCATAAGGGAATACAGTAAGAGTTGGATGCATAATGAAGCAGTCATGGTGACATTGTCTTGAAACTGTGTCAAATTCTGAACATATGTATTCACTATTAGATACCAATAATACTTTTAGTCCCAGACTGGGTATATCCAATTATAGTGCTGTAAATATCTTGTGTTATAAATTGTATCCTTTCTATGACTGTTTTCATTTTGCAGGATGTATTTTCCTTGTAACTGTGAAATTTGGATGCAACTGCTCATTAACTGGGACACTTATTTATATAATCTGGCATAACTTAGATCATTAATTAAGGTAGAGCATGTTTCAAATATACATGCCCTTTCCAACAATTACTGAATTGGTTGGGAGGAGGGTGCATATCTGTTTGGTACAACAACAATTTGTATCTTCAGTTGCTCTTTTGATGATGTAACATGAATTCACAGATGTAGAGCATTATGCCTAGTAAGGGAAGATAAATAGATGATATAGATAGATAGATAACAGATAGATAGATGGCCATTGTACTTTGTCTACGTTTTGAACATTTCCGAAGGCCTGAAAATTGAAAACTTGTTCTGTAATTCATTTGACAACAAAACCTGAGCTGACCCCAGTTTTTTTAACGGTAAAGCATGATCTAAACTCATATGAGCTTTTTAACCCACTTACTGTGCCTATTACACATTGGACTGAATAAATATTAAGGTGTTGATTACAGGGCACTTCCCCAGACCTTAGTAGGGTGTTACATAATAGATACGTTACATAAAATTAGCACTGCCTTACCTGTCTGAAGTCCAAAAAGATGCTGAACTCTGAAAAAACTAAAACTAAGAGTCAGAATGGATTGTGGGCCTGTAATAAACTAGCATTAAAAACTAAAAGAAATCTTTTAAAGAATTACTAAAATATCTATGAATTTGGAAACTCCAAACAAAGATTTAAGACAGCACTCATAAGTCATAATTATACTTTCTTGTATAAAGTTTAACAAAAAAGTGTGTATATATATATATGTTAATGTATTATCAAAATTTAATTCAAATAGGCTGTAATGCTATAGTGAGTACTACTATTTTTAAGCATATCTGGAATTAAAGCATGCATTAACTAATAAATATGGCATTTATAGCCACTAAAAGATGTTTGAAAAAATTGAGAGAGTAATCTCCTTAAAGTTATATAAATATTTGAAGTTTTTAATTTTATTCCAGGATTTCTCAATAACGGTACTATTGAGATTTGAGGCCAGGTAATTCTTTGTTGTGGGGGACCAGTCCTGTACAGTGTACACTGTTTAGCAGCTTATCTGACCTCCACTCACTAGACGCCACTAGCACATTTCTTTGCCGATCCCCAATCCTTACAATCAGCAATGTTTCCTGACTTGCTAAATGGCAAGGTGGCAACTTAGTGGAGAAAAACACTGCCTTAATTCAACTCTCAAATAAGACTTCATAGTTTGTAAAAGCATTTTCACATATACGCTGTTATTTCACCACAAATAGCTCTGTGAGGTAGTATTAATATGTCCAAGTTAGAAATAAGGAAACCAAGGCCCAAGGAGGTTAAGGAACTTGCCCAAATCACAAAATTGACCAGATAGGACCACTTCCTGTGGTTCTGCTCAATCAGGTTCTTCCTTCAACATCATCCTGAAAAGAGTATTGTGTCTGTAAGACATGTTATAGATCATCTCTAATATTTTGAAAAAAACAAACTAGAAACAATACATTTTGGAACATATGTTAAATCGTTTAAGAACACAGCAGACAATTGCTTATGAAACCACTCATCTCTGGGTTTAAGCCATAAGTTGATAATCAGCATGCCAAATAGAGCCAGCTGTTTTCATACTTCTAAGTCTTACTAGGCAATGACTCTTGTGGATAAGAAAAACCAGCAACATAGAAATAAGCTGGTGGTATGGAAATCACCTTGTGACTTCTTGTAATAATCCCACCATAAAATCACTTAAAATAATTCCAAATTCATATTTTAAAATGGAATATTACAATAAACTGTAATATGAATAATCAAGAAAATTAGCATTAAACCCAGGAAATTAGTTCCCAATAGCTGCAGCTGTTTACAATTCAGTCTAGGGAACAGGTAGAATCACATTGCTTTAAATGCATAATAGGAATGCATTTTCAATTGCACACTTATCTCTAAGGCTTTAAATCTTCATGAAGTTCATTTGACACTGTGCCAGATAAGGAGCAGCACAGTCACTGAAGCCGGTACACAGCCAGTCCAAACTCTTTTCCAAAACACTATCAGCAATTCCAATGAAACCTGGGACAGTCTCCACATTATTGATGCAATTTCATTTTCAAATGTCACATTCATGTCAAATTTTTTACTCCCAAGAGATTTTGCAATTCACAGTTCAAAGGCATAATTTTCTTATCCATCAAACTAAAATGATTAAGTAGTATTTTGCATGACAGGTGTATCATACATTGTTGTTGTTATAACCTATGGGTAAAAACACACACATACTCCCAACATTTAGTAATAGTCATCAAATCATAACATTTTATTTAAAGATAAAAAGCTCAGTTGATTGGAGTCCCTGTACACCACACATGGATCTTTAACTGAGAAGTAAGGCTTTTTATCTATTTAAAATGTGAATAAGCATAATGTCAATATACAGGTGCATTACTTAAAAGAGTTTTGTGAGTTACCTTGAAATCTGACATTTTCACCTACATTCTGTTTTAAAATAAATCAGAGTAACATAAAAATTTTCAAAACTGAAGGATATCTGTAGCTTAAAAAGAGATGTGTCTTATGATTTAATGCCTGGACTTCTTAGGATACAGTTGCTTTTCTCCTCTAATATATATTTACATGACGTGGGTACATAAAGCAGAAGAATAATTTTTATGCTTTTTTACAAAAATAATACCTGCTTACCAAAACAAACCTTAAATAGCTAGAACTACAGGAAGCATTAATTTTCTAAATAAAGCGCTAACTTTACCTAATTATTTTTATGATACTCTTTATCATAATATTTCAGAATCAAGAAACTTATCACATATGTTCATTTCCATGCTGAAGTGCACACTATAACAAATGACCTCTTCCATCCAATTTTATTGTTTCTTCACAATCACAGCAACTTCACTTACAAGTTTTGGTGTTTATAAACTAAGTAGAAGATCTAACTAACCCAATGCATAACTGTTCTAGCAAGTTTGTAAAAATCCATATTATATTTCTTACTTAAACAATTGCCTCATACCCTGTGGTCCATCCATTTGGAATAGTAGTAGAAGAACTGAACTAAGTGTGCGGAGATGACTCACTCATCCAGACTCTACCATTAAAGAATAACAAGAGGTGACTCTGAGCTGCAGGATCCTTATCTGAAAAACAACACAATTGGAGCTGCTTTCTAACCCAATTACCATAGACAAGATTTAATTAAAATCAACACATTTTTGAATACACACACACGCATTTGTACAAATGTAGGATATTTTTACTTATCATTACTTTCTTAACATTCCAAAATTAATGGGTTTGAATCCTATCTAATCCATAGTTTTGAATTCCCCCCAACAAAACAATACTCCCACAATAGATGTTAAAAATTTTACAACCTAACAGTAACCTAATTCTAAAAAGGTAGTTGAAAAATCATTAATGAATTTTGAAATTAAAGATCTGAATATGGATACCTATAAATCAGAGTCTTAGAGATTGCAAATGATACTGATTATATTTTGTAACAATGGAAAAAGTAAGTGAAGTATACCAGTTCTTATACAACTTGAATCTCAATTATGCTGTCTCTTATTTACATAACTCCTAACCCACAGACATTGATAACCATATTGCAAAAGCCTACTTATATCTGTTATGTGAGATAAGTATTCACCAACCTCAAATAACTCATCCCTAAGAAAACAAGATTTTATTTTTCTCAATAGATGACTTAAAAAATAAAGATAACCCTTCAAAATTTTTATTTGCTCACTTATCAAAATGTTAGACAAATCAATAAACAAAGTATAACAGCAAAAATTGAAAATAACTGACTTTTTAAAATACCATATTCTTTTTGGCCTAGAAGCATACAGCTTTACTTAGAAGCCCAGAGAACATATGGGCAAAAATTCTGCCAAGTTTTTGTTAATGCCATATAAGCTTCTTGAAGATAGCATTTGTATTTTATTCCCAGTGACCATCACAGTTCATGAAGGATTAGGAAATATTTAATAGCTCTATTCCAATGACTGACACACACCAAAAATATAGCAAGTCCAAAACTAAATTCTTACTTTTCCTCACGTCTAACCCTCATCTCCTTTATCATTGCAGTGGTCTTGATAATTGCAAATGTTATCAGTAAATATGCAATTATGTAAATTAGAAATTAGAATAATTATTGAAATCTTCCTTGCCTGAAATGTGATATGTTCCCTATGAGCATTGATTTCACTTCTAAATCTGACTCAGATATGACATCACATCGGTCACACAGAGAGGCTATACTGACTCTTTGAAAGGAGCTGACATTCCACCAATGTGGAACTTTCAGACTTATGGGAAATAAAGTCCATAAGTCTATTGAATACAGAATTCCACATTGCTTGGAAAAAGTCATTTAAATTCACAAACTGCTCTTCTTTGGGTTCTCTGTTTCAAAGGGACCCTAGGGTGTTCTGCCTTTAAACTTTAAGAATTCGTCTAGAAAAGTAGAATATGGAAACATTTGGTGACCTCATTATCTCATGTAAAATATTCAAATTATTTTCTATAATGGGAGATCAAACTATATTGCTAAAGATTCTGTAATTCCTAGTTTTAGGTAATACCCTTAACAATTTTCTCTTTTCAACACAACTAAAGACACATGGCTGAATATAGTGGAATTTAACATTGTAATACATTCTTCTCCTGTCATTTTAACCAACGAAACAATCCAATCCGTTTCAGTGGCACAATTTACTTGTAACTGGAAAGAGCTTAGAAAAAAAAAAAAAAGAAAAATCTATACCATCTAATGTTTCAAATAAATATTTTCCAGAAACCAATACAATTATTTTAAGGACATGGGTTCTCAAATGTCAAAATCTATAGTTCTTTTTAACAATAAGTGCATGTAAGCTTAATTTTTCTAATTTCCCATCACTGTTCAGATACTTCTCATATTTTTTAGAATAATTTTCAGTAATAAACCTTATTGAAGTGATTTAATGTTCCTTTTTTCCTTATCCCATTCTTAAGAATTAGGTTTTCATACACACTGCTCCTCTGCCTGCCATTTGATCTGTCACTGTAAACCGCACACCGTGACTTCCAATTCAGAGTACCCACACTTACCTTCAAGGCCTGCTTTCTCCTGTCCTTGCTACCAACAAAAGAAAAAGAGCTCTGCATACTTAATTTTGTTGCCATTCATTTCCAACTATTGTCTATGGTTGTGCTCAGCCTCTGGAATCAAACTGACTTATTTCAGTCATATGGTCAATTAGGTGGTTATTTTTCTGTTAGTGTTAAAACTTGTTCAATAGAGTTTTATAAATTCCAATTCCTAAATGAAAAGGTTTTCTAACCTATTTTAATTCATTGTGAATAGATAATGTTTAACAGTACAAACCAAAAGAAAGAGAGTATTCTTTTCCTTATTTCTTAGGATTTTCCTCTTTAATGAACATGCATACCTGGAATACCTTCACAAATGTATTCTAGTAAGCATAAAATATAAAATTCCCATTAAATTTACATAGTGACATTCCCAGACCTGTGCTTATAACTAACAACTTGTTCAATATTCACTGGTGTTTTCACTAAAAATATGTTTTCTACAATTTCTACACAAGAAAACTCTTTGGAAACAAATATGCTGAATTTCAATAACCTTATATGAAAAGGGAATTTTATAATATAGAAATTCTTAAATATTCTCATATATTACCTAGAAAAGAAGAGAAATGTGAAACAGTCGGTGCAGAAAACAAAAAAGAAGGAAAGCTCTATAGGATGACAGTTTCCGTGGTTTAACCCAATAAGTAATTTATAAACTGATAGTAAACTAGTATACCTGGAAAGGTCTCAAACTAAGAGCTCAACAAGGTGAGGTAAAGGCTCCATGGGCCTCACCTATATCCCAGAGGCTGTAGGATATGAAGATCTGCAGGATTTAGAATTTTGAGCCTAGATTCAGAGCCCTGTTCTATTACTTATAGTCCTATGAACTCTGGCTAATCACTAAACCTCTCTGAGGCTCAGTTCCCAAGCTGTAAAATGGGAATAATAATGTCTACCTTGAGCAAAGACATAAGAAATAAGTTAAATTTATATGCAATCCAAATACATAATATACTGAACAAGTGTTAGCACACTCAGCTACAAAAAGAATTTTCCAAGTTGTACCCTTAAGGTATGAATGTACTTTACTTGGGTATACATATTACTTTAAAAATGTTATTTCCCTCAAATAAATTCATCAGGTCAAGTAATATTACTTTGGTTGGTGCTACTGTCATGAACCGAACTTATTCCAAAAATTTTTACAAAAATGTAAACATCACTAATAAGTAAAGCAAAAACACTACACGTAAATATTCAACAAATACTTATTAGGCACTTTTATCTCCCCATTCAGTTTCTTGTCCTCCTTATGCTTTGAGAAGACCTCTATTCTGCCAGAACAGACATTTGAGCTTTTACCAAAAAATGAGGTACAAAAATGAGGAAAGGATAAAGGACCAGAATCAGTCTCAGGCTGGGGAAAGTGTCAGAGAAGAAAGGTGGGTGAACAGGCTGAGGAATGTGAAGCAAGTGGATTTGGGAGAAAATGGTGAATTAATAAGTATTCCTATGGATAGATAGATATAGATATACATATACATATACATATACATATACATATACATATACATATAGAGAGATATATACATATATATATTCCAGTAGAGTTTAAGAAACGCAAGTGATGTTCACAAATCAGTATTACTTTTAGGATTAGGACTGTATTCTTTCAACTACAAAATGTCTTTAATGCAGACAACATTTAAAGACACTATAAACATTATAAAGTCAAAGGAGTGGCTTTATCAAACCATAAGAGAATGGACCTATTTCTCCACATCCTCCCCAGCACCTGATGTTTCCTGACTTTTTAATGATTTTTACACTGTTGGTGGGACTGTAAACTAGTTTGACCATTGTGGAAGATGGTGTGGCAATTCCTCAAGGATCTATAACTAGAAATACCATTTGATCCAGCCATTCCATTACTAGGTATATACCCAAAAGATTATAAATCATACCGCTATAAAGACATATGCACATGTATGTTTATTGTGGCACTATTCACAATAGCAAAGACTTGGAACCAACCCAAATGCCCATCAATGATAGACTGGATTAAGCAAATGTGGCACATATACATCATGGAATACTATGCAGCCATAAAAAAGGATGAGTTCATGTCCTTTGTAGGGACATGGATGAAGCTGGAAACCATCATTCTCAGCAAACTATCGCAAGGACAGAAAACCAAACACCACATGTTCTCACTCATGGGTGGGAATTGAACACTAAGAACACTTGGACCCAGGAAGGGGAACATCACACGCAGGGGCCTGTCATGGGGTTGGGGGAAGGGGGAGGGATTGCATTAGGAGATATACCTAACGTAAATGATGAGTTAATGGGTGCAGCACACCAACATGGCACATGTATACATATGTAACAAACCTGCACGTTGTGCACATGTACCCTAGAACTTAAAGTATAATAAAAGAGAGAGAAAGAGGGAGAGAAAGAGAATGGACCTACCCTGATGTGAGTGTGAGTGGGGCTAGAGGCTGGAGCAGAACACGGAGGCAGGTAAAAGCTAAAGGTAAGTAGAGGGTGCGAACAAACATTTTTGCTGTTAACAATAACAAGTATGTTTATAAGGCTTACTATACATGAAGCTGTGCTCTCAATTGTTTTCACGTATAAACTCTGTTAATCCTCTCAACAAACCTATGAAGTCGGTATGATAATTATCTGCATTTTACAAATTAGGAGACTGAGTCAGGAGGTGGTTAAGTAACTTGTACAAGATCACAGAGCCAATAAGTGACAGCCCTAACATTCAGGTACAGCCAGTCTGGCTCCTTGTTTTCTATTAGTGTTTTGTTAACTGAAATTGAACAAATTAAACTCTTCTCAGCGATTTGTCCTTAATTTAACTTAAATCTCTTTCAATATTTTAAACTGGGCTCATACATCTAATATATCTAATTTGTAAGCACTTCCCCTATCCAATAAATGCTTTCTTAAGCATGATCCTTGTAAATCTAACAAATTAAACATTATATATACACTTAAATGTTGCATTTAGTTAAATATTACAAACATTTTACATAACAAACATAATGATTATCCTGAATTAAACACAAAAATATTTATGAGTTTGCTTTGATTTTTGTGTTTTGGTTTTTCTCTTCTGTGTTTATTTGCTTATTTTCCTAAGATTGTATCATGTTTTCACAGAAAGTTTAGGGAGGTGCAAATTGCAACGTTAGGCAATGTAAGATTCCTGGGTCAAAAATTCAGTCAAACTATATTATTGCTTAATGCTTATTAAGGATTTAAGACTGGACAAAGTTTCTAAGGGAGAGCAGCTTCTAAAATGATTCTGCCTAAATTGCTTGTACAGTTGCTATATTAATAGGGGCTTCAGCTCTATATTTACCAGAGATTTTTTTGACTCCTTACATATCTCCAAGGATTAAGTAGTTCCTTCCACAAACAACTCTTTTTAACCTGTTCATATTTTTGTTGTTTAATTCATATAGGCAAAATTTTCACCCTACACAGGTTGCTATTACTTTCCTTCACATCTGTGTTCCTTTCATATTCTTCTTTTCTAGGATTTCAGCCACAGCTCTATAAACCATCACACTGACATTTTTGCTGAATATTTCCCTTTTCATTCCATTGTAAGTGAGGATGAGACTAAGGTGCTTCTAGGTGGTATTATGACCAAAGGACTTGAAGTCTGCCCCCAGACCACACTCACTCTTCCCTGGGTCCACCCAGGGAAGACACATTTATAGAATAATGATAAGTAAATAGGGATGGTGTCCTACTTGTATTAATTAGCTTCGAAAGCACTCTTAGGCCACCTTCTACTTAAGAAGAGGTGGGGAAGTGTCTAAACCATGTTCACACAGGCCATATTTCTAACATTTTGAAAAGCTCCTCTTTCAGAAAATGGAGCTCCGTCAGTGGACTGACTGTGATGACAATTCAGATTACGCTGCTTCATCCTTTGGTAGAGCTACAGAGAGGTAGAGAAGGCCACAAAGGAATTTTGAGGCCTCATTGTCCTTAGTTGCATTCTCCTTAAAGTTCGAGACTTAAAAGAATAAAATGACCATCGTAGTTTTTCATAAACATTCTCTCCAAAATTAATTGTACTTTGTCATTTGTGAAAAGCAACTTTAAACACCAACAAACTTACATTTGAAGTCCTCTTTGGGGAGGTTTTTACCTTTCTGACATTGGGTAAATTACTTTTCTGAGCCTGAATTTCACTTATTTATAAAATTAAGTCAGTTCTATCTACTTCCTAAAGCTATCATGATGAAATGACAGATTTAAAATATTAGAGATATATTAATAATTATTAATGTAATAAGCTGAGAGATATTGGTTTCTCCATTCAGACACTACCCCATCTCTTCAACTTAAACACATTGCCCTCTTTTACCATCTAGCTTATCCAGCTTATAGTATGAAGCAATACCACCGCCTGTGAATGGTCATGAATCTCCAGCCATTCTACCTATAATAATGATTTTATCACTGTAACATGTTTATCTGAATTTCAAAGTTAAATTAATTATCCAAGGCTACTTCATTACTCTCAATTTAAAATAAATAAAAAAGCGATTTACATTCAAAGAGAACTGAGAGCCATTTTTGTCAGAATTTGTGGTATAATTAATGCTAGCTTGGTATGCCCTCATAGTGGAGTGATTGGCGCCACAGATCTTTGCCAAATGTGGTTTCAGGTTGACTGACTACAACTCGCTAAACACAATGGTTTCATAATTCTTCTGTAGCTGTGGTCACACCTACTCACAGATAGCATTTTTCTAAGGTTCTCGTCCCTTCTTGTTTTTACTAAAGTTAGGCAAATGTTACATTCTCATGAGAAAATAAAATTTTTATATCCATCAGTGCTACAAGAGTTTTAAAAAATTATGTCAGCCCAAAGGGGGCTCATTTATGATAGAACCATTGGAAGTAGGGCATGAATGACTCAGAATTTTAAATTACAGCCTCATCTTAATTTACTTCCATGTCTTATCAAAGGAACACTCAAGTTAACCATTGAATAGGACAGATTCCTCCATGATTTGCTGCAAGCATCCACTCCTATGCCAAGCCATTCACTCTTGGCTTCACTTCTTGGCTGGGTGTCTTCAAAAGGAAAAAAAACTTATAACATTGCCCTCATCTTTTAAACCAAAAGCCAAATGATGCAAGAGAACAAAAAATATAAATAAATATTAAAAGAAAATGTTCTATTTTATTTTTGAGGACTCTCAAATTCACAGTTCCTGTCTCCTACATACAGTCAATAATTATTCTTAAATGCAAATTTCCAAATACACAGAATTGTCAGTCCGTATTTCTGGGTTCCTCACTTTTGTTGTTGGAAATGTTGAACATGGGTGCAATTCATTCTACTCGGCAAGAACGAATAAAGGAAGCACGCAATTAGCTACAGAAGGCCAGGTTACCATAGCGACATGGTAAAGATAAAATGATCTCTCAAACTTTTTCAGCACCATGTGTCAAAGGAAAGTTTGAGCTCTTTTATCTTTCTTCCTGGGATGGAAAAGGCACACTTTGTTTTCATCCAAAAGAAGCACCTGCTTCCTTATGATCCTCACTGAGTGGCTTGCAGCAGCTGAAAGGAAAGTATTCAGGGTACAGTAATGACTGAAAAGATTGGAATATCCTTGGTGTCATGGGGAAAAAAATAGCTCACCTCTTATACTCAGGCTATCCTGACCCAGCCTTCACCAAACTGACCTTCCCATCCCATAGGTTTCATAATCCTCCTAGGATGTACCATAATCATAAACTAGAGTTGGGACAGAAAACTCCAGTGCTTTATAAACTTTTCCAAAACACAGAATATATAAAGCCAAAAAATATTATTTGTGAACCTAGCATAGCCCTGATATTGAACATCAAAATATAGCTCAAGAAAAAAGAACCCTAAGCCTATCTCACTATTGAATATAGATGTAATATATTAATTAAAACACTTGCATGTCAATCTTAACATGTAAAAAATAAACCAGGAACATCAATAATTGCTTCATATTATGAATCTATTAATGAAGATGACAGATATGGCTAAAATTAGAAATTATTAGAAACTTTGACCTAGACTATTCAAATTAAAAACTTTGACCTAGATTAATTTTTCAAATTTAAAACAGTGATTAGCTCAATATATCCTGAAAAATATTTGAAAAACATTGCTACCATATTAATATATAAAGTAACTCTGAAACCAACAAGAAAAGAGTGACTTTGTAAACAACAATGTTATCAAATCTTTGCTGTAGTTTCACAGCTAAACGCCAAATCTGAAAATAAAGAATGTTATGCCCACACATTCTAAAGAGGAGTTTCAGGATTCCTTACCTTCCCTACATACTCTACAAACTCAAGTCAATCAACCACAGAAACTGTGGGTATTTATCAGACAAAGATACTGATCTTTTATCCCCAAGCTGCTTATTTTCTAAGCTCCAGAAACCTAAGCTCTTCTTTCCTCAAGAAATTCTCTCAAAGACTCATATTATGAATAGAACAAAATGAAAACCTCTGCTGTGCTTCTCAAAAAAGAGCCAGTATTTCGATACTTGCCATACCAAGGGGATTCAAAAACCAGATCATAATTTTACCAAGTGAGGAATCCTCTCTTTTCCTTACGTGTCCTCCCTCCCCATCTCCAACTCAATATCCTGATGAGAAGAAGAGGGTAGAAGAATGAGAGAATTGGAAAAGAAATTATTGTAACTGTGCATTTAAAAATCTATACCTTATTCAACATCTTGGAAATTCCCCCTCAAGTCCATACAGAATCAGAATGTGGTATCTCCTACATAACAGTAGGGCTCTCTCCTGTAGAGTCTAATTTGGTAGGTGTACGGTGGGGCCTAGGAAACTGAATTTTTAATAACACGCCAACGCCAAATGGGGGAAATGTTGCACCAGGGAAAGAGAAAGGTGATAATGTGTTACAGGTTTTATCAGTTGCTTCTAGGAAAATACAAGCTGGAGGATAGGCCAATGATCTTTCAGAAATAACATCAAACCTTGAATGCTTAGGTCAAAATCCCAGGTACCCCCCCAGCTCAATGTCCTAACAGTGGTAAGTAAAAGTGCACAATTATCAGTCACACAAATTCTGCCACCACATTAGTAGATCATATTGTAGACAGCAAGCTACATACAGAAGAGTTCTTGGGAACAAAAGTTGTACATACCATTTTAAATCAAGGTCAGTTTACAACAGAAATCTCACCTATAACCACATTTTAAAATAAATTCTGATAAGGAATAACTTATGTTCTTATCCATCTAATCCACTGTGGAACCTGATCCAGGTCATACATCCAGAAAAGATTAAATAGCAAGAACAGATTAAAATATGTTTGCACTGGTAAAATTACAAAGTATGTGCTCAAACCTGGCAGCAATCCATGACTTGCTTCCTTACTTCTAAAAGTTCAACCGTGTGAAAATGTCTAAAATTTCAACTATCAGGACAAAGGAAAAAGTACACATTTTCATTTTATCCATGAATTTTCCACATTTTCATCCAGATAACAACGTCACTCTACCAGGGGTGGCCATCACAGCTTTCTGACTGGTATGCCTTCAGGCAGGCTGCTCCTGTGACACCCACATTTCTAAAAAACTGATGTCCTCAGATTGTCTAACAAATTGAAAATGAAAATAGGGAACAAATTAAAAGCCTGCTTTCTCACTTTTTATTCTGTCATCCACCTTTTGGAGAAAGAGAGAGCCTGGTAGAAACGAATAAAACCAACTTTATCATTTCTCTTCTTACTAAGAAAGTGTAATGGAGAAAAGTGCTATTTTTAACCGAAATTTCTGGTTCTTTCCAAAGGGGTTCTTTTGTTCTGAACATTATAATGAATTTGGGATTAGGAGCTAGGAAGAACTGCATTGCTCTACAGAACAGTATGAAAAGAGTTTGGAGTTACCTGCTCTATCCAGGGACTAAGGAAGGTAGAGAGGAGACACGAGAAGGGTCAAGGAGAGAAGCAGTCAAGATGGTGAGACCAGGATCTAGGATCTAGGAGAGGTGAAGCAGCTGATGAGAAATCCCACATTACAGAGGATTAAAAAACAAAAGCTGTTCTAATATAATTTGAAATCTCTTGCATTGTTGCACAATAAAACTCTCCTCATCACTCTCTCAGGTTGCCGGTATAGTTGGCTGAATGCAGTTGCCCAGTAAAAATAGCTTTTTATGAAAATTGGGCTAGAACTCAAGGATTACATTTGAGATTCCACATAGAAGCATACAGGCAGCAAGCAAGGGTGATACAATCCCTAAATTAAATGAATTCTAGGAAAATAAGAATTTAGAGTCAGATGTAAGCATGAAAATATAAACTCTTCACCCAAGAGGTCTTTGGAAAGTAGCTTGTGTGCAATGAAAGGCTCTAAGCAATCTTATCTAGATTTTAGGAGAAGAGTCTTCTGCTAACATCTCAGTTTTCAAGAAACACGACATAATTATAATAAATAGAGAATAAAACATTTTATTCTCTATAAGGCCACACCCAGTAAAACAACTGTTTATATTTGGAAAGGTATCCTTCCAGCAATATTTTCCTTTTTTCTGTATCTCTGTATGCATATATGTGTATACATGCAGAGATGTTTAAGAAAAATATTCAAATAATGTAATATACATGTATATATAAACACAGACATTAATTTTATTTAAATAGACACATAAAATTTGTGTTCATAAATTCTGTAGTCTCTAATCCCCACTTCAGCCTAGCTCAGTTTTTCTCTGAATAACACAGAATTTTACCAAAAAAGTTAAAAATATTTGCAATTCCAGAAACAGAAACTGCCATTGTCATGTCAAAATCTGGAAGAAATTTTCAAAAATTGTGGGCTGCATGGAGCTAGTTTAGATGAAACTATTCATGCTACAACACGTGATATAACCTGATTTCCTTTATGAATCGAGGATTCCCTGAAAGAGATACAAAGAGGTTTTCTTCCCTCACCAACCACCTTCCACTGAAAACAAAGACCCTAGATCAATAAGACACCAGGGTAGCTCACACTCTGTAACCCTTTGACTCTGCCATTTTGAACCAGTGTTTAATTATTCCCCTCACCTCCTGGCACATTGGCATGGTCTCCTTCTGACATTCAGGACTTCAGCATATAACCTTTTGCCTCAAGCTTCTCAAGGAACTGTGTTCTCAGAGAACTTTTTCTCCCCGAAAGGAGTACTGATATCAGATGTAAGGATAATAAGTTGCCCTTTACATTATATTAGCAAAACCTAAAAACAAGAACTTCTAAGAAAAGAAGGTAGAAAATTCTGAGTTGGTAGAGATGATAACATACATATTACAGTATGTGTCCTTCCTAACACTGCTGTGCAAAGGGGAGGCACATAATGAAGTCTCCTGCCTCTCCAAGTGGAAGGTTACCACTAATGTAGTAAGAAGGTGTCTAGTTTGTTAATTAATTTTAAATAGCAGCAATATTTAAATATTTTGTAAAGCAAAGTACGCTTTGAAGAGGTTCACATCTTGCCTTTTTGGGACAAAAACAGAAGGAACCTGGTCTAAGCAGGAAATTGTTTTTAAACACACAAAGATTCACTGAATGTTCATTAAGCATCTTCTATGGGATTTTCTAAGAAATTAGAATGAGTAAAACATACTGAGTTTTAGAATTTTGTTTCCTAAAGGACCATGCTAGAAACACAGATACATTCATTTATGATGAGAAGTTAAAAGTATAAGTAAAAATAGTGAAAAAAAAAAAAAAAAAAAAAAAAAAAAAAAAAAACAAGTGAGTGGAAGTGAGAGCAACAGACTAAACTTCAGTAACAACCAAATTTAGTAACTGAACTGTAAACAACATTACCAAACCAAGCCTTTAAAATCTGATGGTCCTGTTTCCCTTGGAGGAGCAAGTCACATAAGATTTTATTAGCCTTGGGTCAAGTCTAGAGTATCATACTTTAGGGTTTTCCTGAACTTGACTTTCTCCCTTCCTTTCATTTACATCTGAAATGGGTTCAAAGGCCAGTGTGCAAAAATTGACACAAAAACTGGCATCTTTTTTAACATGGAAAATCGGAAGCTAAATGCATTCTTAGTACCTCACTGAAACTCTCTGAAATATTTTAATACAAATTGCATTTCAAGGAAAGAAAGTTTAAACACGACAGAAGTGGTTAAAGGACAGAAGTTCAACCACAACAAAAGTTCATTCACTATATTCTCACTTGGTGTTTCATTAGAGTTTTTGTTTATTTTGTTTTTGATTTTTAGAGAAGCAGAAGACATATGTATTACATTGTCTTTCAGTAAAATTGTGGCTACTAAGAATGGGATGGGAAGAAGAGGGAGGAAATGGGAAGACATAGGTCAAAAGGTACCAAGTTGCACATACGTAGGATGAATAAGCCTAAAGATATAAGGCGCAACATAAGGACTATAGTTATAATATTGTATTGTATACTGGACTTTTGCTAAGTGAGTCGATTTTAGGTGCTCTTACCACAAGAAAGGGTAAGTATGAAAATGATGGATATGTTTACTTGTTTGACTATAGTAAGCATTTCACCATGTAAGTATGGTCATGTGGTGCTTAATGACAGGGACACATTCTGAGAAATGCACTGTTAGGCAATTTCATTGTTGGGCAAACATCATAGAGTACACTTAAAAAAACCTAGATGGCACAGCCTACTACATACTTAGGCTGTATGATATAGCCTATTGCTCCTAGGCTATAGGAGCAATAAAGAAAATTCTGAGTTGGTAAAGATGATAACATATGTATTACAGTATGTGTCCTTCCTAACACCGCTGTGCAAACGGGAGGCACATAATGAAATCTCCTGCCTCTCCAAGTGGAAGGTTACTACTGATGTAGTAAGAAGGTGTCTAGTACAATGTATGACTGTACTGAATAAGATAAGTAGTTGTAACACAATGGTAAGTATCTAAACATAGAAAAGTTACCATAAAAATATGGTATAATAATTCTATGGGATGACCATAATTGATCAAAATATCATGATGAGGAACATGACTATATATCAAAACATCATGTTGTATACCTTAAATATATATATATTTCAAAAAGAATAAACTGGTAACATATTTTCTGTTTTTAGCACTCAAATACATTTTCACAACATTTTCTTCTCACTCAAAGTTCAGTTTTGTTAATGACACACACTTAGTCATTATGGTTACAAAATCATAATTATATCTAAGTGACTTAACAGTGGCACATCCCCATTATGAGAGTGTGAATTCTGAGCCTGTTTTCTGAACTATTGACCATCATTAGATATGAGAAATTGCAGTCAGTTTTCACTATGTTATCCAATGTATCACTCAAGATTTAACAAATGCTTGGAAATGTGCTTAGATCATAATCTGAACACCAATTTCTTTATGAATTTTCACTCTATCAAAACAAATACAAGCCTGTGTGTGTAGAATACCTATGTTTATAAGTATGCAAGGTTTTGATGCTATAATTAATGTCTCTTTCATCACATATTTAACATACAATTTGCATCATGAAAATTAAAGGTCTTGCAAAGAATTACTGGTTTATTCACTAAGGAAAAGAAATATGCCAATTACCTTGTAAAATTAGTTAGTTTGTTTAGACCTTGGTAATCTACAGAGCCAGAAGAAATAGGTAAAATATACTTCCATTTATGAAAGGTTTATTCACCTATTTAGGCTTAATGAACGTATTAAAATGTTTATATCATGTATTGTTGTAGCCTTCTTTAAAAAAAACAAAAAACGCATATTTACCAAGTAGTATTTTAAAGAGATCCCTTGCTTTTCTAGCAGATTGTACTACTGCATTCAGTTATAAAGGTAGGAAACAGACTAGTGACGTACCATGTGATCTCAGTATTCTTTGATATAAAAAAGAACTCCTCGGGTCAATTTTTAAATGTAATAACACTGTGTTCAAATGAAAGTTCTCACAGATGTCCAATAGTTTGAAGATTTGGAAGGCAAGTTGGTTGGCTACAAAATGGCAGCCCAAAAAACTCACTTTATTCTCCCCCTGCCTACTCTCCTTCCTGAATGCAACCCAAGAAAATTCCCAGAAGCATATTTAGAAACCTACTGAAGAACATTTAATATTTTAAATTAAAGTTGGAATTAGGCAGGCAGGTGGGGTCATGCAGTCTTTTAACAGTGCACTTACTTACTAAAAAAGTGGTATGCACTTCTGGTGCTGGAAACCCAGCATAAGTTGCAGGAATTGAATATACAGCTACCATTTCTGATTGTCTGAAAGGGTAATAATACTATCCGTGGATTATGATTTTTTACATTATTTCCAGTGAACCTCTGAATGTTTGGGTAGCAATAGAAAACAACTAAGAAAGTATCTGTTGCTCCTCCCCTAGCACATTTAAGTAAATTTAAGAGCAGCTTAGGAGTTTATTAAGAAGTTTGTAAGGGTAGTTTAGTTTTTGTTTTGTTTATAATGTCACAAAGAAAAAAATTATCAATGCATCTTTGTCTGCTTAACAATACATTGGTTTAAAACTCAAAATGCAAAAGATATTACCACTTTATTGCTTCCTGACCCCGGAATAAAGTCAGTAGATAATGCAAACATACTGCTGTTGTCCATTACAGCAATTACAATTATTTAATGTATAATAAAAGAATCCTAAATCCAATCTAAGACTGCACCAATATCATCACTAGATCTGTGGAGTCAAATAAAGTTATTTTCATGGGTAAAAATAAAATCAGTCAACCTACTTGTTTTTTGAATTGACCAGATGTCTGTATTATGGTCCTGGAAACATACTTCCTCTTGCCAGCATACAGCGGTGTCAGCATCTCCCTGAGACTGTTAGGGCAAGCTAACAAATACAAAGACAAACCTAGCTTGCAGATCTTAGAGGACATATCTCCTATCTCATAACTGCTCTTGAATAGTCATTCAACAAATACATACTGAGGTTGTAATGCACTCTAGCCATGTTCTAGACACTTGAGATCATCACTGAATCAGACAAAAATTCCCTCCCTAGTAGCACTTATATTCTACTGGGGATGGGAGGAGGACTTGGAAACAAACAACAGGCATAAAATAAGTAAATTGTATGACACATGTTAGGAGATATAGGAATTAAAAACAAAGCAGCATAGGGGGAATAAGGAGTGTGTGGAGTACGGTGGGAGTTGCAATATTAGAGTAGTCAAGGCAATTTTCATTGAGAAGGTAGCTACGATGGTTAATACTGAGTGTCAACTTGATTGATTGAAGGATGGGTGTGTCTGTGAGGGTGTTGCCAAAGGAGATTAACATTTAAGTCAGTGGGCTGGGAAAGGCAGACCCACCCTTAATCTGGGTGGGTACAAGCTAATCAGCTGCCAGCACAGCTAGGATAAAAGCAGACAGAAGAACGTGAAAAGACTAAACCAGCTTAGCCTCCTAGCATACATCTTTCTCCCATGCTGAATCCTTCCTGCCCTCTTGAACATCAAACTTCAAGTTCTTCAGCTTTGGGACTTGGACTGGCTTCATTGCTCCTCAGCTTTCAGACAGTTTCTTGTGGGACCTTGTGATCATGTGAGTTTAATACTCCTTAATAAACTTCCATTCCATATATACATATATATGTATATATGTATGTGTGTGTGTGTGTGTGTATGTATGCATGTGTGTGTGTATATATATATGCTATTAGTTCTGTCCCTCTAGAGAATGTAATACAGTAGTATTGCTCAAGATTTAGACAAGATAATAGAGTGAACTAGGCAGCTATCTGGGGAAGAGCATTACAGGTTGAAGCAACTGTCAATGCAAAGACCCTAAGGTAAAAACCTCACTTGCCTGTTCCTAGAGCAGCAGTAGTAGTGAGATCTGGCTCTATACGGGATAGTCTCCCTTCCAACTTCCTGCTCCATGCAGTGTCAAGTCTTGGTCTGCACATCCCCAGCCCAGCCACCAGCATCACTCAGGTAAAGAAGTTCTAAGTCCCCCCTTAGGAGATGTAGCAGTTTCAAAGTTCCTTTATCTCAAAAATGCATATTCTCATTTCTCAACTGCCCATACAGTATTTTCCAACAGAACCATGAAATTATATAGAAGTTGTTTGTTTGTTTTTAAAATGTTTCTTCTACTATTTTAAATGTTTTATAATCAGAGTTTTGGGAACTCAGGTATGCAACTTGCCAGAAACCATTTGAATGGGGCTGAAACATACCTAATTGTCATATTTATGTGTTTAAAACTATCAGATGTTGGTACTTGCAAATGTTTTGACCCAATAGAAGTATCTTTTAATTACTTACATTACTTTAATAACCAGAAATATATGTGCCATATATGTTATAACACATGTAGCAAGGATTGCTGGTTGCCTATGTGGTAGACACTCTCTCCTTCTTCTTTAGTAACAGAACCCTGATTTTGTTCAAGATGCTACTGGGACCTCCCAGACTCTCTTGAAGCTAGATGTGGTCATTGACTAAGACCTGTCCAATGATATGTAAGCACAAGTTTTGTGTAGGATTTCCAGGAAGATTCTTAAAGAGGAGCTTATTTGACTACTGGTTCTTGATTTTTTTTTCTCTTCCCCTTTCCCTCTTCCTTCCTGTTTCCTGGAATGTGAGAGCGATGGGAGGAGCTTCAGCAGCTGTCATTGAAGATAGATGGCATATTGCAAAGTGACACAGGAGAAAGATAGCAAGGTCTCAGAGTCCCTAATTATCTCGTGGAGCTTTCGCAAGTAGCCCTAGAGTAATAATATTCAGATTATAGAATAAAGTATTCATAGAATAAATCAACACAAACCCCACTGGTATTTCTATTTTGTTTTGTTTTTCTGGTTTGTTTTGTTTTTCTGTATATGAAGCAAAATTTAATTCTAGATAAAATAAAAATTTTTTTAATTAATTTATCTAAAAGTAATGGAAGATAAGTAATTTTAGATTGTTTTTCCCACTGACTGTTTGTTCAACAATCAGTTATGTAGGTAGGAAAAATACCACCTAGCCATCTAGAAATCAGTCCAGGTACAGTGGCTCATCCCTGTAGTCCCAACACTTTGGGAGGCCAAGGCAGGCAGATCACTGGAGCTAGGAGTTCAAGACCAGCCTGGGCAACATGGCAAAACCCTGTCTCTACTAAAAACACAGAAATGTACAGAACATGTAAGTCATGAACTTTTTGTTTTCTTTTGGAAAACATTTTATAGTCATGGCATGGTAAGTCTATGATGCACCGATGGTCAACATCTTAAGAATGGTAAAAGTGGTATGATATAATTTATGAATTACATACATAAAAAACCCTAAGGTTTCAACTCATTATCCAAGCAAATATTTGATTTGATTATTTTTTCTCTCTGAAAAAAAAAGAATCTGCTTCTTCCTTTTTATTTGCTTTACCAAATATAATTTTAACTGTGGTCACATACGACTGCAATTTAATACATTTCTCTGAGTAAAATTAATATAAAGCATTGTGGCTACTCTGAATAGAGAATCATAACGTCAAAATTCAAACATTTTGAGAACTGTTTAATATAAAAATTCTACTCTTTAAACTATTCTTATATTTAAGCCACCATGGAGAACGTTAATATGTATTTTAGTGCTTCTAATGAATATTTTTAAAGTCAGTAAAGAAATAATAAAAATACAGACTTGAGGCTGGGCGCGGTGGCTCAAGCCTGTAATTCCAGCACTTTGGGAGGCCGAGACGGGCAGATCACAAGGTCAGGAGATCGAGACCATCCTGGCTAACCCGGTGAAACCCCGTCTCTACTAAAAATACAAAAACTAGCCGGGCGAGGTGGCGGGCGCCTGTAGTCCCAGCTCCTCGGGAGGCTGAGGCAGGAGAATGGCGTAAACCCGGGAGGCGGAGCTTGCAGTGAGCTGAGATCCGGCCACTGCACTCTCCAGCCTGGGCGACAGCGCGAGACTCCGCCTCAAAATAAAATAAAATAAAATAAAATAAAATAAAATAAAAATACAGACTTGAAAAGCCATATCAACACTTATATATCAATAAACCAAATAATTATTATAAAATTTAAAATAACTTTGAAATATTTAATCTACTTGCAAGCTTTAAGGTATAAGGGTAAAATAGTTCTCAAAAATAAAATAATAAGACTTAAAAACCTCACATTAAGTCAATCACTGTCTATTTTAATTAATGACTCTTAATTTCATTCTGGAAAATGATATAATCCATTACCATTTTCAACTGTGTATAGTAAAATAAGAATAAAGCCTTTGTGGTGGCTTTTTAATAAAACTGATCTAATTCAATTTAAAAGAGTGTCCTTTATTCTAAAATGATATCTTTTATTTTCTGATATCCTATTGATCACAAATAATTGTTGTTGCTGCTGCTGCTTTGTTTTTTAATGTCTTTATTTAGATTCTACTTTTGATTTTAAAAACTTGTTTGAAAGTTACTGATCTCTTAAATCAAAATTGAGAGAATCCCTAATTTAAGTGATTACTTAATTCCATTTCATTTAGCACATTTCTTTTAGATTGTCCATTTTGTACATTTCCTTTGAAAATTATATCAGAACTAAAGCAAGATTTTTTTTAATTTATCATTGGTCATTACTTTGAAACTCACTCCAAAATGAATTTCATCACACTTTTCACCAACTTCCCATAATAGTAACAGCCACGTTTATGACTATTATACATATGTATCATGAAAGAGAATCCATTATAAAGGAAAGTTCACATAATATCTGTGTTTTTTTAACTGATTCAGTTAGGAATGCAATTTAGAAACAGTCTCAACTAATGACAATTACTTGTAAATATTTCTGCACAAACAAACGTATAAGGCTAAGAAAGAAATGTAGCAACACCATTTCTCCTCATTAACATATTACCTCTTGAAATACCAGACTGTTAGTTGTAGATAAAACATGAAAGTTTATCTTTTATCTATATAAAACACAATAATTCATGTAAGAAACACATTCTTACTACAGAGATCAAGTCTAATAAGTGTCGAATTGTACTTACCTTGTCTATAGAGATGCAAAACTTGTTATTCATTCCGTAAAACTAAAAGCCTAAAGCAGATTGTTTAACAAAAAGACAATGTGAGCCTCATATGTATTTTTTTAATTTCCTAGTAGCTACATTTTAGAAAGGAAGAGAAACATGTCAAATTAGTTCTATTTAATTTAACCTGATAAATCCAAAATACTATCTTTCAATGTATAACCAATATAAAAATTAAGATATTTTATATTATTGTTTTGATATTAAGTATTGAAAATTCAGAGTATATGTTACACTAAAGTGTACCTCAATTCAGACCAGGTACATTTCAATTGCTCAATAGCCACATGTGGCTAGTGATTACCATATTGGACAGCACAATCCTAAAGACATATTATTCTTAACTCTGAAATAATTGGAATACAGACCACAGGTCTGTAACTGTGTAAATGTAAGATAATTAGATTGAATTGGAACCCAGAGTTTCTCATTTGAACATGGCTGTTCCTACCTAGATGAACTCTTCAAAAGCCTGCAAAATGTGATTGATCCCAACAAACAGGACTGGCCCATTTTCTTATAATAATCTTAAATAAAATGAGTTTACAAGCAATGAAAACTCAATATCTCGCCTCACTGCAAGCTCCGCCTCCCGGGTTCACGCCATTCTCCTGCCTCAGCCTCCCATGTAGCTGGGACTACAGGCTCCCGCCACCACGCCCGGCTAATTTTTTCTATTTTTAGTAGAGATGTGTTTTCACCATGTTAGCCAGGATGGTCTCGACCTCCTGACCTCATGATCCACCCACCTCGGCCTCCCAAAGTGCTGGGATTACAGACGTGAGCCACCATGCCCGGCCTACAAATCATTCTTAATGCAAATTCAGAGGTATAAAATTGGCAAGAACAATGATTTCATAATTTTCATAATTTATATCATATAATCTGGACAAGGGCATCAAGAGTGATGAAGGTCCTAGATTTTTACAACCTAAGGAAATCCTGGATATTCCATGGACACGTTTCTTGCCAGGACTTTTGGCCAACCCAGGGCTAAATGCTGAAAGCCTAGCCATGACACCCACAGTGGATATTCTCTTAACTCAGCTACTCTTAAAAAGGCATTACACAATCTGCCCACACATTGCTTATTAATTTGCAATAGGAAGAGAAATAACTATGTAGTCTAAAGAAGCTAGACAAACCTTGATCAGGTGATCAAATTAACATCCTCAGTGAGGGGCAGAAGTACATGACGTACTTCCACATCTGGTACTATTAAATGAACACAGTATCACTTTTGTGGTATTCTGGGCAAGAACACATAACCTCAATCTAATCACAAGTAAACATCAGACAAACACAAATGAAGGGACATTCTTTAAAATATACAGGTTGTATTCTTCAAAAATGTCACAAAAGATTTTAAAAAATAGTAGAATTGTCTTAGATGAAAGGAGATGGAACGCAATGTGTATTCCTGAACTGGGCCCTGTATTGGAGAAGGAAAAAATGCTAAGAAGGGCATTATTAGAATAAGTGTCAGAATTGGAGTATAAGCAGCAGATTATTATATCAATGTTTCTGAATTTGATAACCATAAATGGCTACACAAGCAAATATTCTTGTGTTTAGGAAACACACTGGAACATTAAGAGATAAAGAAGCATGATGTATACAATATATTTTGAAAAAAACACAGTAAAACATATATATGTGTTAAATGTATATACATGTCTAATATACATATGTAAAGAGAGAGAATATGAGCGAGAAATGCAGCAAACTTGGTAAGTCTGTATAAATGGTATGTAGGAATTCTCTATATTATGTTTGCAGCCTACCTGTAAACTTGAAATTATTTCATGTAAGAAGTTAGGAAAAGGCAAGACCCAATTATAATTGGAAATACATACCACCTTATAGATAGGACTGAGTTTTAGAATAAGACGCCATACATTTGAATTACGCTTTCATTCAGGGCTTTCCATTTTAGAAAATATTTACATTTCTATTATTATAACTCTTCTCCCTATAGATAAAAATTTGACATGTTTAAAGATAAAAATAAATCATGATACACAATTGGAAAAGCAAGGTTGTTTACTAATGGAGCACAAACGAAGTGATGAGTGTGCCCAAAGCAAACATATGTTATCTGTGTGAACTAATTACTTTGCAAAAATGTAAATCTCACATAAAGACCAAATCCTCCCTCTCTTATAAAATTCTAATGAAATAATGAACAAAAGATCATTCTGAAAAGTATAAAGCATTATATAAATGTGAAGCTCATACTATTGCTCACTGCTAAGTGGTGACTGCATATCCACTAGGTATACATATCCACCTGCCTGCCTGCTTCACTGGTGACTTGAGATTTTGGCCTTTTCTTGACTTCAGACTTGAACTGAAACATCAGCTCTTCTTGCATATTGAGACTGTGAGCTTTTGAAACTATGACATACCCCATTGGCTCTCCTGGTCCTCTAGCTTACCCATTGCAAATATTGGCACTTCTCAGCCTCTATAATCATGTGAGCCAATTTCTTATTAGAAATATACACATATCCATTCTGTCAGTTCTATTTCTCTCTGGAGAATCCTGATTAACACAGAATGTAGACATTACAGATCCACTCTAATGATAATTTTTATTGGAACAAATTGCTTGTGACAGAGCAATGCCTTCACAGGGATGACAAGTCTAGCAGTGATTCATTCAAAACAAAGTTATAGTCAGAAGGGTTCTGTAATTTTTGGATACTATGCCTGTAGAAAAAAATGAAGTAGAGTATTTAAGAAATAGTTGAAAAAATCAAGTTCCAAAATTTTGCTTGCAAAGAAAATTTTGCAGGTTTTGTTTGTTTTAATTTTTTTGCACAGCTTTTCTGCCCATTTCTCTATTTAGGCTGCAGAATGAGCAATGGAGGCTGACTACTGTTCACTAGTAGTCATTATTCCTTTTAGTAACAGAAACCTCAAGATGTAGCTGGGCGTGTGGTTTCCCAGCTACAGATTCCAGTTTTCAGGTAGTTTGTTGCTGCTAAGGGATGAGTATGGGCCAATGGTATGTAAGTGGAAATGATGCTTACAATTCACAGGTCATCTTCTTAAAGACACTAGTCCTAGACATGGTCTTCACCAACCCCTTCTACTAAGCAGGATGAGGCAATGACTGGAAGAACCTAAGAACCCGTGGATGCTGAAAATGGTAGAGATGCCCCACTAGTTCTAGACCATTCACCTCTAAATTGCTATATGAGATAAGTAAACTTTTCTTATTTACACCACTGTTTTTGGAGGTCTCATTTAACGTGTATAGCATTTAATGTACACCCTAATGAGCATACAAATTAGCACTGAGAGTAGGAAATTTGTGCAACAAAAACATCACGTATGTGTAAATATATGTGTGCATATATAATGGCATATATATGTGCATATGTGTATCTATATATATATATAATGTGGAATCAGGTAGCAGGTAGCCAGATACAGATGCTGAAGCTGGGAAGCCTTTGACCTTGTTATATTATGGGCTGACATAGAAGGTAGATTACAAATGTACTGAGTCTACAGCTGTGGAAACTTGGTTGGGGAAGGTCAGAATGTTGTGATGTGATAGCTGCTATTGCTGCTTTTATGATATATGAGAAATTTGAGCTCAAGCAAGAACTTTCCAGTTGGCAAGAAGAAACTAAGGGAAAATCCACTAGAAGAGGTTCTCAACCTGTAGCCTGTAATCAGTTAAATGAGAAACAAGACATTTGGGATTTCACAGATTGGAAAAACCAAATGCTCTTGTACCTCCCAGAAAATAGCAAGAAATAAGAATGTGACTGGGAGCTGGCCCAGCAGCAAAAATAAGATTAAAATTATCCTTTAAGATGACCGTAGAACAGCTAACTCTAAATTAAAAGACAGAAAGACAGACTGAATACAGAATCTGGTAAACAAAAGAGGAGATTTGACAGGTTTAAGAACCATGACCAGAAAAGATTTTTGTGTGTGGCTATTTTCACATAGAATTACTGGGAACAAATAGGCCTGAAGCTTACTAAGTTTCTGAAGGAATTGTGTTGCCAAATAAATTCTAAGCCAGGTATATTAGTTACCTGTGACAGCTGTAACAAATTACCACAAACTTGGTGGCTTGAAACAACAGAAACATATTCTTTCACAGTTCTGCAGACCCAAAGTCCAAAATCAAGCTTCCAGCAGGGCTGGGTTCTCTGGAGCCTCTCAGAGAATCTAGTTCATGCCTTTCTCCTGGCTTCTGACAGTTACTGGCAATCCTTGGCTTTCCTTGGCTGTTGGCTGCATCAATTCTATTTCTGCCACCATCTTCCCATCCATTCTCCTCCTCTGTGTGTCATTTCCCTCTATTTCTCTTAGAAGGATATTTGGGATTTGATTTAGAATCGACTCAAATAACCAGGATAATCTCCACTTGTCAAGATCCTCAATTACATCTGCAAAGACTCTTTTTCCTCAGAAGGTAACATTCACTGGTTCCAAAAATTAGGACCTGATATCTTCAGGGGACAATTATTCAGTCATTTATACCAAACCCAAATAAACTTTACATTTCATCTTTAAAGTAACCATCAGATAATTCTGCACCAGCAAGAAGCTGGCTGCCAAAGCTGAACAGTGCCCAAGAGAGCACAACCTGCAACACCTTCTCCCAATGTGCCCAAGGAGGATAACAGAAGAACATCCCAGAGGCAGAGCCAATGACAAAGGGATTGAGTGAATCCAGGAACAGAGGTGGCAAGATGGGCCCACCAAGGAACTTGTCCTCATACCAGGGCAGGGAAGCCTCGCAATTTTTACCCAGTAGGATCTGAGGAATGCTCTGGACCAATAACTGCTAGATATTTCCACACTTGCCTCTTGAATATGGAAGTTTTAATTATCCTATTGCTGCTCCCCATTGCACATCAGGAGCAGGTAGGATGACACCCGGCCTTTTAGTTTATAGTTTGGTGAACCTCAGAGAGCTGCAACATGACCTGCTGGAGAGATTAGGTATCACCCCCAAGATCCTAGATTTTGAGGTGGGTGAAGTAACTAGATTGGATTTATCACTGTCTCTCTTGCAGAGGGGTGTATGTTCTATGCGGAGGAGAAAGATCAATAGCGATATTTAAATGACAAGAGAGGGAGACCATGATGAAGTCTTCTGTCACCCCTTCTTCCTCAGAGTAATAGAGCCCTTAGAACTTCAACAGGGCCATGGCCATCCACTTACGAATTACATTTTCTAATCTCTCTTGCAGTGAAGTGTAGTGGTGTGAGTAAATGTAAAACAATAGAATATAAGTGAAAGTATAGACATAACTTCCAGTCCTTAATTCTTTCTGCCTGTACTTCCTTTTACCTTCTTTCTACTGGCAAGGAAATGGCAACAATAGTGCCACCACCCAAGTCTTATGTTGGGATGGCAAAGCCACCCCACCAGCACTTCAGCCCTGGATCACTTATTTCTAGACTATTATGAGAGACAGAAATAAACTACTTATTTCTAATCATTTTGCTAAATGGCTTAGCCTAACATTAACAAATTTAAGTTTCATCTAGCTTTCAAGAGCCCTAGTGCAAAATTATATTTGACATTCCAAGAAAAGTAATAGGAAAGATGCACATATTGGAAGATCATGAGCATTCTGAATACAAACATAGACTCATTGCTTCTTAAAAAGAACTAGAAGTCATAATCTTCCCTAAAAGCATACCTGATTACTAATTTTTCATTCACACACACAAGAAAACAAAATTTGCCTTATTAAGCTGAAGACTTGCATTTGAAGCAATAATACATGGACATCATGTTGAATATGCCAGTTACCTGGCAAAAGCACGTAACTGCTTAAAAAGGAACTTTACTACTACATGAGAAAAAAACAGTCAGACTACAAGAATTTCACTGGGTAAAAATGTTCCTCCATAATGCAGCTATGCTTCACATTCCCAAAGATAATGGTAAGACACTTGGAATTATTATCCTGGATGTGGCAGATCATTATGATACACTTTTACTCTAATCTTGTTCAACACTGTTTACTAAAATAATGATAAATATGCCAAATAGTGGTACATTTGCAGAATAAAAGTTACTTCTCTCCAGCTTAACCAGAGGTAGAGTTATACTCAGCCTCCTGCAGACACCATATTCTGAGTTTGTAAAGATCAAAAATTATGTTAAAAGCATCTCTGTACCCCAATAGTGCTTTCTCCAGAGAAGATGCAAGAAAAAAAATCAACAATCTAATTTTTAATTTTCTCTGTTATGATGGTACACAAATCTCCACTTTAAAATCAGAGTGAATACACTATGCTTTTCTTTGACCTTCCTGCATAAAAGAAATAAATCCAGGAATAATAAAATGCATTTGAGGTTATGTAAGTGTGTGGGTGTGTGTGGGTGTCTGTGTGTGTGTGGTGTGTCTTGTCAAAAGAAAAAAGAAGCTGATGAAGTTTGAGGGTTTAGACTGAGGCAACCCAAGGATATATGGGAACGTTCCTGAGGGAAGATGACAAGGTTATTTTTTACAGAAATGTCAAGTACAGATTAAATTCAGAGTCACTCCACCCTTAATTTAATAGTTGTCATAAACAAGGAGGTATGAGTTATCAGCTGTTCACATAAGCAGCTTTAGAGAATCATGGAAACAAAGATTAAATGGATATAATTTATAAACTGGGCCCTCTACAGTCTTAGGGCTTTGAGTACTGAATTTCTGCTGAGCCTCTGGGTGGGCCTCATTACTGACCTTAACCACAACACTGGTTAACATTGTGCTGTCTTTGGTATTGACCTATTATTCCTCAGAGTAATACACAACAATGCAAATGCAATTTGCTGGATTTTCAATTCCCCTTACGAGACTTTCACTGTAAAAATCAGAAAAGGAGAAACAGCATGCAATTTGCTCTGTAAGCACACCGCAGACAGACCTATCACAATTGGTCACTGTATTTACCTTTATAATATGCAGTAGCCAATTTCTTTGTTGTGTGTATTACATGTGAATATATATAAAAACATAAAAATGGATTATATCAGTTTCTCTTTCCTGACATAGTAAGCCAAGATATATAAATAATGCAATGGAAATGTTAACACCCTGTTACTCTACTTTAAAAAATCACCTTTTCCTTCTCTAAATTATTAAATCAAATTACAAATGGTGAGTTTTTACATTATAGCATCTCTTCCAAAATGTGATACACGGCTTTTTACTTCCTAAGGGTGAATTTTTTCTACTTTATAAAATGTTTGCTTATGTATGTGATAGTGCATAAGGAGGAGAAATTACATTAATCCAAACATAAATTCCTATTATGTGAAACAACTATTTTAAAGAGCACAATAACAAAGACTGCCAGTTCTAGAGTCAGGTTTTCTGAAATTAAATCTCAGCTTCCCCATCTACTAGCTATGTAACTTTAGGCAACTTATTACCGCCCCCCGAGTTTCTTTCTCCTTGTCTCAAAAAAAGGCACATCAGGCTGGGCGCGGTGGCTCAAGCCTGTAATCCCAGCACTTTGGGAGGCCGAGACGGGCGGATCACGAGGTCAGGAGATCGAGACCATCCTGGCTAACACGGTGAAACCCCGTCTGTACTAAAAAATACAAAAAAACTAGCCGGGCGAGGTGGCGGCGCCTGTAGTCCCAGCTACTCGGGAGGCTGAGGCAGGAGAATGGTGTAAACCCAGGAGGCGGAGCTTGCAGTGAGCTGAGATCCGGCCACTGCACTCCAGCCTGGGCGACAGAGCAAGACTCCGTCTCAAAAAAAAAAAAAAAAAAAAAAAAGGCACATCAATAAAGTCTATATGCATTTTGAGGACCAAATGAAATGAGGCATCCTAACTAGCAAAATGCTCAGGAGTTAGTAAATTCTTAGTACGTGTTACCTATTATTATTATCAAGATGTTTACCTTGTTATTGCTACACCGGGGAAAAAAATTTATTGTTATAGTCAGTCGGAAAGAGTTATGTAAACATCCCGTAAAGTGACAAAAAATGAATTCCTCCTTCTTTACCACCGCTAAACAGGACCAAAAAGAACTAATCATTATACGTGTGTATAATTGCTATGTGACATAAAAGAATATTTTAAAACATCTAATTTGTCCTCAAGTTACTCCAGTTGAAAAATGAACACTACTGTAAATGTTCACCTTTACTTTTGGGCCATTTTAAGCATAACTCTGTATTCGTGTTCTGCGGGGGAACAAGGAGAACCTCCTTTCTGTGGGCACTCATTCCCAAAGCTTGTTCTCTCTAAGGGTCTTTGTATTTGGAATATTCCTTCCCCACCATAGCCTTTGTTTCCTTGGTATTCTACTTTGAAATCACACTCTAAAATACGATTTCCAGAATAATGGGACTTTCATCACTGCGCAAACTTTACTACTCTATACCATGATCCCTCCTTCTTTCTTCCTGTGTCCTTTCCATGGCATAATCATCCCCTCACTCACCCAAGCTGAAAAATTTGGAGGCATCTTCAACTTACTTCTCCCTCATCTCAGCACATGTACTTATCAAATCCAACCCAGTCCACTACCAAAATATTTAATAGGATCCCTATTTACTCCACACCCACTTCCGGGCAAAAACTACTACCAAATTAAAGTATTTTATAAATGTTCTTCTTTCTCTTAAAATATTGCAATATCTTCTAATTTTCTTATTGCTCTACATATATCCCATTTCTTGTGTACTTTCCTATTGTTTCAGTATGTTTGGTATTAATTGTATACAACCATAGGCTCAATTTTGACTGAATGTAGATACTCATAACTTGTATTTCTCTCACATCACTAAAATGCTCCAAGAATGTGATGAAAGTTATGTATTTAACAACACAGTAGCCTCTGATGATTAAGCCCTCACATATACAAGAGCCAGTGTGGGTCAACTTTCAAATGTATATTAGTCAGAAATCAGCCTGCCCTCAAAGCACATTATAATATGCCCTTTCTTAATAATTTAATACTGATATCAAATA
The DNA here is from genome assembly GCF_007565055.1 of Rhinopithecus roxellana. Classification (NCBI taxonomy): domain Eukaryota; kingdom Metazoa; phylum Chordata; class Mammalia; order Primates; family Cercopithecidae; genus Rhinopithecus; species Rhinopithecus roxellana. The sequence goes on from NC_044553.1 coordinate 5,385,368, forward strand.
TAAAACTGCTTAATCATCAACTTCCCATTTGGATTTCAATTTTTAAAAGAGACAAGATCCTCAATATATCTAATGCTTTAAAAACTGTGGATTTGGTAGCCAAAAATATTCCCATTCATATGTGTTTATATAGACTGAATCTGTTAATACAACGTGAGTATAAAATAGTTTTTAAAAAAGGACCTAAAGGACAACCTCATGTTAAAAGACAATGAGAGCTAAATGAAATCAGACGCTTTGTTCCACGTGAGGATGGTGTATTTATCTTTGGTGAAAGTTTTGCTTTAGAGAAATGTTTAATTTTTCAAACAGATGCAGAAATTCAGAAAGGTTGATATTTTGCAAATGATGTGAAGAGTTGTGGTAATGGTTTACCGCAAGTTGATAAGAATTTTAGAGCAGTTCTCCTGAACATAGTCCATCTTCCCTCACATTAGTATCATTTATAGCATCCAAAATGCATTTGAATTCAGCAGACTTCCTGGAACCCCAGAAGGGAGTCATTACACATCTTTCCCAAAGTTAATGTCATTTTATTTGCATAAAAATATGATTCCATCACAGCTTCCAATCAGAGGTGATCAGAGAGCATTGTGGATGTCTCATCTAAAGATTTTCATATCTGAATAGATCACGAGAATGGAGCTTCACATTCATTGTTGACCTTTTGCCTTTTATCATTGAATTACACACGCTACAAAAGAATATACAAGCTTAGAAAAAAACATCCTTTACAAAGACACCAGAGCTTATCTGGAGGACAGATCCTGTGATGTGTTTTGTAACAAAATACCATCAGCCTTTTTTTCAAAGTCAGGAGGAATGTCTACACAGATTCCAATGATGGAAAGTGTTTCAAAATATGACCTCTTAAATTTAACCTCTACGGAGGTACTAGAATTCCCCTTGTAGGCAACTGTAGAAAGTTGGCAACCACAATACCTTGATCTTGTCCTTGTTGCCTACCTGTAGGAAGATAGAAAATAGTTAAACTGATGAGTGTTTATATGAACCATCCAGGCTCAGGCTCCCAGAGTAGGACTAACTTCGATATCCTAAACTTCAGTCACAGGCAGAAAGTTAACAGAGAGTGAAAGACATTATATTTATTCAGTCATTTGGGAAAGCTTTACTGAGAGGGTGACCATAGGTCCTGGTTTGCTTGAGACAATCACTTTTTATACGTATTGCCCTGGTATCATTATTAATAGTGTTCCCTCAAAGAGACTTCTTTGGGCAACTAATTATGTGGTAACCTTTTTAACATAAGGATCCATATATGCCAGGTAAGTTTTGAGTTTCAAATAACGCGCAAAAGTCTTTTGCTCAAGGAATGAAACCCTTTTTGCGGCCTAAAATCACAGAAGCAACAGTCAGTCACACAGGAGTATTATCCGAGGCATTTTGTTAGGCAATACCTGGTATGCCCAGGCCTTGTCAATAAGGGAAGCCTATGAATACTAATCCAGAAAAATACCCAAGCCAGTGTGGATTAAGGAGCCAAAATAGATTGGAGGCTGACTGGGACAGCTCAGAATTGAGATTATGTATAAAATAACTTATCTGGTTACTCGGAGATAAGGGTTTTATCTTGTTAAAACCCTGGAGATGGTGGGTTAATATTTTTAAAAAGAATCACACCGTAATTATGCCTACATGTTATTAGTATTTCATTTAGCATATATATGTGCCTCAGTAAGATATTAGCTAATGTGTCCTGGACCTGGTTTATCTACAGTGTTTAATAGTTCAGCCCAAAGATCCTCTCTGCTTTTTCCCACTAAAATATTAGGCTCTGAAACCCTTAAATGTAGGTCCGTGTTTAAGCTCACATCAGCAAAACAATCTCAGATGCCAAGCAACATGCAACCTTCTTAGGGCAAAAATGATAATGAAACCTGTGAGCATGTTAGGTCCAGAATCATGGCTACCAGGGATATTATTTGAGGGAATCTTGAAGGAGAGTTTTACCCCTAGATGTTTGAAATTAGGAGCTGGTGCATAATGTATTAGAAAATGCATGGAATTTACAATCAGAAAATTTGGACTTGGGTCCTATGTACTAACTAAATGAGCTCAATTCAATTTCTTACCTCTCTGAACATCATATTCTCAGACAGAAAATGCAGATGAGAATTATGCTGATTTCACAGGGTTATTTTTAGGATCACATGAGTTAAAGTACAATCATGGAATAGAAGATGCTAGCAACAAAGGTGGGATGGCTAATACACCCTTATTCTCTTCATCCTATTTCTAAAACTCCTTTCAAATTGGTCAGACTTCAACCGTAGCAAAGATATTTCTTTCTTCCCTTGCTCATTTTTTTTCTTTATGATTGCTGGCATATGGGCAAAGAGAAAAGTGGTCATGTCAGCACACATAAATTTTTTTTTGCCACATTCAATTCTTTATGTTTTGCTGAATCCAGTTAACTCTGCTCTTGGGTTTATTAATAATATAATTAATGCCACTTGCCTAAACACTTCGCTTCTCAGCTATTTGTTTTATTGCCAGGAGGAAAGAACCACACTTGATTTTTATCTCCTTTCTAAAAGCAAAGATTTTTCAAATAACCAAATGAAGCCAGTATGATTCTTAGTCTAAGGACATCTCATGTCTTTCCTGAGGAGTGCATAGTTAGTGGCTGCTTACAAAGTAATTGGGAGTAAGTGCATTGAATCAGATACTTCATGATTATCTGCTCCATACTTCATTTCAAATGACATCTCCACTTGCCCATAAATAACCCAATGGTCCTTTTATGATCCATTCTAGAAACCAATTTTTTTTCTTTTTTTTCAACATATGGAAGGAAGTACTCATGGTTGAGAATATGAATTATTAAATAAAAAATTAGAAATTAAGATTGGATTTGAGAAAATTAAAAAGCCAGTTCAATATCTAAGAAATAGAAAATCATTTCAAACCACTAATCTTTAGAAGGCAAAACCAAAGCTTCATTTTACAAACTTCCCTTCTACCCTGTTATTTAACTAACCATCTGAACACTCGATGTCTGAATTTCTACAGTGGTTGAAAAGCTGTGCTCAACCACTATGATGCAAATCTTCAGAATTAGTTCTTGATTATTTTCCTGAAAGGCTCAAGCTTAATACTAATTCTCTGGTTCCTCCTTAACATTTGTATAGGAAACTGACAGATATCAATATTAATATTTCATAAATGTTACAAAATCTTTAAGATAGTGACACAATTACACTACTACTAGTGATTAGATCCCAACTAACCCAAGGGAAATTCCCTCTGTTGCTTTAGGCCTCAGTCACCATTAATATAGTTATAATAGATCTTAAATTTAAACTTTATAGTAAGCAATTAAACTAATTCAAAAGTCTCCAGGAAGTGATGTTAACCTACCAGGGCATAACTGACTATAGACGATTTACAGATAAATTTAAAACTAGAAAGTTGACAAAGAAACATACATGTTAAATTTTTTTTATTATTTTATAGTTATGCAGGCATTCATTTTTTCAAGAAACATTCTCTAAACACCTACTTTGTGCCAAGCATCATTTTAGATTATCAGGATGTGTCAGTTAAGAAAATTCCTGCCCGGAAGGAGCTAAAATTTTACTAGGTGGGGACAGACAATACACAATATATATAATAAAATAAAATATATAGTATCTCAGAAGTTTATGAATGCAGTGAAAATAAAAATGAAGATCAAGATTGTTGGATAGTATGGGGAAGAATATTTTTATCTTTCATCAATTGTACACCAAGAAACAGCTAATACTTAAAAAACATTAGTACAAGTACAATTTGTTTCTTTCAAGTATTCATTGGCTTTTATAGTATAAAACTGTCCATTTTCCCTATATCTCTTAAATGTATTTGTAATTGGAATTAAAATACACAGCTAAAAAAGAAAGAAGGAGGAACATGTGTCATCTTAAATCTACTGGTATCTATTTCATTCCAAAGGTGATGTCACGTAATTCAAATCAATAAAATTATGTTCTGACACTGTATACTAAAAACAGTATCTGTAATTACCCTGGGAAAAGCATCTGCTGCTTTAAAACAGCTGTTGAATTATTGTGGAACCAACTTATTTCCATTGATGCCTTAACTATGGTAGGCTCAATAACATTCCAATGTAGCTATACAACCATGTTTATTTTGTAGGTGACTGTTGCTTTAATTGCAGAAGTACATTTTGTTTTACATGTCTCTAGTGACTCTACTCTTACAGGAAAAATGGTGGTTAGCAACATCCAGAAGATGTTGGTCACTAATGCAATAATTGAAGCACTGTGCATATTCTCCATATCTCTGCAAAACTGCATTTGTTTCACACTTAGAATTTAAGAAACATTAATGGAATGCCTACTAAATTTCAGGATTTTTACAAGAATATGATGTTGAACAAATTAGGCTTCCCATCCTCAAGGAACTGTCTCTTAGAAGGGTTTGCAAAATGCATAAATAGCTGTTTCAAAAAGATGTCTGTAATTGAATATAAATACTAGATATTTTGAACTGTATTCTGATTTGGCCATTGTTATTAAGCATTCTAGATGTCAGAAATGTCACTCTAAGCTTCTTGGGCCTATATTTTTTATTTTTTATTTGCTTAATTTTTCTATATCAAATCACACTTGCAAGTTTGAAATTTGCAATAGTGAATCAGGATACAGAAAGACTATACTCATCTGTAGACCAGGCAGACAGGCAAGACACATCTCTGTAAAGACTACCCTGTACAATAATGAAGAGTAGGGAAAAGAAGGGATTAGAAAAAGGAATGTGTTGGTAGCCTAGCAAAACCAGGTCACCTATCAAAATAGAGCCTTATAATCTTTTGTGCCACGGACCTCTCCTCAGAAAAATGTTTTTAAATGCATGAGGTAAAATAAACAGCATTACAAAGAAAACCAATGAAGTACAAATATCAAATTTTTATTGTCATATAGTAATATATATATACTTCTTTTATAGCCCATTCAATCGTAAGATGTAATAGTATATCTAATAACACCTATAATTTTAAAGTAGTGAGTATAAATGATATTTTGAAGTATCTGCAACAACTGTGATGTGATATAAAAACATGTGTGATTTCTATTGATGATAAAGTCGCAGGTGCTCCTAAAGAGTGGTTTGTTGTCTTCATTCATAACTGAAAGAAGTGCCAAAGTTCATATGCATAACATGTTATATTTTACTGATTGTAAAATGTACTGTTCACATGCCTGCCCTCAGTCACTGGCCCATGGTACAGACCTAATTCTTACCAATGCTAGTGTCATGCAGCAATCTAACTTCCCAGTGCCTCACAAAAACAACATCTTATTAACCTCCCACATTTTACACAGAAGCATAAACCTCATTATGCCCTTCAGACTTCCCTGTCACCAGTATTACTGGGCTCTTGATAATGTGCACTTGAAGTTCTCTTTACCCAAAATGCACCACCATTAACTGTCATTTTTGAAACCACAAAAATTATATAATACTAATCATTACTTTAGCTTTCCAGAAATACACTAAAAAAAAATAGGTTACAGCACAAAGACAATTCTATTAAGACATACAATCCAGCTTAGATGGTTTGCAAAGTCAAGATATGAAGGAAGAATCCATTAGTTAACAACTGACAACAATAAAAATACTTAAGCAATGGGAACTCCCTGAATTGTGTTATTCCGGGAATAGGCTGTCAAAGCTGGTGCTGAAAGATGAAAACTGTGTCAAGAAAGGTAGAACATCTATTGGAATGCAGACAGACAGTCTGGTTTCATCCGAGCTCAAGTATAAAAAAAGTAAGACATGCTGTTTGATTCATGTGTTTGTGTGTGGAATCATGTGGCATTCAATTTCTAGAGTAGTTTCCTCTATGACACCTACAAGAAATATTTATTGTATAACAAAGTAGGGTCATTCACTCACTGAAAAGAGAAGAACCAGACATATAATATACACTCGAAACATCCTACATCCACTCAGAGTGTTAGCAACATGCAGATCACATGAACACAGCAGCCTAAATGTCAATAGTCCCTCTGCTGCGCAGAAAATAGTGCCTTTGAAGGCAAAAATGAGAGGAGTGCATTTTAAGCAACTACAAAGAAATAGTGATTTTCACCAGACTGAAAAAAGAGGTGGGAGATATGGGAGGTCAGATGAGAAAAGGAGAGGAAGAGTCAGACTCACAACACTTAGGGAAAGCGCTCTCAAGGAAAGGACAAACATGGTCACCCTATGTGCCCAAGGACGTGGGATCCTTGGCCATTGGGTTCCAGGCAACTCAAAGCTCCTTGTACCCTGTGCGCCGCTCACAAACAAAAAGCTACAAAATTTCAAAACCCCATTATGACCTTGGAAAATGGGACCATCATCTTCCCCCATTTTCTACTAATTGTAAGATTCTCAGATTCTGGTAAGGGAGGGAACTGAGACTAAATTTTTCTATAATAAAAATAAAATCATAAATCATCTCATGTTCTTGTTTTTTTTAACAGGAAAAAAATTTGTTAGAAATTTTTGAAAACATGCCATATTTATTTCTGCTTTCTTAAACTGTTTGATCAATTTAGGCAGCCATTTCAATGAAAATAAAATGTTGGAAGTCACACAATATGTGAGGGAAAAAAACTCAAATATTAAAAAGATAACAAAGAATATACATAGTAAAGAGACTTTGGATAAACCTCAAATAACAGCCTCAAACTCATTACCTGATGAATTTTGATACATGGCATAGACAGAATTCTTCTGGCCATAAATTATACTATTCATCCATTTTTCATTTCAAACCTATACTTTTTCTGTGGCTGCTCATATTCATCCCCTAGTGTCTCAGAACTGAAATAATTCTCTTCTGAGCGAAGTCTCCACTCAAATATATGTGCAGTTATTGTGTATCTCAAGATTTCTGAGTTGAAATTAATTTTTAATGTAGGTGCAATTATGCAAATCATTAAGATTGTGAAAATACTATAAACAAAGTAAAACAAAATGAATGATGAAGTTATCAGCTCATTAACCTCGACAGGGACCAATGAACTCTGTCTTATTACCTAAGACCGAATCTCACAGAGCCCACATTCATGCAGGTTACTTAATAAACCATGAACAGAGACAGACACAAGGCAGAGTCTCCAGTTACTGCAGTCTTTAGAATCTGCACCAGCATCCTGATCCAGGCAGCACTGGGGTAATTGACATCTTCCAGGAAAGGGAGTACCCAAGAATGTCACACAGAGAGAAATTGGCACAACCCCAGAATACTTTGGTGTGTTTTAAACTCCAAATAGTAAAACAAAAAACGTAGAAAACATAAATATGTGATATTGCAAATGAGAAAAAAATAGGGAGAATTTTATTTTTATTGTAGAAGGAAAAATAGACATAATGGTTTCAATTCAGAATATAAAAATCACTACAGAGAATGGGTTAGGAATAAAAATTAGTGGCTTTTGGAGGAATGATGCTTATGGGAGATTATATACATATTTTTAAATGATTACACCTCTCCTCATGAGAGAATTATACACCTCCACCCTATTGATATCAGCCTTTATGTGTCACACTCGGCCATTAAAATAAAAACAATGAGATAATGCCACTTCCAAAGATAAGCTTTAAGTGTCATGTTCTCTTGTGCCCTGTCATGAGATTGGTATGACCCAGGTAGGAGCTACTTCTTCAGTCTGGATTCTGCAATGAAGCTGACACAGCACAGAGTCACAGTTCATTCAGGATAAATAAGCAGTATAAGCAAGAAGCAAATTTTTGTTTTTGTAATCCCCCAAGATTTGTGAAGTTTTGCTATTTTAACATAACTTAGCCTATATATTAGGATTGGTGAGACTCCAAAGGCAAAAAGCAGGACCAGTGAACATCTTCTAGTACATATAAATGTACTCCAGTTACATACCATACTGTTACTTTTATCCTAGAATCCTAAGATAGACATGCTGCCTTCATCTTTGAGCCAAGGAGATAGTACCAGACCAGCATTGCAGGATACAACCCAAAGTCAACGGTTTCTGCATTGTTCAAGCATTCTGGAGCACGTAACTCTAAGTCTTATATCTCATTAGCTTTGATAGCTCTAGAGAATAGACCATCTAGCACTTTACTTCTCCTGATACCAGGGATCCTGTAGGGTTTGTAAACAAGACTTTGCCCCTTTTGTGTTAATAAGGAGTAGGAAGAGGTTAGAAGAGGAAACTGTGGGGAGAAGAGAAGGTAGTGTGTAAAAATCCCAGTCCACATACCTAGGCCCACACGATGTATAACTTTATTTTCTGAAATAATGTGATTCTGTATTTGACCCGTATTTCTTGACGTCTTTTATCATTAGGTCAAACTACAGTTTCAAGAGTTGATGTAGGGGGCTTCCTAAAAAAATTGTAGAGGAGAAGGTTCTAGGTCATCAGTCCACACAGATTGTCACTGAGATATTTACTGTCCCGGTTCTTAAAGTTCCCTTGACATTTGTGACTGGCAGGTGCTTCTGTGACACACCTGAGAAAGCCCTTCATGAGGCTGACTATAAACTACTTCACCTAGCAATCTAGTAGCAGTTCCAGATCAAGGATCCTGCTCTCCCTATAACTGCACACTGGGAATCAGACCTCTCTGCTTGCATAATATTCGTCTTTCTTCAACTGGACATCTCTAAAAGGAGGGGGAATTCTACTACCTTTGTGTTTGGAAACAAAATAGTTTTGTTTTTTTGTTTTGTCTTGTTTTGGATTTTTTGTTGTTGTTTTGTTTTGTTTTGTTTTATAGCTGGCAATTTCTACCTTCCCTTAGGCTTAAATTTTCAAAGCAAATGCCAGGAAAAAAAATCATAGACTATTTCTGCTTTGTATGCAGCCACCACTCTACTCTGAAGTGGTAGGAAAAAGCCAGACAACCTGACTGAATGGGAAGAAAAACAAACAGGCAAAGACAGGCAGGTAAATTTAAGTTAGCCTTTTGCCCCCACCCAATATTACAAAAGCATTGTGGTAAGGCAAAATTTCTATGAGAGGCCCCTAAGATTCCATACTCTAATCATCAGACCTGTGAATGTGATATCACTTCAGGGTTATATTATGTGGCACCGTTTACCTTACAAAAAAAGAGATCATTCAAGTGGGCCTGATGTAATCACAGGAGACTTTAGAGGAAAAGACACTTCTCTGACTGGTGGCAGAGGGGAAGCTAGAAGAGGAAGTCACAGATATGCATGAGTAGGGCTTGATGCACAGTTGCTCCTTTGAAATTGGAGGGGCTGCAAGGAGCTGAGGGCACACCCCTGACAGACAGACAGACAGACAGACAGCAAGGACACAGGGACTCAGACCCACAAACACCAGCAATTAAATGTGCAAACACTTGAATGGGCTTGAAAGCAGATTTTTCCTTAGAGCTTCCAGACAAGAGCTGACACCTTGTTTTTGACCTTGTAAGGCAAGAGCCCAAGTGAGCCCACCTGGGCTTCTGACCTAGAGAGCTGTGAACTAGTAAGTTTGTGTTATTTCAACCACCTTTGTGGTCATTTGTTACACAGCGACAGAAAACAATACAATCTTATTTCCCGTACCCAATTTCACTCCTGCAGTAAGTTCACAAACTTCTTATGCACTATTAATAATTCTTCAAGGACCATTTTTCCTTAAATTGTTTGGTTTACCAAGAGTGACTGCCTCCCTTATCCTTCTTAGGACATTAAAATGGTGTTCATTAAATGTATATAATGATTGTACTTTTTTCTTTTTTAAGCTTTCCATGTGTGCCCACACACATTTTAGATCCTTGCTTGGGATGGATCTAAATAGCACAAAAATGGCAATTCAATATCTTTAACCTAATAACTTATTTTGTCAAGGACAATCAGATTGTCTTCAATGTTGGGAAATATTCTAACACTATGCTTTGATCTCTGAAGATGTGATTTCCTTTAGCAATTAATAGAATTGAGATTATAAGAATAAAATAATGAATTTTTACCAATGACTGACTCTGCACAGTGACTGCCTCACAATTGTCCTTGGTTTTGAAAATTCAAGTTAGAAAATCAGTTATTTTCTTACTAGTTTAATTTTGCAAGTCAAAAAAATCAAAAATTATGTGATATGCTTCAACTTTCAATTTAATTAAGGCCATTTTACATCATTTGGTTTTATGCATTCATTTTCTTTGTTTTTATTAAATGACTCTTAACGTGCAAGCATTTTTTGTTATTTCAAAACACATGAAAAAGCAAAAGTTTACTCTTGCTGTTTCTGGTTTTTAGTCAACAGAAAATGTAGACAGGCCAAAATAGCTGTTTCCATCTTAAGTCACCATTATACACTTAGAGTTCTTAAGCGCCCGCCCCTTCAGACAAGATTTTCAGCTTTCACCTCCTAAAAAAGGCTGGCATTTGGAAGGAAGCACCTCATTCAAGGAAGTTTGAAAAGCTCCAAAACTTGTATTCTGTAACTCAGGAACATATGAAAGCCCTAATGTGCTGTGAAAATGCTTTTTGATTCTGGAAATGTTGCTTCTCTGTAATTCTGAGTCCCTCATGTCAGTTTGTCAGCAATAAAAACATCATTAGGTTGTGGTCCCTGAAGTTTTGATCGTTAAAAAAATTGTCTTCAACACTCAAAGTTCAGGCAGTGTTTCATTACACAATTTCACATCTGGGCACTAGCTTATATTATCTGAAGGCAGCTGTAATTCTCCTTACTAAATGACTAGAAATGAATTGGTTAATATACAATAAAACATAGTGGAGTAAGAGTTTGACTATGTGATTTATGGTTAACAAGGCCAGCCCCATTCTCTGATCAGATTATCAAAGTACGTTTTAAAAATCACTGTCTATGCCCCCCTTTCTATAAAGAGTTTGCGACCAAAATTTACATGCCAATACTCTTTCAGGGATTTCAATACTTGGGAAACGTGAATAAAAAGAAGAGGTCTGAGGCAAAAAAGGAGGCAGAGCAAATAATGAGGAGAGTGTTATTAAGCCAGTCTCAACTTTCCACCGAATGCAGTTGAGTGTTCGATCTCATAAGATGTCTCGTGAAGGAAGATGTCTTCAGGAAGGAAGTACGAAGGGCTGTTTCTTCTAACAGTCCACTGGGACATCTGCAGCCTTGTGTGTTCCATAGTACACCAAATACCGCCCAACTTTCAGGTTACACCAGAAAGACCAATATGGCAGTCTCTAGAACGCCAGATCCCAAGACGGCAACAACAGCATCGGTAGTGCTTATGTAAGACCTGCAGGCAGGACAAGTAGGGGGCAGATGCAAACTCAGATACTTCCACCATCCCACCAGCTGCTACCTGGACTCAGCCTATTAAGCCATTGCACATGAGCACTCGGAAGAGCCCAGGACAACCTGTGCCTCAGCAGCAACTGTGAAGACCTAGAGAAAGAGCTAAGAAGCTCTGAGCACAATGCTTGAGAAAAGATGTCAAGTCATGCCCATGAGCAATAAGAAGACTTCAGAACAGCTGCCTCCAATAAAAGGTAATAATGGAAACCCATTAGACTTCCCTTAATAAAGATTGAAACCAACCCCATTAAAGTCTATGAAAATGCATTTGGCTCCAGGAGGTATCTCTGGAGGCTCATCTATGACATCAAGCAGAAAATCTTGGCCAAGCAAAAACCCAGAGATTCATTTAAACTGATCCAACACAGTCTACCCCATTGTGCCATTCAGATTCCCTTACATCCTTTTCTGAGGAAAAAAAACATCTTACTTCTCTCTTAGACAGCAGTCACTTCTTAGGGGTGGCTAATTGTAGTCACCAAAAACAGACATAAGGATGGTTAGGAAACTAACCTTCATCCCCTCTACTCAGTGGGAATGGTCCTAACATTGTCATTGAAATTCATTAGTTTCCTCCTCCACAGGCCATCTATAATTCCGTCACCTTTAGCCAGCATTTTAGCTTGTCTGGGTTGTATGTCTAATGAGGAGATGCAGACCTTTATCACCAATTAGTCTGAGTCCTTCCTCAGTTGCCTCATCCTTGTCAGACCATGATTGTTATAATCATCCACTTACAGTTATTACCAGGCATGGCAGCACCAAATACACAAAAATACACAGCCATAATCACAAAAATATTCCTTCTTGCCTCTATTATGTATCAGGAGGAACAGATAAGCAAAAAAGCAGTGGAAATCCACTGAAAAGACAAATTAATCATTTGCCTAATGACCACCATCATCGCCACCAACAACAATAGCAGCAGCAGCAGGATTGCCTTTCCAAAATTAAGAAAGCCTAAGATATCCAATCCAGAGGCTCAATGGACTTCAAAAATCAAACACATATAACTGATTAACCATGAGCAATGTTGTTATAAAAACTCGGTAGGCCAAGGCCAGGCGTGGTGGCTCATGCCTGTAATCCCAGCACTTTGGGAGGCTGAGGCAGGAGGATCATGAGGTTAGGAGTTTGAGACTAGCCTGACCAACATGGTGAAACTCTATCTCTACTAAAAATACAAAAAAATCAGCTGAGTGTTGCGAGTGCTTGTAGTCCCAGCTACTCAGGAGGCTGAGGCAGGAGAATCACTTGAACCCAGGAGGCGAAGGTTGCAGTGAGCCAAGATTGTGCCACTGCACTCCAGCCTGGTGACAAAGTGAGACTCTGTCTCTAAATAAGTAAATAAATAAATAAAGTTAAAGGTATAGCCTATTTATAGAAGGAAAGCTATTACCCAGGATATCAAGAGGCAAGACCTACTTGCTATTACCAAAAAACAAACAACCAAAAATCTCTGCAGTGAATTCAAGTCATACTTACTATTACAACAAATTCTGTAGTAAGGTAAGGATTGAGCGTAGCACACCTGAACACAGGAAATAATGGCTAGTTATATAGAAATTCAGATTCTTTCCATGTAAACCATTATGTACAGTTTACACTTTGCTTATTTTTATTATTTGCATTTCATCAAATAGTGGAACATAGTTATATTTTTGCTAATAAACCTACAGAATGCCCAATAGCTCCCTTGGAAACAGTTAAATTGGATGTTGATATAATGATGGGTATAGATTGTATAAAAGTAAAAAAATGCACAGAGGGTAAAGGAAAAATAAAAGTGTGTTTCAGCAAATAAAGAAAAATTGTTTAGAAATAGTTAAGAACCACTGTACTAGTATCCAGGGCCCTTATTTAGAATTCTAATCTGAAACCCAACATGTCTGCTTTTCTTCTTTGACTAAGAAGTGAATGCTTCCATCTTTGACATTGTTCCAACAAACTTCCATCCAACAACTCAATGTTTAAGGTGTCACAGTTTTCCGGTCCACACGGGGTTTTGTTTTTGTTCTGTTTTTAATTTTTTTTTTACCATTTCATCTATGTCAAATTTACACAAAACATCTAGAAAATCCAAAATCATTTAAGAAAAATAATCTCAAAGGTAACCATTGCCAAACACAACATACTGCAGCTTTTCCCCTATGCACGAATTTTATTTGTGATGAGAGTGCATGATAGACCATTAGAGAAGAAAAAAAAAAGTAACTGGAATGGTTAAAACAATTATACAGTGTAATAGTTTCATCATCATCATTTCACTAACTCACATCTGTGACTATTTTGAATCTGCCACTAATTAAATAGGGGAATCATAGGAAATCAAACATCTGGACCAAAATCATGGCTGAGGTGCTCATCACAAACATTATCTACCCCTCACATTTTCTTTTCACTTGATGAGGCTTCAAGAGGAATACTTTTCCTCCTTAAAAAATTCTGAAACAAGGAGATTATTCCCATAAATATCTATGTTATCCATTTCCTTTTATAATAAGGTATAATAATACAAATAAATTTGTCAAATTAGTTCTGTTAAAATATTTTTCCTCTGATAATTTAGAAAATGAATATAATTTCACAACTACCTCTAGGGACAACATTGAGCTTTTTTCATATTTGTAATTTCTTTAGCTATAATCACTATAATTTTTAAGGTGGTTCTTCACAGGTCATTTCTTTGGTAGCCCGATGATACAAATATCTTAGAGTAGCCTCCTTAACACTTCTGAAACCATCTTTAGCTAGCACCAACGATTTTAAATGTCCCTAAGGTCTATATCAATGTTCAAGAATAACACACAAAAGAAATATTGAACTGTGTTAAATGTAAAACAAAAAAATCAAGCCAAGGTTTCTTATTTTGTACTCTAAAATGATTCAGAAACGGAGGAGAGCTCGAAACATGTCATTGTGAGGAAAGGGACCCTACAGAATTCCTATCCCCGGGGCGAATCAGTCAATATAATTACAAAGTATCATCATACTCAAAAAACAGTCTAGTTCTTACCCTTTCTTCACATTCATACAAAGGGGTAATTGTAACCTCTGCTACCAGTCATCTTCAATAAGACTTTTCAAGGTATGGATTTCATCTGCATTATTTTAGCTAAATGTTAGATTTTATATATTCACTGAAAATACATGGGATGCCTAAGTCCCAGCATTGTATTGGATATACCATTCAATACAAGCAGACTAGTCATTAGCTTAGTTGCATACAAAAGAACCAAACACATCTAGAATTGTTTGTTGTGTCTTCCTCCTTGAAATGAAAAGAGTTGAAGGGCAACTAAAATACAGTACCTAACTTTATGGAGTTTACATTCTAGCTGAGGAGATACAAAAGGACTGACTATACATAAAAAGTTAAGCTGCAATGTGATCCAATGAGAAAGGAGAGGTTGTATCTGCGTTATTTTTCAGATTTCTGTTAACACTGAATTTCAACAATAATTGCACAGTCATTTATATTTGTCTGTGAATCACAAAATAAATATTTAGAAGGAATAGACAGATAATGTAAATATGTCTGTTACCTTTTAGGTGTTACCTTTTGTTTCCACTCAAAGTTTTAAGGATTTTTTTTTTTTTTTTTTTTTCTGCTTTGTTTTGTTTTTCCTGGAAATGTAAAATATCACTTCCTGATTTGGGCGTGCCATATACCAGACCAGAGAAAATCAGATTTTCAAGGTTAGAGCAGGTAAACCACCAGAATACTATAGGACAATTGTATAACTTTATCTTCTACAGGTAACCATAAAAATTCTAGTTAAACTTAAGCCTTTTGGGGTGATACAGTTTGGCTCTGTGTCCCCACCCAAATCTCATTTTGTAGCTTCCATAATTTCCCTGTGGAGCTGTAGGAAGAGTGCCACCATCCTTCAGACCCCAGAATGGTAGATCCAATGACAGCCTGCACCATGCACCTGGAAAAACTGCAGACACTCAACACCAGCCTGTGAAGGGAGCTGGGAGGGAGGCTGTTCTCTGCAAAGCCACAGGGGTGGAGCGGCCCAAGACCATGGGAACCTACCTCTTGCATCACTGTGAGACATCGAGTCAACGGAGATCATTCTGGAGCTTTAAGATGTGACTGCCCTGCTGGATTTCGGACTTGCAGGGGGCCTGTAGCCCCTTTGTTGTGGACAATTTCTCCCATTTGGAATAACTGTATTTACCCGATGCTTGTACCTTCATTGTGTCTAGGAAGTAACACACTTGCTTTTGATTTTACAGGCTCATAGGCAGAAGGGACTTGCCTTGTCTCTGATGAGATTTTGGACTGCGGATTTTGGAGCAAATGACTTTGGAACACTGTTTGGGAGGCATGATTGGTTTTGAAATGTGAAGATATGAGATTTGGGAGGGGTCGGGGCAGAATTATGTGGTTTGGCTCTGTGTCCCCAACAAATTTCATCTTATAGTTTCCATAATTTCCATGTGTTGTGGGAGAGACCTGGTGAAAGACGAATGAATTATGGGGGTGGGTCTTTCCCATGCTGTTCTCATGATAGTGAATGGGTCTCACAAGATCTGATGGTTTTAAAAATGGATGTTGCCCTGCACAAGCTCTCTCTCTTTGTTGCTGCCATCCACGTAAGATATTACTTGCTCCTCCTTGCCTTCTACCATGACTGTGAGGCCTTCCAGACCACGTGGAATTGTGTGTCCAACGAAGCCTCTTTCTTTTGTAAGTTTCCCAGTTTTGGGTATGTCTTTATCTGCAGCATGAAAACAGACTAATACATGGGAGATGCAAGAGGTAAATATTATTTACTTCAGTTTCTACTGGGATTTTTATACTATTGTCTACTACACAATAAAACCTTACAAGAAATATCAAAGCATGAAAACATTACCCCAAATCATGGTAAAAAAAAAATCAGTAGAGGCATATTCAGAGAAAACCCAGATATTGAAATTGGCAGATAAGAACTTTAAAATAATCATTATGAATATGTTAAATATGCTGATGTAGAAGAGAAAAAACAACATGTGTGTACAGATGGGACATTTCAGCAGAAAAATGGAAACTGCAAGGATGAAACAGAATAAACTTCTAGATGTGAAAATTATGATATTAAACAGAAGTAATACTTCAACTAGGCTTAAGAGCAAAAGAAAGGATTAGTGATCTCAAAGACAGGTTAATAGAAATTATCCAAATAATAATATAAAAAGAACTTTAAAATAAGCATTATGAATATGTTAAATACGCTAATGTAGAAGAGAGAAAACAACATGTGTGTACAAACAGGACATTTCAGCAAAAAAATGGAAACTGCAAGGATGAACCAGAATAAACTTCTAGATGTGAAAATTATGATATTAAAAAGAATACGTCAACTAGGCTTAAGAGCAAAAGAAAGGATTGGTGACCTCAAAGACAGGTTAATAGAAATTATCCAAATAATAATATAAAAAGAAATAAAGAATAGAAAAAAAAACTGAACAAAGCTTCTGATATTGTTAGGATGATATCAAATGATGTAACAACTGTAATTAGAGTCTCAGGATGAGAAAGAGAGGCTAAATAATACCAATCCTACACACACCATATGACCCAGCAATGTCAGTTCTAGATATTTACGCCCAAAAATAAAAAAAAAATGCCCATTTTTAAAACCTTGTAGAAGAATGATCATTGGAGTCTTATTTGTCAGAATTAAAAATTAGAAAAAACTCAAAAGTCTATTGACATTAGCATCAATTAATTGATTGTAGTAGATATACTACTCAACAATGAAAAGGAATGAACCATTAATACATGCAACAACATGAGTTAATCTTGAAACACTGTGTTAGACAAAAGGAGCCAGGTCCAAATGATCACAGATTAAATTATTTCATTTTTACACTGTGCAAGAACAAGAAAAACTAACCTGTGATTATTGAAATCAGACACTAGTTCTTCTGGGGGTTGGGAATTTGACTAGAAAAGATCGTGAAGGAATTTTATGGGTGACAAATTGTTCTATACCTTGAGTGAGATTACATAGGTATATAGAATTGTCAAAAACTCGTCAAATTGTACGCTTAAGATCTGTGAATCTTACTAATGTATATGATACGTCAATAAGAGAAACAAAGGATGAGGAGCATATTTTTTAAAACAACAGTGTTAGGAAAGATTAATTTATCTGAAAGCGTGCCAGATACAGGACAATAATTATTCTGTAAGGTTTAACAAATGGTTACTATATGTAGGCAAAACACTCATGGAGAGGCAAAAAGTGAAACAGTCGCTAAGATTAAGAAATTTAAAATATAATGGAAGTTCACAACTAGCACTCTGCCGTGTTTGAATGTCCATGAAAGATCCTCTTCAATTAAAAATATTACCAGCTGAACAGGAAAAGTAGTGGGAACAATACTCATTAGGTGAATCTTGAGTCAAGAGGAGGCCAAAGTCAGGCAGGCATCAGTCACAGCCTGGGAGAAGAGAGAGTCAGTCAGTCAGTCCAGAAGAAATACTCTTCAACTTAAGGGTGTTGCATGAAGGCTCCAGATAAGGAGGCAGATTCCTGGCCAGTGTGTGGAAGAGAATTGGAGTATTCAGAGCAGAGTGAGAACAGAGAAGCACCTATTCAGCCTTTACAGAAGAGATCCTGACATTTGTGAAAACTTGGATAAACCTAGATGACATTATCCTAAGTGAAATAAGCCAGGCACAGAAGGGAAAATACTGCATGATTTCATTTATATATGCAATTTAAAAATCAAATACATAGAAATAGAGTAAAATGGTGATTATCAGGTGGGGGGAATAGGAAGATGTAAATTGAAAGGTACAAAGTCACATATATGTGACATGAATAAGTCTAGAGTTATAATGTACAGTATAAGGATGGACTATTGTTAACAATATGATAATAATACATTACGCACTGGTAATTTGTCAGGAGAATAGATTTTAGGTACAACTACCACCAAAAAAAAGTAATTACAAAAGATGATGGATATGTTATCAATAATTTACTTGACTAAAATAATCACTTCCCTATGCATACACAGATCAAGATAAGTATATCAAAACACCATGCTGTACACCTTAAATATATACAATAAAAAAAATTTTTTTTAAAGAAATAGAGAAAAAACAAAAGAGGAGAAGATTTCTTATCAGAAAGATGGTACCTCCTGGTGAGCTGCGGTCTGCTTTGTCAGAGCCTACATACACGCCTGGTTTTGCTCAATTCTTAACATCCAGAGGGCCAAGATCTCAGCTGCATCTGAAAACTCCTTACCAGCAAGACAGGCCATTTGGAATTTCAAGGCCTTCTCTGGCCATCACCTCTATTTTCCTCCGTATTTCTTTGTTCCAGGTGTCCGTTTTCTCAGTGTTCTTCCTGACTCCAAACTTTCATTACAACTTTCTGGATTCCTCTGCAGTTCTCTGGCCTGGCCTGCCATCTGTCTGATAGTCAGCTCCCTCCACAGAGTGACGGCTTTTCCACACAGGTGTTGCCGTCCTTTTCTCTCTCTCTCTCTTTCTCTCTCTCTTTTTTTTTTTTTTTTTTTTTTGGAGGAGGGGACGGAGTCTTGCTCTGTCACCCAGGCTGAAGTGCAGTGGCGCGAACTCACTGCAAGCTCCGCCTCCCGGGTTCAAGCCATTCTCCTGCCTCAGCCTTCAGAGTACCTGGGACTACAGGCACCCACCATCGCGCCCGGGTAATTTTTATTTTTAGTAGAGACGGGGTTTCACCGAGTTAGTCAGGATGGTCTCGATCTCCTGACATCATGATCCCCCCGCCTCGGCCTCCCAAAGTGCTGGGATTACAGGCGTGAGCCACTGCACCCAGCCCATCCTTCTCTCTTGACCACTCCTCTGCCTCTCCTGACAGCTGGAAATAGTCAGTCTGCATTAGTCTGCTCTCAGCTACAGCACGCCTGTTTAAATATTCTAGGATGTCTTCAAGCTAAACAACTCTGTATTTTTCAAAAAATTTTTCAATCGCACTTTTGGCTTTTAACTGAGTTTGCCAAACTCATTTTTCTGAGTTTATCAGAAAAATATATGCCTACACTTATTCACTAGAGTTGAAAAAATCGACAATTACAGTCTGGTGCTATTTTTATCCTTTCTTTCCCTCGGTTTCTATTTTCAAATATTCTCCTTATTTATCATCTTTACTTGAAGAGTGAAATGGCACTAATTGGATACATGGCAGTGAATTTCCTGAGAGACTCAGCAACCTTAGTAGGCGACAGGTCTTCCAGTGCTAGGGACGAACCTCAGCAGTAAGCGAGGTTTCCTCGGAAGAAACCTTCACCCAGTCAGCCTTCAACGAACCTCAGATGAGCCTAGGAGCACACCCTAAATTTCCTAACTGAGCCAGGAGCAAAGCATTACTATTCTGCATGCTTAGTAGCAGCCACTGACTGCATTTTCTGTATGTTCTACAGACTAAAAGTCTCCAGGTTGCATGCAGATGCCCTCACAGTGGTGTGTGACATGGCCCAGCCCTCTCCAGCTTTAAGCTCTTCCTCAATGCAAGATTTACCTTGTCTCAGCAACCACCAGGAAGCTTTTCTTTGGCCATCCTATTTCACAGAAAACAGAACTGCTTGTTGCCAGTTTTATTTCTTAACAGAGTTCTTCTCCCTCCCAACTTATAAAAAGAGCACTAAGTCTTCTAATTATACTATTCAAGGGAAAAGATTGAGAATTAAAAGGAAGTGGGAAAGGAAAAAAGGCTTTAAAACAGGAC
Organism: Rhinopithecus roxellana; assembly: GCF_007565055.1. NCBI lineage: Eukaryota > Metazoa > Chordata > Mammalia > Primates > Cercopithecidae > Rhinopithecus > Rhinopithecus roxellana. The sequence goes on from NC_044553.1 coordinate 5,405,388, forward strand.
TTAGGGTACACGCAGCTTTACAAAGAGGATGGTAGGCCTCCTTGAGACAGCCAGGTGGGAAGGGCTCCCTGGCAGAACCCCCTAAGGCCTGCGCATTGGTGGAATGTGCACTGGGGTGGAGCCTTGGGAAGTTTGCACTCTTTGCAGGAGGAGGAGCCTGGCCTCTCTCTCTTGTTCCTGGGTATGGTGCCTGGGATTCAATCTGCAAAGCGGGAAGCATACTAACAGGACCCTGGCTTTGCAGAGTCCCTGTTTCCCTTTTTATCCTGGGCAATTAAAAAAGGATATATCTCATTTTTCTCATGTTCCCAATATATCTCATTTTTCTCACCCTTCAAATTGTCTGTCAGCCTAATTTTGGTGGTTGTATGGCAAGGACCCCATCTTTAGCTGAACTAAGGAAAAGTCCTACAACATCCTTGCAAGACATACTTTTATTAACCTGTTAATGAAGTTGATATGAATCTAATCTATTAGATTTCTAATCTAATCAAATCTGCTTTCCTGGCAGAAAGTTGGGGTCTCACACTCTCCTCCAGATCTTTATTGAGGTTCCCAGAGGATGTAGGGTATCTGGACACTGAGGACGGCCCATCAGGTTCTTGAGTCATCTGACCAGGCAGTATCTGCTGAGGCTTATGTTTCAAGTCTCTATCATCTTTCTGTGTATCTTCCCTAATCCCTTTGAAATGGCCTTCTCCAGTCCCATGGCTCTTTCTACTAAATCTGTACATTGCTTTGATGTATAAAATATCTCCATTGAGGAGAAAGAGAAAAAGGAGAAAAGGTAAAGGAGAAAAAGGTGAAAAGTTGCCAGTTCTTACTGTCATCATGGGCCAGGTGTCAGAACATGTGTTAACATGGAACTGGTCTAATTTGCCAACTGAATTGAATTAAAAAGACAGGAAAATTCTACTGCAAAGAGTAAAACTTCACGTGGGTCAATTGGCTTTGTCCTTACACACTCAAGAATTAGAAATTCAAAAAACTCAACAACAACAAAAGAAAAATAATCCCACTAAAAAATGGGCAAAGGACATAGATGGACATTTTTCAAAAGAAGACCTACAAATGGCCGACAATATGAAAAACTGCTTAACATCACTAATCATCAAAGAAATGCAAATGAAAACCACAATGAGACACCATCTTAACACTAGCCAGGTGGCTATTACTAAAAACTCAAAAAATCACAGATATTGGCAAGGATATGGAGAAAAGGGAAAGCTTACACACTGTTGGTGTGAATGTAAATTAGCACAACCTCTACGGGAAACAATATGGAGATTTCTCAAAGAACTGAAAATAGAACTACCATTTGATCCAGCAATGCCACTACTGGGTAACTACTCAAAAGAAAAGAAATTGTTATATAAAAAAGATACTTATACTCATGTTTATCGCAGCACCATTCCCAATAGCAAATATTTGGAATCAACCTAAGTGTCCATCAACAGATGATTAAAGAAAATCATATATATTATGAGATATATATTATATATTATATATATGTCATATGAGATATATCTCATAATATATATGATATATATCATATATATTATATGTTACATATATTATGTATATTACATGTATGTATATTACATATATTACATACATAATATTTTACATATATTATGATATAGGACATAACATCGGAATGAGTGATTTGCTACATGATACAATGATATATATTTTTTATATATATAAAGAAATGTGGTGTACATAAAAAGAATGAAATCATGTCTTTTGCAGCAACGTATATGGAACTGGAGACCATTATGTTAAGTGAAACAACTCAGAAAGACAAATATCACATGTTTTTACTTATAAGTGGGAGTTAAATGTGTAGACGTGGACATGGAGTGTGGACTGATAGACACTGGAGGTTCAGAAGGGTGGGAGGGCATGAGGGATGACAAATTACTTTATGGATACAATGTATATTATTTGGGTGATGGTTACACTAAAAGCTCAGACTTCACCACTATTCAATATATCCATATAACAAAACTGCACTTACACAAATTAAATAATTAATTTTAAAAATTAAAACAACATGAGTGGGTCCAAACCTTGAAAACAATAAACAGGATAAGTAGTAAATCATGAAGACAGAGTTGTTGTGGATAGTAAACAAGAGAAAAGTGGAGAGAGAGAGGCAGAGCCCCCAAGAATCCTTGCAGGAAAAAAATATGCCCACTCTCCAGCAAGAGCATATTGGCTAAAACCATGCACAGAAGATTGGTCCTCAAGCCTGGGATCCCTTCTAAGATGCTAAGCCCTGGTAATTTGTATGGGCTTTCCTCCTCTTCACTCTTACTAGCCGTGGTTAGAAGTAAATAAAAGCTACAGGGATGAAACATATCAGAATGAGTGATTTGCTACATGATACAACGTTTTTGGAAGCATAGTAAGAAAGGCCATTGGTAGTTGCATCAAAATAATTCTGGTGCTTTTCACTCACTAAACACTGTGAATGGGAGTTAAATACAGTAACACTTATGTCATACTTATCAGACTTTAAAATAAGAATACACACACAACATCAGCTTGCTACAAAGCTTTGGCTACTTTTTTCCTGCAGGAGGCAAGAAATGGCCAGAACTTCCTTCTGCCAATCATTGCCACCTCGTGTGACTATCATAAACCAGCTTTTCTAACACAACTGCACACACACACTTCCAGATAGCCCTGATAAAAGACTGCCAAAGGCTTAGAGACTCTTGCTGACCATGGCTTAAATAATTACTTCTCTTTGTCCATTGACCATTTCAGAGTCTGATCCAATTACTGCGCAATTTCTGCCCTCATTCAGGAAATTGACAATGCCCATATAATCTCAGACTGAGAGGATATGGGTCTACTCTGCTCTGCAAAGGCCTAACAGGTCTTTAATTCCTTTTTTGGCAAACTATTTTCTGATTAAAAACTTGTGAATTTCTAGTTAAACACTCAGGAAGAATCTTCAGAGAAAGACTGTAATGTATCCAGTGTCATTACCATTGGCCGCTGATCAGCTCATTGTCAGTAGAGTTCCTTTGGGCTCAGTTAGAAGCCTTTTTTTATTTTCTATACAAATACTCAAGGCTCAAGGCCAACGTTTTCATACAGTTAATTTGCATTTTTATGGGGATGAACCCATTTTGTATGCCGGGGAGTCATCTGTGGATTTTGCACTGGATACTTTTTTAAAATGTATTTACCGTAATGAAGGATAGATTGCTAGATACTGAAGTATAGAGGTTAGTACAAAATAGTTGAAACTGTGTTTCATCTAGACATAATAAACCAAAAAATAGTATATCTTTCTTTTTGAAAACCAAAATCTATGCAATTTCAGACAGAATATATATGTATATATGTGTGTGTGGAGAACACACATACATAATTAGCTCTTTTATAAAAGAGTGAGTGACTGTAAAATTCAATAAAAAATAATAAAGTTATACTCTGTATAAAAAAAGATATACTAAACTCACCAGAATTCTACAACTGCTGTAGAAACCTCCTAATTCAAGATATTTAAAATTAACAGAAAACATTGTAAGCAGAAATAACACTAATTAAAAGCACTTATAAATCAGCATGGATTCTTTTCCAGAAGAAAGAGAGAAAAAGAATGGGAGAGGACTGTGGCTGACATGAGGGAGCCAGAATCTATGTTTTCACTGGAATTACAAAATGAATTGCAAGGAATACAAAGTCCTATCAAGTCAACGTAGGAATAGAAAGATAAGTAAGACACAGTCCTTGTTCTGGGCTTAAGAAAAAAAATGGAAAATCACCATAAAGAATTGTCAATACCTTTTTTAGCTTTAGCTTATGTTTCTCGTGGCTTCAGCTCCCGGCATAAAAACTGTCAGACTAGTCATGCCTTGCTATTCAAAAAGTGGCCTGTGGATCAGTAGCATAGGTAACACGTGGAAGTTTATTAAAACTGCAAAGTCTCAGGCCTCACCCCACACTACTGAATCAAAATCTGCATTTTAACAAATTCCCAGGTGATTCTTACACACATTACAATCTGAGAAGCACTGATGTAGAGCTCTCTTTGCCAACATTTTTAATTCTGCCAAAGCTCTATTTAAAACCAATTGATTTCCTAATTATAAGTTATATCTCCTTGAAAAAACACTTTGATTATGCTCTTTCTTGTTCAAAACCCTTCAACGGTTTCCCAACTTTCTAACTGTAGCCCTCAGGGCACACTACAATCTGACCTGTACTTAGCTTTTCCATAAATGAAACACATGTGTACACACACACACACTACACACAAACACACACTAGGAATCTGGTATCACCATCCCCAGATACTCCTTGCATTCATTTGTACCTGCCATCTTTATTCATTGGATCCCCTCTCCTTCAAACAACGCTTCTTAATTTTGGCTTCCCATTAAAAAATATTAGGAAAGATTTTAAAATCCTGTTGCCCAGATGTCACCCCAGACCAAGTAAATCAAGTCACTAGAGGTGCAGCACACACGCATTAGTGTTTTTATAGCTCCCCAGGGAGATTCCAATATACAACCAAGGTTATGAACTAGTGGCCTGGAAAATCTTCCCTCCTCACCATTCATGTTCTGAAATCCTATCCATTCTTCAAGGCAGAGATCAAATGCCCCCAGTCATTCTAACATATTGAAATCTCTTCCTTATAACTCACAGACACCTTTTAGTCCATGTTTTCTTTTTGCAAACTGCAACATAGTGATGCTAATTTTATCTTTAAAGACTGTTAAATCTAAAGTTGCCACTGGATACCTAGGGAAAGAGCAGAGGCAAAAGATACTCCCATCTCCCACTGATGGCTAATTTGCATGATATGACAGAGTCTAGCAGGGAGTGGGGCTCTGAAGAACACACAAAAATATGACTACTGAAAAGAGAAAAGGGAGAAAGAGGAGATGGGGAGCTAGAGGGCTCCTTTCAGATTCTGATCTTCCTCCTACCTAGCTCAGTCATGGCAGCGTCACCAGATAACCCACTTGCCAGAGTCAAGAAGAAACCCTATTCCTCTCTCTCATCTTCTTTATTGTTCATCTCTCTCCACTAAAATAGAAGGTCCGGAAAGCAGAGAGTATTGTTTTTTTATTCACTGATATAGCTTCCTATTGACTAGAGAAGTATGTGGCACAGAGAAAATGTGATAGTTAATTTAATATGTCAACTTGACTGGACCACAGGATGCCCAGACATTACGCCAAATATTATTCTGGCTGTGTCTGTGAGGATGTTTCTGGATGAGATGAACCTTCTTGCCAGTAGACTGGGGAAAGCACATTGCCCTTCCCAGCATGGGAAGGTCTCATCCATCTGTTGAAGGCCTGAATAAAATAAAAAGACTGAGTAAGGGGGAGTCCACTCTCCTTGCCTGTCTTCAAGCTGGGACATCAGTCTTTTCCTGACTTTGGACTCAGATTTGGACTGGAACTCACATTCCCAGCTCTCTGGCTTTTCAGGCCTTCATACTTAGCCTGGAGCTGTACCATCAGGCCTCTTGGGTCTCCAGCTTGCTGACTGCAGATACTGTGACTTCTTAGCCTCCATAATCATGACAGTCAATTCCTTATAATAAATACTTTCTCTCCCTGTCTCTGTCTCCTCCCTTCCCTCTCTCTGTCTCTGCCTTTCTTGTTCCACGTCCCCCCACCTGTCTACATAACTATATACAACTTATTGGTTATATTTTCCTGGAGAACACTAACACAGAAGAAGTTCAATAAGTAGTTGTTGAGGGAATGAATGATCTGATGAGCAATTCCTTCCTTTTCCTTAGTTCAGGCTTTCATTGTGTTCTACCTGAATAACTATTCCTAGCTTAGACACACACACACACACACACACACACACGCGCACACACTCTCAATCGTTTATGCATTGATTCTTGGAAGAAATGGCCTTTTCAAACCCTAAATGTGACCATGGTGACCACAATTTCTCTCCAGCGTAAAATTAAGTGCTCATCATCTGCCCCGTATATAGTTTAGTTTCTTAAGCACCCCACATAAAACCTTGAGAATTGAACCCCTACCACACATTTAGCCTCATCATCTACAATTATCACCCTTCACTTTCCATTTCTGCACCAAAAGTTGCTTTCTTGGTGGTTTATCTGATATCCAAGGGCCTCACTCATTTCTGCCCAGGCATACACGGTCATCGCTGCCTAGAATGACTTTCTGCCCTTCATCCACTTAGAAAGCAACTTTCATCCTTTAAAACCAAGCTCAGTGACAGCTCCTCCAAAAGCCTTTGTTTCTTCCAAAATAGGATTTACTATTCCTCTCTTCTTGATATTAATCCCATAGGTTTAAGTTCTCTTTAATTCCACTTTTTTTTTTTTTTTTTTTTTTTTTTTTTGAGATGGAGTCTGGCTCCCTCACCCAGGCTGGAGCGCAGTGGCGCGATCTCAGCTCACTGCAACCTCCGCCTCCTGGGTTCATGGGATTCTCCTGCCTCAGCCTCGCAAGTAGCTGGGACTACAGGCGCCCGCCACCATGCCCAGCTAACTTTTTGTAATTTTAGTAGAGATGGGGTTTCACCATGTTAGCCAGGATGATCTCCTGACCTCGTGACCCGCCCACCTCGGCCTCCCAAAGTGCTGGGATTACAGGTGTGAGCCACCACGCCCAGCCTAATTCTTTTTTATACTTTTATTGGTTGTGTAATTAGGATGCTTTGAGCTACAAAAACCAAAATGCCTACGAGTAGTTTTTAAATGAAAGCCATTTAATTACCTCACATATTAAGAGTTCGGACCATTCTAGGCCACGTGCAGTAGATAAACTAAGCCATGATGGATCCAGGCTTCATTACCGTACCCAGTACGTCTGTGATGCTCCTCTTTAGAGCTGTGAAATGGCCTCTATGGCTCCAGGCATCCTCACTTCACAGGATGGGGTCCTAAGCAAGAAGTAAGGAATTGGGGCAAAAGGACTTTATTTTTCATCAGGTAAAAAAATAGCTTCAGAATACCAATACAGACTTTCTTTCAGGTATTCTTGGCCAAAATTGGTCATATGCCTGTTTCATAACCAATCCCTGGCAAAGAGACACAGGACACCAATATATACACCAATCATAACTCATCACCTAGGCCTGGAAAAACTGTCACAATAACAAAACCCAGATCCTATAAACCGAAGAAAAGAGAGTGACCACAGGATGAGTAACCAACATTGGCACCACATTGGTCTATATGTCTCTCCCCAGTGAGATGCGGTAGGTTTGAGAGCAAAGTCCATATCATTTCACCTTCTAGCCTAAGTCTACAGGACAATGCCTAGCATTGAATGTAAGCAATTGAATTCTGAAGCTCATCTAGGAACACAACCCTAGTTAAAATAATTACATAAGCAGCCTGAGGAGGGAAAAAAAGCCAAATTTCCCTTTGGCTTTGCTTCCCCATTCATCAAGTAGAGGTAATATCTCTTTACTCCCTAAAATTCACATTAAAAATTTTAGGCTAGATCCAGTCATTGTTTATGATACATAAGAAAACAAAGCATGAAAATACACATCAAAAATCTAAATACCTATTTTCATGAGCAACAAGGAATTGTTGTCAAATGATGAAGGTGTCGATATTTATGGGGCACTTGCCTCTGAGAGGCAAACTTTACATACTAGGTTAGCTTACAGGGCTGCTATAACTAAGTACCACACATTGGGTGACTTAAATAATAGAAATTTATTGTTTCACTGTTCTGGAGGCTACAAGTTCAAAATCAAGGTACCAACGGAGTTAGTTCCCTCTGAGGGCTGTGAGGGAAAGACCTCTTCTAGCCCTCTGTTCTTGGCTTGTAGATGGCCATCTTCTCCCTGTGTCTCTTCACATCAGCTTCCCTCGGTGCACGTCTCTGTGTCCAGTTTCTCCTTTGCATAAGAACACCAGTTGTATTGGATTAAGACCCACCCTAATGATGTCATCTTAACTTGATTACCTCGGTAAAGACCCTATCTCCAAATATGATCACATTCTGAGGTACTGAGGGTCAATTTGAAATTTAACGTATGAAATTTAGGGAGATACAATTCAGCCCATAACATATACATTATCCTCCCAGTCATCTTCTGCAATAGGTGCTATCATTAGCCTCATTTCAGAGAGAAAGGCAGTGTGAATTGGTGAGGCCAAGTCGGTTCTCCAAGGACACTAGGGACTGGTGGAGTAGACTCCCTCCAGTCTAATTATAGTTTATGAACTAACTATAATTTAGGATGGCAGGATTATTTATAAAATATAGATGCTAACCTTGAAATACTTGATAACGTCACCTAACATATTCATTTTAATTACATTTTGAAGACATTATAACCAGGAAATATAAAACTGACGTAGATAGTTTCCTGGCAATCATTGAGTCTAATCTCTTTTCACACCTCTGGAAACTGAGGCCCAGATATGGAAAGGTACTACTTAAAGTCACATAGCCTGTTCAGGGAAAGACAACCAGAATGCAGGTGTCGGCCCAGGGTGTTTTCTACACTGTGCCTCTGACTCTCAAAGTACGAAGCAGACCACTGTTAAAGGAGGCTCACTGGCCTGAGAGTTCAGAGACTCAAGAGCTTTTGCTAACTTTGCTACTGAGTACATGGAACTGATTACTTATACTGTCATTCATCTAACAAATATTTCTGTGAATCTGTCATCTACAAAGGAGATATGTCCCAGTTAAAAACATGGGCCTTGGGATCCTACCATTCTGATCCTGATTCTGTCTTGGAAAATGGACCAAACCTCCAGCTATTCTAACTCCTCATCTGTTCAATGGAGATCATCACAGCACTTGACTCACAAGATCATAATGAGAATTAAATGAGTTAATACATGCAAAGGACTTAATAAGGAGCCTGGCATACAGTAACATTCAGCACATGTTAGCTCTTAGCTCTTACTCTATGCTAGGAACTGTGCTAGGCACTGGAGATCTAGATGTTAAAGACAAACAGAGGGGAACACAAACCAATACATAGAAATTGCAATAGACATTAATAGCATAACGTTAGGCATACTGTGACAGAGTCCGTTACCCAGTTTGGAATAAACTGTGGTATATCACATCACACTCTCAGTTAATTTGGTGGGAAAAGTATCTCCAGTTAAAAATTTTTTATATTTCTATTAATTCTGAAGGTCAGAGAAAGCTGCTCAAAGTGGTTGTCACCTAAGCTGTGTCTAAAAGTTAGGGGGAAAAGAAAAAAAGGAACATTCCAGATGCAGGAAAGGGAAATCATCAAGGACAGGCAAGGATTTCACTAAGGCCAGATTTTAAGGACTCTTGGGGGTGACAGATAAGGGGAGGAGTGTTGAAAGATGAGAGTGGAGAAGCCAAGCCAATCCAGAAAATGAAAGGCTGGGCCAAGATCTTGAGGATTTATCCTGAAAAAAAAAAAAAAAAAAGAAAGAAAGAGAGAGAGAGAGAGAGAGAGAGAGAGAGAGAGAGAGAGAGAGAGAGAAGAAAGAAAGAAAGAAAGAAAGAAAGAAAGAAAGAAAGAAAGAAAGAAAGAAAGAAAGAAAGAAAGAAAGAAAGAAAGAAAGAAAGAAAGAAAGAAAGAAAAGAAAGGAGAACCTGTAAAGGATTTTAAGCAGAAAAGTAAAACAATCATGTTGCACTTAAACATCTATTTCCCACACTCCATTTCTGTAAAATGACCTAGCTGAACCAAATAGTTTAGATTTTAGGTATTAGTGGGATTTGTCTTTTCTAGTTCCAAAATTGCTTTTACTTTGTAACAAATCTCTGTAGATCTTAATTCAAAGCAACTTTGGGTTTATTTGGAGATAATGCAAGTAGAATGGTTGGTGGTACCTTCTATGACAATCTGTTAGCAGGAAAGCTTAATGTGGAAAAGAAAACCCATTTTAATACTAGACACTCAAATTGAAAACTACTGTCCTAATTTTGAAGCATGGCCTGAGCCATAAACAACGTTACAGATCATCGGCAATAGCTATAGCCATGTGCCTCTGAAAATGAAGTGGTACCAACAACACTTGTACATAACAGTAATGAGTAAAGGTTGGTGCATAATCAATAAAATCTTGTTTTGCAACAGAATTTGAAAAGCCAGGATAAGCATTTCGGAGTATGAAAAGTCAAAGACTAATGATTAGTAGAATGATTAGTATACTTTAAACCTTAAACTAGTTCTCCCAGTGCATGAGTGATAGCCCATCCATTAGTGTTTGCATAGCTACAAATCTTTGAGAGGAGGACCTGTCTGAATATGAAATATGTCCCTGTTGGGGAAAAAATACTAAAGGCTGGAATGAACGCTGTAACAAACTGACAGTTTGATTCTTTGAGGTATTTTTTAATCTTTTAAATACACATTCTGAAACATCAATCTAGCAGCAAATTCTCTAATTTATTTCAGCACCACTTGAACAATGGCCAACTTACCTATTTTTCTTAGTGCAACTTAATTTCAATTATATATGTAGGTCACAAGTTTTCAGAGTTAAAAGTACATTTAAATTGAGACCAACCCTGATTTCCAAATTGCTTTCTTAATTAACATTCTACTGATGATGACTGGTGTATGCAGTACACAAAACTACACTCTGTTGAATTTAATTTGGTGGAACATTAGAAAAGGCAACACCACCCATATTCCTAAATCAAATACCAGTAAGAGGATGAACCAAGTCATCTTAGTCACAACTTCAGAGAAAACGAAAATGAATTTAAGTTTTAATATAATGGCTAAGACAGGGACTGACAGGTTTCCAACCCTACTGGCATTAACCTTGGTAACTAATATATACCAGTCAGGCAAAAGTTACATTAAAACAGCTAACATAGAAAATCCTTGAGAGCAGGTAAAATAGTTTGTCTTGATACCCACATCCAAGCACAGGGCCTATTCCAGTGCAGGTGTTCAAAAAGTGTGTTCCAAATCGTTAACAGGAGGATGACTATAGAACCCAACCCATCATTTCTGTTTTGCAGCATGTCTTTTCTTCTCAATGAGAAATACTACCTTATGAACCTCTGGAATATTCCAAAACAGGTATTGTTTACTTCCCTCTCCATGGAGCTCCGGATATGCTGACTAGATTTATCACCACAATAAAACATAATAATTTTAGACCAGAAGTTCTGATTCTTCTATATTTTATGAGTCTCTCATTGATTTTTTTTATTTTATTGGATTATATTGCCCTGAATGGCAGAAGTCACATTTTTGTACCCATTTTTTTGAATCACCCCCATAGTGCCTAACACAGAGACTTTAGCAGGCAAGGAAATGTTGTGCAAATTAATTTTTAAAAATGAATCAATCTAAGTCATTCTTTCTTGTTCCCACACTTCCAGGTCATCATTTTACACATAAGAAGATTGAGGATTTGAGAAAGTAACTTAATTGCTCAGGGAGACATAGCCAATTACTGGCAGAGTTTCTAAATCAAGCTGCTGTCCTTGTACTGCTATTTCAGCAAGAGAAAATTGTAAAAGAAACACACTAAGAAAGAAAAGCTTACTGATACTGAAAGTTGTAAGTAATGTGCTACAAGAGGAAAGTCAAGCCTTTACAAATGTAACAACAACATTGTAATTTGGTCAAGGCATAGAAAAAAATTGCTATGGCTCTTAATGTCAGTCACCAGCTTCAATTTCTCAGAGTTAACATTCACCAACTGCATGTTACATGCCAGGCCCTGTGACACCAAATAAGTGTTATACATAGATTATTGTGTTTATTTTTCAAAGCAGGACTCCAAAATGAACATCATTATCCACATTTTTATATATGAAAAAGACAAGAGTCTAAATGGTTTACTTCAGATTACCAAGCTAAAATGGAGTGGATTTAGGATTTAGACTCAGATCCACCATTCTCTTTCCGTTATACATTTTGGCTTCTTGCCAACAAAAATTAATACAAATATTTTAAGGATTTTCCAATGTCATTTGAAATTGGCTACTAAAGACACCACTTTTGTCACTGAAAGGATGCACTGTGCATTTCCCCTTAGTGCACCTCCCTTTACAGCTTCCTCTGCACTGGGAGAGGGGAAGGTAGGAATAGCATTCCAAGAGTCCACTTTCTCATGTGGTTCTGGGTTAGAGTTGCCAGTGTGGAGTCGTTGTTGTAAAAGCTGGAAGCTGGGAGATGGGGAGAAGGCATTCTTCCCTGGAGGCAGACACATAGCAGAAAGCATAGGCAAGGTTCGTGGCAGCTTCCTGGCTGTGGAAGGCAGCTGTGATTGTGGGAAGCAGTTCCTTGAGAATGGTTGCTTCAGCACTCAAGGCTGAGATGGTGGCAGGTGCTTCATAGAGTTTCTTGAGATTTGCAGAAGCTTCTACATGGAGAACCACTAATTTTGAAACCACATCATTGTTGACTTCCTGAATCTTTGCCTCTCCAGTCTTTCTGATCTCCTGTAAGCCTGCAATTCCCTGGAATAAAGCCTCCATAGTTGGAATTACATAAATGGTTTATATTTTCATGCCAAATCCTGGCTAATACAACTACCTAGGTCAATTTCAAAAATATCCAAGTAAAATAAAATAAAATAAATTTACGTATCAAAGCACTAACCATTTCCCTTGATCTCCCACAAAAAAAAGCATCAAAAATTTTGTAAGTAAAATGTTTGTTTCTTTAGAATTGCAGTTGTTCTTTGTGGGCCCTAATATAAGTTGGTAAATGAAGCTGTAGACTCATCCTCGTTTAGATTTTTTTAGATTAAGACAACCATCTGCTTTGATATCTCAGGGTATTTTTTTCCTTGAATCAGGGTTTGTACAAGAAGAGTTTCTTAAGATGTCTACTAATACCACCATTTTAAAATTTCCTCTGGCTGGTGACATAAAAACAACAACACCACATAACACTGAATTAAAATATATATATATACACACACACACATATACTTTATATATCTATATATTTTAATTGCTAAGAACATTCTTGGGGAAAACATCTGTTATGCCAATGTAAAACATTTTAAACGAATACAATCTGGCTGTTTTAACTCCAAAATTAAAACTGCCAAATTTGTAATTTGATGGTGGACTGTCTCTGAATTCTTAATTGTTCCTATTTTCTTCCAAAGCTGCTACATGGTGGTTCCATCATGGAAACCCTCATAGTCATGGAAAATTTCTCCATATCTATTATAGCATTATTGGAATATACACTGTAAAGGAAGAATCTATTTCTAAAAGAAATAAAGACCCAGTAAAAAGATCTGAGAAAAAGCTAGGGTGAACAAGTTATTTGGAAACTTCTATCATTTTCACGGATGTGTGCCTTCCAGATCCTGGCCTAATTTATATGTCAGCTCCCCACTGTATATCAAATGCTTCTGGATGTGTAAAACTGAAACTTCACATGGAGTAGATTTTTCAAGAAAGTTTGAAGCAGGGTCTCTGTCACAGGTAGCATTAGATAAGCTACTATATACTGGAGTTAAGAGAGATTTTTTTTAAGTTTATTAATACTGAGCTAAAAATGTGGCATGGTTCAGCCAAGGGGGGCACTGGAACTTGTACAGTGATCAGCAAAAGATGATGACAGAGAAACATAAGTAAAAGCCAAAACATGAAAGGATTCTGTACCATACTAAGGAATACAAATGTTATTCTATGGACACCAGAGAGCCATTGAAGGCTTTAAGGAAACCAATCAGATCAGACTTGAATGTTAGAAAGTTCATGTTGGTGGTACTAAGGAAAATATAACAAGAAGAAGAATTAGTCATCTGTTTCTTTGTTTCCTCAAAGCCTTATTCACTGATGCCTCTTTTTTTGCTCAGCCCTCAATTCCTAAGGTTATATGGGGCTCTGGTCTCGGAGCTCTTCCCTCGCACATGGCCTTCAGTGTTCCTTAAACTCTGTAAAGCTGAGATTGCAGAAGGTAATGTGAAAAATAATTAAGGTAGCTGAGGAAAGGTAGGAGATGATTTGATGCCTGTTTCTGTAAGGTGAATCAGCTTTGTATCACTCAGGCCCCCTGGAAGAGACAGATGGCACATCCAGAAGGGGCCTAACTGAAGAGATTTCAAATGAAGGTACTATTTACAGTGGCATCGGGCATGGTTAAGGAAACCACCAAGAGAATGGTGAAGCAACTGGGGACTAGCAATAGCAAGAGAGAACATACCACGTCCTTGTTGACAGTGAAAACTGGAGCCAGGAAAAGGTGCCACTTAGCAAAAGTTATGACCACAAAAGAATGGATACATCTGTAACAAATCTGCACGTTGTGCACATGTACCCTAGAACTTAAAGTATAATAATAAATAAATAAATAAATAAAAGAATGGTGACCCCCAGAATTGCCAGAAGGCAGGGAGGGAGGAAGGGGAATACAAGTCCTGGCCTCTCTTTTCTCTTGTTCTCTGATCTCCAATCAGTTCCTCTGACTGGCTGAACATTAAGGACCACAGGTGATGCAGACCACAGAGGTCAGCCTTCCAAAGCACAGAGCAGAGATAAGACAAGCAGAAAATAGACCCAGGGAGTGGGGGGCACAAATAGAGAATAATAAGCACAAATTCTTTCACTATCGGAACATGAGAGAACGATGTCAGTATAGCACAGAAGTCACACTGATATGTACACACATTTATGCTTTGCATCGTACAGTACTAGAGGCTAAATAGACAGAAAATGTGGAGTATTCAAACCCATCAGCACAAGAGAGTTTATTCAAAAAAAGAGAGAAATTATCAGAGATCAGTGCTTTACATAACACCAGTACTTAAAGGGTGAGGACAAGGAAAGGAACTCATCTTGAAGGCTTGAAAGAAATAGATTGAGAAATCCAAAGACAAGGTTCTGAAGGTGGCGTGAGCAATAGTAAAGTAGCCTCTGGCTACTTTATATAGTTACATAGCTTTAACTTTCTTAGTTTCAGTTATTCGAGGAACCTCAACTCCAGTGACAAGGAACAATTTAAAATCTGAGTGAGGGTTCAAACTTGAGCCCACAGCTGGTGTGGAGAGCATGTCACTTAACAGGGAGCATCCACTTCTTTAACTGGCTTCCCCTTCTTCTACTTATTGTCAAGGACACATTAACTCCCATATTCATAAGAATATGAATCAGGAAATTCTTAAGCTGCAATCTCTTGCAAGTTATGATGACATTATAGGTTATGGTGATATTCAAGAATCTAGAATGCATAAATATTCTTGAGATACATTTCCATCCAAGTGTCAGGTACCTACTACACCATAGAGGTAACAAGTAAAATGAGTGTTGAAACTTTATCAAGTTTATTTGGAATCACTGGAAACTTTGACAAAGGAATGTCCTGAAATACTGATGTGGAGACCAGTCAAGGTAGGTTGGAGAGATGAGGAACAGGAGCCAGATTGTAGCTGGTTATGGAATGAATGGGAGGTGAGGAAGTCAGGCAGTGAATGTAGAGTAAGGTTTGAAGGGGAGTGACCCAGCTATCACTTCTGTGATATCAGAGTTATCAGAGTCTGACTAATGAGGAAGAAAAATGTATAGGATAGAAGGAACTTACTAGAGACCTCTTCCTGATCTTGGAGATCTCTATAATTAAAGAATTGGAAAGTTAGGATGTCGCATGGAGTAAAGGTGGGAGGGCCAGTGGGGCTGTATGTGCTCAGATTTCAGGTCCATGTGAGTATGAAACCTTCTGTTTTTATTAACTATTGAATCACCAGAGGCTAACTCAACTCCTGTGGAATAGATACTTTGTTATTTTGTTAAATGAGATGAAGAAAAAGAGAATGATCAAAGGTAGAGGCCAGCTCACTCCATGAAGGACTTCAGCCATGAGGTGGATCAGCCCATGGGAGAGACCAAGCTGAAACCCACGTGGTTCATAATCAGCAGAAAAATGTTAATCAGATTTCATTACCTTTATCATACCATTGAGATTCATTCACCTTGAATAAGAGCAGCAGGAAAACACACCCTCCAAACGTGTTCATTTTCTCCATATCCCTCTAATATTTGCAGTAGGTCGTGGAAAAACATTCAACTAGAAAATAGGAAACCAGGCTCTGAGTCTTAGTTTCATCACTAATTGGTCATGTGGTCTTAGATGATTCATTCACAGTGTATTTATTATCTATTACAAGTCAGGTACTGTATCCAGCTCTGGGTGTGGGATGACACACAAGAGAGTCACCATGGAACTAATGAAATGAGTAAGTAAACAACCACTGCAATATAGTATCTGAACAACTGAGTGGTGACTGTAGTGAACGTAGAGTATCAAACAAGATGACATAACACTGTACTTCCATGAAGTCAGGAGAGGAGCCACGGAGGAAACGATGATGAATCTGACAAATTAAAGACACGTTGAGTGGAGGTAGACCCTCACCTCTCTGACATAGCTTTTGTAAGAATAAAATAAGGAGAGTTGCCAGAGCATCCCTCAGATCCCTTTGTCCATTATAGTATAATATGTGATCCAATTTTTCTGTAATAGAGCTGAAGAAATGCTTGAAATGCTATGCATAAAAAAGGAGAAATTCTGTGCTTAAATTGCAGGATGAAAAGGAGCAGAAAAAAAGGTAGTGTTCAAAAACAAGAGAGAGACAAAACACAAGTGAGAGCACATTTTCTAGGGCATAAAGGATTTTTGTTTATTTTTTAACATAATACACCAAAAAATAAATACAATTATCCCAATTTCTGCCCACAGTTTTCAGCATTGTACAGCCTTTATTTAATGATACATCAAAACACATTCTCTGCCAATCCTTCTGTTGCTTAGGAACAGGCAGTCAAGAGCCTAAGCTCAGAGACTCCAAAGTCATCATTAAAAGGCTTTGTGCATTGCTATCAGAAAAATGCTAATTTAGTAAGCCTGATTGATACCCTCCTGCTAGCAAGTTCCAGGAATGGGGACCCAGGTCCCTCTAATTTGGCTAGTTCCCCTTTATTTGGCTCAGTGTGGCCTGTGTAAAAAATAAATAAATAAATAATAAAGGCCTACCAGCCAGTGACTAAGAGCACTTTATTTCTGAAGAGTTGTTTCTTCTTGTTCAACACACTCCATGTTCTTCTTGAACCAAGATGGGAAAGTTATTTATCTGCAGTTTGTATTTACTGAGTGTTTTCTGCTCTGCAAAGTCAGACTCTTTCTAATTGCAGAGTTTGTATTCCATACCCTTTTCAGTCACTTCTTGGTTTAATCATGCTTGACTTGTGCTAAAAGGAAACTTCTTTCATTGGCACAAGCAGTATGACAGGTATTAGGAAAGTCAACTGCCCCTGAGTGCTCTGCAGCTGTGTCATGGCTGGAACCCTGAGCTCCTAATCCATGCTTTTCTCTGATTCGCCTCCATAGAAACCAGCCACAGTTATCCCCACTTTTGGCCCTCCTTGACTTGACCTGGGGACAGTGCTGCTCCACATTGTCGGTCACTGCAGAACTGCTGTACCTCTGCTGCCACTGCAGGAGTCGCCTCTTCAGCCATTGTCTTCTCTATATGGCTGTTACTACCATTGCTGCAACCTGGCCCTAAGCTAAAGGTGCTGTTTCTCTTTGCTGGCTCTGTGATGGGTATGAAGACAAAGCTCCCCCTCCTATGACTGGTTCTTTACCTCTCTCCCATTTCAAATGCTGCCTCCTCCTCCTCCCTTCCACTCTCAAAGCAGAAACTGTAAGGACATGAGACTGCTTTCTTTCACTAAAGGGGACAGAGGCCTCTTCTACTGTCTTCAGAAACCTGGCATCTGTCTTCTCCACCTTGATACAGATAGTGGTGTTTATGCTCCAGGCATCCTTTTAAGCACACTGAGTCAGTCCTTTATTGAAGCAGCTGTGAGAATGCTCCTTATAGACCTCTACAAAAAATGTAATTGACCTAGCGCCCCAGCTGCTGCACTCTGAAATCCATCACCATATGTACAGTGAGATCACGCTTCCTGAGCTGTTGCCAGTGGATGACTGAAGTGATAGGGATACTAAGGCAGGCCTGCCCCTGGGAGACATGGGACTTCTCTAATAGGCAATTTTGGATTCAGAGATACCCCAAAGGCCTTGTTCAACATTCCTTAGGCCACCTAACTATCTGTGATGCCTCCACCCAGTTTGCCTGCCCATGGTTCACCACGGTCTGTCAGTTCCACCTACCTCCCCTAGATTCCTGCCCATTTTCTCTAACATGCGATTACTCTAACATAACACAGTCACATTGAATCCTGGCTTGTAGTCTGCTTCTTAAAGAACCCAAATTAACCCACCCCTTCACCAGATTTCTTTGACTGGGTCTGCATGTTTGTAGCCTCCTGCGTGTTTGAGGCCCTTACTGTGACTACTCACTGGCATTTTTACTTGTGAATTCCTTCTGACATCTTTACCCCATGATACTCGAGTGCTACCTGCATGACTGCACTGTGAAGTAGCTGGCCACTGGTAAACCATCTCCTAGCTTCACATTAACAGACTCAGAGGTGGGACCCACCCAGAGATGCTCTATCTGCCTCTAAAACACACAGTGGCTGTCCCATGAGCACTCACTTCTCCAAATGTATGCCCCCAGCAGTTAGGGCCCTTCTGAATAAGTCCAGCAATTGCCCACACAGGCTTTAGGAACCTGATCTTGAGTGCTGTGGATCTGAGAAGACTATTCCAATCCTAAGCAGTTCCAAGAGGATTTTCCCTGACCCTCCAGCCCTCTTCTACCACCAAATGGTAGGTCTCCTCTCAAACATACGTATTTGTGTTTAAGACAAGCTTAAGTGGGTTAGAGAGTGCTCAAGGAGATCACAGATCACAGATCACAGAACTCTCTGAGTTCTGAGTTCTGCCCTAGAAGGTACTGAAAACCTGAGTGGCCTGAAATCGATCCAGCTTTGAATGATACTCTAAGTCCAATGTGCTCCAGAAAGAAACCAGATCTTAAATGCACATTACTGACTAGCTGCAAACTCAGCTTGCTCATAGCGTAAAAAATAGTGAAGATGGGGAATAGAGGAGATACAGGAGTGACTCCAGCTGTTTCTTCTATCAATATTGGAGTTCCACGCAGTGTGTGTGAGTGTGTATGTGTGTTCTGGCCAGAAAATCTCAGATACAAAACATGGCTTATAATGTGGAGATGCTTGCTTAAGTTGGAAACTCTCTCTACATTTGCAGACGAAAGATGCATAACTACTAAATTTTTTCTTGAGGCCCCAGAAATGGGGCTTCTCTGCCTTGGGGTAGCTCATTAGTTCCTTACCAGGTCTATGTACTGGAACCCAAAGAGAATGCAAAAATGAATTGGCAAGATGTATTTCCCCTCCTCTTATGAATGAGAAAAGCAAGTTGTAGTAGAAAAATTCATGAAAATTCAAGAAAATGTAGCTGTGATTGGACCTCAATAATGATATGAAAACACAGCTTTTACTCTAACAGGCTCTCTATTCATTCTAAAATGAACCAGAGAGCAGAAGGATTGCCCTTCTTTGAAAAATAATGCCCTTGCTTGAGGAGTCCAGGCCAAGTAACTTCATGGACAAGGGAAGGTTCACCATTTGGACAGGAGCTGAGCAGATGTGACCTCAATGTCTGCACTGCATTAAAGCTTCGGTGTAAATCTGATGACCTCATCTCCCCACAGCCTGCGATTAATTCTATTTATAAAATACAACTCAGCAGATCAAAGTTAATCCTTTCCATGCCAAGTGGGGAGTACACAGGGATGGGTCACTCTGTCAAAGGTTATGAAACTAAATCAGGCTGCTGTTCTTCATCACGGAGTAGTATTCAGGGCTTTTACCTTCAAGAGGAAAGGTTTAATGACTTTGAAGAACTTGTAATGCCCATTTCTTGATACCCTTAAATTCTATTTCAATTTGTAACTCTCTTCAAAAAATATAAAATTCTTCAAATATCATTGACTCATATTTTTATTTGTTGCACCACACAGCTTCCAATAATACCTCACCAATACACACACACACACACACACACACACACACACACACACACTTTTAAATCCCATGCCTTTGAGAGAACTCTACCAAAAGGTGAGAATGACCACTAAGAGCATCTGTACAGCATCTTACGCATATGGCTTCTGGAATCAGAATGCTTACGTTTTCATTCCAGGTATGCCACTTATCCAGCCAGAGGATCTTGGGTAAGTTAATTAGCCTCCCTTTGTCTCCATTTCTTCGTCTTTAAAATGGAATTATAGTAGTCCCTGACTCACAGGGTTACTGAGAAGATTAAATAAGATAATACATAGAGGACTCAGAACATTGCCTGGACCTTGGTAAATCTACATGTGACAGCCATAGCCTGATCCCACGCCAAGCTCAGGAACATGACATGTACCACGGAGTGTTCCTCTGAACTAGTTCGCATTTTTAACTGACATGGAGATCCAAAAGACCAGTCTTCTTATATCCTCGTGTCAGTTGAAAATCCCTAACACTTTGGAACACATTCCCCCACCTTGCCCACAACCCCATGACAGAGGTAAACTGCCATTCAACTTGGGGCAAAAATGCTATATTCTCAATGTGTATACATTGTGAGAGGAAAAATAGCAAGTTTAAACCTTTTCTGCCCCTCAGCATGGTTCTATTTGACTAGTCCCCCTAATTTTCATTCACAGTTAGGTCTCAGTATGGTGATTATCAGGTCTCCGTAGCATTAGGCCTCTGCAACGTTAATACTCTTTAATGAAATGATTCTCATGAGTACCTTGTGAACTGAATGCTGATTTGAGGATCCTAATTCCCCAGTGTGTAAATGAGGTCATACTAACAGAAACAGCTCAAATTTCCCTGGGTCATGATTCTACTTGTCCTGAACACTCTCAGCTCCTTACCACCTCCCAGCACTAAGGACTTCAAAAATCTACAGGGGGTGAGTTACATGTGCTCTCAGTAAATCTGTCCCTCTGGACACTGAACCTCCACTGCAAGGTTCCTCTAGAGTTGCCACCATGATTTTCCCCAGTGTTCTGCCCATGCTCTGGGCCTTTGCTGTGACCCAGATGTTTTAATTGTTTTTAAAGACTGAAATAGTACTTTTAATTTCGTTCACAGTGCTTGTGCTGTGTGAGGATTCAGACATGAGTCCAGTGAGGGGTCAGGGCAGAACCAGAATCCAAAGGATAGGCATGGTTGTATAGGCACAATTGCCTCACTTCTGCAGTGACTGAGGTTTTCATATTGAGTCTGAGATGGGTATTTCCTGGGGGCAACTCAGTTTTCATGCTAATGTCTGGCTGGTGTTGAGTTCAGCTTTGTATCCACAAACTAAATCTGATTTAAGCCAGAATCCTGAAGCTGCAAGAGTGAGAATCAATGACCCACACACTGGTCCATAAATAGAATCAGGTGTATCCTTTTCCTAAAGGAGTGAGTTACTAAATGCTTAAGAGTTAACCAAAGAATATAGCACTTTGTAGATATCCTAATCAAAGCCTTTGGCTCAACAAAGCGTTGCCTGCTGCTTGTTATGAAACCATTTCATCCCCTCCACTAGAAAGAACCAAGCAATGTGTGAAACTTTTACTTCCCCTCAGAAAAATGTGTAACAACATTCAATCATTTTTACACCTTTTCTTCCTAATACACGATATCCAAAATGAGTTAATAGGCAGCAAAAATGCCATGAGGGAAGTTTGGTCTTTTTTTAACCAGTAAGCTTTTTGGATGTAACAGTATAGAGCCTTTCTCACTACCACCAACAGACGGGACGCAATATCCACCAGTGAGCCATTATGGTCTTTGGTTGTTATTTTTCCTGTGGTTCAGCTGGAACACATTAAAAAAAAATACACATTTCTGGGGCAGGTTTGCATTATAATTTTGGAGTGTAATCCAGACTTTCCCTTGTCTATTTCCTGCTGCAGCAAAAACAGAGCCTCCCTCTCTAGTTCCATTTGGACTTCACTGGGAGGATGCAACTTGGCAAAACACAGTGATAGTGGGCTGCAAACGGTTTGTAAAAACATCAATGGTCCCACATGGGAGTCAGTACATCTACCATTCGAACTAGATTGCATTGGCTCTGTTGGCAGTAATATGGGTGCATGTATGTAGTTATCACTAAAAGGCTTTTCATACTGTGACAATCAGATCCCCTGGTGCTCAGATATTGCATTCATTTTCTAACTCATTCATCATGTGAATGGAATGAGGAAATAATGAGATGTGTTCCTCATACTTAGCCATCATTTAGTGAGGACACCACGTTCAGTTTTTTTGGTTGAAAAAAGAAATATAAGTAAGAGGCTTAGCACTCCTAACATCTGACAGTCCTAGCACCTTGTGAGGGCAAACGTCACTCAGGAATCATATCACAACAGACAAGTTCTTGAGAAATAGGGAGGATGATGAATCTAGCAGAGCCCACCAGGCAATTCTGAGCAGACACAACTTCAAAACCCTGCTTCTTATTTTACCACATTCTCGATAAATCTTTTAGTTACATTCAAATATTCTCAACTAACTTAGAATAAAATTGTGTATCTTTTGACCTTGCAAATCCACTTTCAAGAATTTATTCTTAAAAAATCAGAAATGTGCATGAATACACATGTTCAAGAATGTTCATTCCTGTGGTATTTTAAATAGTGAAAAATTGGAAACGACCTAAATTTCCAGGAAGTTTAGGTTACTTAAATAGATTATAATAGAGTATGCATCATAAACAATATCTGCGAAGAGCATTTAAATGGAGTATATGGAGAAATATGCAACTATGTGAAGTGAAAAATCAGATTACAAAATAATACTTATTTTGCCAATTAGGTAAGAAAAAAGTATTAGTAATTTTTCTCTCTAGGTTAGTAATTTGAAATAATGATTTTTTTCTTTTCCATTTTTTTGTGTCTCTTAATATTTCAATAATAGATACATACAAAAAAGCTAGAACAAATGACATGTTTAAGAATTCAAGAGTGAGATAATAGCTTTCTAGCCTGCAATTATGTTGACTTTGTTTTACAGTATACAAGAAAATAAACTAGCAACTTTAGATTGGAAGAAATTACTAGCATTTGGGAAGCAGATAGAAGCCAATAGCAGCCAAAACCACGAAATGACTGGGACAAAACAGAGAGAGGGACTAAAGAATGTTCCTCAATGAGAATACTTGGACACATGGTGGGGAACATCATACACCGGGGCCTGTCCTGGGGTAGGGGGAGTGGGGAGGATAGCATTAGGAGAAACACCCAATGTAAATGACAAGTTAATGAGTGCAACAAACCAACAGGGCACATGTATACATATGTAACAAACCTGCATGTTGTGCACATGTACCCTAGAACTTAAAGTATAATAAAATAAATAAATAAAGAATGTTCCTTACTGAAACATTTTTTGCTCCATTTTCTCCTTTGATTAGAATATACTGCCTTCCACCATGGCAACATTCCAACACAGACACTTCTACATGTAGTTTGCTATGTATGAACTGTTCATTATTGTTTCATTTATTCTTTCTAGGTCACTGTTACTTCTTGAGAGAATGGAAAGATCGTGGCAAACAAGATAGAATTATTTCTGCTTTTATGGAATTTAAATTTTCTTTTAATTCTTGCAATCATCCCACAAGGTAAATTGCTTATTCCTCAGAGGAAGTTAAGAGAGTTTATGTTACTTGCCATAGGTAGTCAAGAGAACTAGTATTCAACCCAGGTCCTCTGATTCCTTAAGACCAAGCTTCTTTTGATGATACCAGCAGTTCTCAAATATTTTTGAAAAGTGACATGCATTGATTTAAATAAAGTTGTAATTGCCATATTTCACCAATTCTGATGAACACTTTTTCACCTTTCACCTCATCTGAAAACAAGAAGCATTTATTATGGCTGTTGGCAAGGAAATTACAGATATTAAATTCTGGCACCCTGAATATTTGCATTCATTCTTGCAAAGATGGTATCAGTGGCTTGCAAGAAAATCCCAGAGGTAGTGGTAGAGTGCTCTTTCAGAAATACTGTCTTACTAATACTCTCGATGCCACAGAGGATATTATCTGGAAAACATAGACATTGGGTAGTCAGATTTCAGATACAAAGAAGTTTTAGAAATACTTGAAGAAATTCAGATTGTTTGTATGCCTAAATAAGACTAAAAGAGTGCTTTCGGTAAGTATAACATTTTTTAAAGCTCAAGTGATGAAAAATCATTGTAGCATGTTTATTTTGGCGGTTATTTTTTCTTTCTTAATATAATATAATACATCTTGCCTTCCATGTAATTATAGATTCAATGCAATGTGGTATATCTACAACACTTTGGGCTTGACTAATAAGGTGGAATTATAAGCACCACCACCTTCACATCAAGCTTCAACTGGAATAACTCTTCAAGGGGCTTGGCACCTCTCCTCTTTCTTGATGAGTAAAGATTAGCACCATCAGAACTTCACTGCAAACTTGATAATTGAAATCATGTTTTGGCAATTACTGAAATATGTCTAAGGGATTTGATACTGCATGAGCCAGAGATTCTTGATACTCAGACCTCCTAAGTCTACTCCAAACTATGCCCAAATGAGATGGGGTGAAGTAAGATGTGCAAACTTTATAGGCACCAGTTGTAGAATCAGGTTTCTCTGGTTTCAAGGCTAAACTACCTATTTTCTTTCTCTGGCAATGTGACCTTGGCTAAATTACTTAAACTTTCTATGCCTCTGTTTCCCTATCCATAAATATTAATAGAGCTAATCTCATAGGGTTTAGAAGATTGAAAGAGAAAATCCCTATCAACTACCAAGATGTTTTAAGTATTCAACAAATATTGTGAGGGAGGGAATAAGCCTAAAATTATAGGTTTACCTTTGAGACTTTGCCTCCAATCTTCCAACAAAATATGATCTATAATCTGCTTTCACCAATGACAGATATTTATTGAGCACTTTTTCTGTGGAAGTCACCCTCTAGAAATTTATCACCTATTAGAGGGATGAAATACAGATGACAGAAAAACAACTACAAGACAGTATATTATAAGTGATATGGAAAATGGCACTTGACAATTCTAGAAGAGGTGATATTGCTTCTAGCATGGGCAGGAAGACTTCACAGTGGCAGTAGGATTTGGAACTTCAGACCCAACACTAATCTGAAAAGCAAACAAATAAAGAGTCACCGGAGTTTTGTGAACACAAGTGACCTACTCAAGGTCATGTTTTAGTGAACATTCTTTGTAGATCAACAGGAATATAGATCAGCTCCTCTTTGGAGGAGAGCAAGGGAAAAAAGTGACATTTTCCTGCAGTCTTGTTAAGTGTATTTAGCAATAGGTCAGCTCAGAAGGGAAGCAAGATCTTCGACAACAAAGATTAAAAAGCTGTTAAAGGAGTGGATGAGGCAAAAGGAAATAGTTATCCAGAGGAAGACTACTGAATTCAGACTGTGATAACAAAAAAAGTGAGATTCAGGTTACAGTTACCAGTTGAGAGTTGAACAAATTAGATTAATACAGGCTGGGGAAGAATTTGCTAAATTTAAAATACTCTATCTCAAGTTAGGTCAATGACTCTATGACAAACACAAGAGTAATTAATGTGTAACTGCAGGCTAAAAGGAGAAATTGAAAAGCTGAATTAAATAAAGCACATCAATAATAGTGACATTCAAAAACCCACCATGGCCATTTGCTCCACAATTACCAAAGTCCCTGAACAATGAAATCTCACGATAAAAGATGCATTCATCACAGAGTGAGAGAGAAATGATTCCAGGAATCTGCCTTAATTTTTATTACCACTATCATAAAAGTATTATGGGATTATTAATACTGATGTTTGTTCAGGGATTATGCATCACCATTTCATGCAAGCAACTTAAAAGTTGCCTTCTGTGAAGCCCACCAAGCTGTTTACATAACCCTAAATGGATGGCAAGAGTTCAACTGGTAATTGTGATTTCAGACATAGTTTGTATTAGTCACTCTCCTAGTGTCTAATCACTACAGTTCATGAGAAACAACAAAAGACAGGCAAGTGTTTTCAGTTCCCTGAGATGATCTACTTGGGCATTCAGTGTCACAGATCAAATAGGTTACTGCAAACATATACAAAAGGGTTTATTAAGGCTATTAAACACCTAAAATTATATAGCTAAGAGATCCAAAATATGTGTTTAAACACTTCATGAGAGATAGAAAAATTAGGTCAGACACAGATGGGAATTATTGAGGTTTACTCTTAACTCTTCCGAAAATCATCATTGACTCTCTGGCTGCCACTCACCCCTTCTCCCTATTTCTAGCTCAGAACAACACATCTGTTGTTATTTCCTCTCATATTAATGTTTCTACATTTGTGGATCAGCACAACCCCTAACAGGAGCACAAGAGAAAAAGCATTCTGGGGAAAATGGCTAAATAGCTAACTACAAAGATTTGGGCCAGCTTGTATCTGAATTCTGAATGCAGCTACCTAAAGGAAGGCAGATCAGTCACAGAGGGCAGTGTGATCTATAGCCCCAAGCTCTGGGGAATGGGTTAGAGCAGAGATGGTTTCACAGTTTATGGGGAAAATCCTAGGATCTCAGAAAACAAGTATCAGGGATAATATTGCATATCTACCCATGGCGAAATTCTGCCAATTCAAAGAGTGCATTCAGAGGCAGACAAGGACCTGAGGATGACTGGCCTCCATTAGAAAGAGAGAGCTTCATAACTGAATGATGACAGGATACGGACCAGAGCCCAAAGGCTACATAAAACAAGGAGGCCTTCCTTCAAGTCAAAGTCATAGGAAATCCCTCAGGATTGATATTTATTGTCTTCAGGGGCTACACCATTCATGTAAATAGATGAAATGGTCCCCCAAATGGTTCTCAGCCTTCGCTGCACATTGAAGAGCTTTAAATAATACTAATACTACTAATTCCTGGGTTCCACTCCCGAAGCTTCTAATGTGGTTGGTTGGAGATGCAGCCTGGGAATCATATGTGAGTGCCCCCAGGTGATTCTGATATAGAGCTAAGGCTGAAATCCAGGAGCCTGGGGTGATATAACAGGGAAGGATGAACATGTGACTAACTAGGGACTATGTCATGCTTAAAACTATTCACATTCTTTTGTTTTTTAAACACTGAGTTGGCCATGTAAACATCTCCATTTTCTGGAGCCCAGAGTTTGTAAAGGAACCAAGAAAGACTCGACAAAAACCAATTCATCCTTAGAAAATGGTGCTAATGAAATAAAATGAATTATGGTAAAGATGATGGGAACTATGACTTGCTAATACTGAGCATTAACTTTGTGCCATACATCATCTCCTTTAATCTTCTAATACTTAGAATGTCACCAGAACAACAATGCCTAGCACATAGGAAGTAGTCAATAAATATTTGTGAATAAATATTGCCGCATTTTACATACGGGAAACAAAGGCTCAGAGAGGTTAAATAATTTGTCTACTGTTACACAGTTAGTAGTGAAAGATCCAGGATTTGTCTCCAAGTCTGTCTAAATCTTACCACTTGGCTGTGCTGCCTTCATCTTCGAGAAGTCTGAATTATCCAACATCTCAGAGAGAAACATAGTCTTAGGGACCTGGTAAGGTATTTGTCCTGGATACAAGTTGTAGTTGAGATACATAGCAGCACTGGCTCTCACTTTCCAGAAACAACTTGATTACTAAATTGAAAAAGCACAATAGACTCCACACCTGAAAGACTGGTTGAATCATTTTAACAATCTATAATAACAATATTTGCAGGACATTCAAAGCAATTCCAAGAATTAACCAACTCTAAATAACTAGAGCATCTGCTACAGAAGATAAAATAGGATAGCAGATTTGATATACCAGCAAACTCCCAGTAACAAGCAATCAATGAAAGAGATGCATAAATGCTTAAAAGACTATCCATAATGGGGAGGGAGGGGAAAAAAAGCCAATGTATGGTGTCAGCTACCAAGTCATATACAAAAAAAAAATTGGAAAGGAGAAGGCTAACATAAACACCTAATGGCAACAGTGCAAGCTGAATATAAAGAAGTAGCCCTAAAGGTCAGGCCTTAAAGGGGCTTGAACTTTATTCAACACATGCTGTTTTCACTCCCTAGAATCCTTCTCTCTTTTTTCTATCTGGAAAGGTAACTCATATCTAAGGCATGGCTCTACTATGAACAGGTCTCCAACTCTTTTCATCAAAGCAAATAATTTTCTGAAGTCTATTATCACAATATTCTCTATATATCTCAAACACAACTTTCACAATTTGTATCACAATTACATATGTATTAAATCTCCCTTTTGGCATGAGCTCTTTAAAAAAATGAGAGAGGCCATAATTTGTCTTTGTGTCCCCAAACCTTGGCATGGTGCTTGGCCCACGCTAGATGATAAATATTTGAAGGAATGTTTCTGCCAAAAGAAGCCTTTAGCTGCCTCTAACAGCCACATGGGGAAACCTATTAACCTTTAAGTGATACTGAGAGTGTTACTATATTTGCCTATATAGTCAATCCCAAAGGCAAGCTGGTAAAGTTTAGTTTCAGTATAACTTCCAGGATATTAAATCTGGTCCTAAAGTTGCATTCAAGAATACTCTATAAAAGCACAGGTTTTCTGCAGCCATCAAAAACTATCAGTTAATATTTACAGGATCATAATACCATGGTTCTCCATAGCCAAAAGTAAACATTTACTGTTCTATAAACAAACTTTGCTTTAAGAAAAATTCACTTAAAGAAACACAGCCTCTAGTCTTTCAGACCAATTCAGTAGTTTAGCTCTATTATGCAATAAATGTATAATGTTGACCCAAGAACACTCTGAAGATTTAGGAAGGTACATCAACTCATTAGGCCATGAAATCACAAATTTAGAGTCTATTATATTGAAAAGAGTTAATGCTAATCACCCCTCCCCATCCAATCTCTAAAAAAAAAAAAAAAAAAAAAAAAAAAAAAAAAAACCTTATAAAAGGGAAGATCTCTTGGTAAGACTTAAATTGCCTTAGAGAGCAGCATTTTTAAACTAATAACCAGAGTAAGGCTCACAGACAAAATACTTGACCTGTGAAATATCTCTTGCTTACTTTTAATGACTATCCTCAACTCAGGAGTTTGTCATAATCACTGCTTCTTATTGATGTGATGGTAAATTAATCTTTGCACTCTGTCAGAAAAAAAAAACCGAATGCACCTGAATACACCCTTAAAGTTATGTTCTGAAAATCAATTTTTCTTGATGAAAGATGGTAAATCAGTTTTTAATAATTTAGATTCTTCAGTGTGAAATTGTACTTACAATAGAAGATATTTTAAAAAGATGCTTTGATAGAAATAAATGAAACAATGTACAATAAAGTTTGATCCATGTGCCATTATAAACACCCTTCACTTTACATAGAGACAATAAAACTCCCCTTTTAAGGATGGATAGATAAGCATTTGGGAGTGTGGTGCAGGAAAGGAGTTGGGGGGAGGGAGAGGGACAAGAAGAGGGAGTAAAAGAGTGAAAAAGTAGAAGGATACACATATTATTGAAATAAAAATTAACTGTTATTATTTTAGTTACTAAGAATAATCTTATGAAAGATTTCCTTTGATAAGCCAGTCTTCAACTCCAAATAAATGTTTAGGATTCATAATCCCTGTGCTGACAATTCTTGATAAAATGACAAGTGTTTCCCTGAGCAATATCTAAGTATGGTGGTAAGAAACATGAGCTCTACTCCAGTGGGCATCTGGCGGGTGCCCCTCTGGGACGAAGCTTCCAGAGGAAGGAACAGGCAGCAATCTTTGCTGTTCTGCAGCCTCCACTGGTGATAGTTAGGCAAACAGGGTCTGGAGTAGATCCCCAGCAAACTCTAGCAGACCTGCAGCAGTGGGGCCTGCTAGAAGAAAAATTAACAAACAGAAAGAAATAACATCAACATCAACAAAAAGGACGTCCACACAGAAACCCCATCTGAAGGTCACCAACATCAAAAACTAAAGGAAGATAAATCCACGAAGATGAGGAAAAACTAGCACAAAAAGACTGAAAATGCCAAAAACCAGAATGCCTCTTCTCCAAGGGATCACAACACAACTCCTCACCAGCAAGGGAACAAAACCAGATGGAGACTGAGTTTAACGAATTCATAGAAGTAGGTTTCAGAAGGTGGGTAATAACAAACTCCTCTGAGCTAAAGAAGCATTTTCTAACCCAATGCAAGGAAGCTAAGAACCTTGAAAAAAGGGTAGAGGTGATCAAGTGGGCTTCATCCCTGGGATGCAAGGCTGGTTCAACATTCGCAAATCAATAAATGTAATCCAGCATATAAACAGAACCAAAGACAAAAACCACATGATTATCTCAATAGATGCAGAAAAGGACTTTGACAAAATTCAACAGCCCTTCATGCTAAAAACGCTCAATAAATTCGGTATTGATGGAACATATCTCAAAATAATAAGAGCTATTTATGACAAACCCACAGCCAATATCATACTGAATGGGCAAAAACTGGAAAAATTCCCTTTGAAAACTGGCATAAGACAGGGATGCCCTCTCTCACCACTCTTATTCAACATAGTGTTGGAAGTTCTGGCCAGGGCAATCAGGCAAGAGAAAGAAATCAAGGGTATTCAGTTAGGAAAAGAAGAAGTCAAATTGTCCCTGTTTGCAGATGACATGATTGTATATTTAGAAAACCCCATTGTCTCAGCCCAAAATCTCCTTAAGCTGATAAGCAACTTCAGCAAAGTCTCAGGATACAAAATTAATGTGCAAAAATCACAAGCATTCTTATACACCAGCAACAGACAAGCAGAGAGCCAAATCAGGAATGAACTTCCATTCACAATTGCTTCAAAGAGAATAAAATACCTAGGAATCCAACTTACAAGGGATGTCAAGGACCTCTTCAAGGAGAACTACAAACCACTGCTCAGTGAAATCAAAGAGGACACTAACAAATGGAAGAACATACCATGCTCATGGATAGGAAGAATCAATATCGTGAAAATGGCCATACTGCCCAAGGTTATTTATAGATTCAATGCCATCCCCATCAAGCTACCAATGAGTTTCTTCACAGAATTGGAAAAAACTGCTTTAAAGTTCATATGGAACCAAAAAAGAGCCCACATTGCCAAGACAATCCTAAGTCAAAAGGACAAAGCTGGAGGCGTCACGCTACCTGACTTCAAACTATACTACAAGGCTACAGTAACCAAAACAGCATGGTACTGGTACCAAAACACAGATATAGACCAATGGAACAGAACAGAGTACTCAGAAATAATACCACACATCTATAGCCATCTGATATTTGACAAACCTGACAAAAACAAGAAATGGGGAAAGGATTCCCTATTTAATAAATGGTGCTGGGAAAATTGGCTAGCCATAAGTAGAAAGCTGAAACTGGATCCTTTCCTTACCCCTTATACGAAGATTAATTCAAGATGGATTAGAGACTTAAATGTTAGACCTAATACCATAAAAACCCTAGAAGAAAACCTAGGGAATACCATTCAGGACATAGGCATGGGCAAGGACTTCATGTCTAAAACACCAGAAGCAACGGCAACAAAAGCCAAAATTGACAAATGGGATCTAATTAAACTAAAGAGCTTCTGCACAGCAAAAGAAACTACCATCAGAGCGAACAGGCAACCTACAGAATGGGAGAAAATTTTTGCAATCTACTCATCTGACAAAGGGCTAATATCCAGAACCTACAAAGAACTCAAACAAATTTACAAGAAAAAAACAAACAACCCCATCAAAAAGTGGGCAAAGGATATGAACAGGCATTTCTCAAAAGAAGACATTCATACAGCCAACAGACACATGAAAAAATGCTCATCATCACCTGCCGTCAGAGAAATACAAATCAAAACCACAATGAGATACCATCTCACACCAGTTAGAATGGCAATCATTAAAAAGTCAGGAAACAACCCGTGCTGGAGAGGCTGTGGAGAAATAGGAACACTTTTACACTGTTGGTGGGATTGTAAACTAGTTCAACCATTATGGAAAACAGTATGGCGATTCCTCAAGGATCTAGATCTAGATGTACCATATGACCCAGCCATTCCATTACAGGGTATATACTCAAAGGATTATAAATCATGCTGCTATAAAGACACGTGCACACATATGTTTATTGCGGCACTATTCACAATAGCAAAGACTTGGAATCAACCCAAATGCTCATCAGTGACAGACTGGATTAAGAAAATGTGGCACATATACACCATGGAATACTATGCAGCCATAAAAAAGGATGAGTTTGTGTCCTTTGTAGGGACATGGATGCAGCTGGAAACCATCATTCTCAGCAAACTGTCGCAAGAACAGAGAACCAAACACCGCATGTTCTCACTCATAGGTGGGAACTGAACAATGAGATCACTTGGACTCGGGAAGGGGAACATCACACACTGGGGCCTATCATGGGGAGGGGGGAAGGGGGAGGGATTGCATTGGGAGTTATACCTGATGTAAATCATGAGTTGATGGGTGCTGATGCGTTGATGGGTGCAGCACACCAGCATGGCACAAGTATACCTATGTAACAAATCTGCATGTTATGCACATGTACCCTAGAACTTAAAGTATAATAATAATAAAATAAAAATATAAATATAAATAAATTAGGATAATAAAAAAAAAAGGTAGAGGAATTGCTAACTAGAATAACCAGTTTAGAGAATAACATAAATGACCTGATTGAGCTGAAAAACACAGCACAAGAACATTGTAAAGCATACAGAAGTATCAATAGCCAAATCAATAAAGCAAAAGAAAGGATATCAGAGATTGAAGATCAACTTAATGAAATAAAGCATGAAGAAAAGATTAGAGAAAAAATAATGAAAGGGAAGGAACAAAGCCTCCAAGAAATATGGGACTATGTGAAAAGACCAATCCTACGTTTGACTGGTATACCTGAAAGTGATAGGGAGAATGGAACCAAGTTGGAAAACACTCTTCAGAATATTATCCAGGAGAAATTCCCCATCCTAGTAAGACAGGCCAACATTCAAATTCAGGAAATACAGAGAACAGCACAAAAATACTCCTTGAGAAGAGCAATCCCAAAACACAAAATCATCAGATTCACCAAGGTTGAAATGAAGAAAAAAAATGGTAAGGGCAGCAAGAGAAAAAGGTTGGGTTATGCACAAAGGGAAGCCCATCAGACTAACAATGAATCTCTCTGCAGAAACCCTGTAAGCCAGAAGAGAGTTGGGGCAATATTCAACATTCCCAAAGAAAAGAATTTCCAACCCAGAATTTCATATGCAGCCAAACTAAGTTTCACAAGCAAAGGAGAAATAAAATCCTTTACAGAAAAGCAAATGCTGAGAGATTTTGTCACCACCAGGCCTGCCTTACAAGAGCTCCTGAAGAAAACACTAGACATGCAAAGGGAAAACAAGTACCAGCCACTGCAAAAACATACCAAATTGTAAAGACCATTGACACTATGAAGAAACTGTATCAACTAGTGGGCAAAATAACCAGCTAGCATCATAATGACAGTATCAATATCACATATAACAATATTAACTTTAAATGAAAACAGGCTAAATGCCCCAATTAAAAGACACAGACTCACAAATTGGATAAAGAATCAAACCCATCAGTGTGCTGTATTCAGGAGACCCATCTCTCATGAAAAGACACACATAGGCTCAAAATAAAGGGATGGAGGAAGATCTACCAAGCAAATGGAAACCAAAAAAAACAGGGGTTGCAATCCTAGTCTTTGATAAAACAGACTTTAAACTAACAAAGACAAAAAAAGACAAAGAAGGGCATTACATAATGGTAAAGGGATCAAAGCAACAAGAAGAGCTAACTATTCTAAATATATAGGCACCCAATACAGCAGCACCCAGAATCATAAAGCGAGGTCTTAGAGACCCACAAAGAGACTTACACTCCCACACAATAATAGTGGGAGACTTTACCATGTTACTGTCAATACTAGACAGATTAATGACACAGAAAATTAACAAGGATATTCAGGACTTAAACTCAGCTCTGGACCAAGCAGACCTAACAGACACCTACAGAACTCTCCACCCAAAATCAACAGAATATACATTCTTTTCAGCACCACATTGCACTTATCCTAAAACAGACCACATAATTGGAAGTAAAACACTCCTCAGCAAATGCAAAAGAATGGAAATCATAACAAACAATTTATCAGACCACAGTGCAATCAAATTAGAACTCAGAGTTAAGAAACTCACTCAAAACCATACAACTACATGGAAACTGAACAACCTGCTCCTGAATGACTACTGGGTAAATAACAAAATTAAGGCAAAATAAATAAGTTCTTTGACACCAATGAGAACAAAGACATAATGTACCAGAATCTCTGGGACACAGCTAAAGCAGTGTTTAGAGGAAAATTTATAGCATTAATGCCCACAGGAGAAAGTGGGAAGGATCTAAAATTGACAACCTAACTAACATCACAGTTAAAAAAGCCAGAGAAGCAAGAGCAAGCAAATTCAAAAGCTAGCAGAAGACAAGAAATAACTAAGATCAGAGCAAAAATGAAAGAGATAGAGACATGAAAAACCCTTCAAAAAATCAATGAATCCAAGAGCTGATTTTTTGAAAAGATTAACAAATAGATAGACCGCTAGCCAGACTAATGAAGAATAAAAGAGAAAAGAATCAAATAGATATAATTAAAAGTGATAAAGGGGAGATCACCACTGATCCCACAGAAATACAAACTACCATCAGAGAATACTATAACACCTCTAGGCAAATAAACTAGAAAATCTTAAAGAAATTGATAAATTCCTGGACACATACGCTTTCCCAAGACTAAACCACGAAGAAGTAAAATCCCTGAATAGACCAATAACAAGTTCTGAAATTGAGACAGTAATTAATAGCCTAGCAACCAGAAAAACTGCCTGGGATCAGACGGATTCACAGCAAAATTCTACCAGCAGTAAAAAGAAGAGCTGGTACCATCCCTTCTGAAACTATTCCAAATGATAGAAAAAGGACTCCTCCCTAACTCATATTATGAAGCCAGCATTATCCTGATACCAAAACCTGGCAGAGACACAAGAAAAAAAGAAAATTTCAGGCCAATATCACTAATCAACATTGATGCAAAAATCCTCATAAAACACTGGCAAATTGAATGCAGCAGCATATCAAAAAGCTTATCCACTACTCTCAAGCCAGCTGCATCCCTGGGATGCAAGGCTGATTCAACATATGCAAATAAACGTAATCCGTCACATAAACAGAACCAATGACAAAAACCACATGATTATCTCAATAGATGCAGAAAAGACCTTTGAGAAAATTCAACACCCCTTCATGCTAAAAACTCTCACAAAATAGGTACTGATGGAACGTATCTCAAAATAATAAGAGCTATTTATGACAAACCCACAGCCAATATCATACTGAATGGGCAAAAACTGGAAGCATTCCCTTTGAAAACTGGCATAAGACAAGGATGCCCTCTCTCATCACTCCTATTCAACATACTACTGGAAGTTCTGGCCAGAGCAATCAGGCAAGAGAAACAAATAAAGAGTATTCAAATAGGAAAAGAGGAAGTCAAATTGTCTCTCTTTGCAGATGATATGATTTTATATTTAGAAAACTGCATTGTCTCAGCCCCAAATCTCCTTAAGCTGATAAGCAACTTCAACAAAGTCTCAGGATACAAAAGCAATGTGCAAAAATCACAAACATTCCTGTAAGCCAATAATAGACAAACAGAGAGCCAAATCATGAGTGAACTCCCATTCACAATTGCTACAAAGAGAATAAATACCTAGGAATCCAACTTACAAGGGATGTGAAGGACCTCTTCAAACAAATCACTGCTCAAGGAAATAAGAGAGGACACAAACAAATGGAAGAGCACTCCATGCTCATGGATAGGAAGAATTAATATTGTGAAAATGGCCATACTGCCCAAAGTAATTTATAGATTCAATGCTATCCCCATCGAGCTACCACTGACTTTCTTCACAGAATTAGAAAAAAATACTTTAAATTTC
This sequence comes from Rhinopithecus roxellana, assembly GCF_007565055.1. Classification (NCBI taxonomy): domain Eukaryota; kingdom Metazoa; phylum Chordata; class Mammalia; order Primates; family Cercopithecidae; genus Rhinopithecus; species Rhinopithecus roxellana. Next base: position 5,441,321 of record NC_044553.1, read on the forward strand.
ATATGGAACCAAAAAAGAGCCCTTATAGCCAAGACAATCCTAAGCAAAAAGAACAAAGCCCTGGAGGGATCACACTACCTGACTTCAAAATATGCTACTAGGCTACAGTAACCAAAACAGCATGGTACTGGTACCAAAATAGATATATAGACAAATGGAACAGAACAAAGTCCTCAGCAATAACACCACACATCTACAACCATCTGATTTTTGACAAACCTGACAAAAAACAAGCAGTGTGGAAAGGATTCCCTATTTAATCAATGGTGTTGGGAAAACTGGCTAGCCATATGCAGAAAACTGAAACTATACACCTTCCTTACACCTTATGCAACACTAACTCAAGATGGATTAAAGACTTAAACATAAGACCTAAAACCATAAAAACCCTAGAAGAAAACCTAGGCAATACCATTCAGGACATAGGCATGGGCAAAGATTTCATGACTAAAACACCAAAAGCAATGGCAACAAAAGCCAAAATTGAAAAATGGGAGCTGGCCGGGCGCGGTGGCTCAAGCCTGTAATCCCAGTACTTTGGGAGGCCGAGACGGGCGGATCACGAGGTCAGGAGATCGAGACCATCCTGGCTAACACGGTGAAACCCCGTCTCTACTAAAAAATACAAAAAAACTAGCCGGGCGAGGTGGCGGGCGCCTGTAGTCCCAGCTACTCCGGAGGCTGAGGCAGGAGAATAGCGTGAACCCAGAAGGCGGAGCTTGCAGTGAGCTGAGATCCGGCCACTGCACTCCAGCCTGGGCGACAGAGCAAGACTCCGTCTCAAAAAAAAAAAAAAAAAAAAAAAAAAAAAAAAAAAAAAAAAAAAAAAAAAAAAAGAAAAATGGGAGCTAATTAAACTAAAGAGCTTTGCACAGCAAAAGAAACTATCATCAGATTTAACAGGCAAACTACAGAATGGGAGAAAATTTTTGCAATCTATCCATCTGACAAGGGGCTAATATCCAGAATCTACAAAGAACTTAAACAAATTTACAAGAAAAAAGCAAACAACCCCATCAAAAAGTGGGTGAAGGATCTGAACAGACACTTCTCTAAAGAAGACATTTATGTCACCAACAAACATGTGAAAAAAAGCTCATCATTACTGGTCATTAGAGAAATGCAAATCAAAACCACAGTGAGATACCATCTCATGCCAGTTAGAATGGTGATCATTAAAAAGTCAGGAAACAACAGATGTTGGCAACGATGTGGAGAAATAGGAACACTTTCACACTGTTAGTGAGAGTGTAAATTTGCCACTGTGGAAATTAACCACGTGCAAAACAGTGTGGCAATTCCTCAAGGAACCAGAAATACCATTTGACCCAGCAATCCCATTACTACATATATACCCAGATGATTATAAATCATTCTACTATAAAGACACATGCACATGTATGTTCATTGCAGTACTATTCACAATTGCAAAGACTTGGAACCAACCCAAATGCCCATCAATGACAGACTGGATAAAGAAAGTGAAGCACATATACACCATGGAATACTATGCAGCCATAAAAAAGAATGAGTTCCTATCCTTTGCAGGGACATGGATGAAGCTGGAAACCATCATTCTCAGCAAACTAACACAGGAAGAGAAAACCAAACACCACATGTCCTCACTCATAAGTGGTAGTTGAACAATAAGAACACGTGAACACAGGGAGGGGAACATCACACACTGGGGCCTGTTGGAGGGTAGGGGGCTAGGGGAGGGATAGCATTAGGAGAAATACCTAATGTAGATGACAGGTTGATGGGTGCAGCAAACCGCCATGGCAAGTGCATACCTATGTAACAAACCGGCACATTCTGCACATGTATCCCAGAACGTAAAGTATAATAAAAATAAATAAATAAGCATTATTAAATGTAGCAAAATATATTCATATTACCATGAATATGTACTTCAAATTTGCTGCTGAATAAAATTAATGAGATCACTTTAAAAAAAAAAAAAAAAGAAAGAAACATGTGCTCTCAAGGCACAAAATCTAGGTTCAAATTTTGGCAATTATGACTGCCCATTGACTTCATCTTTCTGTTCTTCAATTTCCCTGTCTGTAAACTGGTAATAACAGTATGCTTATGGAGTTATACAATGTTTAACTCACTAAGTGCTTAACAATGTTATTAGTTATGTTACATTTATTTACAGACTAAAGAAGCCACTAAAAATAACGGTGATTTCTAGAACATGATAGGCAGAAAGTTGATGAAAATAATAGCTAATAACTGCTATTTATAAGGTCTTACTAACTTTAGACACCATTCTAAAAGCTTTCTATGAAGTAATTTATTTAACCCTTATTAAATAGTTTAACCCTTATTAACTAATAAGGGTTAAACTAATAAGGGTTATTAACTAATAAGGGTTAACTAATAAGGGTTATTAACTAATAAGGGTTAAATAAATTTAACCCTTATTAACAGTGCTATGATTTAAGTACTATTATTTTTCCCACTTTTATACCGAAAGAAGTAAGGCTCAGAAAAGCAATGAGAATTGCTCACAGTTGCTCCTTTGGAATGCAGCAGAACTGGGAGTCAAAATGGGGACTGGATTGACTAGAAACAGAGATTTAAACAATCTGCTTTTATATAAGCCTTATTCTCAATGAAATACAGGAGAAAAATCTTTTGAAATTTTTTTCTACATTTGTCTTGATTATCCTGATCTTTTCGTTTAGGTAAACTCATGTTTGCAACTATATTCCAAATATTAACGAGATTTTGTATACCTAAAAATATTCCTTCAAAAGGTATGAATTAATAAGAGGTGGTAAACCAGTGATCAATCATAACCATGCATGTTTTCAATGCTGAAAACATTTTTGAGATTAATGGAATGTCAGTTCACTTCTTATTGAAAATGTCAATTCACTTTGTACACCTATCAATTTTAAAGAAACTTAAAACCAATTTTACTTAATTTTGTTGTAGAATATAATTAAATTTCAAGTGGGTATAAAAATTAAACAAGGGATTATTAAAACACGAGTTATAACATATACCTGGAGTCAAATGCAAGTCATCTTTTATACAGCTATTTTTCATTACTCAAACTTTTCATATACATTCGATCAGTCTTCCTCCAAAATATACCAATTCCTGTACTAAGATATTAGGCATAGTTTTAAAATATTATTTTTTAAAGTTCGAAAACTAATTTTGCCCCATGCTTCTCTTTGTTGCAACAACTATGATTTGTTGAACATGTATTAGATGCCAATACTGATAAATAACATTTTACTTATTCAACATAACAGGAAAAACCGAGGCTTAAGAGAGCTAAATACTATACCCAAGGTCACCCAACACTTTATCATAGGACTTACAACTGTTTCTCCGGTAGCCATATCAAACTTATAGCTTCCTCAGCTATGACATTCATCTACCTCACCTGAGAGATTGTAGACACATAAAAACAGAACCATCTTTCTGAATATTCAGTGAAATATTATGAAATATTAGAAACATGGTTTGCATCATGTTCAAGACTAGTGGTTCACAAACTAGTGCACAGGAAAATCATCTCCAAACCTTGTTTAAAATGGAGATTCCTAATTACCATTACTTACAAACCCAAGAGTCTAATTTGGTTTGGAGTGTTTGGAACAAGCACCTCAGGTGATTTTGACAAAAGTAATTTGCAGATCATACCTTAAAAAGCAGCATTCTGGCTGGCAGAGTGAGATGGCACAATAGAAGCCTATACATTTGCCCTTTATCCCAACAGGAACACCACATTTTAACAGTTTTCTGCACACAGAAAAGTACCATCACAAGAACCAAAAATCAGACAAGCAATCACCATACCTGGTTTTAACTTCACATTGCTGAAAGAGGCATTGAAGAGGGTAGGAGAGACAATCTTGAATTGCTAGCATCACCCATCCAGCATTCCTTGGCAGCAGCCTTGCATTGCGAGGGGTCTGTAGACCTGGGGAGGGGAAAACACAGTGACTGTGGGACTTTACGTCAAACTCAGTGTTGCCCTATCACAGTGGAGAACAAAGCTGCCCTGGGCTCAGCCAGTGTCTGAACAAGGAACATTTGGACCAGACCTAGCCAGAGAGGAACTGCCCATCTCAGTGGTCGGCATCTGAGTTTCTCAGCAAGCCTCACCACTGCAGACCAAAATAATACTCTGGGGTCCTGGGTAAACTTGAAAAGGAATCTAGGACACAAGGACTGCAACTCCTAGTACCAAGCTGAACTCGGAGCAAGTGGACTAGGGTGGCAAGTCACCTAGAGAGACATCAGTCATGGTAGCAAAGGTAGGGCTTGAGCCACCCCTTCCCCAACCCCAGGCAGTGCAGCTCACAGCAACAAAAGTGATTTCTTCCATCCACTTCCTTAAACAAGAAGAGGAGAGCTAAGAGTAAAGGGGACTTTGTCTTGGGTCTTGGATACCAGCTGAGCCACAGCAGGATAGGGCATCAGGCAGAGTTGCAAGGACCCCATTCCAGACCCTAGCTCACGGATGACATTTCTAAACTTACCCTGGGCCAAAAGGGAACCTACAGCCTTGAAGGGAAAGAAGTACTCTTGACAGGAGTCATCACCTGCTGACTAAAGAGCCTTGGTCCCAGAATAACCAGCAGCAATACTCAGGTAGTATGCTGTGGGCCTTGGGCTCTGACACATGCTGAACCCAGCACATTCCCAGCTGTGGTGACTATGGTGAAAGATCCTCTCTTTTGAGAAATGCATATGGAAAAGTAAAGGGGACCTTTGTCTTGCACCTTACGTACGAGCTCAGCCACAGTTGGGTAGAGCAACAAGTGGGTTCTTGGGGTCCCCAAGTCTAGGTCTAGGCTCTTAGAAAGGATTTCTAGACCTGACCTGGACCAAAAGGGAGCACATTTCCCTGAAGGGTGAGTCTTACTTAGGCCATGCAGTATTCACCACCTCTTCACATGACTGAAGAGTTGTTGGGCTTTAAGTGAATATTGGTGGTGGCCTGGCAAAACCTGCTGTGGGTTGGTGGTGGCAGTGGCCACAGGGAGAGGCTTCTCTACCTACGGAAAGGGGAAGGACTTTGTGTTGTGGTTCAAGTGCTGCCAGTTTAGCTGCACTGGAATACAACATCAGGAAAATTTCTAAGGATTTTTACTCCAATCTGTAGCTCCCAGGAAGCACCTCTGAACCCACTCCTAACCCAGGGCCTGAGGAAATTTGCCACCCTAAAGGGAAGGGCACAAACGTGGCTGGCTTCGCCACCTGCTGATCACAGAGCCCTAGGTCCTTCAGTGAACATAGGAAGTAGCCTGGTAGTGGTTACACTGGGCCCTGGGTGAAAGCCAGAGCTGTGGTGGCTTGTGTTCTGACCCAGCGTGGTCCCAGTGCTGATGGCCACAGGGGTCCTTGCATCACTATCCCCCCAGTACCAGGTAACTCAGCACAGATAGAGACTGTTGTTTGTTTGGGAGAAAGTAAGGGAAAATAACAAGAGACTCTGCTTGGTAATCCAGAGAATTCTTCCAGATTTTATCCAAAACCAGCAAGGCAGTACCTCTACAAGTCTGCAAAATCCACAGTATTATTGGACTTGGGGCCCAAGTCCCTTCAAATAGTTGGAAAGCCTTCTCAAGAAAGATGGGCACAAACAAGTCCAGACTGCAAAGACTACAATAAATACCTAATTCTTCAATGCCCAAACACTGATGGACACCTACCAGTATCAATATCATCAGGAAAACATGACCTCATCAAATGAACTGAATAAGGCACCAGAGAACAATTCTGGAGAAACAGAAACATGTGACCTTTCAGACAGAGTATTCAAAATAGCTGTTTTGAGGAAACTCAAGGAAATCCATGATAACACAAAGAAGGAATGCAGAATTCTCACAGATAAATTTAACAAAGAGATTGAAATAATTAAAAAGAGTCAAGCAGAAACTCTAGAGTCGAAAAATGCAACTGACATACTGAAGAATGTATTAGAGTCTCTTAATAGCAGAATTGATCAAGCAGAAGAAAGAATCAGTGAGCTTGAAAACAGGCTATTTGAAAATACACTGTCACAGAGGACAAAAGAAAAAAAGAATAAAATACAATGGAGCACCTTTATAAGATCTAGAAAATAGCCTCAAAAGGCAAATCCAAGAGTTATAGGCCTAAAAGAGGAGATAAGAGAAAGAGATAAAGGTAGAAAAGTTTGTTCAAAGAGACAATATCAGAGAACTTCCCAAACCTAGAGAAATATATCAACATTTAAGTACAAAAAGGTTATAGAACCCCAAACAGATTTAACCCAAACACTACCTCAAGGTATTTAATAATCAAACTCCCAAAGGTCAAGAATAAAGAAAGGATCCTAAAAGAAGCAAAGGAAAAGAAACATATAACATACAATGGAGATTCAATACATTTGGCAGCAGACTTTTCAGTGGAAACCTTACAGACCAGGAGAGAGTAACACGACATATTTAAAGTGCTGAAGGAAAAAGTTTTTACCCTAAAATAGTATATTTGGGAAAAATATCCTTCCAACATGAAGGAGAAATAAAGACCCTCTGGATAAATAAAAGCTGAGGGATTTCATCACCTCCAAGCCCGTCCTACAAGAAATGCTAAAGGGAATTCCTCAATCTGAAAGAAAAGGATATTAATGAGTATGAAAAAAAATCATCTTAAAGTACCAAACACACTGGTAATAGTAAGGACACAGAAAAACACAGAATAATATAACACCAGAATGGGGGTGCTTTCCTAAGTAGAAAAAATAAATAATGAGCCAACCAAAAACAATAACTACTACAGCTTTTCAAGACACAGTATAATAAGACATAAAGAGAAACACTAAGAAGTTAAAAAGTGAGGGATGAAGAGTTTTTAATAGTTTTTATGTGTTTGCTTATGTAATCAGTGTTATCATCAGCTTAAAATAATGGGTAATAAGATACTATTTGCAAGTCTCATGGTAACCTTAAATAGAAAATCATACCACAGATACACAGAAAATAAAAAGCAAGAACTTAAAGCATACCATCAAGAGAAAACCACCTTCATTTAAAGGAAGCCATGAAGGAAGAAAAGAAGGATAAGAATACCACAAAACAACCAGAAAACAAATAACAAAATCACAGGAGTTAAGTCCCTACTTACCAATAATAACATTGAATGTAAATGGACTAAACTTTCCAATCAAAAGACATAGAGTGGCTGAATGAATGGGAAAAAAATGAGACCCAATGATCCACAGCCTACAAGAAACACACTTCACCTATAAAGATATCCATAGACTCAAAATAAAGGAAACTAAAAAAGAGCAGGGTTAGCAATACTTATATAAAACAAAATGGATTTCAAGACAAAAACTGTAAGAAGAGACAAAGAGGTTTTTATATAATGATATAGGGGTCAATTCAGCAAGAGGATATAACAATTGTAAATATATGCACCCAGCACTGGAGCACCCAGATATATAAAGCAAATATTATTACAGCTAAGGAGAGTGAGACCTCAATACAATAATAACTGGAGACTTGCATCCACTTTCAGCATTGGACAGATCTCCCAGACAGAAAATCAACAAAGAAACATCGAACTTAATCTGCTCTATAGAATAAATGGACCTAACAGGTATTTATAGAACATTTCATCCAATGGCTACAGAATACACATTCTTCACCTCATCACAGGAATAATTGTAAAGGATATACCATATGTTAGGTCACAAAACACGTTTTAAAACATTCAAAAAAATTGACATATCAAGCATCTTCTCTGACCACAATGGAATAAAACTAGAAATTAACAACAACAGGGATTTTGGAAACCATAAAAACACACGGAAGTTAAACAATAAGCTCTCAAATGACCAGTGGGTCAATGAGGAAATTGAAAGAAAAATTGAAAAATGTCTTGAAACAAATGATAATGGAAACACAACATTCCAAAACCTATGATATACAGCAAAAGCAGTACTAACAGGGAAGTTTATAGCTACAAGTGCCAACATCAAAAAAGAAAAAACAAACTTAAAATAAATAACTTCATGATGCATCTTACAGAGTGCTGATTGGTGCATTTACAATTCTTTAGCTAGACACAGAGTGCTGATTGGTGTGTTATTAGAGTGATGATTGGTGCTTTTACAATTCTTTAGCTAGACACAGAGCACTGATTGCTGCAACTTTACAGAGTGCTGATTAGTGTGTTTACAATCCTTTAGCTAGACACAGAGCACTGACTGGTGCGTTTACAATCCTCTAGCTAGACAGAAAAGTTCTCCAAGTCCCCATTCGACCCAGGAAGTCCAGCTGGCTTCACCTCTCACTTTTATTTTCACATAGTTGTGTAGTTTTAAGAGGTCTTTGTGGTATTGATTTCTAGTTTTATTCCACTGTGGTCCAAGTGTACAGGTGATATGATTTTGATTTTTTAGAATCTACTGAGATGTACTTTATGGCAGAGCATGTGGTTGATGTTACAGTATATTCCATGTGCAGATGAGAAAAATATATATTCTGTGGTTGATGGGTGGAGCAGTCTATAAATGTATATTAGATTCCTTGGTCAAATGTCTAACTGAAGCCCAGAATTTCTTTGTTAGTATTCTACCTCAGTGATCTAATGCTGTCGGTAGAGTGTTGAAGTTCCACACTATAATTGTGTGGCTGTCATTTTGTATATGTAGAAGTACTTGTTTTATGAATCTGGGTGCTATAATATTAGGTGTGTATATCTACAGATTCAATGCTATTCCTATCAAACTACCAACGTGAGTTTTCACATAACTAGAAAAAACTATTCTGAAGTTTATATGAAACCAAAAAGAATAGCCAAGCAATCCTAAGTAAAAAGAACAAAGCCAGAATCATAATATTACCTGACTTCAAACTATGCTATAGGGCTACAATAACCAAAACAGCATTGCATTGACACAAAAATAGACACACAGACCAATGGAACAGAATATAGAACTCATAAGTAAAGCCACACACCTACAGCCATCTGATCTTTGACAAAGTTGACAATAATAAGAAATGATGAAAGAAATCCCTATTTGGTAAATAGTGCTGGGATAACTGACTAAGTATAGACAGAAGAATGAACCTGGACCCCTACTTTCACCATATACAAAAATTAACTCAGGATGGATTAAAGATTTAAATGTAAGACCTCAAATTATAAAAATTCTAAAAGAAAATCTGGGAAACACCATTCTGAACACTGGCCTAAGGAAAGAATTTATGACTACATCCTCAAAAGAAACTGCAACAAAAACAAAAATTGAACAAGTGGGACCTAATTAAACGAAAGAGCTGTTGCACAACAAAAGACACAGTTGACAGAGTAAACAGGCAACCCACAGAAAAGGAGAAAATACTTTCAAACTATGTGCCTGACAAAGGTCTAATATCCAGAATCCATAAGGAACTTAAACAACTCAACAAGCAAAAAACAACCCCATTAAAAAGCAGGCAAAGGACACGAACAGACACTTCTCAAAAGAAGACATACAAACATATGAAAAAATGCTCATGTCACTAAACATCAGAGAAATGTAAACCAAGACCACAATGAGATACCATTTTACTTCAGTCAAAATGGCTATTATTAAAAGAACAAAAAAACAACAGATGCTAGCAAGGCTACAGAGAAAAGGAAATGCTATTACAATGTGCATAGAAACGTAAAGTAATTCAGCCACTGTGGAAAGCAGTTTGGAGATTTCTCAAAGAAATAAAAACAGAACTACCATTCAGCCCAGTAATCTCTTTACTGGATAAATACCCAAGGGCATATAAATCATTTTACACAAAAGACATATGGATTTGTATGTTCATTGCACCACTATTCACAAAAGATATGAAATTGAACTAGGTGCCCATCAATGGTGGATTGTATAAAGAAAATATGGCATACATAGCCTGGAATACTATGCATCCATAAAAAGGAATGAAATCATGTTCTTTGCAGCAACGTGGGTACAGCTGGAGGCCATCATCCTAAGCAAATTAACACAGGAACAGAAAACCAAAATGCCACATGCTCTCTCCTGTAAGTAAGAGATGAATATTAGGTATGTAAACTTGGGAAAAAATAGACATTGTGGACTACTGGGGTGAGAGAGCAGGAGATGGGCAAGGGCTGAAAAACTACCTATTGGGTACCATGCTGACTACTGAGTGATAGGATCATTTATACCCCAAACATCAGTGTCACACAACATATCCATATAACAAACCTACACATATACCCTTAAATCTAAAAGTTGAAATTACAAAACACAAAACAAAAAACTTGATTATTAGCATACTTTAAACTCCAGACATTTCCCCTATTTTCTGCTACAATATCAGGTTCTCCCACTCAACTAGGTCTTTCCCATCAAATAAACCAGCTCTTATTTCTCCCATCTTAAAAATACTTTAAACATCTTGAATCTATTTTTTCTATTTCCTTTTATGGCAAAATTCCTCAAAAGAGTTATGTATTATTGATGACCCAAATTTCTCTTCTATTATTGTACTACTTATCTAATCTGTTGAAACAAATCACCTTGAACCACTTCACAAAAACCACTCTTGTAAAAGCCACCAATAATCTCCGTATTGTTCAATTGAATGGTCAGTTCTCTACCCCCATTTAACAGAGTTTGATGATCACTCTCCCCTCTTTGAAACATTGTCTTTATGTGGCTTCTAAACAATAGAATTCCCATGGTTTTCCTCCTTGCTTACCAGCTATTTCTTCCTGCTCTTTTTGTTGATCCCTCTGTATCTCCTTGTCCTTTTAATGTTGGATTGTTTCAGGGCTCAGTCATTGTCCTTATTTCCCTTTCTATGTCCACTGATCCAGATTCCTTATTTTAAATACAATAGATATACTATCATTCTCAAATGCATATTTCATGTGAGCTTCAGAGTTACATATACAAGTGCCTACTTGACACCTTTATATGGCTAACTAAAGGAATCTCAAATTTAGCATGTGCAAACTAAACTCTTGATCTCCCAACAGTCTGATCTTCCCAGCATCTTCCCTACCTCTCCACTTCATTTTTCCCATTTGCTCAAGCCAAAATGCTAGTCTCCTCTTTCAGTCATAGTCCACATCAAATTCCTCAGAAAATCTTATTAGTACATTTTCAATTTATAGCTGAAATTTGGCCACTACTCACTCCTCTATTGTACCATCTGGATCTAAGCCCTCATCATTCCCACCTGCGCTATTGAATATCCTCCTAGTTTATATTCTTGCTTCTACCTTTGTCTAGTCTATCCTTAAATCAGCAGCCAGAGTAATCTTGTTCAAAGACAGCATAATTTTGTTACTCCTTTGCGCAAAACACCGCAGTAACATTTCATCTCACTCAGAGAAAAAAAAAAAAACACACACACACACACATAATGACAATCGCCGAAAAAGTAAGTTTCAATTGCAACTGCAATTGTTTTCTTAAATGCTCATAATACTTATTTTAGATGTTTCACTACAATAAATAAGACAGGGCCCCTGTTCCTTCTCTGACCTCTTCTGTTATTATTTGCTTCTCATTTGCTCCTCTCCAATCACAATGGCTCTCCTGATACCCCTTGACCCTACCAAGAATGCACTCTCCTTATGACTTTCACACTTACTGTTCTCTTTACCTGAAATGCTTTTGCCCCAGAGAGCCACACAACTTACTCTCTCGCCTCCTCCAGGTACATATATGAATATATTACTTTCTCAGGCAGGCCTTACCTATCAGCCTCTTAAAAAATTATAACACTTCCCTCCCTCTAGCATGCCATAGCCTTCTTTCATGCTTCATTTTTCTCTGTAACATATATCACTATCTAATATACCCTTTCATTATTTCTATTTTGTTTTCTATTGTCTCCCCGCTCCCACTGGAATGTAACCTCCATAAGGGGAGGGATTTTTGTCTGTCTTCTTACTGCTGTATCTCCAATACCTACTGCAGTGTATAGCATATTTCATATTCAATAAATATTTGTTGAATGAATGAATGTACAGAAAAATAGCACAATTTTAACAGCAAAAAAAAATTGAAAATGATTTAAATGTCCTTTAACAGAAAAATGGATAAATTCAATGTAATCTCATAACACAATCTCAGAAATATATTGTTGGGGGTAGAAAATCTACATAAAGTGTGATATCAGTTATAAAGCTTAAAACCCTGCAAAATAATACTTGCTTCATTTACAGTTAAATACATATGCAACAATAGAACAAAATCACCTATGGGTAAACATGAAAGTCAAGAGAGTTTTAACTCTGGGATAACAGAAAAATTGGATGATAAAACTAAACAAAGTTTTATTTATCAGCAAATTTTACAATATGTATATACACTTCCAGTAATATGTGAAATATTTAACAATGAGTTATATGTCTCTCGTTTGCCTAAAACCCACCTCTGCATGTTGTCAGTGTTTCTGAATTAGCGAATCGGAGATCTTGTGTGAAAAGATTGTTTGCAGATAGAGCTATAGCATAAAATCCAGTCTATGACTTCACTCAATTCTGAATTGATTGTACTTCATCAGGTTGAGCATAAAACCACATGGAATGTGTTAAGGATTCCAGATTTTGCTTGCAGTGTGACATTAATCAATCTCTAGTGATTCCTAGATCTTCACAGTTCCATAACCAACTCTTTATATATATATACTTTAAGTTCTGGGATACATATGCAGAACGTGCAGGTTTGTTACACAGGTATACACATGCCATGGTGGTTTGCTGCACCCATCAACCCATCATCTATATTAGGTATTTCTCCTAATGCTATCCCTCCCCTAACCCTCCACCCCCTGACAGACCTTGGTGTGTGATGTTCCCCTCCCTGTGTCCATGTGTTCTCATTGTTCAGCTCCCACTTATGAGTGAGAACATGCGGTGTTTGGCATAACCAACTCTTATCCTATCACTCACAGCCAGATTGTGCTGTAACTTAGCATAAAACTTCCAGGCATTCCCACCACACACCCTACTGAGGGCTTAATGTGTTCTCAGCATGCAACTTTCCAAAGAAATAATAATTTTTTTAACCACAAAAATATGATCTTGTCACAAAATCTTGTAAATTCATATTTTAATCTAATTATTAGACATCCATAAAGTTGGATTACTCAAATTGTTTTATATTTGCTATAGAAATCATTAGAAAATGTCAAAGCTCCTGATTCTGGATAAAATAGACTTGCTGTGTTTTAGGATCACCATCAGCTCTTCTTTTGCTATAAATTCCATCTAAAACATAACAGTGTATTTTCTTAAAATTAAAAGAGCTTGTCCTGAACTAACCTCCATATTCTATACAGGAAGCTCACATTTATCTTTGTAAGACACTATTTGACTGGGCGTGGTGGCTCACGCCTGTAATCCCAGCACTTTGGGAGGCTGAGGCGGGTGGATCACAAGTTCAGGAGATCGAGATCATCCTGGTTAACATGGTGAAACCCTGTCTCTATCAAAAATGCAAAAAAAAATTAGCCGGGCATGGTGGCGGGCGCCTGTAGTCCCAGCTACTCAGCAGGCTGAGGCAGGAGAATGGCGTGAACCTGGGAGGCAGAGCTTGCAGTGAGCCAAGATAGCAGCACTGTACTCCAGCCTGGGCAACAGAGCGAGACTCCATCTTGGAAAAAAAAAAAAAAAGAGACACCATTCACCCCACTCCTTTTAATAAGAGAAGCTGTGATGGTACAAATGAATTAATTCAGTATTTATTGGGAGGCAAACCCTTTAATCCATAAATATTTAATAGGCACAGGTATTATTTTGAACGAATGCTTTTCTACTTGCATAGATACAGGAAACTGTCATTCTAAATCAACACCCTCATCCCCACCCACCACCCTTCTTAGAGCATGGTCTTGTGCTTAAATAGTCTTCATAATTACAGCAATAAGGACCTAGCCTGATAATGGACAGTTCCTTATGCAAATGGTCCTCGCCTGAATGAATGAAGAGTAACTGTGGATTAGTTGATATTAAAATGCTTAATTGAAATTAGTACTTACAAATTTGTTGTTCAAAGTTGTCAGTGATTTGACTGATTTCTATCAGCTCTTATTTCCACCTACCCTCTCCCTAAAGAATTGAATAAGTAGCCTCTCTGGCCCACTATGTGGCCTAAAATAAGAAATCTTGTGCTTTAATTGCATTTACATTGTAACCTAAAGGTGGGAAATCCATATCAAAATTGGAAATGTCTTAATATCAATGGACCCAACAAGCTCATCTATTGCCTGTGTCGAATCCTGACAGTAAGTTGACAGGCAGCTCATATATCTGGTTGGCTCTGCTCTTCAGCTAGATGCAGAGATCACAGCTGCTATTACACATTTAGAGATGTGGATTTTAAAAAATAAAGAACGACTCACAGCTCCACATATCACATATAATATTGCCACAGAACAATCGTTGACACAACTTGGTCCATCCCCTTTAAGACAGGACCTGAAAGAAGTCATTCCTTTTGGTGTTCTGGTCATCTACAGGCAACATGGTAAATATACTGTTATAATTTATAATTTAACAAATGAGTTGTATTACAGTAAAAATAATTTCACACATTTCATACATTTCTGCTTTACTTTTACTACTTGTCCCCTCCAAAAATATTACACATTGGTAGGAGGGTTGTGTTTGGGAGGGATTTTGAGATGAGCTCAGCATGCTTCCCAGTGTTTTCTAGAAGCCAACTCCAAGAGACAGGAGATCCCCAAATGGTGTTGATTACACAGTCCTCTGTATTGCTGTTGAACAATTATTGAGTCTACAGTCATACCACCCTAGTCTACAGCCATACCACCCTGAATGCGCCCAATCTCATCTGAACAATTATTGAATATTTACTATTTATCAGATTAGTTTGGCAGACCTGGAAATACTGAGATGAGTAAGATGCTGACACTAGCCTCCAGGATGTCTATTCACACACATAGACAGACAAGCACAACACAAATAATAAAAAGCTCAAAATGATGCTGAGAGAACCAAACTTCTCCCAGCCTCAGAAAGAGTACCTAATTCTGGCTGAGGCAATCAAAAAAAGCTTTTGGGAAGAGTTCACACTTAGAGTAAATCATTAGGAATAAATGTGAATGTGTATTATGTGGATAGGATAGATAAGGGCACACCAAGCAAAGAACAGCACATACACAGAGGCACAGCCATATGGACTAATGTGGAGAATCCACACAAAAGCATAGGATGGATGCAGAATTTTATCCTGAAGGCAATAGAATCCTTTCAAAAATTTTAAGCAAGGAAGTGAACTGATCACACAGGTGCTTCAGGAAGATCACTATGGCAGCAGCATGGAAAAGGGATCAGAGGAGGGCCATAGGAGAAATGGGAAGGGAAATCATGTGGCAAAAAAACCTACAAACTGTATCAGCTGTCTGTCGCATCAGGAAATGTATCAGATGGAGTTGGCACTAAATAGTACTTGGGTAACAAGAGAGAAACATTTCAAATGTTGTTGGAATATCATTATGACTGCATTCCCCATGAAAATAAATGAAATAATAATAAAGGAACAATTAACTACCATTCAGTGTCTTTAATCCTCATAACTATTCTACAAGGTAGAGTTTACATTCCATTTTACAATCATGCCAACAAAATCAGAAAAATTAAGTAAATTAATTCAAGTCACATATCTACTAAATGACAGAATCAAGATCTAAACCTGGGTTGTCTGGCTCCGAAACACACACTCTTTTTATTGTACCATGATTTGTCTTGGATTCTCCATCTCAGGGGATTTATCAATGAAGTCCCCCAAAAGATCACTAAATAGTTGTCTCTTAGAAAATATTCCAATAAGGTTAATATAGAAATTTCTCCATCATTTTATTTTCCCCTCTTCCATGTATTCAAGATTAAAACGTTTTTCACAGAAAATGTACTAGAAGGAAACTGGCCACCATAGTGCTGATCTGGGCCACATAGGGTTATTATCAAGGCTAAAACAACTTCTTGGAGAGAAATACTAACATTAAATTATGCTAAAAGTATTTTTGGCTCTTACGAAATGATGCGTATAGAAAGGCTAGTTTAAAATAGTCACAGATTGGGGGTTGGGAGAGAGGAAAGATACCTCACTGGCATGCCCTTGCTTAAATTGCCTAATTAGTCATGCAAAATGCAACCTATATGCAATGGATGAGTTAACATTGCTATCACAACCTTCACTTTTCCATTATCTGACTTTTATGAGTTTAAATTTGCAGTCCTAGAGGTTGCAGTTGCGCCACTCTAGAATTTTTGCATTTAATTAAACACAGCAATAGAGAAAAATCACATTTTTCAAAACAAATGTTCATCATCTTAAATCTAGCAATAAAAAAGATGACTCATCAATATTCTCAGAGGAAAGCTTTCAACTTGCCTTGCTACCATACTATTCTTTTTTTTTTACAGCCAACATGAGATCTGCCAAAAACATATGGCTACATCTATAAAAGATGATTACTGTATTTGTTTTTAAACTTTCCTACATGCTATTCTGTGACTAAGTGCAAAATCAAATCTAGCTAGAATGTGTCATTTAAGCCTTTAATAGATATAACTTTATTTTTTACTATTAATAGGCCAAAGTAAATTCTATCTTAAAAATTGCAAGAATACAATGTTTTCTGTAATTTAAGCTATCTATCCTCAAATCACATGAAGTACACTAGATATCAATATCAAAACCCAATGGAACAAAAACATCTTTTTTCCTAAAATTGAGTGGTGAGAATGATCCTCAGAGTATGTTAAAAACACTAAAAATTACATATCTTGTAATGGCATCTTATGAAAGCATTTAAACTTATGAGGTAAGCTTTTGGTGGTCATTAAAGGGTCCACTTACCTGGAATGTAAATATTATGGTCTTAATTTTAAAGGAGTCTACATGTGGATAATATTCTAGAGAACCTAGAGATTCTCTAGAGATATCGCTAAAGAATCTTCCATTATTCGGTCAACTAATATTTATATGTTATCTTCTACAGCCAGGTCCTATACTAGGGTCCATCATCTAGGGAAGGGGGACACTGGCCTTGACAGACACATTTTATTCTATTTGGAGGAGGAAGTTTGTTGGCTGAGAAAAAGGGCAATAGTGCTTAAGCAGGTGTTTTGAAGGTGACAAATGTTTAGAAAAAGGTGATGCGAACAAATAGAAGAGCTGATTAAGGACGATACTGAGGTTGAAAATCACACTACAGACCATGAGTTTGGTATGAGTCCTCTCAACTCTGATTTCATCTAGCATCTTTCAGCGTCTGAGACACAAGAATACAGAAGGCAGAGGCTGATGCCAATCAGAGTTAACGAAGTAGATCTGGTAGAAACAGAGGGAGACTCTAATGTTGAGAGTACTGATAAGAGAATGGGTGGTGTGTCATACCCCAGGCTTCCAGACAATATTTGGACTCATGTAATAAAAAAGGAACTGAGATCTGGCCAGTAGAAGTGTTACATTGGCCACCACAATAGAAAAGCATAGTTTGCTTATGTGCTTCCCACATCTAAGTCAATTCTTAAGAGGCTGCCTTGGTGAGGAGGCCAGGTCTCCCTTGAGAAAAAACTCTGTAATGCTGCTATGCATACATACTATAAGATACATCTGATTCTTCCCCAAAGGGACTTGCTGCCATTCATCAGAGTACCTGTGTACTCAGGGAAAGGGAATAACCATACTTTTCAAGAATAGCTAGATATGGGGTGTGAATGATATCATCATGGTTTTATGTTTAGAGACAGGGGCTTATTGTCACCAGTTGAAAAGAGAAGTTTTCCCCTAAGTTTATCTGATAGATGATCCAATAAGTTTTTGGACCCAGCTTGTAGGTCCCTGTTCTCCATGGTTTATAAAGGAACACATATACCCTGACCTGTGAAATGGGGGCATTATGCTAGAAAGAGCTTAGTAAAAATGCCTAAAATGACTTCCCAATAATATTATCTCTGACAAGGGACCTATTATAAGGCTAAGGCTATGACAGAAGGCCAAAGACAACAGAAGCCACTGCTCTTCCCATGATCTCTATCAGCCAGAAATAACCAGTCTCATAGGATTCTGGAGTGCCCTGTTAAAGGCATAACTAAGACACCCTCTTGGAGACAACACCTTTAAGGACTGAGTTGTCATCATCCAAAAGGCAATGACTGGTATGTGAGGCCATATCTTCAAAGGCTAGAATATGTATCTGTGACCCAAAGGGCAAAAATAAAATCGGCCATTTAAACCATCTCCCCCAGTGACCTACTTGCAGAATGTGTGCTCACCATCCCTGCAACTTTAGTTTCTGACAAGTGAAGAGGGAGACAAGTAAATGAAGGCAGTTTCTACCAAAAGCCACATCTCTACAACTATGCTAACAATCTTGTCACTTTGGCTCCTTGTGTCAGAAGACTAGGAAGAAAATAAAGGAGTGGTTATAGTGGCAAAGATGATGGACTCTGACAAGATGAGCTAGTGTTACTTCTAAACAAGGGTGCAGGGATCCGCGCATCTGGAACGCAGGGTGTGTCTCATGTTTCCATTCCCATCGACTAATAGTCAATCACAACAACCATAGGACACAAGGACAAAAAAACGGGACTTGGACATTTTGGGGAAGAAGTCTGTGTTATCCCATCAGACAGGCAATTCAGATCAGCAAAATTTTGATAAATTATAAGGGAAATCAAGAACACATGGTAGAAAAGATCAATGAAGTCTACGAAATAGGGCCTCAGAACCAGCTGCAGTAATTGAGACGATAGCCTGTTTCAACTCTCCTTCTTGCCTCTACTCCTTCAGAGACTGTAACTGGCCACCATTTTGAAGTGAACTCTGTGACCTGCAGCTCCCCACTGGAAAAGAGAGGAGGGCATCAAGTTGTCATAGTATTGGAGGTCCAATATCATGATGGGGATGGGAAGCAGATATAATGGAAGGATCGAGTGGATATGAGTGATCCAAAAGGTAGATTGTAGCAGGTTTCTCTTATGTAGCATTTCAGATGTTCCTGATCTCACCTGTCTCTTGTCTCAGCTCTTGTCTCAGTGAGCTAATGCCACATAGGCTCCTATGGACTTCATACTGGTACATCCTGACAGTATGTCACCTCATGCCTGAATTAAGTTCCTCTCTTGCCTCTCTTCCCTTTGAAATTTATTCAGGACCAATCAAGACAAGAGCCAGTGGGTAAATTATTCCCCTTTTGTATTAGGAATCAAAATCTGAGACAGAAATTTGTGTTCAAGTGATTCATTGAAGGAATATTCCCAAGAAAAAAGGAAAAGAGGCCAGCAGCTTAGGACAGGGGAGGAAGCCAACCAAGGATTTGACCTCAGCAGGTGACTAATTTTACCCTGATCCCATAGGGTGCTCTGGGCCATGAATCAAGGCAAGGGGACAGTCCTTTGACCCTTCTGTGAGTCAGTCATTGGCTAGGGGCTACTCCTCAGGCTAGAGACTAAACTTCCTGTTACAATGACTTTCTGGCAATTTTCCAGAGAAGCGGCAGTGATATATTTCTGGCAGCCAACACAGCAGCTGGGGAATGGGTGTGCAGGCCCAGTAAAGAGAATCTCGGGGGACTCCAACAGCATCCTTTTTGTCCACTGAAGGAGAGTCCCGAGAAGTCGTTTATATGACTGCTCAGGGAACAACCTTTAGAATCAAGTAATCATTTGCATTGTGTGCATGAATCATTGTATATGCAACTGGCCCCATAGCACACCCTGGTATTGGCTCTCCTTTCTCCTCTGTGTCACTTCCTTTGTCCTCCACTCATGCTTCCTGGGGATTGTAATCTCTAATAAATTAAACCTTATACACCCTGTGCCTCAGGCTCTGTTTTCTAAGGCACCTGAACTAAGACTACTGCAGAAGAAAGAAACGAAGAATAAAGGACCTGAGAGGATATGCAAAGCCTCAAGGTGCTGCCGCAGTGAAAGGGTGGGGACAGGGGCAGATAAGAGACCTGATTGGATTGAGAGGCCTGTACAGAATGAGGTCTCCTGTGCATGGCACTGGAGGCCTGAGGAAGGTGACAGTCTTGCTCAATACTTAGGCAGTATTTTGCCAAGAAGTTACTTGCAGAGTCCCATACATAACTCAAAGAAGCATAACTAGTCAAAGATTTTGGAAGATAAAAATATCTTCCAACCAAAATTTGTGACTGGGTAGGCCATAAGAGTTCATTATAGTAATTTATAATGAAAAGTCCAAGATGCCTATATGTTTATAGGTGACTAGGAAAGGACTGATATTTTGGTTCCCTGAAAGCTTTCTTCTCAGAAGACTCACAAAACATCCCTAGAGGCAAAAGACCTACTCACTTGGGGAAGTTACCAATTTAAATCACAGTTTCTACAGATAGCATTAATTCCTATATGTGGCTGTTTCCTATGCAGGCTTTTGAAATGTTCCTAGTTGTTGAAGTGTGAACAACTTTCATAAAGTACAGAGAAAGAAAATTTTCTTAAAGCCCCATTTGAATTGCTTCTCTAGTAGAACATTACATAGGTTATTATGCCTAGGGATTTGATTTACTTCACCTCTTTGGCACTTTCAATAAGCACCCCATTATCAAAAGCCTCCTTAATTTCATTTAATGTGAAATGCAAAAAGTCACTTACCAAAGCAGGAAATAAGTTTATTATGCCTGGCAATACTATCATCATTAATTACATTTGTTAACTTTTTAAATTTCCCTAGATTTAGAATGCTTCTTAAAAAAATATCATCAAATGCAACAATGCCATATAGAGTTCACTGGAATGAAAAATAACTCTGGTGTCACCAAAGGGTAAAGAATTACCAGTCGAAAGCCATTCGGTCAAGATGACAGAGATTTGAAGTTGAAATGCTCTACCATTGTCCAGTTAGCACTATAATCTGTGTGTATACATATAAAAAATACATGAACACATTTTTAAACACATTAGTCAGAAGCATAGAGCTCTATAAACAGATATCAGATCTTACATACAACTCACGTGCCTTCTTAATGAATTTAAAAGTTTGTGGGAGTTTTTTGGCAGAAGCTAGGCATAAAAAACAAAGATAAATGCCTACAAAGATGAAAAACATTTAAAATATGAGCAATTTTGGAGAGCTTATAACTTAATAAAATGTGAAGCATACCTTCTAATAAATGCCTGTGGGTAGATATTTTAAAAGCTTAATCCTTTACTATCTAGCGCCCAGGGTACCCACACATCTTAGGTAGCTACACATTGTCATAAAATGCCTAGAGGAAAGACATACATTTTTTCTCACAGTTATAAGAAGCAGAGTGAATATCCAGGCTCACTGACAAATAAATCTAGAAGGAGCTATTAAATAATTTTACTATGAATTTCCCTGTCAAAAGAGTGACCAAGTTTTAGTCTTTCTGAGTCAACACACTCAAAACCTTGGTATTCTGTAGAAGCATCAGCAGAAATCCTGCGTATTTCTGAGACTCCTCATATCTACTTCAAATTTCAGTTCAGCATTAAGTGACATTTTAATATTTTTCATTCAATTGGCATTAGTTGTTGAGAGTCCACTCTGTGCCAAGCACTAATGTAGGGGCTGGGGTTTAGAAGGGTGAATGAAAAACACTTTGCAGTTTAGTATATTATGGTTCTCAGGATTATAAAGTGTAAGATCCTTAAGGAAGGGACCATGTTGTCCATCTCTCATGGAGATTAGCAGAGTGCTAAGCAGATATTAGGTGCTCAAAATTCACTGCACTTTTTTGAAAATACTAATGGTGGTCGCTGGCATGTGAACAACTAATTTTTTTACTCTAAAATACTTTATTTGGTAGCACTAAAATACTAATTCTTACAGATTATGGGATAAGATGCCAATATATTGACAGGCAACTTTGCCTGTCAGACACAGGGTCACCCCATCCTTTATCATTATACTACTTGAACTGTATGCCACCACTGTATGCCCATCTCACGGATATAGGAAGTGTTGCAATGTCCTCCAAAGGGATTCTACTACCCACACTTCTTGCAGGCTCACCAATTTGATTTTAACAAATATAGTTCCTTTTCCAGTCTCCTTACATTAGCTGCTGTTTGTGCAGTTACCTTACTGCATTGTGTAATTCTATTTATTATTTATATCCCACTTTCTGAAAGAATTTGGGATGGCATAAGATACTAAAATGTGTGATAGACAAGACCATTATAAGTAAAAGGGGAGATCAAAAGCCAGATCAGAATAATGAATAAACTTATCAAAAAATGAAAATGATTTACTGTAAGAGAGCACTAAATTTAGCTTTAAGCTATATCAAAGTCAAGGGGAATAGGGAGCTTATGGTCTAATATATAGTTCTATAATATGCAATATTGCATATATTATGGAATGGCAGATTCAATGAATTCTACCAACTTATCTATGGCAGAGACTGCTGGGCATCCACCAAAATCTGTTCTCCTCTTCTTCCATAGTGACAAAGTGGTGTCTGGGTCACAGTTAGGGACTATATTTTACAGCCTCCCCTGCAATGAGGAGAGGTCACATGTAACTAAGCCCTCACAAATGGGATGCGAGTAGAACTGATATGTGCAATTTCCGCATCTCATGCTTAGGATGAATTTTATAGTCCTGACTTCCAGTCTTTTCCCTTCCTACTAGCTGGAATGGGCATGACCAGAGTGACCTTGGAAGCTACAAGTTGAAAATGGTACAGCCTCCATTGACTTGGTTCCCCGATTGTAGAGAAAGTAGGCTTTCTCCTTGGAAATCCAGGGTGCCCAACTTAAATAATTTTCTCAAGTCATCCAAACACCTCAAAAATATGAGCTGAAGGAGGTATCTTTGAGTGAAATCAAAAATATATCTCCCAGAGGCCGAGGAGGGCGGATCGCGAGATCAGGAGATCGAGACCATCCTGGCTAACATGGTGAAACCTTGTCTCTACTGAAAAATACAACAAAAATTAGCCAGGCGTGGTAGCAGGTGACTGTAGCCCCAGCTACTTGGGAGGCTGAGGCAGGAGAATGGCGTGAACCCGGGAGGTGGAGCTTGTAGTGAGCTGAGATCGTGCCACTGCACTCCAGCGCAGGTGACAGAGCAAGACTCTGTCTCAAAAAAAAAAAAAAAAAAACCTCAAAAAATGCCACTGAACATCAGGAGAAATTAAATCTGAGGTCATAGCAAGTACTTAGGATCAGACTGGTTAAAGAATTGGGAAAGTACTATAAAGAAACACGATGCATTTTATCTGCCACCTAGAGTACTGTGATAGCACAAATGCGCACCAGGGAAGCCTGTCTCAGCAGCATGGCACTGCCTACTGCAGAGCTCTCTAAAGGGCCACTCTCTGGACTTCTTTGGGCCAGAGTGCCCAGTGATCATCATATCACTCAAGTCTAGTCCTGGAGAAAGTTTTATTGTTAGTCATGTTTCATATTTCCTCCTCCTTTCCATCACATCCCCTTACTGCAAAGTACCCTTAAACCAGTGCTGATCTCTGGCTCTGCACGGGCTACCTCCTGCATCAGCACCCCATGCTGCACATTTCCTTTTCCCTATCAAATTTTACTGGTCATGTGTCCAGTCCCTTTAAAGCTTCATTATGGAATGATGTTCTAATCTGATTGTCTAATAGCAAAGTAGGGCAAATAAAATTATGTTACTGCAATTCCTTCTTAATGTTCACCCCACCAGACATTCTATTTGAAATGTAAATAGGTTTCCACTGCCAAGGCACACATTTGCATATATACACCCAACTCATTGTCTAATATATGGTTCTATAATATATTATGTAATATAGCATATATTTTGAAATATGGCAGCTAATACTTGGAACTTAGAGCATGTAGGTCATTGGGTTGAAAGTTTGGGTTCAGTGGAAGGAGAGAAAATGGAAAAGCCATGCCATTATTATGGGTGTCAAGATTCTACTATAGCATTCTCAAGTTATGTGGCAACTTAGAGGAAGATGAGTACTGTCTGTTTCCTGAAATCCTAGGAGATTTTATTGAGGTCATAGGTGCCCCACTGTGCTACAAGGACTATCTCTTGACTGCCTTCTGATATTCTAAAAAATCAGATTTAAGTAAAACAGACAAAATTTTAACCTTTGTTCTTAACGTGATGCTTGTCATCCTTTTTCCTTCTTAGAATCTAGTAACAGATAGTTAAGTGCTTTGGATCTTGAGTTTTTTCCTCAAGTTCTGTACCAATAGATTGTATATATGTACATATATTTTTGTATATACATTGTGATATACATATTACAATTACATAGACACTATACAGGACTGTGAACACTAAAGGTTAAGTAATCTATAATGAAAGGGGTAACAAATGATCTTCAAATAGCTCTATTTGAAAGATGAATAGTAAAAGCATGCTTTAAAATGAGGGCTACTATACAATTTAATCCTGGAACATGACAGGAAGAAAGTATTAACTACAAAATATATGTTTGCATAGGACATAGTACTAAATAGCCCTTCAATTCCAGCTTTAACATATACATAGTATTTTTAATTCTAACAATCCTGCCATGTAGGTATTATCAGCTCACTTTTAGTGGGGGAAATAGTTGCAGACATCAGTGAAACCCATTTCTGTATTTTCTATGACTCTTTCAGTTACACAAATCAGAAACCCAACTCAAACTATCTTGCGTAAAAAAGGGTAGGGGACAATCACCAGTTTACACAATCAAAATGTTGATAGGGAGGTCTGACTTGAAACATGGCCGGATACAGGTAGGCAAATGGCCATCTTCAGGGCTCTGTGTCTCTCTTCATCTCCTAGACAAAAGATAGCCATAGTAGGAGCATGATAGCCATTAGCAGACCAAAAGTCACATCTCTGGAGTTTAGCAACCCCAGCATAGAGTATTTTTCCCCAAGGCTCTGATTGAAATTGCATGCCCATTTCTGAACCAAGCTCTGTGGCCAGAAACATGATTGGTCAGGCTTGGGTATACTATATACCTCTTTGAGAGAGGGAAGATACAAATTAAGCCCTATTACCACATGGAATGATCCCCACTATCTGCCATATACACACAAAAGTATTATCTTTCTAGAGAAAGTGGAAAATGGATTCTGGGCAAGCAAAACCAAGAGATGTCAATTACACTTATCACCCTTAACCTCCAAGAATATTGCAATTTTTTTAGTCATATATATAAGTACAAAAGTATTTCACTTGGCATATGCAAATATTCACATAAAACCTAAAATCCACTAACACTCTGCTCAAAGGACATAGTCTGAATTCTCATATACTTAGAATTTCTGAATATTGTGCATCTTTTTCCATCAGATTTGAATATGGCTCCTTAAGACCTAGCAACCTATGGCCAATTGGATAATTTCACCTCCCTTTGCAGACATAGAAGAAAAACATAATAAAGACAAGTGATGTCCATTTGGGAGAGAAAAGGTAGCAACATTCAATAGTTAGCTCTTCACAGCATTGCCCATTCTGTTAGGCAGAAATAGCAAAGACTCACTGCCTCAAAGGTAAAGTGATGCCTTCGTCAGCTGAGTCACTCCAGGGTACTCACCTGGAGAACCTCTGCTGTCCCTGGACCTCCATGGCAATACCTGAGAGAGCCACGAGGGAAGGCAAAGCTGTGGGCGTGGCAAAGCTTCAGGAACATGCTTGTTGGTATGGTTTCTAGGGCTTAAGCAATCAATCCCACATGCTAGGCCTGGGACTCCCGTTTCAATACAGCCCCCTTAACAGCACCTGAACTACCTGGGACACATATACTATTCCTGAATCTCTAGTTAAGCTCTCATGTCATCTTATCCCTGGCCAACAGAGTGAAATTCTGTTAACTAGCCCCAGGAGAATTGGACTGATTTTGTAAAGTCTCTCAGAATCAGAAAACAGCACCATAATATCCATTACTACTTTTTCTCCTCCTTCTATTTCTCCTCCTCCTTTGTGCCATTCAATATAACGCACTAGAGCTGCATGATGCACAAACTGATTATAACATTACAAAACGATAGTAAAATCTAAAATCTCCTTCCAAAATCCACAATAGTGTTTTAAGGCATCTGAAAATTGTTAAATTACATTGACTTTGCTCCTGAGAAATGAAGCCTGGACTTCAGTTTGAAAGCAGGTGTCTCCTATCAGCCAGGCCATCACTTCCCTATAACCGTGAGCTGCTGGTTCCCAAAAGTGAGTGCCAAGATGATTTTAATTAGGGCTTGTCTGGTGGATCACACTCCCCTGTCACCCACTGCCACACACATAGACACACATCCATGCACGCACAAAAAGTACAAAAAGCCTGATTTTCATTTACTGTAAAATAGACACATTTTGTTTGTTTTCTTTTCAGAAGCCACCACGTCTGAAACTATCACCAAAGTATTTGGCTTGTAAAGCATGTGTTTTGCTTGGGAGCTAATAGCAGTTCTAATTCTAGTCAACAATGTCTGTTTCATAAACCCAGCATACACATTCCACTTTACACAACCCCTACTTGGAGGCAGGGAGCTGTCTTTATACTTCCAACTCATTTCTATTATAACTTTTTGAGTTGCTACATTTAGGATAGCTGTTTGGCAGAATTGCAATTTTCCTCATGCACAGTAAGTGGAAACTCTCATTATATATTGCTACATTGGGAACAACTAAAACTGCTATTTCAGAGAAGGAAAAGGAAGACATCTAGCTTTGAGAAACCTTCTCTAAAAGAATTCTCCACAGTCACATTATTCTTTTGGAGTTATCCAGCACTTTTTCCATGCAGGGACACAGGATTTCCTGCTGTATCATTTAGTTATACTTACAATATCCCCAAAATGAAAAATATACATGAAAATCATCTCTGTCTTCTTAAGGGCTGGTTACGATGACAATGAAGCAACCATTATTTCAGGTAACCAGAGCAGGCTAGGAAGCAAGGTGCCTTGATTTGAAGAAAGATGGTTTAGGACTGAAGAAAAAAAAAAAAAAGAGGGAAAGAAATTTGGAGGTCAAGGGGGAACTAGACACTGACCCTAAGCCTAACCTTAATCTTAAATTGAATCTCCATTCTATTGGGTTTGACTTTGTGGTTAGTCTGCCACACTGGTCTCTCAGAAACTTGAGGATGGAAATTGTACAGTAGGGGGTTAATTCGTCAGGTCCTGATTACTCTTAATCTACACATTCCAAAGAAAAGTCTTTCTTCAGGGGAACTGGCCCTTGATCAGCTCCTGTGAGACAACCTTTGACCCCTTAGAATGTCTTGCTTTGTAAGACTATTTTGGCATTCCTGAGGCCTAAGGCCACCATGTATCAGTTTGACCAGATGGCTTATGCTAACAATCACTTGTGGTGACTGTTTTTGCATGCCTGAGGCTCCGGGATTCCATGTATTCATTTGACCTCGCAGTAGTGATAGGAGGGTGAAGGAGTGGCTCACCCTGAATAGCTAAAGTTAGTCGTGTCCTGAATAAAAACCCTGGACATCAAGGCTCCAGTACGCTTTTCTGGTTATCAATGCTTTACACATGTTTTCACAAATTATTTCTGGGATAATTAAGCACATCTTTGTACAACCCCACTGGGAGGGGATTCCTGGAAGCTTACATTTGGTTTCTACTGGGCTTTGCCCGTCCACCTTTCCCCTTTATTGATATTGATCTGTATCCTTTCACTATGATAATCCATAAACAGAAGCATGACAGTATTTCTGAGTCCTGTGAATGCTAGTTAATTATCAAACTTCAGAGTGGTCTCAGCTCCCCTAATACAGAAGTGACTGAAAGAGATAGCTGGAGGAATTTATCCCTGAATGATAATCAGAGATAAATATTTTGTACCGTCCAGCCAGAAACATAGATGTTCAAGGGTCTGCAGATAACCCTTCCCTTGGAGCCAGAGTCCTGGAACCAAGTCCTTTCCCTTTGTAACGCCTAAGTTAGAAAACAAAAGAGCTACTAACCATGGCAGGCCTTCTCATGTTAGTGTATTCCCAGATAAACATTTTTAGCATAGACTCTCTCCCTTTCCTCATCCACTGCAGAACAAATACATGTCCAGTACTCTCAAAATACAGGAACTTATTACCTTGTTCAAAAAATAAATAAATAAGACTGTGAATTCTCTGGCACTTTATACTCTCTAGTATTTTTTGTAAAACAAGTAACTTTATTTAGACAATCATAAAGTTTTATATAATTCATAAGACACAATTTTTATATTTTGTTTTATTCTCATGCAAAAAGTGTTAAACAATCTTAAAATATTGAAAAATCAGAATAATACACAATATTAGACCATTGCTCCCACTGGGTCAAAAATTTACTTATGTTTATAAGAAGTAATTAAGAAGAGTGAGAAAAGAAAAAAATAAACTAGTATAGCAGTGTTGTAAGCCCACTCAGGCAGAGAAATTCCCATATCTAATGCTTTCAGGTTCTGTTTCCCTCTTGGATAATCAAAATGAACTATCATACTTCCACATGCTATTATGCCTAAACCACCTCTACTGTTTCTAAACGTCCTGTGAAGAGATTGCAAATATCATTTAGCTTTTATATTAAATCTTCCTATTTCTCTCCAGCAGTTTCTGACTTCTACCTCTTGTTAATCACAAAAGTTCTTAAGATGGTTTTTTTCTAACATACATTTTAAAAATCCCTAAGTCACCAATTACAGAAACCACTATCATCTCTCCCAATCAGTACAAAGCATGAAAATCCCATTTGACCTGGCAAATCCCATAAAGCTTTTATGTTAGCCTACACAACACAATTCATCAAGAGGAAGCTGTGAAGGACTGAGGAACTTGGGTTTTCCAACTCAGGGCCAGCTCGGTCAGTTTTCCTTGGTTTACCACTGGCCAAAATTAAGATAAGAGTTCCACAGTTTCACATTAGAGACAAAACATAACTCCTTCCCAACTGGAAAAGTGTGTTTGGACCTCTTTTTAATTTTCATGTGTAAAGGACACAAGAAGCAAACAATCAAATCTCAAAATCTTTGAGTTCTCCCTTCAAAGCATAAAATATGAGCCTTGAAATTCTGGGCGGCATTAAAAGATCCTCCATTCTAGCCATGTATAAAAGCAACAGACAGGGCCAGGCTCAGTGGTTCACACCTGTAATGCCAGCAACTTGGGAGGCTGAGGCAGGCGGAGTACTTGACGCCAGGAGTTCAAGACCAGCCTGGGCAACATAGTGAAACCCCATCTCTACTAAAAATACAAAAAAAAAAAAATTTGCTGGCCATGGTGGCATGCACCTATAATCCCAGCTACTCAGGTGGCTGATGCGGGAGAATCGCTTGAACCGAGAGGGGGAGGTTGCAGTGAGCCAAGATGGTGCCACTGCACTCCAGCCTGGGCGACAGAGTGAGACTCTTTCTCAAAAAAGTAATAATAAAATAAAAGCAGCAGACAATCTTCGTGCTCATGAAGACTGAGTCATTTTACATCCTCAAGAAGAATAAGCCACTAAACCAATCTATAGGCCCATTACCACTTAATAAACTTACATTTAAAAAGCACTAAACCTAATGCTGGAAAAAACTGCCTCTTTCTATGGTGCAGTTTCTTGAAAAATCACAGCTGTAGATCCCCATCAGCTAATTTGCCTACAATCAGTTGAGGCAAGACTTCCCTGGAATAAAAATGGAAAAATCAAGGTGTAGAGAGACACCTTCAAATTCTTTAAATGTAGGTAAAGAAGCAAGTCTGGACCTAAGGCATATGAGAAAAGCAGTTTTCTCTGATCCTTTTCTTCTTTCCTTTACCTCCACTCATTGATTCAGAATACTTTTGCTATATCCAGAAACCCTTTAATGGAAAATTAGCACCTTGAGGGATAACATTTTGGTAACCTGGTAACCTATACAAACACACACACACACACACATACGTATATACACACACGTAATCTGTGCATATGTGTGTATTTCTTATGGGAAGTGGCTCACACAATTACGGAGGCCAAGAAGTCCCACTATCGGCCATCTGCAAGCTAGAGAACCAGGAATACCAGTGGTGTATTTAGTCTGTGTCCAAAGCTTAAGAACCAGAGCAACTGACAGTATAACTCTCACTCTGAGTCTGAAGGCCTGAGAATCAGAGAGAGGTGGTGCTAGTGTAAGTCCCAGAATTCAAAAGCCCAAGAACTAGGCTCTCCAGTGTCACAGGACAAAAGATAGATGTCCCAGCTTAAGAAGACAGAGAGCAAATTAGCCCTTTCCCCACCATTTTGTACCATACAGCCTTTCAATAGATCAGATAATGAACACCCACATTGGTAAAGGTAGATCTTTTTTACTTGGTATATTAATTTAAATGCTAATCTCTTCTACAAACACCCTCACAGACATATCCAGAAATGATATCTTACCAGCTATCTGAGTATCCCTTAACCCAGTCAAGCTGACACATAAAATTAACCATCACAGTTTGTGATTACTAAAAATCTATCTTAAGACTTTTTAATATATAATGGTGAAAAATTAAAACTCATCTGAATGTCTACCAATAATACAGCGGTTAAGCAAATTATGGTATATATGTATAACTGATTAAATATTATGTAACAAATAAATAAGATGGTTATGATTATTATATCATTTTAAGTGAAATAATCTAGATATATAGTTCATGATGGGATTAAAATTATATAAAAATACATATGAAAAAGTATTAGTAAATATATACAAAAAGAATAACAGAATATGTTGTGATGGTGAGAGGCTTTTTTTTTTTTTTTTGGAGTTTTGCTCTTGTCGCCCAGGCCAGAGTGCAATGGCACAATCTCGGCTCACTGCAACCTCCACCTCCCAGATTCAAGCTATTCTCCTATCTCAGCCTCCCAAGTAGCTGGGAAAACAGGCATGCACCACCATGCCCAGCTAATTTTTGTATTTTGAGTAGACATGGGGTTTTGCCATGTTGCCCAGGCTGGCCTCAAACTCCTGACTTCAGGTGATCTGCCTGCCTTGGCCTCCCAAAGTGCTGGGATTACAGGTGTGAGCCACTGTGCCCAGCCTATTTTTTCTAATAATATAAAAAAATTAAACCTAAATTTTTAACAGAAATATTGGTTTTAGCCCTTAAAACCAGGACTTGAGTTCTGGAGTAGGCAGAATGAGCTAGGTGTATTATTCTGGATTAGGGTTCCTCAACTAGGCACTGTTGACATTTACAGTTGAATGATGCTTTGTTCGGAGGGGCTGCCCTGTGCATTATAGAATATTTGTCAGTGTCACTGGCCTCTAGCCACTAGATGCTGGCAGCAACAACATTGCCAAATGTCCCCTGGGGGACAAAATCTCTGCTGGTTAAGAACCACTGCTATAGGTGCTTTCTGAAAATATTTATCATCTATTACTTTAAAGATCTTAAAATGCCTGAGTCATGGCCCTGTTCTCAGGAAGCATGTATTATAGTGGGAATAAAAAGACACACAGGCAAATGTGAGCATAAACATTAGTAAATAATAATAATAAAGATGTGACATTTACCAAGTCTGTAGTCATGAAAAAGAAGGGAAGAATCAGCTCAGGCTAAGGTAAAGGTTGAGCACCACTGACCATTACCTTCTCATTGGGCCCCAAACTTCCCATAAGAGATAACACGTGAAAGTTTGAGAACAGTTTAAGAAGTGTATCCATGACTAGAAGGGGACTGGCAGGGGAGAGCAGAATGAGGGTTTGAGAGGGTCATATTCCCGGCAGAAGTAAGGGCATGATCATATTCCAGGCACAGAAAATCCCAACAGAGATTTGGAAAATAGCAATCAGGTGAAACTGGTTGCAGCCTAGGATTTCCTCATGAAATAGTGGAAGATAAAGTGAGAAGAGTAGAGTGGGGCTTGATTATGGAAGGCTTTGAATGCCAGTGTGGGCTTTCTTCTTATCAGTTGTTCTCAACTATGTCTGAACATTAGAATCAACTGAGGTGCTTCTTTAAAACTCCCATGCCTGGGCCCCACTCCAACCATCAACATCAGAATCCTCAATGAATGAGACCAGGTGATTATGATTGACAGGCAGGTTGAGAACACCTGTCCTAGACAGTGGCTGTGACAAGGCCAAACATTAAGTCCCGCCCTAACAACAATAACCTGACTCTTCCCATAATCCTCTTCCAGAACAGCAACCTAATCCATACAAACATCTCATCTCTCAGCTTCAGGCTTGAAGCTGAAACCTACAGCAGCAGAGGCTTCTATTTCTTCTAGAATAGTCCCTCAAGTGGCCAGCCTACTTCTGACAAGACACTACCTCTGGCAGTAAAAACTCTCAGTCTCCTAAGAAATATTTTGTTCCAGTTTTGAGAGATCTGGAGATGTAGAGAACTTCAAGGTACTCATCTGAAATCTGTATCCCGGAAATCTCTACTGCCTAATCCTGGTTTTCTTCTCTGGTGTCACATAAAACAAACTGAAAATGTTTTCCCGTAAGAACTTTGAAATGTCTGAAAACAGCCAATCAATTGGCACCCTAACTACTCAATAGATTAAACATCTCCACTTCTTTCACTTATTCCTCTTGTGATATGGTTTCGATTCCTCTCATCACAATGGTCACGCTCTCCTGCATACACACCAGTTTGCCATTGTCTGTCTTGAACTGTGATGCCCTGACCTAGATAAAATACTGTAGTAGTTACACCAATATAAGAAAAGCACAGATTTCTCTTTTAATCAGCACATTAATGCATTCGAGGTAGAGTTGGAGGGGCCACTAGGACATGCACACTGAGGATATGCACAGGAGACAAGCTTCTCTTCCCTTTCCATGTTAAGTCCCACATTCTGTATCTGCTTCTCTTTCCTTTCCATGCTAAGTCGCACATTCTGTATCTGCTTCTCTTCCCTTTCCATGCTAAGTCCCACATTCTATATCTGGTTCCTCTTCAGAAGATTCTGGTTTCTTTATGTTAGAAAACATCACATTTGGAACTCCTGTGATCAGTTTTTCCTCTGGCTCAGTCTCCTCTACTCACTCCTATTTCTGATTCTGACTCT
Organism: Rhinopithecus roxellana; assembly: GCF_007565055.1. Taxonomy (NCBI): domain Eukaryota; kingdom Metazoa; phylum Chordata; class Mammalia; order Primates; family Cercopithecidae; genus Rhinopithecus; species Rhinopithecus roxellana. The sequence continues at coordinate 5,474,264 of NC_044553.1, forward strand.
CCTCTGTAGCCTCAGAATCTTCCATTTCCTGGCTCTCTTTTATTTCTTCAGTTATCCGCTTTCTTCTAGATAATAAGCAGGAGAGTAGAGAATATGTATTACTGAAAGCTTTTCAATTTCTCCTCAAGCTAAGAATCCAAAAGGTAAGTATAGTTTAGTATACTTTCCTCATTGTCGGTTCCTCCTAGGATGGGGTTCTATAAACAAGCTACTTACAGTTAAAACCTTATCCCAATGATCCTTATCTATTTCCTCTGCTTTATTTTTCTGTGACACCATCTAACTTATTGGAGATTTTACTTATTTTGTTTACTGTCTATGCCCCTCTACTTGAATGGAAGGAATTTTCACTATTTTACTCACTGCTATATCTCTAGTGTCTAGAAGAATGCCTGGCATATTTTACGTACTCAGTAAATACTTGTGAGATGAATGAATGACAATGTCTTTAATAGCTCCCACAGATGTCTGCCAGAGTGAACTGCCTGTGTTTATTCCCTTGTGTTTAGATTCAATACTTCTGAATACTTTACCACTTTGCATAGTACTGTGGACTTTCAATTGTTGGCAAAACCTTCATCATTTACCACCGATCTGACAGTTCCTCCCAATATCCAGCAGATAGCTTATTGGAGAATTGTTCCACTTTTTCTACTTTTTCTTCTACTCAGCTGCTACAGAGTTCCGCTGCCCCAGAATACCCTGGGTTCTGACCCAACCATGGTCCCTGCATGTGACCCAACTAGGTTGCAGTGCTTTACAAACACTGCCAAGTTCCAAGGTCCATGGATTCTTACAATTAAGGCATTAATTATTTTAAATCTATGGCATGGATTTTTCCTCATTTTACAGCTTTTATTACTCTGGATCTTCTGAAATTTCCATTGATTCCATTGCAAAAATGCTTGAACTTAGTTTGATCTCTTCTTATATTTCAACACTACAAATGTTTCATGTGAGTATCTACTGCAAAGCGTGCTGTTGGTATAAAAGGTATGCTCAGGTGAGCAAGCTACGTAAGACAAATCGAAAGCAATTCCCAGTCTTGTAGGTGTTGATAGTCCAATTTATCACCCTGATTCTTTACTCCAGGGAGCCAATTCAATGTCCTCTTATCTTCCCTGGCATAGGCCAGTGACCCAACTTCTCAAAAAGTCAACAGGAGAAACACTTTTGAAGGACACACAGAAGTCCTAGGATGCTTTTCAAAACACAGTGGAAGGCAATAAGATAGAGTATGCAGCGTCAATCTCCCATCCCTCTTAGCGTTCTGAAGATGTGCCTAATGCAGGATGAGAGAGAAACAGACCAACAGCTGTAAAATAGAAAGAACCCTTAGAAGAGATATGTATGTACATTGTGAGGAATAGTGGTCAAGCACAGTAAGAAAGAGAGGGTGACATAAGGCAGTTTGATTGCTCTGTGGCTGCGTCGAAGATCTAAAGTGTATACCCTGAAAGCTAATAGAGAAATATGGTTCTTATTTATGGTTCTTCATATTATCTATAAGTTCCAGCAAGAAATTGTATTGTTTAAGTGCTTTCCCTGATTTTCCGTAGTTATGACAAAGAGAAATAAATACTCCTGTGGAATTATTTCCATGAGGAACATAAGCCATGCTTGACCCAGTTTTCCTAGCAGAGCGAGGGCATTTCAGAAGCAGCACTTGAAAGGCTCTGAATTATACAGCCTTAACCACAGTGATGATCAAAGTGTGGCCCTCTGGTAAAATTGGACCAAACACAAAAATCTAAACTGAACCCTCCTATGGATCAATATCCCTGGAGCAAAATTTTGCCTGAAGCCCTTACTTCGGCCACTCCTAAAGTTCACAATGTGAGTCTTAGGCTATCAAATAGCTCTGACAATTCAGGGAAGAATAACGAAAATTTAAATGGACAGAAGTCCTGTTTCTGTGCTCCAGAAGAGAACGTGGTGTACTGTCATCTTCACATGGAGCAAGAAGAGATTGGCCGGCAGTCCCATTCTCTGCCTGTATTCAAACACAGCTCATTTCATCATATCAGAATTCATTTCTGCTCTTGCCTCCTCCTCAGCAAGTTATCAGGGCTGTCAATATGGTACAGTTACATAATCATTTCCTGGGAACTTTGCAAAGCAGGCTCCCTGAATACCCTTCCATTGCTCTCAAAGTCCAGCTGTCTGTTATTTGTCAGGGGTCAGTGGGACTACCTTTTACCTTTGTTTAAGTGGGATTATAAAATTTAAAGTACAGGCAGTAGCACGTTAAATCTACAGTAAATGAAAATTTAACTCTAGCTACAAACAGTAGTATTTACTGAACCATAGACATTAGCTTTTCAAAATCACATTGAGAGTTATCAATACTGGATTGCTATTGTTGTAGCTTTAAAATGATCATTGAAGTATAATTTCCCTGTTCATGATGATGTAATTGCTGAGAAGCCATGTGGTTGGTAATTACACAATGCAGTATATGGAACTGAGCTAATGCCCTGAAATCTATTAATTGTTTGATTTTTTTCTTCCTCTTTATTAATTCCACTGCCTGGTGTGCATTTTGTGTTGAAATAAAATAAGCTATAACATCCATATTCCCTTGCTTAGCCTCTAGATTATGAGGGAGTGTGGAAATGGAAGTGAAGAGGCTGTAACTGACTGGATTATTCTGAGTTCTGAGGGAACACACACAGAAGTGCTGATCCACTGCACCATTTGTTGTTGCTTCCTTTCTACTACCTGCAAGCCATCAGCACTAAATGCAATTGCCAGTTAATTATATTAAATATGTATGTATGTGTGTATATATATATATATATACTTTTGTAAGTACACTGGCTGTTACCACCCTTATTTGACAGATTCTAAATAGTGCCTCTTTGTTTTTTGTTTTTTGTTTTTTTGAGACGGAGTCTCGCTCTGTCGCCCAGGCTGGAGTGCAGTGGCCGGATCTCAGCTCACTGCAAGCTCCGCCTCCTGGGTTTACGCCATTCTCCTGCCTCAGCCTCCCGAGTAGCTGGGACTACAGGTGCCCACCACCTCGCCCGGCTAGTTTTTTTTTTTGTATTTTTTTAGTAGAGACGGGGTTTCACCGGGTTAGCCAGGATGGTCTCGATCTCCTGACCTCGTGATCCGCCCGTCTCAGCCTCACAAAGTGCTGGGATTACAGGCTTGAGCCACCGCGCCCGGCCAATAGTGTCTCTTTATTATCCATATAAAGCATAGCTGGACAGGAAAATCAAAAACATATATTTAGAAAAATACCTGTAATAGACAACAATTACTTTTCTATTTTTTTACTTCATCTGCAAATTAAGGTACATGTCTGCGTGTAGAAAAGATTATAGTTGTAAGAGTTGACAAAACGATGCAGATTTCATGTGGAACCAGCCACTGTTGCTTGCCAAGGGGTGATTTAAACATATATCTTGTCTCAGTGGTGTGTGTCCATCAGTCACAGGCCACACAGAGAGCACAAAAAGAGAGTTGGAACCAGTCAGCCTGGGCTTGCATCCTGGCATGGTCACTCACTATCTGTGAGATTTGGAGAACATCATTTCACTTCTATCACAATTTATCCATATGTAAAAAGAGGATTGTGATAGTATCTTTCTCACAGTATTGTTGTGAGTATCAAATGAATTAATATATGTGAACTGCTTAGAGCAGTGCCTGGCATACAGTAAGCACTATTCAAATGTTGGCTATTATTGCCTATAAACAATAGAAATGGTCTCTAGCTAACTTAGAGAAGGAGTATACTGAAAGGAAATTAAGTATCTTGCAGAATCAACAGGAAAGCTGAAAAAAAGCACACAAAATGGACAGGAACAAAGACAGCCATGCAGCAGGATCCCCCAGATGGTGTAACATGCTACAGCCACCAGCACAGCCCCATCACCACAGGACAGTGCAACTGCCAGGCATTGTGTTTGCCCCCCCGACCACTGGACACTGTATGCTGCCCCAAATAAGTCCTAGCTGATCCTTCCTCTTTATATCACTAGCTCCAGAGTTGAACCCCCAGGCATGGCATTCAATGGCCAAGCCTTGGTTACCTGGCTATATCCACCAAGCACCCGTGAGAAGAAATATCTAGTCCCTTTAGTTCCTCAAGTGGGAGATGGGGCTCTGCCTCCTACCAAGATTCAACACTGTGGAGATCCTTCAAAACAAGAAGGGAGTTTAGATGTGGGAGGGGAAAAAACCAAAGCCAAACTAAACAGAAGTCTACTACTCTTCTAAGTTGCCAGGAAGAGAACTTTCCCAGGTCCGCTGACTTATCAAGAAAGAGAAAAATGACTATGAGAACCAGAAAACAGAGATCACCCCAAGTCACCAGTCAGGTAGAAAACACAGAAAAGTGAGAGAAAAAATAGAAAACTAGAAGCAGGTCATTAGGTAGGAACAATCCGTGTGGCAGACAAAGAAATTTGGCCTAGAAAGCAGTAAAATAAGAAGCATAGTGCTTCTCATAGAGTCAGAAGAAAAGAGCCTAGTCTGGTTTAGTGGTTCTCAAACATTTTGATCATTAAGACCCCTTTACAAACCTAAAGATTATCAAAGTCTTCAAATATCTTTTTTCTAATGTGGGTTATATCTATGCATATTTGGTGTACTGAAAAAGCCAAGAGATTATGAAAATGATACTAATTCATTTTAATAAAGTAACCCCACTACCAACATAAATGATATATATTTATGAAAAGCAACTGTATTTTCCTCCAAAAAACTATAGTGAAAAGAGTGGCATTGCTTTGTGTTTTTGCGTATCTGGCATATTAGAAGTCCCATATCTGCTTCTACATTTAATCTGTTGTGATATTACAAAACATGGAGCCTCTGGAAAACTCCAACTATGAGAGAATGAGTGAAAACAGCAAATAACATGTTAGTATTATCATGAAAACAGTTTTGACCTTCTCTAAAAAGCATCTTGGGAACCCTGATAGAGTAGACCAAGAATAGTAACAAGTTAGAGCCAAAGAGACAATACAAGCTGGGGATAGTGTCTCATGCCTGTAATCCCAGCAATTTAGGAGGCTGAGGCATGAGAATCACTTCAGCCCAGGCGTTCAAGGCTGCACTGAGCCATGATTGCACCACTGCACTCCAGCCTGCATGACCGAGTGAGACTCTGACTTTAAAAGACAGTATAGGTTTCGCAAGGAACTACAAAAGATGGGCTATCATGATAATTATAACAATATACTCTCACCTCAGCTTACATTTATATAGCACTTTGTTATTTACAAAAGCATTTTCACATATTCATTCTATTTTATGCCCACCACACTCTGGGAGGCATTACTTCCACTTTATAAGCAAGGACGCCAGTGTTCAGAGAGGTTAGCAGGACCACATAGCTTCTGAGTAGAAAAGCTAGATACAACATTCCCACCCACTATTCCATGTGGAAAAGGTAGTTGTTATCATGAGGGAAGTATGGAAACACAGATATAGCCGTCTCCGTTTCCTAAGCAGGATCCAAGGCCTACAGTTTTGAAAATGGTCCTTCCTTTGATTCGCAAGCAGGGTCAGAACTGTGTCCAGATCCTAGATTTGTTGGTTCTAGATTGGACTTTAGTAACTAAGCAAGCACAAGTCAGAGTTTTAAAACTCCATGAATTTTTTTTTTTAATAAAGAGCTGGATTCTACATTCACTTTGTCAATAAACAACTTCTTGGTAGATATAGGCAGTGGATTCATTTGTCCTTTGCTCCTTAATCTTATCACACACCAAAAAAAAATTGTTAAGCCCTTCAACAATTGACCTAAAAATAAACAAGAACTAGGAGTCTCCAGTTCCTGGGTGGCAGCAGCAGGAGGTAGAAAGTTTGATAAGAAGCTCATTTTTTATAGATATCTTATAGATATTTCCAGATACTTTGTGAATCAGTCATGATTCACACCCTTGGTTTCAAGTGGGAATAAAAAGAGAATCATGACTAAGCTGGCTTAAATGATAATGACATTTTATTATCTTAGAAATCCAGATGTACCAAGGTGGGGCATCTCCAAGTTAAGCTCATTCAGAAGTTAAATAACATAATAAAGATTCAAGTTCCTCCCCTATTTCCTCTCTGCCTTCATCGCATGTCAATTCCCCTTATAACCTCAAGATGGCTCCCAGAGTTCCAACTGTCACATGTAAACACAAGAACTTCAAAATAAGAAAAAGGGGCCTTTTCTTCTTTGTCTTCTTTGTAAGAGCAAAATAAATCTTCCCAAAAGCTCACATGCAGACCTCATTGCACATCTTATTTCCTTTGCCTAAACACTACTGGTGAGAAGAACATGACCCAAAGATGAACAGAGACAACCAACATTTATTTCTACGACCGGGGACAAATCAGCTTTTACTGACACCATTTGGGAAGGATTTGTCTGGAAGAAAAAAAAAGGGAAATGAATAATAGTGGTTTCTACATTTTAGGGGTTTTTTCACGTAAGAATTCATTTGCTACAATCTTTGGGAGTTTTTGTGTTTTTTGTTTTTTGAGAAAATATGATGCTGACATAAACACTATCCCATGAAAACAAAGAGACCTAAAGCCTAGTATAAAAACCATGATTTTTAAATATAATATTAATAAAGGTAGGTGACTGGTTTTGATATAACGAAGCTAAGTAATTGCTAATTTACTAAATGTAACATGTTAATTTTTTCAGTGTCTTCCATATAAAAGTTGTCACTAAATAATACTCCAGAGCCCCATTAAAATCACTGAATGCAAGCAAATTCAATTAGTGTTCACTTTCAAGGCAGAATGTGCTATTCGTATTAGGTCTGTAGATGTGGCAGCACGAGCATTAGGGAGAGCCCAAAAGCAATTTGGAGAATAAATGACTGGGGTTGGGGCAACTAAAAATGGGGAGGAAAAAAATGGATTAACTATTATTAGAGGAAAATTATCAAAACAAAGCTAGGAGTGGCATTCTATGAGCCAGCCCTCTGTGGGCAATAAGCCACTCTCAGATCCTTAAATTGTTAAATAATCATCATCCTGACCCTAAATCATCACCAGCTCTGAATGTCTTGCAGTAAAAGCCACCTTGTTCCTAGGGTCAGTGAATTTAGTGCCTTTGATTGCAACAACAAATTCCCTCTATTTTTAAGCATATATATATATATAGGCATACATATATGTGTATATATAGTGTACAATACACTATATATATATAGTATATGAGGCAATAAGTGCATGATATATATACACTAATGGTTTTGCAAAGCCTATATATATGACAGGCTTTGCAAAAACATTAGTCAGTGTGTGGTAGTGGATACATATAAGGATATCTTTGTACATCATTTCTTCTCAGCAACTAAGAATAATATTGTATGCTAGGGAATACCAAAGTCACTTTGATGTAGTTCAAAAGAACATCTATTCTGTTTCCTCTATGAAAATCTCAAATAGATAAAAGCAATCCAAGGCAGTTTTTAGTTCATTACAACTCTTCCACCCAGCAAAACCTCTAAATACTGCAACTGACAATGAAAAAATTTGATATTAGAGAAAAAAGTCCAAAGAGTAGCCACCTCTACTACTACTCAAAGAGGATCCACTGATAACTTACCTAGGTTACTACAGGTAGATCAGTGTCTCAGAGACACTTTCATCTCCTACAAACGGAGTGATTTCCACTTTTCCGCATGACTCAAATGTCCTGACTAAATGTGGACACACTTTAAAGTTGTCCCATAATCCTGCCTCTTGGATTTCTTGCCCTTGTGAGATCTCCTCTCCTTGAGTGTGGGTGGGACCCATGACTGCCTTCTTTTTTTTTTTTTTCTTTTATTCCCTAGTACGTGCTTCTAACCAACAGAAGACAGCAAAGGAGATGGGATCCCATAACTAGGATTACATTATGTCTAATTACATCTTGCTAAGAGATTTGCTATAGAGGCTTGCTTCTTTCTCCTTTGCTGGCTTTGAAGATGCAAACTGCCATATTAAGAGAGGCTTTGTAAAGATAGCTGCATAGCAAGGGAGCTGTAGTCAGCCTCTGAACAATAGCCGTCAAGATGCCCGGGCCTTCAGTCTCCCAGCTGCAAGAAAATGAAATTTATCAGTTAACTGAGTAAGATTGGAAGCTGATACATTGCACTGGCCAACACCTTGACTGTATCATTTCAAAAGATCCAGCTAAGTCTTGCCTGCACTACTAACCCACAGAAACTGTGAGATGATAAATGCATGCTGTTTTAAGCCACTAAATTTGGCATAATTTGTTACACAGCAATAGAAAACAAATATACTAACCAAACCTAGCAAAAGAGGACTTCAGGTTGTAGAGAATGCCAAACCAACATAGTCGGACCAGCAATTCATTGTCTCCCACACCATGTTTCCTATTCCTCGGAACCTTACTGACTCTTAGGTTAGTGGGCTAATCTAGTGTACACATTTTATGATTTACTTTTGTCACTTTCTTCCTTCCCAGAGACACTGCGACTCTTTCCAGCTAATGGAAAACCATTCCATGCAATGAATCAAAATTTATTAAACTGTGTCCAAATGGTCTGATAGAATTTATGCACCACCAAAGTGAACCAATTTATTCCTCATTCAGACACATCATTTTCATCGTCCCTACATCCATTAATAGAGCATCCTTCGCTGATGTTTCCTTTGCTCTAAGCTGGATCATCCCCTTATGATGGTTTATGATGAGAGAGATTCTCAGAAAAGAATAGCACAGATGACTTCTTATAAATGTTTTGGCTGTCTTTCTCAGGTTGTTTTTTAAATATATAGCTAGAGAACCATTAACAATAGTTTCATTTCAGATGTAGAGAGGTGACACATGGTTGACATTTATACTATATGTCCCTTTTATTCAAAGTGCCTTTATAAGTGATAAATGAGGTTGACTTTTAGGCTCAAAAAAAAATTGGAGGTAGAGATAGAAAAATATATGAATACCTTGTCTCCCTTACTCTGCAAGTAAAATAGCGTATGTGTGACTTTTAAGTTAAAAGGACAAATATGGAATCAAGGACAGTGGGGCAGGAGATTGGGGGATGGAAATAAACATTTGTGGAAAGTAAAATGTTGATAGCCTGTGCAGTTTGAATCTATGCAATTTCTTATGTAAGAAAAGAAGACCAAAGTAAAATTTACAACAAATCAATACATCTGCTTAATTGATCTATGACTGAAATTTACTTTCCTCATTAGTAAAGAGTCAGAGAAGTTCATTTCATTAACACAACTATATCTCAGTGCTCACCGAAGAGCTAACAAAACCAGAAACCCAAGGACTATACAATAAAGCAGCAAGGTTTCAGAAAACATCAGCTGCAAATACATCAACACCTACATGTTCCAGAGTAACTGGGAGGGGGAAATTTAGCTTACAAAATAGACACTAGGAAAACACCATAAAAGATCGGGTTATAGTGTCTTAAATAATAGAGATCGAAGTTAGATCCCTTCAGAAAGCTGGATTCATACAGAAAAGCTCTAATGGTGAGAACATGGCAGTTCAGGAGTTTCTTTATAGAAAGGATTTGGGGGTACTACATGGTTGGGAGGGAGGTTAAAAACTTATCTTCAGATGTGTTTGCCTAGACTGTAGACTTTACATAAAAACTTTAAAACATCAATTATCCATTTTAAAAAGTAGGATGTTTAGGAGGCAGTTGATAGCTAAAGTCACCGCTTAGCACTACCACTGATGAGAAAAGCAAAATAATTTTTTTTTTTTTTTTTTTTTTTGAGACGGAGTCTTGCTCTGCCACCCAGGCTGGAGTGCAGTGGCCTGATCTCAGCTCACTGCAAGCTCCGCCTCCCGGGTTTACGCCATTCTCCTGCCTCAGCCTCCCGAGTAGCTGGGACTACAGGCGCCCGCCTCGTCGCCGGGCTAGTTTTTTGTATTTTTAAGTAGAGACAGGGTTTCACCGTATTAGCCAGGATGGTCTCGATCTCCTGACCTCGTGATCCGCCCGTCTCGGCCTCCCAAAGTGCTGGGATTACAGGCTTGAGCCACCGCGCCCGGCCCAGAAAAGCAAAATAATTTTACCTAGGATGCCCAGGTTTTAGGAGCATAATAGGATGAGAAAAACTGCTGAGTAAGTAGCTGTCTTGGTCTGTTTTGTGTTGCTATAACAGAATTCCTAAGACTGGGTAATTTATAACGAAAAGTTTATTTAGCTCACAGTTCTGCAGGATGGGATGTTCAAGGCATGGCCTTGGCTTCTGGCAAGGGCTTTTGTGCTGTATCTTAACATGGTGAAGAAAGTCAAAGTGGAAATAGACATGTAAAAAGAGACAAAGCTGTGGGGCGTCCTGGCTTTATAACAACCCACTTTTGTGGGAATTAATCCATTCTTGCAAGAACTAATCCAATCTCCCAAGAGCAAGGACTTACTACCTCAAGAGGAACACCAAGCCATTCATGAGGGATGCCTTCCATGACCCACACCTCTCACTTGGCCCTACTTCTCAACACGGCCACATTGGGGATCAAATTTTAACGTGAGTTGTGGCAGGGACAAACTAAAACCATAGCAGTAGACTTACATCTACTGGATGGTGGCGAAAATCCCCAACATGTGTGGTTTGTTTTATGTGACCTCACTTCTCTCAGCTTTCCTTAGGATAGAACCATGCCTTGATTTTAGCACCTGCACTTGGAGAACACTGCAGCCTTTGGTATACTAAGGGATTACTCTTTCCAATTTTCAAATTTACCATGGGAATATATTATAATTTAACTTGTCCTCAAAGCTTTAAGCACCTCCTCTGCTAGCCCTTCATTAAACAGAAACTGGCAAACGATACGGGCACTTTCTCTCTTAACCCTTCCCTGAATTGTGGCATAGAAATACAAAGTTTAAAATAATGTACTACCGTCATTAAATGTGCTTAGGAAAAGTAAAAATAAGTTATGAAAATAAGAAAGATAATATCAATCTGCCCCACATAAAAGATTTATCGTTAAGTAATAAAAATTTTAATTTTTGTTTGTAGGAGCCCCTACAACCAAGTTCTAAAATCAAATAACCATAACAATAGTAATAATAAAATCTCAGGTGAGGCACGGTGGCTCATGCCTGTAATCCCAGCACTTTGGGAAGCCCAGGAGGGCCTATCACAAGGTCAGGAGTTCGAGACCAGCCTGACCAATGTGGTGAAACCCCATCTCTACTAAAAATACAAAAATTAGCCAGGCCTGGTGGCAGGCACCTGTAATCCCAGCTACTCGGTGGGGACCAAGGCAGGAGAATCACTTGAACCTGGGAGGCGGAGGTTACAGTGAGCCAAGATGGCGCCATCGCACTCCAGCCTGGGGGACAAGAATGAGACTTCATCTCAAAAAAAAAAAGAAAAAGAAAAAAATTATGGGATTCCAAAACATGTTGTGTTTGCTGCAATTTCAGCCCTGTCTATGGTTAGCATAAAGGCTTTGGAAGAAGGAGTATCACAGATGAAGTCATGGCTCTAGCACTTCTAAGCCATGGTCTAGGCAAGTCACTTTCTCCTCCTTATCTATAAAATGTTGATCATGCCTACTTGTTTTTCTGCGATTAACAATATAGCATATAAAACATTTTAAAATGACAAACACACTTTGGGAGGCCGAGGCGGGCGGATCATGAGGTCAGGAGATCAAGACCATCCCGGTTAACACAGTGAAACCCCGTCTTTACTAAAAATACAAAAAAATTAGCCAGGCGTGGTGGTGGGTGCCAGTAGTCCCAGCTACTCGGGAGGCTAAGGCAGGAGAATGGCTTGAACCAGGGAGTCAGAGGTTGCAGTGAGCTGAGATCGCGCCACTGCACTCCAGCCTGGGAGAGGGAGGGAGATTCCATTTCAAAAAAAAAAAAGGACAAACACTGTGTTATATATGTTTTAAACACATGGAATCCTTATAATAGTCTCATGTATAGATACTATTATTATTCCTGTTTTACAGGGAAGGAAACCGAGGCCCAGGGATGTTCACTTGCTCCTACTCAGAGTCTGGACTTAAACCTTAAACCCAGCCAGTTTAGGGTCAGAGCTTGTTCTCTTAACCTGTACTACATTAAGGCTGCCTCTCAAAGCAGCAATAATAAAATCAATAATAACTGACTTTTATTGAGCACTTTCTTTATGTAGGGTACTGATAAGCATCTTGCTTGAATTATTTCATTTCATTTTGAAAACAACCCCATGAAGTAGGTACTGCCAGAATCACCAGTATGCTATATCATATTACTCCTCGTGAAGTGCCTGGAAAAATATAGTAGCTCAATAGAGGGTAGTTATTATTATTATCCCCATTTGTACTAATATGTCTTCAAGCACGAAGCAAAGAAATAATCCTGAGCGATACAATTGACATTAGAAATAAACTTACTTTGTAGAACAATGTTTTCTCAGCATGTTGGAACACAGGCAAACGCATGCCCACATCTTATCCAGCCTCCCTCTGTTACAGCCATCTCTGCAACTAGGCAGACTTTCATTTCTAGTTTCATTTAAAAAAAAAAGTGTGGCTTTTGGCTTGGCCTGTTTTCTGTGGCTTTTTGGGAAATGAAATCTCCCTACTTCTGTTCAGTGTATTGAACTCTGTAACCATAGCATCAATACCTCACACACTGCCCCATCTCCATCTTTTGTATTAAAAATTAGGGAGAGATTGTGAGAAGCTGCTGCAATGGAGGCAAATGATGAATAAAATGAAAAATTCGTTGCTTGGTTCACCGAGAAAATTCCATTTTTAACATTTAGCCTTGTGTACTACACCTACTGCTGAGCTACAAATATACTGTGAAGGGTAGATTTCAGGAATATGGTTTTCTGTTCCACACTGGAAACAATCTGAAGCAAAGGAGGGGTGGAGACAGGCTGCCTCATCGGGGTGATAACACAGTAGTGAATGCAAGAGATGGCCTCTGAGGCAACAGTCCAATGTCATGCAGGGCAGACCGTCCCACGATCTGGTGCTGAGACAAGACAGCAGAGCCCCTCTGATGCAAAAGGAGATTGAGATATTGGAAGAAGAGCAATGTTTACATCTCCCAGGGAACAGAAGGAAGTGTATAATCCAAATGTAAGACAGATTTCTGACCTAAGAATGAATATCTATACAGCTCGTTTGCAGCAAAATTGCTAAATCAGCTTAAGCTAATTTTAGAATTAGTGCACATTTTAAATTTTTCCTGTTGGGATCTTTTGTTTTGTTATTATACTTTAAGTTCTGGGATACATGAATGTTCAGGTTACATAGGTATACACGTGCCATGGTGGTTAGCTGCACCCACAAACTACATTAACTATTTCTCCTAATGCTATCCCTCCCCTAGCTCCCCAACCCCCAACAGGCCCTGGTGGGTGATGTTCCCCTCCTTGTGTCCATTTGTTCATAAGTTTCACCTCCTACTAATAAGTGAGAACATGCAGTGTTTGGTTTTCTATTCCTGTATTAGTTTGCTGAGAATGATGGCTTCCAAATTCATTCACGTCCCTGCAAAGGACATAAACTCATCCATTTTTATGGCTGCATAGTATTCCATGGTGTATATGTGCCACATTTTCTTTATCCAGTCTATCATTGATGGGCAGTTGGGTTGGTTCCAAGTATTTGCTACTGTGAACAGTAATGCAGTAAACACATGTGTGCATGTAGCTTTATAGTAGAAAAATTTATAATCATTTGGGTATATACCCAGTAACGGGATTGCTGGGTCAAATGGTATTTCTGGTTCTAGATCCTTGAGGAATTGCCCCACTGTCTTCCACAATGGTTGAACTAATTTACACTCCCACAAACAGTGTAAAAGGATTCCTGTTTCTCCACATCCTCTCCAGCATCTGTTGTTTCCTGACGTTTTAATGATCACCATTCTAACTGGCAAGAGATGGTATCTCATTGTGGTTTTGATTTACATTTATCTAATGACAAATGATGATGAGCTTTTTTTCACATGTTTTTTGGCCACATAAGTGTCTTCTTTTGACAAATTTTTGTTCATACACTTCGCCCACTTCTTCATGATGTTGTTTTTTTCTTGTAAATTTGTTTAAGTTCTTTGTAGATTCTAGATATTAGCCCTTTATCAGATGGATAGATTGCAAAAATTTTCTCCAATTCTGTAGGTTGCCTGTTCACTCTGATGACACTTTCTTTTGCTGTGCAGATGCTCTTTAGTTTAATTAGATCCCATTGATCAATTTTGCTTTTGTTGCCATTGCTTTTACTGTTTTAGTCATGAAGTCTTTGCCCATGCCTGTCCTGAATGGTATTGCCTAGGTTTTCTTCTAGGGTTTTTATGGATTAAGGTCTTACATTGAAGTCTTTAATGCATCTTGAGTTAGTTTTTGTATAAGGTGTAAGGAAGGTGTCCAGTTTCTGTTTTCTGCATATACCTAGCCAGTTTTCCCAACACCATTTATTAAATAGGGAATGCTTTCCCCATTGCTTGTTTTTGTCGGGTTTGTCAAAGATCAGCTGGTTGTAGATGTGTGTCATTATTTCTGAGACCTCTGCGCTGTTCCATTGGTCTGTATATCTGTCTTGGTACCAGTACCATGCTGTTTTGGTTACTATATCCTCATTGTATAGTTTGAAGTCAGGTAACATGATGCCTCCAGCTTTGTTCCTTCTGCTTAGGATTGTCTTGGCTACAAGGGCTCTTTTTTGGTTTCGTATGAAATATAAAGTAGTTTTTTCTAATTCAGTGAGGAAACTCAATGGTAGCTTGATGGAAATAGCATTGAATCTATAAATTACTTTGGGCAGTATGACCATTTTCACGATATTGATTCTTCCTATCCATGAGCATGGTATGTTTTTTTTCCATTTGTTTGTGTCCTCTCTTATATCCTTGAGCAGTGGTTTGTAGTTCTCCTTGAAAAGGTCCTTCACATCCCTTGTAAGTTGGATTCCTGGGTATTTTATTCGCTTTGTAGCAACTGTGAATGGGAGTTCACTCATGATTTGGCTCTCTATTTGTCTGTTACTTGTGTGCAGGGATGCTTGTGATTTTTACACACTGATTTTTGTATCCTGAGACTTTGCTGATGTTGCTTATCAGCTTAAGGAGATTTTGGGCTGAGATGACAGGGTTTTCTAAATATACAATCACGTCATCTGCAAACAGAGACAATCTGACTTCCTCTTTTCCTAATTGAATACTCTTTGTTTCTTTCTCTTTTCTAATTGACCTGCCCAGAACTTCCAATACTATGTTGAATAGGAGTGGTGAGAGAGGGCATCCTTGTCTTGCACCAGTTTTCAAAGGGAATGCTTCCAGCTTTTGCCCATTCAGTATGATATTGGCTGTGGGTTTGTCATAAATAGCTCTTATTACTTTGAGATATGTTCCATAAATACCTATTTTATTGAGAGTTTTTAGCATGAAGGGGTGTTAATTTTATTGAAGGCCATTTCTGCATCTATTGAGATAATTATGTAGTTTTTGTCATAGGTTCTGTTTATATGATGGATTATGTTAATTTGACTTGCGTATGTTGAACCAGCCTTGCATTCCAAGACGAAGCTGACTTGATGTGGTGGATAAGCCTTTTGATGTGCTGCTGGATTTGGTCTGCCAGTATTTTATTGAGGATTTTTGCATCAATGTTGATCAGGGATATTGGACTGAAATTTTGTTTTTTTGTTGTATCTCTGCCAGGTTTTGGAATCAGGATGATGCTGGCCTCCAAAAAGGAATTAAGGAGGAGTCCCTCTTTTTCTATTGTTTGGAATAGTTTTGGAAGAAATTGTACCAGCTCCTCTTTTTACCTCTGGTAGAATTCGGCTGTGAATCCATCTGGTCCTGGGCTTTTTTTGGTTGGTAGGCTGTTAATTACTGCCTCAATTTTGGAATCTGTTATTGGTCTATTCAGGGATTCAGCTTCTTCCTGGTTTAGTCTTGGGAGGTCGTATGTGTTCAGGAATTTATCCATTTCTTCTAGATTTTCCAGTTTATTTGCACAGAGGTGTTTACAGTATTCTCTGATGACAGTTTGTATCTCTGTGGGATCAGTGGTGATATCCCCTTTATCATTTTTGTTGGGTCTATTTTATTCTTCTGTCTTTTCTATTAATCTGGCTAGCAGTCAATTTTGTTAATCTTTTCAAAAAACCAGCTCCTGGATACATTGATTTTTTGAAGGGGTTTTCATGTCTCTATTCCCTTCAGTTCTGCTTCTCTCTTTAGAGCCAGCAGGCAGGAACATTTACGTCTGCTGAAGCTTCACCCACAGCACCCCTTCCCACTGGTGCTCTGTCCCAGGGAGATGGGAGTTTTACCTATAAAGCCCCAACTGGGCTGCTGCCTTTCTTTCAGAGATGTCCTGCCTAGAAAGGAGGAATCTGGAGAGACAATCTGGCTACAGCAGCTTTGCGGAGCTGTAGTGGGCTCTGTCTAGTTCAAACTTCCTGGTGGCTTTGTTTACACTGTGAGGGAAAAACTGCCTATTCAAGCCTCAGTAATGTCAGATGCCCTCCCACCCCCCTCCCCCCCACCAAGCTCAAGCATCCCAGGTTGACTTTAGACTGCTGTGCTGGCAGTGAGAATTTCAGGTCAGTGGATCTTAACTTGCTGGGCTCCGTGGGGGTGGGATCCGCTGAGCTAGATCACTTGAATTCCTGGCTTCAGCCCCCTTTCCAAGGGAGTGAATGGTTCTGTCTCACTGGTGTTCCAGGCACCACTGGGGTATGGAAAAAAAAACTCCTGCAGCTAGCTCAGTGTCTGCCCAAAGGGCCACCCAGTTTTGTGCTTGAAACCCAGGGCCCTGGTGGTATAGGCACCCAAGGGAATCTCCTGGTCTGCAGGTTGCGAAGACTGTGGGAAAAGTGTAGTATCTGGGCCAGAGTGCACCATTCCTCAAGGCATAGTCCCTCGTGGCTTCTCTTGGCTAGGGGAGGGAGTTCCCCAACCCTTTGCATTTCCCGGGAGAAGTGATATTCCACCCTTCTTCGGCTCACCCTCTGTGGGCTTTGCCCAGTGTCTAACCAGTCCCAATGAGAAGAGCTGGGTTCCTCAGTTGGAAATGCAGAAATCATCCACCTTCTGTGTTGGTCTTGCTGGGAGCTGCAGACTGGAGCTGTTCCTATTCAGCTATCTTGCCAGCTACCTAGTACACATTTTTTAAGTACTGAACAACTGAAAGAATTCAGACTTGGATTAACATCTAGCCACCTTAGTTGCCTTTCTATAATTTAAAAAAAAAAAAAAAAGTGATTTTATAATACAATGGACATAAGAATCACCTGGGAAGTTTTTCGAAAGCAAATATTTAAGCCCCACCCCTGATGATTCTGCTTCCATTGGCTTGGTGACCTCGCTCTAGGTATTTCTGATGAAGTTTGATTTTGGATCAGTGCTGAGATGTACTACTATTAAGTGTGTCCTGAGCTCTGGTTACGGCAAACCTGTGAGTTTCTGGATTGGCTGTGGAGGAAGCTTGCATCATGTATTCTCCTGGGCTTTTGTACCTGGGGTTTATCCCAAGTCCTGTAGAGGAACCCACTGCAACTGCCTCCAAGATTCTTCACTCCTCCATTCTATTTTCTCACTTTTCCCTAGAAACCATTTTAGATTTTTAACATATGATCTAATAATTATTCCTACCCCAAAAATGAGGAGACATACTCAAACAGGGGTCATAGAATTTTCCCATATTTTTATAAAAGATGTGTAATAACAGCAGTCACATCAAGGCCTATGGTATCTAATGACAGCTAAAATTTATTGACCCCTTTTATATGCACCATGTACTGAATAGATTGTATTGACTATCATGTTTAATTCTAGTAAACGTTAATGGAAAATGGGATCCTAAAGGTTATTGAAAAGAAAAGATTTGGAAATGTTTTATTAAGAATCTTAATATGGCAAAAGAAAAAAATTTAAGTAAAAAGCAGTATGATTATTCTAGCCAAATGTTGATGGAATTAGACCAACAGGAATCTCCCTTAGGTAGCTTAAGCCTTACTCAAGTTTACTGTATAACACATTAAGTTGCCATCAAACAACAGTAGCACCTACAGAAATGTAGTTTCTGCCCCTACCTCCATCCTCCCCCACTAGGCAAGCCTCTCCCAAGAACAATAAAGAAGAGAGGAAGTAAGGAAGAATTCGGAGCAGGTGTTAAGGCTTGAGGCAGATGACTAGAGAATGAATCAAAGGCACTCAGAAGTGAAATTTTGGAATTTTTGACACTAGCCCTATGTGATATTTTATAAAATTTATAGATTGAATGTGACAACTAATGTGTTATTCTTTTAATAGTTACCTTTTAATCTTTTAAAATGTACAAGAAAACTGAACTGACCTCTCACAGGTTTTCTCAGAACTGTAGAGAAAATAATACATTAAAGCATGTAGAAAAGTGCGTAGCACATCATGAGTCTTCAGCCAAGATTAGCTGTTGTTATTTTCCATGACACCCTCCCACAGTGATGTTAACAGCTGTGCCTAGGCTACTTTAATAAAACTTTAGTAATCACACAATGACAACTGCTGCAAAGGAAGGTATTGGGAAAATAAAATTTACAACAAAATCTCCTGCCAACCCAGAAAACCTCTCCACAAAGGTAGAAAACAAAGAAAAGTTATATTACTGAATAAACATTAAACCAGAATGCAATGCTCATCACAGCCAATCTGCAAAGAGAATGCAAAGACAGGCAGAAATTTCCTTCTGTTATATCTCCAAGTGGATACAACCCATTACATACATATTCTTTAGATACATAATAATTAGTCCTCAAGCAAGAACGTTTGATGGCACCATTTCTCACACAAAATTCATACAAAATTCACTCAGTAATTGAGGTGACCACTTGTGTTAGCTTACTTGGCTTTACCAAAAGTTAAAATAAATTTATTATATCTTTATGACAGCAGGTAGTTGTGAAGCCAGGCATCCTCTGATGCTAGGATCTTGCCCTCCCACAGAGACTGGAAGATAGGTGCATTACCTTTCTCTCTTGATGATTACTTGATCTTAAGAAAGACATTATTGAGCCATAAAACTAGTAAGAGGCTAATTTATCTTTTAAAAAGGTTTACATGCATTTTGAAGAGACAGAAAAAAGACCTTAAAATGACAAGTTTTCTAAAACATATCATCTAAGAAAAGGGAGAAGGAAAGTATCTTCCTTTATTTTCATCAGGGAGAATTAAGCCTCTTATTTTTAAGCTGTATTTGCCATTGCAAAGGCAGTTACCTGGGAGGAATTTAAAAGCTTCTTGGTGTCTTTTCCTGATTATCAGTTACTTCCTAATGAGGAAACCCACATAGACATACACAAGGGAAATACAGAAATTAGAAATTTCTGGTCAGGCACGGTGGTGCACACCTGTATTCCCAGCACTTTGGGAGGTCGAGGCGGGCATATCACTTGAGGTCAGGAGTTCGAGACCAGCCTGGCCAACATAGTGAAATCTTATTTCTTCTAAAAAATATAAATAAATATAAAAGTTAGCCAGGTGCAGTGGCATGCACCTGTAATCCCAGCTACTCTGGAGGCTGAGGCAGGAGAATCGCTTGAACCCAGGAGGTGGAGGTTGCAGTGAGCTAAGATCATGCCACTGTACTCCAGCCTGAGCGACAGAGCGAAATTCCCTCTCAAAAAAAGAAAAAGAAAAGAAAAGAAAAAGAAACGTCCAAGGAACATATGAATAGTAGAGGGGACACAGAGCATCTATTTTTTATTAAATCAGAAGAGAGGACTATTACCCGTTAAAATGAAAATACTATATTGGCATGATGTTAAGAGACTGTCCAACCAAGGGCCATGTAAAAGTTAACCTCTGACTTCACAATCATCACAACCTTTCTGAAAATCATTTGAAAAATGTTACTATTGTGTGCTAGTCAAAGTGGGTGAGTAAACATTACTGCTTTAAAATTAAGGCCTAACTGACTGTCACCATCGCCCTGCCCTCAGTGAGTACAACCACCAGTGGGTGGTAGTGTCACTCTCCTAAGAAATGCCTGCATCACAGAAAATAGTCATTCCTGTAGACATATGCTTAGAGGGCACTGTGGGATCCTTCATGATGAAAGTGCCTTGTAAATGTGAGATATCACCACCATTATGAGTGAGATCTAACCCTGGACGATATCATAAACTTCATGGTGGGAGTCAAACCACCATCATCTCAATGTATTCCAGTCAATGTGTATTCTCATCATACTTCAAAAAGCACAGGCTGTCCAAAGCAGGATATCTGCCTGCAGACCCCAAACTATGTTATTCAGATCATTAAAACCACAGGACACTGTAAGCCTAGATCATTCCCATTAAGTAGTAGATTTAAAGTATTATCTGTTAGGAAAAAATATGCAACAGAATGATTTTACAATACTGCTTAAAATCAGCAAGTAGTGCTGATGCAGTAACAATCTTTAACACAATAATTTGGTTTTTATTAATACAAACTATCATAAAGTGAAATTCACTTTCCTTTAATAAATAACCAAAATTTATTTCATTTTCTTAATTCAAAAGGTTAACATTTTAAGGTCAGCAAGATGCTGTACCTGAAACAATATTGTGCCTAAAACAAGGAGATGATAAATCGTAAAGACAGTCTTTGTACATTTTAGGACTTATAATGATAAAAAAAGATCAGCAGGTTTCCTGTCACCAGAAGGCAAAAACTACAACACACACCAGTTATCTAATGAAAGTGTACACTGGGAAGAATTGCCTAGCTGCTCAGTGACCTACAATGTCACAGTTCCGTACCTAACACATTACTTTACTGCCTTCCTCAGCTTCCAAGATAGAGTCTCCCCCAAGATTATAGTGTTCAGAACTTTAGTTAATTAAAAGACAAAATTTTTCAAAATAAAAAGCCAAGGCCATTCTCATTAGAACAAAAATTGTTTTAAAGATAGACAAAGTAAATCAAGCAAATGGGAACAAAGAGAGTAGAGGGATAATATTAGTATTAGACAAAGTGGACACTGAAACAAAATGCCTTACGTGGTTTGTGTATTTCTTCAGTGGTTGAAGATGATGAGACTCGAGCTAGGCTTCAAGGTCTTGAATGTCTTAGTGAAGGATGTTTATGGGAGCACTATTCTGTTCCTTCCAAGTAGATATTTGAAGGTCAAGCCTTAATTTTTATTATTTTTATGACAAGGCTGAGATAGGGAGAGGCTTGAGGTGTATTGCTAGACTCTCTTCTCCTCCTACATTAAGCTCATTATGTCCCATGCCCAAGAAGGAAAGAGTAGATGGAAGAAAAAGACAATCTGGCTATATCTACAATTGTTATATATTATATTTCAGTGTTCAGCACTAATCCTATCCTACTATAACTCCCAACTTCTGAGTCTAAATTTTGATTCATCTCTTGGTTATCTAGAGTTTGTCTCCAAGTAGTTTTATTAGGAAGAATACCTAGGTGATAAATGTGTTTATTTATATTTAGAATATTTAAGGAAGAATATAAGGACATATAAAATAATAGGAAACATTAAAATAGAAAAAGAAAAAGAATGATGAGAACATAAATTAGTTCCAGGGCTGAGACATCTAATGCACTGTATGTACTTTTTACCTGTATTAATTGAAATTCAGCTGATGTGCCAGAGAATAAAATGGCAATGAATTTAAAAGATAGAACATTATTTCCCTGTCAGAGAAAATTTCAAACAGATAAAGTGAATCAGCTCTACAGTCTTTGGAGGTCCATGCTACTTTGTGTACCTTGTGGTTATGTCATCCCAAAGGCAGTCTACATTCACACTGTTCAAGATGGTTTCTCATTACCTTGCATTTCAACTGCACACATCCTTTCCACTCTATCTCACTGGCCATGTATTCCCATGGTTACACCTAGTTGCAAGGAAGATTGAGAAACATAATCTTTACCTAGGCATCCATGTATTCAGCTACAAGTTCTATCATTGTATAAGGGAGGGGAAGAACAGATACAGTAGATGCATTGATCTCATCACAGCAGGCCTCAAATATACTTGACTCTTACCATTTTTACAATCAATGTAAAAAGAAAAGCCATTAATGATACTCTTAAATGTAAAATTATAAGGATGGCAGTAATAATAAAACTATTCAAAATTTTAAAAATAAATAAAAGCCATTGTAGTGGCACAATTCATGGATATAAAAATGGATAATTTTCTTAAAGGAATTACAAATTATTTGCTATGAAGACCAAACTAGAATTTCTCCAAAGCACTGTATATTCTGGAAATTTGCATGTCAGAAAAAGTTTCCCTTATCCATGAACTTCAACTTTGAGTGACACTAAATTCTGAGGCCATAACTTTTCACCCAAAATACTCTTTAAATACCATCCCAAGATATACGGTGTTCTGAAAAAGAAACTTAATGCCAAACTCATTTTTATTCCTTTGGGTTATGTGCTTGGATATGTGATTGTCTTTTACTGGAACAAGTCTAAATATAGCTTTCTTTTATTTGGTTCCACATATATTGTAGGGAAACTTCTTTCCCCAACTCAGATCT
Organism: Rhinopithecus roxellana; assembly: GCF_007565055.1. Classification (NCBI taxonomy): domain Eukaryota; kingdom Metazoa; phylum Chordata; class Mammalia; order Primates; family Cercopithecidae; genus Rhinopithecus; species Rhinopithecus roxellana. Next base: position 5,496,705 of record NC_044553.1, read on the forward strand.
TCTTTTAGTCTACAAAAGCTTTCTGTTATTTCTTTGATCAAATACTCCACATTAATTTTTCTGTCTTATTCTTCAAAATACTTATTTGTATCTGTGGCTTGAATTTCCATGCTCTTTTCTTGTATTTTGTCATGTTTATCTCTCTTCTTTTTCCCTTTGCATTATGATGGTATTTATCATGTTTGCCTTCCATACTCTGGTCTCAATTTTTCACTAAGTGGAAATATTTTTGTTGCTTAGTGCAAATCCATTTATAATTATAGTTATATTCCTTATGATTTCTGATTTTCTCATTAAAAAGAACTAGCTTTATTTCATGTAATATTTTTTGGCATAAATTCCACTTTGTTTATTATGAAAACCACAATCCATGCTTTTGTCTTCATTTCTCTAATGATTTTTTTTTCTTTAACTTCTTTTCCAGGATGAGGGAAGAAGTTCTCATACTTTTTTCTCATTGGAAGTGCTACCACAGGTATATATTATTGCTAAATTTTTTTATTCCCATATGTTTAGAGATAATCAACCAACTCACCAACCAAGTAGTATTTACTGAGCATCTACCACATCTCAGGGACTGTGCTAAGAATTTATCATTCAGTGAAAAACACAAAAGGCATGGTCTCTGCTTTCATGGAGTTTGCAATCTAGTTGCTAGCAGAAGGTAGCAAAGTATCACACCAAAGAGAAAGCTTTGGGTGTTTGTTATGGGAGCTCCTATGGTGAGAGACTTGATCTAGGCCAGCTGTTGGAGAAACACCTCCCTCAGGAGGTGGAACCTAGGTAAAGATGTAAACTGAACAGGAGTTAAGCATTAGGGAGTCATCCTGGGGTAGGGAATAGAGGGTAAAAGGAGATGAGAGAGAGAGGTGACTGGATTAGGGAGACTCATGTACAGAAGCTGGCTCTGAAAGGAGACAGCAGGGCATCCTAAAGGCATTTCTCCCAAATGGCTGGAGCTTGGAGTGTGAAGGACAAATTCTATCTGAGGGTAAGCTATGCTGACCTTTCTATGTGTGTGGTGGGGGTCAGAGAGCAGCAACATTATATGAGAGTGAATAGTGACTTTTAAGCCCTCCATCCCTGAGATTTTATAACATGATCTTACCCTAGTTAAGTCATCCAGTACCAACTGAGGAAGGATGAGTTATAACCCAAAATTTGCCACAAGTATAGCCAATACCTGAGACAAAGATATCACAATCACCTAGGAAAATCTGTGGCCAAAATCAAGCAACACACATGCAGATGCTCAGTAAATCCTAGTTGATTGGTTAGTTGGTGGATTTTTGCCAAAGACCTAGACATGAAAAGGCTAGCAATTGAAATATACCATGGGTTAAATCTCAGTTTAAGTTTCAGACCCATCAAAGACCTTTAACATTAACATGAGAAATGAAAGTCAGCTACAGTTGTAACATATGCATATTTTACAAAAGATTAAGAGAAGCTGTAGTCTTTCAACAGTCACAACAGTTTATCTTCAATGGCTCACAAGGATCATTAAGCAGAAAAAAGAAAGGTGGTGGTCAAGTGTCAGTGCTTTCTTTTCAAATATGAACTGAGGGTGCAACAGTGTAACTCATTACATGTAAAATCAAAGACGTTGAGGACTGAATAAACCACATGAACACCAGACTAATCCTCTTTGTGCCATGACTTAATGTAGGATGCTGATGACTCCACTTAACCTCACCGTGTCTCCATTTCCCAATCTGTAAAAGAGGGTTAATAATTTTAACCCACTTCTCAGAGATAGTAGGTGGCTTAACTATAATAACAATAAACTAATTGAAAACACAAATCATGAGAATGTTCTAACAAGAGTTATACTTTCTTATAGTAAGAAATGTGAATTTCTTCTTATCCAGAATCATTCCAAATGCATCAGTGAATAATTTATTAGAAAAATACACTGTGACCTTCCCTTTCAGTGACTGAAGATATTCTCTGGACTGAGTCTTTTTTTTTTTTTTTTTAAATAAAAACGTACCTTTTTTTAGGGGTAAAAAATGACTTTGATCCTATCTCAGCTTGGTGATTCAATGGATGGCAACTCGGCCAGGAAGATTTAAGAGCACTGTCTACAATTTACAAGACTCCACTGAAAAATACTCATTTAGCAGTTTGAGAATTACCTTGACCTAAAATTTATGCCAGAAACAACAAGGGCATAAAGATAAAACCACTTTAGCTTACTAATCAAAATAAACTTATCCTAGACAAATTTACTGAATAAATACAAAGCAAACCAATTCAATTGTCTACCCAAACTTTGTAGTTACATGAATATAAATACCACACACCTAAATATTGTTCCTAAGGTAATTAAGTGTATTGTTCCTCCAGAGACTGGAATAACATTAGGAAAACACTGAAGTTCATTGTCAAACACTTATTATGACTGTTACTAAATAGTCAACCTGTATTTGTACTTTATGGAAATATTTACATTCCTATACCATCCAGAATCCTGAAATTCTGGAACAGAGTGCAGGTTAAGCAAACATTACGTGAATCCAAAACTGCACAATAGATAGTAGTGTTAAACCCTGGCAGACTGCAATTTATTAACACCCACAAATAGATTACTTCTGTTCAAGTCAAACAGCCTGAAAAAAAAAAAATGGATTTTCTATAATCCAGCTACCCAATTTCCTTTCAGTTTTCAAGATTACAACTTCCATTTTATGACATGACCACATTTTCTAGAGGGCAAAAAAATAAATCACACTGTATATAATGGGGCTAGGATCCCAAGACAAAAGAACCATAAATTCCACTCCCAAAAACGTTGTAAACTCTCTCATTCCATAACAAATGCAAGTATGCAGAACAAGGCTTCCAGGTAACTATCTGGCCACATGACATACACAAAATAGGTCAGAAAGCTCCCAATGTAGCAGTTAAACTGTTTCCAAGGTCACAAAATAGCATTACTTTTTATTTCCCTCCCTTCTCAAGGCAGAGAGAGGAACTACCCAATTTTACTAATGTAGTACTTACTTCTGGAGATATTCCAACCTATTTTGATGAAGAATTTTCCATTGAGAACTTGAATTTTGGAGAGGAAAATAGAAAATGAACTAAAAATCACAAAGAGTAAATGTACTGGATTATTTTAAAGTCGTTCGCAAAAGTTTAACATTTATCATTTGTAAAGTGTTTATCTTTTAAAATATGTTAAATAAGGCTTTTAAGTTATAAAGGGGTAAGTTACATTACCATTAAAATGCTAGATTACTTAGGTATGATTATTGTTTCTTGAATAACTACAGTTAAGTTGAGGAAAAATTTGAATTAGATTAACATTAATCATGAAATAAAATTATATTCTTGCTGTTCAGGCTAGATATCCAAGAATAATGAAAACTTGGAGAGAAACAGAAAGGTTTCAATTAGTTTGAACTACTCATAAAATTTAAGGAAGTAAAGATAAGTCTTTTTAATAAAAATAGAGCAACCATTCCACTGGTACTCAAACAATACCAAATGGTCTAACACTGGTACAAACCTATCTTCTACATACATTTCAGAGAGGAATTTTTATATTCACTGGGCCAATTTAAATAATATATATGAATATAGGTAGTCAAAGGAGAAAGTAAATCAGAAAAATTTCCAGGTCCAATATTAAAGATAAAATTAGCATAATATTAGACTGTCTGTAGCTTCAGATTTTCTATTCTGTCCTCAGAATGCCTAACCAATGGTTTCTTCTGAGGTTCCTGCTACAAGATATGTTGGAAAAATATATATTCAAATGAAGAATCTTATTATTTTCCTAGGGGAATATTTGACTGTAGTTTTTCTCTATATAAGTGTAAAAGTGTGTAAGCAAATATGATGGAAATGCTAATTAGAACATTAAGGCAGTCTTTTCAATGCAAAACATTAAAAAAATAAGTATTATAGGCACTGGAACATTAAAAGTTCTTAAATCAGATTTTGCATATTTGAAAAGAAATATGAATTATGTGTTATTTCCTTTTTAACACTGCTAAGTGCATTATTAATTTGGATAGAAATCTAAATCCATTGCTCACTAATGAATAACCAAAAACCACTGGAAATCCTATAAACAAGAATTACTCCCATGGAAAATGATTTCTATTTTCTAATATGTAACGTGAAGAGATGCTACCCACAAAAATCAGAATCTAAATTTCCGTCTGTCCTGTTCAATGCAAAAGATTAAATTTCCATGTTCAGTTGTCACTGTGATAGAAATGAACAAGCCAAACCCCTGGTGCCCTATCCCCAAATACAAACCAGATGAAGTTTAAAAATCAGACTTTCAAAAGAAAACAGAAATGCTTTGTGCTTTACACATAGAGATAAAAAATACATTCACCAGAGGAAGGATTAGTATAAATGTTTAAATTCTGGTTCTAAAAGTTTATAATAGGTACTGCTGTTTTCACTATTTCAACTAAAGGAATTCATAAAAGAAAGACCCTAACTTTGAGCATTCTCCTTGATTGGCTGTGGGTTCAATGTGATTGTTGTAGGCATTATCATTTTGATTCCCAGATTTACTCAAAAGTTTCAGTAAGCCATTGTTTATGGATGTTGTAAATATAATCATGTATTTCAGTTAATGAAAACCAAAACAGAAACACAATCTCTTGCCTCCCTCCTTTCAGCAAGTTTCTACCTTTTGTGAATCTATCAATGGAACCTATAAAATTCGTGTTTAAAAAAAAAATCAACTTATTTATTTTAAAATACGAATATAAGTTAACATTCTGTTTTCCTCCCTGAATACATATTTATGGAATAGTTCCAATTCATTATGAATTTTTATAACCTCATTATTACATTGCCAGTTGCTACAAATATATGCCAAGTATCTCCTCCATGAAAAGAAACATGCTAGAGGTAGCTCGTTATTATAGTTCAGCTCAAAGAAAAACAAAAAGGCCACTTCCTCTCTCTCGCCCACCAATCAGAACCACTTATAAAGTTGTCCTTCACACTGGTAGACTCAGAAATATGTGCATAAACCAAAGATAATGGTTTAATCATAACTACCATTTCTTAAGCAGTGTGATGATTATTTGCCACCTCAAGTCAATTCGCTACCCTTCTCTGCTCCTATGGGCCCTAGAAGGTTGACCTCTGTGGACTGTACCACCCAAGTTCTGAGCCCTTGGTTTCTGGTTCAGTTTGGCAGAAGATCAGAAGGCAGGAAGAGAGACATAGGGGTTTCCTTGTCTGTTCTATCCTCAGTACAAAACTCTGACAGTGGCTACTTTCCTCCAGGACCAGAGCATTCCCCTACAGTCCAAAGTCTCACCAGGTTATGGTAATAACATCCTCTTGTTGTTGGGCTCTGACTGCTTCACTCTGCCCCCTTTGCTTCCTTAATCCTGCTCACACCTCTGTAGTTAGTCTCTTTATTAATGTCTATTCATTTAAACCATTTGTGGGAGGCATAATTCTAAGATGGTCTCAATATTCCTACACCTTTGTTTGCACACTGTCCAAGAAAGTCCTATGGTACTGCTTGCTGTTATTCACGTGGGATATTTCTACTGGGCAGAAACCGCTCTAGGACACTTGAAAACCTTCATATCTAGCCTTTGACTAGAGCCCCTACCATTCTTGTATTTTTGGCTAGGACAGCTAGGTCAGTTTCTCTCAACACACATGCCATATGCCATAGAAACTTATAGAAAAAGAGAGAAAAACAAAATAAGAAAAAATGAAAACCACATTGGGCTTCTCTCCTAAGGGTGGAGGCAGTAAGTAATGGAGATTACAGAACACAAACTTTGGCTTCCGAGACACATAGGTCAGTCAGGCTCTGTTCTTTGCTCTCTGTATGACCTTGAGGAAGTGATTCCTACCCCTTTGTTTGCACACTTTATATAATCCTCTCCCCGTAAGTGTGAGTGAGACTGGTCCAATCAGTGAGGCCTTTAAAAAGAGAAAGTCTAGGAGTCCAAGGTGAAACAAATCAGAGATATCCACAACTGTAGCAGACACTATCCTGTCAGTCCTGAAAAAAGCAAACTGCCACCGGGCGCGGTGGCTCAAGCCTGTAATCCCAGCACTTTGGGAGGCCGAGACAGGCGGATCACGAGGTCAGGAGATCGAGACCATCCTGGCTAACACGGTGAAACCCCATCTCTACTAAAAAATACAAAAAATTAGCCGGGCGAGGTGGCGGTCGCCTGTAGTCCCAGCTACTCCTGAGGCTGAGGCAGGAGAATGGCGTGAACCCGGGAGGCGGAGCTTGCAGTGAGCTGAGATCGGGCCACAGCACTCCAGCCTGGGCAGCAGAGTGAGACTCCGTCTCCAAAAAAAATAAAAAAAATAAAAAAATAAAAAAAAAGCAAACTGCCATATTGTGGAAAAGGCCACTTGGCAGGGATTGGTAGCAATGTTGAGGAGCTAAAAACCGTAAGAAACCATAAGAAATTTTGTTGCTGATTGACAGCCAGCAACAAAATGGGACCTCAGTCCAACAACCACAACCCAAAGAAGCTTGGAAGAGGGTCCCAAGCTCCAGAGAAGATCACAGCCCTGCCCAACACCTTGATTTCAATTTTCCGAGACCCAGAACAATCTATTTTTATACTACCTGTTTTTAAAGTTTGTTATGCAAAGGATTATGGGTGAAGCTGCAGAAGGCATGTTTAACTGAAGGAAACGAAATGTGTAAGTAATTTAGCATTTTGTGATTGCTTTTTTCTATGCAAATAATAAAGTTACCAGTTTATTAACTACAAATGCTAATGCTTTCTTTAATAGAGTAATTTCATGTACTTAAAAGAAACCCATTCTTTTTCTTTTTCTCATTCCAGAATGGATTTGAAGTAGCTAACCTAGCTCTCCCTGCATTCTATAGTTTAAACTTTTTGAAATATATTCACCCCTTAAAGTGTATCTGCATTAGTGAGTTTGTATTGTCCTGAAAATTGATTTCTTAACTTTATTTGAACGAGTTATGACTCTAAATATTAAAAAATCTTTGTCTTCCTTCAGCATCTCGATAAATTGCAAGTTGTACAGTTCTGGTTCAATATCCTTTTTCTTTCCTCCTATTCCTGTCACTGTTCCAAAATTAGGTGAATGGCTGGCTAACTCCTTTCATAAATCAAATAACATTCTTCCTGTGGTTTTAATGGAGTTAGTCAAGCTTCAGAAATTGGCACAGACATTTACAGTAGTACTGTTCCGGGGACCCCAAGGAATCAAAGACTTTATGAAATTGGTCTATATAAGTCACATCCCCACTCACCATAATCACAAGCTCTGCTGCAGTTACAAACAATGGAGTGTTCAAATTCTAAATCAGTCCTTCAGTTATCAAAGCTGTCACTCCTTCTCCTTGATGGTTTTTCTACCCCAGCAAAACCCCAACTGCTGTTGCTAGTGCTGCAAAGTTATCAAATTCTTACTCTCAGAATTTTTCCAGAGTATGAAAAGTTTTCATGAAGCAATTGCTTTACTGAAACAATACTTGCTAAGGTTAACAATTATTTCCGCTAAATCCAAAAGATGTTTGTCAGACTTCATTTTATTTACACACTCCAAAACATTCTTGAAATTAATCTTCCTTTGGCCTGTGGATCACACTCTCCTGGTTTCCTTCCGCCTTCTCCAGTTGCTTCATCTTAAATTTATTTGTGGGCTCATTCTGGTCTACCAGCCATTAAATGCTGACAAAGAGAGAAGTCCCAAGACATTCTTGAGAATCATCTTTGGAATCTCCCTGTTCAAGTCTGATTAACTTTGTCTCCTAGTTTTCAAATCCATTACTTCTCCCCATCTCCATGATCACCACCTTTCATTCAAGTTATAATCATCTTTCCCTGTACTGCACAAACCTCCTGTCTGGCCTCCTCCTGCACCCCATCCCCTCTCTAATGTTCTCTGCTATGAGACCAGAAATGTCCTTTAAATATGCCAATCTGACCGTGGCATCCTGCCCCTTTTACATAAGCTTTTCCATGCCTTACTCTTTTCTTTTTTTTTTTTTTTTTTTTTTTTTTTTTGAGACAGAGTCTTGCTGTCATCCACGTTGGAGTGCAGTGGTGCGATCTCAGCTCGCTGCAAGCTCCGCCTCCCGGGTTCATGCCATTCTCCTGCCTCAGCCTCCCTAGTAGCTGGGACTACAGGCGCCCGCCACCACGCCCAGCTAACTTTTTTGTAAGTTTTAATACAGACGGGGTTTCACTGTGTTAGCCAGGATGGTCTCAAGCTCCTGACCTCGTGATCCACCCGCCTTGGCCTCCCAAAGTGCTGGGATTACAGGCCTGAACCACCGTGCCCAGCCCCACTATTTCTTTTAGGATAAAGACCTTTAAAAGACCTCCAAGTTCTTTAAACGATCTACATATTTTACCTGCTGCCTGTTTATTTCATCATCCCCCATTTTTCCCTCCTTCTTTGCATTCTTGTTACTTGAACAGTCAATATTCCTCCATGGTCTTAGCAACAGCTGTGTGCTCTAGAAAGTAAAGTTTACCTGTCAATTAATTCAATAATCACTTCCTCAAAGAAGCTTTCTCTGACCCTGCAGTCTATGTCATATCCTTTTGTTGTGTCATTTATAATTACCTACATTGTCAGTAACTACACTGACTACCAAAATTATATCAATTTGTGTGACCTTTTGATTGTTTACTTAAAGACTGCCTCTCCTGCTAGATGAGTTCCTTGAGAAAAGGTGCTGTGTCTATTTTGTTTATAGTTGTAGGATCTGCTCTTAGTACAGATCCTGAAAGATGCTCTATAGAAAAGGTGCTCAGTATCTTCCTGAAAAAGTAAAAGAAAAATATTAGAGACATACATGGAAAATTGGTAAGGCTTGGCCCTACATCTCTACTCCTCCCCTTTTAGAAAAACCATAAGAAATCATGTGAGAAGTTCAATAAAAATAAGAAACTATTCCCTCAATTAGTCCCAAAAAGTGTTTTTTACCAAAGACATACCAGAGCTTTTATGAAAGTTAATTAAAGGAATTAAATAGTAGGTTAAGATATCTATATATATTTCATAATGCCCCCAGGTCCTAAACATACTAATAAGCAGTACTATACCTAGAACCAGTCAACTAGGGCTTGTAACTCAGGCCTCTGCCCGTAGGACCCTGTTCTGACCATCCAGCAGCTGAGCCTCTCCACACAGGCTGAAGAGGGGGTTGAGGCCCAGGGGATAAGCCCAAACCTACCTAGAGCTATGCCTCCCCACTTCTAGACCTCACCTCAGATGCCCAAACAACCCTCAGCTGAAGCCTACATATGCCTCTTCCTGGGTTCATTCTCCTGAGGGAAGACAGCAACACAAGCGACCATGTCCATAGCTCTAACCCATTTCAGGGTAGAGTGGAGGTGGTTGACAGAGTTTGGATTTGCCCACTGGAATGTCCACAGGCATAAACCAGAAGTCCCCTCCAGAACAGGACTGTGCTCAGGGTGGGAAGACAATGGGCTCCAGCATTAGACCAGGGGCTGCCACGTGTGTGAAATAATGAAAGCGAAAACAGAATTAAAGTTATGCAAATGTTGGGGCAGACCCACTAATTAGGTGTCTATCCTTACAGGACTGATTTCAGTCTCTCCCCATCTGCTCCAACCATTAGGCCAAAACATTCTTCACACTCCTCTCTCCCTTCTTCAATATATAATTTATAGCCTGACTTTTTGCCTGTTTTGCTGAATACAAACTTCTCTTGAGAAGTTCTAAAAGCACTCTATTAGAACCCCAACCTCCACAGCCTGCAGGTTTGCTGGAAACCCTCTCTTCCTATCCCGCCCATTTGCACATGTACTCTGTCCTTCACCTCTGTGCTCTCTCCGGCTGTCACGTCTGTACCCTCTCAGTCTACCCAAAGACCCGTGCCCAAACTTCAGACCTTGCTGACCTCTGTGATTTCCCAAAACACACACTATATGTTCTTATCCCTAAACTTCTAGAGCAGAGATGTCATAAAATTTTAATTAGGGCCGATCAGAAATCCAACTGTGTAGTTGAAATCCAACTGTGTAGAAAAAAATCCTATCTGTTTTTGTAAAAATGGCAAAGGACTTATCTTATTGGCCGTCCAGAAGAATGGATCTAAATACAGTCTCAGAAAGGGTCAACTTTACTTAGATGTGTGCCATTCTAGGCTTAACATTATTAAACATTTTTTACCAAGTGAATGAGAGCTCTGGCATTTAACAAACTGAGCTATCCTTTTGCAAAAGGGTGATGGCCTGGCCAACATGGCGAAACAGCATATCAACTAAAAATACAAAAAATGAGCCAGGTTTGGTAGCGTGTACCTGTAATCCCAGCTACCTGGGAGGCTGATTCAGGACAATTGCTTGAACCCAGGAGGTAGAGGCTGCAGTGAGCAGAGATTGCACCATTGCGCTCCAGCCTGCGTGACGGAATGAGACTCTGTCTCAAGAAAAAGAAAATTAAAAATTAAATAAAAAATTAAAAAGTGTGATGTTTTCAGCCAAGACATACCTAAATTCCAATTCCAGATTTTCCTCACCTCACCCAGGGATGCCCCTGGGTTTCCCTTTCAGTAGTTTCACAAAAGTTTCTATTTCCATATACTTTCACAGAGTTTCACAGAGACAAACAAAAACATTGTCCAGGGATGTGCCACAGAGCAAAGATTTTCATGTGAGTTCTAAGACTGATATTCTCAACTCTGAAGCTTCAGGAATACTTCTGGATGAGCATAGCTAGTTTTCAACTCATTCAGTTCTTTTTGAAACTAAGTATCCCTCACCGCCCTCTTCCACACCCATAAGGCTTTACTAAGCTGAGCATCCAAAGCTCAAAAAATATCTGCTACTGAGTCCATTGAGGCATTTACAAAATTGTGGTAGAATTTCAATACAGCCCATAATTACCATCACCTACAAAGATGTGGGTAGCTGAAATAGCCAGCTCTTAATATACTTACAAATAGAAAAAGGCGAACCATGAAAACATCTTTGGATTCTTATTTTTTCTTTAAAAACAACACTAATAGACATAGATGCTCTTTTAATAAATGTTTCCAGGCATGCTATTTCCTACAGTTTTTAGTAATAAATATATGTAACAGGTCATTTACTGACAAGTGCACATAACGATTTTTTTATATAACATCTAATAGGGAAAATCTAATAACTCACAATACCATCAGGTGAAAAAATTTTAATTCATCAGGTGAATTAAATCTCTTGTGGAGTGAAAGTCTTGATTTTTTAAATTATTATTCATCCATCACTACTGATGTCATATTATGCACATCATAACATTTCAAACTTGGGCTTTTATGTTTTTCATTGGCTGAGTCATCATCAAAAGAAGAAGTAATAAGCAAAGAAAAAATTCCCTAGAGAAATCTGCACAAAAAAAATTTCGTATTTTCCATTTATTGTGAGATACATAGATAAAAGAATATTGAGATGCTATTTATTTTTGGTACCTTATTTGATCAAAAGCTTCCTGTATTCCTTTTTAAAGCTAATCCTATTCACCAACAGGTGAAGAAAATTGACATAATTTTGCTTTATTTCTACTCTAACAAGATATTTTACTACATTAAAGAGCCTCGTTGAGCTTCTAGTGTTTAGCATTAGTGTTAAAAAAGAAAAAAAAAAAAAAAAAAACATTCACACACACACATTCTGTGCTGTAGCCCAAATGGCTAGAAATTGTAAGCTGTTGAGATCTTGCTGCTACTAAATGAATAAAAGCCTCTCTGCTGCCTAAGAGATTATATAGATATGAATATTATTTTTGTATCTATACAGACACACCCACATATATATCATTATGAGTTCAGTTTTTTATTTTCCTGTATATGAAATGGTTGAAAGATCTTATCAATTTCACAGCAATGAACATTTTCTACATTTTCTTTTCTCAGGGAACTTCCTCTTCACACTGTTTCCTTTTTTCCCAGTCTCTTAGGTGAGTTTAGACAATGAAGAAGGTAAGAAAAGACAGGCCACGGTGTCAGGTCTTACCAAGTGTTTCAGGTATATGATTATGAGAAAGGACCCATCTCCACAAGAGTCAAGCAAGAAAAGGGGAGTTACATCATTTTAACGGTGTTTCAAATGGCTAGAAGAGAGGATTTTGAATGTTCTCACCACAAAGAAATGATTACTGTTTGAGGTGATATACTAATTACCCTAATTTGATCATTACACATTGTATACATGTATCAAAACATCAAACTGTATTCCATAAATATGTATAACTATTGTGTCAATTAAAAATAATTTTGGGGGACCGGGTGCGGTGCCTCACACCTGTAATCCCAGCACTTTGGGAGGCCAAGGTGGATGGATCACGAGGTCAGGAGATCAAGATCATCCTGGCTAACACAGTGAAATTAAAAATATAAAAGATTAGCCAGGCATGGTGGCAGGTGCCTGTAGTCCCAGCTACTTGGGAGGTTGAGGCAGGAGAATTGCTTGAACCCAGGAGATGGAGGTTGCAGTGAGCTGAGATCTCACCAGCCTGGGTGACAGAGCGAGACTCCATCTCAAAAACAAAAAACAAAAAAAAATTAAAAAGGAGTATTTCACTTACTGTATTTCACACCACAGAAACACATGCATGTATTTGACATGAAACATACATTGTCTTTTTGGACAATTCAGCCCTTGATATACCTTAAGTACCTGTAAGCACTGTTCTTATGCACTTACCATTAGTAAATCTCGTTGAAGAACCTCTGCACAAATAATTTTTTTTTTTTTTTTTTTTTTTTTTTTACCAAAAACACTAGATACAATCTGCTGGAACAGAATATAAAACAGCAAATAAGATATGTCCCAGAATATAAAAGCAAGGCCAGAAAGTTTTATTCTCTGAGGTAAGAAAAAAGCCACCTCCAAAATTATGTGTATTTAAACTGGATTTAGATGTTTCTCAAACTGAGTAAGGTGGTTCAAGTTGATATCAGGATATCAACTAAAACATAACTTATGAAACAAGTCAATGAAGGGTTATCTACTCACTTACCTTGACAGTATGAGATAGAGCTATGTCCCACACAGAGTGGGGACCTGCAGGGAGATGAGGCAGGAGTAAGAATTTATCACGGTTTTAACAAATGCTAAGGACAGAGGATACTCTTTTAATAGGCAGAAATATTCCTGGTGTGAAGAGCAATCCATTCTATTGGCCCAGATCAATATAAATATGCCTCTGATTATTTGATCCCCTTGGTTTAGAATCATTCATTTATTCATTCAACAGTTCTCCAATATGTTGATTTTGTAATGAGCACTTCAGTACATGAGGGAGAATAAAAGGCTCAAAGAGAGCTCCGTCTAGTAAGAGAAGTAGGCTAGTACACAGACAATTACTAACGAGTTTGATAACTCACTGTTCACTGAGTCACTTGATGTATATCCTCTCTCCAGGGGACCCACCAATGTGGTCTTGGTTCTTAAATCAGGTATAATTTCTACCACAAATTCATAAAGTAACTCCCCTTACCTTGCTTGATTCTTGTGGAGATGGGGCCTTTCTCATAATCATATACCTGAAACACTCATCTTGTTTATCAGTAAGTCTCTTGTGAATGTATTAGCATGAGTCAGTCTCCCTGTAGGCAAAAACATCCAATTTAATGTCTGCCCATGCAAAGTAGGGGTCCAGGCCCCAAAACCATGAAGATTCCATCCCATGAGGCTCTGAGACAGCCAATTATGTCTCTTGATAACTCAGGATTTTGCAAAAAAAAAAACCGTGTCTTCGTAACACTCAGCCCTGACATGACAGGGCTTCTATCACAAGATAACATTTCCCTAAGTCATTTCCATCGCAAGTGTGCATGGGCTTTCAGCTTATTTTACATCAGTAATTCTCAAACTTTAGTGAGTTTAAGAATTCACTGGGAAGAATATTGAAAACGCAGATTCATAGGCCCCACACTGCACTCCAGCCTGGGTGACAGAGTAAGACCCTGTCTCAAAAAAAAATATTGTACCATGTGGTACATTTGCATAAATGTAATCTTATTGTCATTTTATTGTTGTACCCAATGTGGATGTTAGAAATGACACAATGATATGACTGATGACTTTTTTATTTTTTTTAATAAGTTATTGGGTACAGGTGGTATTTAGTTACATAAGTAAATTCTTTAGTGGAGATTTGTGAGAACCTGGTGCACCCATCACCAAGCAGTATACACTGCACCATATTTGTTGTCTTTTATCCCTCACCCCCTCCCACTCTTCCCCACACTGTTTTCCATAGTGGCTGTACTAGTTTACATTCCAACCAGCAGTGCAGAAGTTGTGGGGGTCTGTCCTGCAGACCCCAGCTGCATGACAGATGAGGCACGTACTCAGACACTGATATTCAGTGAAAGAGTTGGCCAGGGGACTGCCGGCACTAGAGGCTGAAGAGAGTTTGCAGCCCCTTCCAAGTTGGCAATGTTTGAATTTATTTAGTACAGATTTAATTGACAAAGGCTTTGAGTCAACACACCTGTGGTCACCCCCACCCTGGAGAGGGCCATCTTGCCCATGAATGATCAAAGGTTGATTTTAGGATGCTATTTAGATAAACTACTCTATATTTCTTTGTATCTGTGCCCCAAGCTATTAACTCAAGGTAAGGATTAGGCTGCTTTCAACCATAACCCTATCCTGAGACTTTTACAAAATCTTACAGCCTTCCAAGAAGGTTTGTGTCTATATCCTATAACTTCATCTTAAAATTTTTCCCACCAGCCTGACTGAACTCCTACAAGAAGTGTTCCCAGATCACCACATCCATGCCAACATCCACTGTTTTTTGATTTTTTGATTATGGCCATTCTTGCTGGAGTAAGATGGTATCGCATTGTGGTTTTGATTTACATTTCCCTGATCATTAGTGATGTCAAGCATTTTTTCATATGTGTGTTGGCCATTTGTGTATCTTCTTTTGAGAATTGTATATTCATGTCCTTAGCCCACTTTTTGATGGGATTGATTGTTTTTTCTTACTGATTTATTTGAGTTCATTGTAGATTCTGGATATTAGTGCTTTGTCAGATGTATAGATTGTGAAGATTTTCTCCCACTTTGTGGGTTGTCTGTGTACTCTGCGACTGTTCCTTTTGCCATGCAAAAGCTCTTTAGTTTAATTAGGTTGCAGCTATTTATCTTTGTTTTTATTGCAATTGCTTTTGGGTTTTTGGTCATGAAATTCTTGCCTAAGCCAATGTCTAGAAAGGTTTTTTTCAATGTTATCTTCTAGAATTTTTATAGTTTCAGGTCTTAGGTTTAAGTCCTTAATCCATCTTGAGTTGATGTTTGGTAACAATTCTAAAATTAATATAGAACCAAAAAAGAGCCCACATAGCCAAAGCAAGATTAAGGAAAAAGAACAAATCTTGATGTATCACACTACATGATTTCAAACTATACTATAAGGCCATAGTCACCAAAACAGCATGGTACTGGTATAAAAATAGGCACATAGACCAATGGAACAGAATAGAGAACCCAGAAATAAACCCAAATACTTACAGCCAACTGATCTTCAACAAAGCAAACAAAAACATAAAGTGGGGAAAGGACTCCCTTTTCAACAAATGGTGCTGGGATAACTGGCAGGCCATATGTAGGAGAATGAAATTGGATCCTCATCTCTCACCTTATATAAAAATCAACTCAAGATTGATGATTTTTAAATCCACATGATGGCTGGACATAACAGAAGTGAATCCTCCCCCCTCCAATGCTGGGAAAGAATGCATTCCAATGATTTCCTTGCTAATGTTTTCCCTCCTGCCAAACTAAACAAATCTTGAGGTATCAGATTTGTTATGCACTTGGTCTTGATACGAGCAAGGTTCAAAAACACAAAAAGATCATGTGTGACTAGAGGAAGAAGTGGAACATAAAAAGCCCATGCCTGCAAATTTTTGATACCAATACTCTTAGGAGAAATTACAGGAAACCTCAGTGTCCCTGGGTAAGACATGTGAATATAACCAAATGTTGAGGGGGAATTTAACCTGTTACCTCAGAAATGGTGTCTTGAAGACAAAACCGATGACAGTGACATCAAATACTCCACATTCTAAAGAAAGCTGTAGAAAACTGATGGCCAGATACCCCCTCCATTGATTACTAGGAGAAGCCAAATCAGTCCTGTGACCCCACCATCACCACATTGATCTCGCCAATCTCCAGGCCCTCTCAACCTCCTAACCTCAGAAACAACAGACTAAGGAGAAGAGAAGGGGTGAACAGTATGTGTTATGTAATGGTGAAGGGCTCCTGCTTTCAAGCAACCCACTTGTTAGTTGACTTCCTAATTGTTTTTTGCATCCTGAGTGGTACTTGATAACTCAATTGAGGAGTTATACAGAGATGCCAGGCACTACACAGAGATGCCATTGAAGAGCCAAGAGTTTGATTTCTACAGTCTCTATTTTTGCTGGTGTATCATGGCAATGACTGAATGTTAGCTCCCATATCCTGAAATACAACTTTCTTTAACATTGATTTTGTAACCAAAACATTTATTTTTATCTTGCATCAATTCATTATTTTAAAACCCTGTCCTGATATGAATTACTCCTGATAATCAAAATACCCTATTCAGTAAATTGACTTCAGGTCTGATGCCACCAATGCTAAGCACTCCATTGAAAAGTACAGCATTCCTCTTCCAAGATGTGCAGCAGAGCAATTCTTAACATTGATCCAACATGAACCCTCAGGTAGACTGGGGGAAGAATCTGATGCTCTTACCATTGCTCAGAAATACCTCAAGAGAAGAGTAGAAAAGTAGAAAAGAAGTCCCATATTTCTGCCTTGAGATATTAAATGGAGAAAAAATATCCCAGATTCAGTAGCCTGGTGACTACTAAATAAGTCAAATGATGCAATAAGTCAAATGATGCAGTGATTCATTTTGTATCATCTGTTAAACGAAAACGATGCTCCTAGCTTTTCAGACACAGCACCATTCTGTCATTGTCATTGTCATCCACACATGCTAAGATGAGAGCAAGACTCCATTTATTTCCAGGGCTTCTTTGGTGAAAGATGCTGTGATGTGCAATGAGATGTGTACTGATATATCAATTCACAGTTGATTGTAATTGTCACAAAAATGTAAAACTTCAGACAATGTAAAAAAGAGAGGGATCTTTGCTAGGATATAGAAAAGATCATCACTTATCTGCTTCTCTGCCTTTCTGCTATTAGTAACTCAGTATGTGGACCCGTCTAAACCATGGCTCATTTCCATCCAGACCGCAATCTGGATCATGCTTGACCAAACACTTTACTTTATGGCAGCTATCACATAGGGAAAACCTCATTGGACTTTGAATAATCTAGACTGGGTTGCTGGTGTAGTTTTGCCAGTTGTCAACTAAGTGGCCTCCAGCACACAGTTTTAAAACTTTCAAAGCCTCAGTTTCCCCATCTACAGAATTTGGACACTATTTTAACTCTTTGGATTATTGGGAAGTTTTAAGTTAGAAAATATTTGTGAAAACACCTAGCACAGACGTTAGGGGGCACAGATGCTCAGTAATTCATCTTTTCAAAAATCTATTAATAATAGTATCTTTATAAGTTATCCTCTATGTTATTTATTCTTTTTCCTTCTCTGCCACCTGTTGTAGTTTTGACAAAGTTTCCAAGTACAAATGAAGTGACCCTCTTCTAGCAATAAAGAAACAAATTCTCGAACAGCTCTTTCCTGTCTGACAGTTGGTATGCATATGCTTCACTGACTTTACTGTTTAGCCATGAAACCTTCATCATAAGTGTCATTTGGCCTTAACTTTGCAATAAGGTAATTATAGTGCTGGGCTTATTAAAAACAGACTCCATCACATGAGACATTGACGGATGTTGGTTGAAGTTCTAACTTGACAAGGAAGTGGGATGAGCAAGTGCATGGCAGAGCTAAAGACATTATATTGCAAATGCTGTTTATTTTCTGTCAACTATAAACTATGCAGTAAATAACACATTATAAAAGAGATCCAGAAATAACATTAAGCTAAAATGGAACCATCAATTATTCTCTCTTCTTTAGCTTTCAGAAGATTTTTTTCCCCTTCACTATTGGTACTTTTTCCTTTACTCGTTAATTGCTTTTTTTCCTGACTCCCCTGTTCTGCTCCAATGCCTATAAATCATTGTAAAAAAAAAAAAAAAAAAAAAAAAAAAAAAAAAAAAAAAAAAAAAAAAGATAAAATGTTACTATTATGAAAAGAGTGTAAAAATGGTATTTAAATAAATTTGCTTTTGCTATCCAGCCAACTTTCTCTAACCTTTAAGTGAAAGTTTAAAGCTTCTGCTGTGAATGTTGTAAACTCTTTTGGGCACATGCATGTATTTTTAGCACTCACACGACTCTAGGCACTGGGTACAGTTCAAAATTTAAGCAGTGAGTTTTGACATGTAAATTTAAAATATGCTATGGCAGGAAGTTCAAGGTTTTACTGTAAGGAACAACTTTGAAATGCATTTGCCTATGGTGTTAAATCACAAAGGATTCTGAATTAGCTGCTTATGACAGCAAAATGATAATAAATGGAGCAAACAGAGAGGAGAAGAGGAAGAAAAGAGTAGGTGAAAAACTGTCTGACCTTACTCAGTTCCATGCCTACACCCATGCCTTAGAAAGTCACTCCAGTTATAACAGTTCCTTTCCCAGTGTGAAGATTCAGGATTCTCCTCCAAATCAATAAGTAGTTACTTACTGAACGTCTATTCCATATCCATCATCATGCTAAACATTGCTTTTATACATGAGTCATTCATTCACATATTTGGGGTACCTAATATGTGTCACATGTTGGGGATCGAATTAAGAATGAGACAGAAATTACCTTCAAGGAGCTTACAGTTTATTTCTGTGTGTTCTTAAGATATGCAGGCTTAATTCTGAAAATTTTCTTATTTTCTTCAGGAAAAAAATGCCCATTGAATATACCTAGTGTTACCACTATAGAACCTCTCTGTTACACAATCTTTGAGGAGCGTAACACTGTTACAGGTAAAACAATGTGGGCATAGGAACCTTCACTTGCTTCCAATTAAACACACACATATATGTGGGTCAAAGCAGAGAACTGATGAAACTGAGTGAAGTGGAAATGAGGAAAGCTGGGTTCTATCAAGGAGTTATAGAATTACTATTTACTCAGCAACTATATGCATACAGAAACCCACAAATATAAAACACAAATACAATAAAGCCCACTTAGCACATCCAGATTCTCACTGAGTATATTACATGGCTGCAAGCATAGAGGTGCACTTATGCAATGTGGTCGAGGGCTCTTTGAGGAATAGCCAAAGTTACTCATTGATCAAAGCAAAAAGGCTACTGGTCCCTCGTCGACTTTTCCAGCCATATACAGATAATTCATCCCATGTTAATAATAATAATAATAACAAAATATATCTCATTTGAAAAACATTGAAGAATTTTACATTTTTTGCATCCCTGCAGACAACTGGAGATCATTTGAAATGTCTCAAAATGCCATGATTGGGAATCATGATCTAGTTATCAGGGCATTAATTGAATTACAAGGCTTTGGGGAATGTGAATAGAAAAGAATAAGTGCCTCTTGGTGCTTTTTGGCTAGTATAAAGCACTACAGGAATAATTGGGAAGTATTCAAAACCACTATACAATTACCACAATTCAACAGGAATAAGACATAAGAACAAAAAAGGGCTAGAAGAATTAAATCTCACTGACAAGTTATTTCAAGGAAATCCCACCACACCAGGCCAACACAGGTACCATGCTACCATTTCTTTAACTCACTGAGCACTAAAATTCTCTAAAACCACAAAATAAAATGTTGATAGCTTTATTTAAATATTCTACCATAAGGAAATTGGGTATTATTTTGAGGATTATTATAAAGCAACTGTTTCTGTTCATCACAGAAAATCTCTACCTGACATTTAAGACACAGGCAGCAGTCACTGAGTCCTCTACCATTCTTAGGAGCATCTTAAAGCAATCACTTTAGAATGTACACATTTATGCTTGTTGACTTAGCCACTTTTCCAGCAGCATATTTTGGCACCTCTATCTCTCCCTCATCTTAGAACATAAATGTATTTATAACACATATTGGTGATGTGGAAAGAACACATCAACAATCAATTTCAGAAAGACTTGTTAAATCATGATATCACTATGTGTTTTTTCATTCATGATGCTTTGGTTTCCCCAATTATAAAATCAGAATAATATTATCTTCTTCCTTGGTGTGTTCTAAGGAATAAAGAGCTTGGCA
Source organism: Rhinopithecus roxellana (assembly GCF_007565055.1). NCBI lineage: Eukaryota > Metazoa > Chordata > Mammalia > Primates > Cercopithecidae > Rhinopithecus > Rhinopithecus roxellana. The sequence goes on from NC_044553.1 coordinate 5,516,956, forward strand.
CTGTGCCTGGCATTGTAGTTGCTATAATTACCACTATTGGTGGTGTTGATATAGTGATATCTTTACCGATACTGTAACCGATATGTACATATTCATATGTAACTAGACAGATAGAGACAGAATTTATGCAGAATGTGTAGGAAATAGGGCTTTCAAGATGGTAATTTTTTTAATAATCAAAAATTGTGTTTCAGGCCTAAAATCATTTAAATATCTGAAAACAATCACCACATATTCGTCCTGGTCTCTAAGATACAGAATTCCTCCCATCTGCCCCAGCGTTCCCCTGGCAGGCTCTTATCGGGTCACACTAGTCATCCTTCAAGGTCTTTCTTTCTATAGTATTTTGGCATGCCTCCATGAGAGCACTTTCCGTATAATGCTGATGATTTCTTCCTGTAGAAATCTCCCCCACCAAACTGTCATCTTCTGAAAACTGACCTTATCCATCTCTGAGTCCTGCAGTCCTAACGCACTGCCTTGCTCCAAAGTTTGAAGGAGGAAAGCAAAGAGAAAAGAAAGCAGACAAAAGGGAAAAAGAAAAAATCAAAAGGGATAGAGGGAAAAGACAAAATGCACACAATCAAATCTCCATGTTTTAAGCTTCTCTTCTCAGGCAATTTTGTTATAGATTTCCAGAACCTCCTGTGGACTTTTTGGCTCTTTGCTCTGGTCTGAGTCTGTACTCTCAAGACAATGATGTTACTGGCTCAACAAGAAAGATCCACAAGGCCACAAGAAAAATGGTAACAAGGAAAAGCCTTCATTTAAATATCCAGACATTATCCCTCTGCATATGGCAAGAATTTTAAGAAATTATAAATCCTAGATATTTTAAGAAACAGATAATCTTTTTTTAAGAATTCCTATTGTTATTTGCTAGTCACTTCATTCATTTGAAAAAGATGTGTTTAGCATCTCCTATGTGCCAAGCATTCCTTTGGGTACTAGAGCCTGCCTTTATGATGCTTATATTCCCAAGGGCAGGGATAGACAATCAATCAATCAATCAATAAAATCTCAATAAATAAGTCATCAGGTATCCAAGAAGGTGACAGATGTTGGGGGTAGTATGTGGGAGCAGCAGAGGGACAGAGGTGATGAAGAAATCAGGAGTTCTGGATTCAATTTTAAATAGGCTGCTCAGGGTAGGTGAATGATAGAGTGACATTTGTACAAAGGGTGCACAGGTAGTTGTCAGGGTGTATTAGTACGGATTCTCTAGAGGGACAGAACTAAGAGGATAGATGTATAGAGAAAGGGGAGTTTATTAAGGAGTATTGACTCACATGATTACGAGTTCCCACAATAGGCTGTCTGCAAGCTGAGGAGCAAGGAAGCCAGTTAGAGACCCAAAACTGAAGAACTTGGAGTCCCATGTTCGACGGCAGGAAGCATCCAGCACAGGAAAAAGAGGCAGGCCAGAAGATTAAACCAGTCTAGTCTCTTCACGTTCTTCTGCCTGCTTTTATTCTGGCTGTGCTGGCCGCTGATTAGATTATATCCACCCAGATTGAGGGTGGGTTTGCCTTTCCCAGTCCACTGACTTAAATGTTAATCTTCTTTGCAATACCCTCACAGACACACCCAGTACCAATACTTTGCATCCTTCAATTCAATCAAATTGACACTCAGTATTAACCATCACACATGGAGTGTTCCACACAGGAGGAAAAGCCAAAGAAAATGTAGCTGGCATTTCTGAAGTTCAGCAAGGAGGCCAGTGTGAATGGAGCAGAGGGTACTGGCAGGGAATGGGGATGGGGATAGATGAATTCAGAGATACCATACAAAGGAGGGGTGGCAGATCAGGCATAGCCCTGTAGCCACTACAAAAACTATGATTTTACTCTGAGTTACATGGAAACCCATTGGAGAGTTTGCCTCAACTTACCTTTCTCTTCCTATAAGCAGCTGCCTAGAGTTGCCATCCTCTCCCCCACTGGAAAATTAAGGACTTTTGCAGTTAGTTGCCCTGGCTTTTACTAAGAGGGGCAACGTCAGTTTGCTGTCAAATGTCACATTTAATAGGGACCACCCTAATGGCCTTTTCCTGGTTATATTTCTCCCAATGGAGTAAAGAGTCAAAGAGATCCAGGGATTTTCCCACCTAGACCTGCCTCCCTCTTTCCAGACCACAGTCCAATACCCAGGAACTTTCTGCCTAAAAGAGAAGACTCCCATTCCCAGGGCATGTACAAACCCCTTTTCCTGGGCTGTCCTCCATGACCAGGTCATGCTCTCTCAGCATGCAAACCCAAGATGGCCAGGGGCTGGGTCTTTACAGAGAGAGACAGAGCTTGCACTTCCAGGCTGTTGGGATGATGGAGGTTCTATAGGCCTTGATATATGGAATTGACTGGAGGCCCCCTAAAGTGTAGATGGAGCCAGAGGGGATGGGTTGGAGCCAGTGCCCTATTTTCACTTCAGCTCCAACCCAACAAGTGTCCAGGCAGCCTAGGTATCAAAGCCCTTCAAATGATAAGTCAGAATGCTAAAACTCCCTTGCCAAAAGTAAAACTCTCCTGTCTACCTAGTTCTAACTATCAAGAAGCTGTTTCCCTCTGCAGTTCTATTTTCCCTGCTCCCCTGGCTTATTCACTTTATCAAAATGGATTTCCAGATCAGATGGAGATACGGATTCCCGACATTACCTGAGCACATCTCTCATGGGTCCCCATGTTCCCAGGCTGCCAGCCTTCTATGAGATAAGTGTCACCCGATCACCCCTGAGTCTCTCTTTTCAGCCACAGGTCATCAGGTACACCATGGAAATTGATTATTCTACTCACTTCAGCTAGGAGGCAATAACTGTCCATCAAAATGGCTATTGCCAGCAGCAAAAAGGGACTAAGCACTTCTGAACAATTTTAACTTGAACATAACATATTTCCAACAGTTAAATAGTAGCTTTTTCCATAAGAGTATTTCTTTTTACGAGTGCTTTCAAATCTGTTATCTCCTTTTATTATCTTAATATCTCTGTCAAGCAGGTTAAGTAGCTTGAAGGAAAAGAATCCCAGAGAGTGTGAGAGTTTTGACTGCAGCCACTTCCACAGGCAGTGTTCCTACTAAGTCTAAATCTCAATCTAGACCAGGCTCTGATGGCCTTTCCAGTACACCGTGCAAATCCTGACCCCTCCCCAGTCAGAAACCCTGAATTTTTTGGCCATTTCCAGGTCTCACTTAATATCTCTTCTTTCCTGGATCTGCCATATAAGTGTCACCTACCTTAACATGAAATAAATATAAAAAGCTATATGTTTTCCTCTTGAAACTTCATATCTCTTCATTGACTCAACTAATGTTTATTGAGTGCCTATTTTATTCTAGGCGGTGTGCCAGGGGAACACAAAATAGTCAACCTCCCTGGTGTCATGGAGCTTGCATTCTGGGGGAGAGGAATAGTCAGTAAAGTAGAACATACATAAATGAACAAGAGCGCACTGGACACCGTCTCTACCTGCTCATATGACCTGTGTATTCCCTTTCTCATGCATGCCAGTCCTACCACTTCCTCCTATAAGCACCCATGACTTTCCCCCCGAGACTCTCTCTGGTGACCCTGGCCCCCACACAGGAAAGGCCTTCCTCGAGTGCTGGGGACTTGTTAGTCTGAGCCCTCAATCAATGACCAATTAGAGTTACTGGATAAATACCCCAGCTCCCTCACCTTTCAGGTGGGACAACTTTGAAGCAAAGTCTTCTACACTGTCACCCAGAGTTCCCCAGTGGAAACAGCCCCAATTTCCCATAGCAGGCATCCTGATTGGCTTCCATTTCTTCCCATACTTGGACTTCCACACTCCCCAACCTGTTCTAAGATCACCTCCAAGAAAACTACTTAGAGAAAACTCTAATGTCTTGGGACATTAGAGATAGTGATAAATATTATAAAGGAAATAAATTAATATAATGATAAAGAGATTGAGAGAAGAAAAGGCAATATTAGATTGGGTGTTCAGGGAGGGCTAAAGAACAAGGTGATGCTTGAGCTGGGGTGATAGCTGAGCTGAGACTTGAAAGATGAAGAAGAACCTGCTGGTGGAAACTGGGAATCTGAGGGCAAGTATTCCAAGGAGAAAGAACAGCAAGTGGGAAGATCCTGAGGCTGGAGGAAGTGTGGGGTGCCTGAAGAATAGCAAGAAGGCCAGAGTGGCTGGAGCAGATGTAGTCAGAGAAGCAAGAAGGAGCTGGTTCCAGAGGACCCGGATGGCACACTAAGGATTTCTAGATTTTATACTAAGCACAATGGGAAGCTGCAGGACAGCCCAAGCCACGGAGTTGACATAATTCAATCTACTTTTTTGAAAGGTCATTACAGCTATTGTTAGATCCTGTGCCCTCCACTTCAGCACCATGCAGGACACAAAACCAGTCCCTTTGGATGGTTGGCTTAGATCACATATGAAGTATAGTTAGAACGAACTTCAGAAAGAAAAAATAAAGAAAAGAAAAAGATAGTGATCCAAGAATTTTCCTATGGTTAACAGGGAACTTCCCAAGTCTCTAGTTCTGCACTCCCCGTATCAAAAATATGTTTGATGAGCCTATTGTGAAGAAAGTCATGGGAAGTCCTCCTAAATCTGTCTCAAGTAGAAATGTGCTACAAGAACTCTGCATCACATATGAAAGTTCAGAGAATTCATTCGCTTCCTTGATAAATCATTTTGAATTAAAAAGAAAGGACATTTTTGCTAATAGGAGAGAAATGAAGGTCAATATATCTGACCATCTGGCCCCTGATCTCAAAAGATCACTGCTTTTAAGTACTCCCTGCTATTATTAATGATGCTGTACTAATGCATATTCCTCCTGATAGAAACTGCTTTGCCACTTTGTTACTTAACGCAGATGCTATAGAAGCAAAGGTTAGAATCTTGCACCTTTTAGGGCAAAAAGATGAGGCTAGTTAGGCTAATGCTTGACAAGCAGTCGGAATAAATTAATTTCCCTTCTCTGAAATGTTTCTTTGTCAGCTTCTGGGGGTCAGTCACCACTTTAGCTCAGCTAATGCTGCCAAGAGTAGAATATCAGATGACAGATGCAGAGAAGTTTACTTCAAATCAGTGCTTTGAGCTAAAGCACCTGATGCCTATTCATACAGTGCCTACCAGTCCATTAACCCTGCCCTCAAAGGCTCATTCTGTTGTTCACAGGAGTCATTTACTGTGAGGCAGATAATCTTGCAGAAGAACACATTACTAAATTCCTTAATCCATGTGCTCTTTGAAAGAATTATTTTGGGAAAATGCCTCTCAAAATTAAGCAAAAAAAGTCTTCCACATTTTAAAAAGGGAGATTTTGTTTAAAATAATGAAAAATAGCAGTTTTACACACTTTTAATTCTGGATATTTTCAGAAAAAAAATTATACCACCAAAAGAATCACTCACTGATTTTTTTCTTTTCTTTTTTGGTAATTTCACTTCTTGCATAATTATCCTCTGCAATTTGAAAATGGTATTACTAGGTAGTGATGCAAAGTAGCACATACCTAAAATCTAAGAAGCAGTTGTGTTTGGCTGGAGAGTGAAGACAGTGTCTGTATGACATACTCAGGTATGAGGATTATAACCGGTGCCATAAGAAGGAAGAGCTATCATGAGCCCTACTACATTCACATCATTGTTGGGAGATTACTACAGCTTTGTAACATAATTTGAAATTAGAAAGTGTGAGGACTCCAATTTTGTTCTTTCTCAAGAGTGCTTTGGCTATTAGAGGTCTTCAGCGGTTCCATACTAACTGTAGAATTGCTTTTTCTATTTCTGTGAAAAATGTCATGGAATTTTGATGGAGAATACATTGAATCTATAAATTGTTTGCAGTAAGATGGACTTTTTAAAAATATTCTTCAAATCTGTGAATGCAGGGTATTTCTCCATTGATTTATGTCTTCTTCAACTTCTTTCCTCAATGTTTTATCAGTTTTAGTGTATAAATCTTTTTCTTCCTTGGTTCAATTTATTTCTATTTTTTTATGCTACTGTAAATGAAATCATTTTCTTGATTTTGTTTTTGTGTAGATTTTTTACTGGTATAAAGAAGGCAACTGATTGACTTTGTATCATGCAATCTTATTAAATTTACTTATTAGTTCTAACAGCCTTTTGTTCATTTGTTTCTTATGTATTTGCTATATGTTGGTAGAGTTTTGTTTTTCTATATATAGGGCTATGTCATATGCAACCAGGGATAATTTTACTTCTTCATCTTCTATTTGAATGCCTTTTACTTCTTTCTCTTGGCTGATTGCTCTTGATGGTTTCAGTACTATCCTAAATCATACAAGTGAGAGCATGCATTTTTGCCTTGTATGGGATCAAAGCTATAGCGATCGATACAGTATGGTTCTGGCATAAAAACAAATATATAGACCAGTGAAACAGAATTGTGAGCCCAAAAGTAAACCCAAGCATGTATAGCCAACTAATGTTTGACAAGCAGACCAATAATATGCAATGAGTTAAGGATATTCTCATCAATAAATGGTATTGAAAAAACTGGATATTCACATGAAAAAGAATGAAAACTGGACCCCTATCTTACATTATACACAAAAATTAACTCAAAATGGATGAAATATTTAATCATAAGACCTGAAACTATAAAATTCCTAGAAAAAAATATAGGCAGGATGCTTCATGACATTGGCCACAGCAACGATTTATTGTATATCATACTAAAAGCTCGAGCAACAAAGTGAAAAACAAAAGCAAATGAACTACATTGAACCAAACAGTTTCTGCACAACAAAGGAAACAGTCAACAAAATGAAAACCCAGCCTATGAATTGAGAGAACATATTTAACAATCATATATATGATAAAAATTAGCAACCAAAATATATAAGAAACTCTCACAATCCAACAGCAAAAAAACAAATAATCCCGTTTTTTTTAATGGACATCTGAGCACATTGGCTCACCCTGTAATCCCAGCACTTTGGGAGGCCAAGTAGGGAGGATTGTTTGAGTCCAGGAGTTCAAAACCTTCCTAGGCAAAATAGTGAGACCCCATATCTACCAAAAAAAAAAAAAAAAAAAAAAAAAGCTAAGCATAGTGGCATTTGCCTGTAATCCTAGCTACTCCAGAGGCTCAGGAGGTAGGATCGCTTGAGCCCGAGAGATTGAGGTTACAGTGAGAATCATTGCACCATTGCACTCTAGCCTGGATGAAAATGCAAGACCCTGTCTCAAACAAACAAATGAATAAATAAACAAAGGGCAAAAGACCTGAATACTCATTTCTCCAAAAAAGAAATAAGAAGCCAACAGGTATATGAAAAAGTGTTCAGCATTGCTAATCATCAAGCAAATGTACATCAAAACCACAACGAAATAATATCCCACATCTGTTATGATGGCTAATATTGAAAAGACATAAACTAACAAGTGTTGGTTAGGATGTAGAGAAAAGACAACCCTTGCACACTGTTGGTGGGAATATATAAAGGTTTATTAAAAAATTAATATTAGAACTGCCATGTGACACAGTGATCTCTCTTTTGGGTATATACCCATTGGAAATGAAATCAGCCCTTCATACAAATATCTGGGCTCTCATTTTCACTGAAGCATTATTCACAATAGCCAAGATAGGGAAAAAACCTAAGTGTCCATGGATAGAAAAATGAATTCAAAACTTTGGTATTGTTCTGCCTTTAAGAAATAAGTCCTGCCATTTTCATGGTAATATAGATGAATTTGTAGGACATTATGCTGAGTGAAATAAACCAGACACAGAAATAAAAACATTTGATTATCCCACTTAACATATTGAATCTTAAAATAAAAAGTCAAATACATAAAAATTGAGAGTAGACAGTAGTTACCAGGGGTAGGGGTTGGAGGGAAATCTAGAGTCATATGTCAGGGTACAAATTTGCAATTAAAAAAAGAAAAAAAACATATGCAATTGTGTATATGTACAAAAAAAAATAAATAAGTCTAGAGATATAACCTAGGCCATGATGGCTATGGATAATAATATTACATAACATACTGGAAATTTACAAAGAGAAATTTCAGGCATTCTTATTACCAAAAAAAAAAAAAAAATGATTAGAAAAAGATCTACCTATGTGAGGAGATAGATATATTAATTTACTTGACTATAGTCACTTCACTATGTTTATGTATATGAAAATATTATTTATACCTTAAATATTTATAATTTTAAAATTAAGGAAATGATAACAATTCAAAAAACAAGACAGTTATCACTGGGAGACAAAGGTATGCTTTTTAATTGATTCTGATTTCATACAAGCAAAATGGGAAGTAAATGTTGATTTTGAATCTGTTTTCTGTTTTAAGTTGCATCCCATTTTGTTTATATTTGGATGAATGCATTGCTTTGTTTTATTCTGAGTAATTATTATAAGATAGAGAGTAGAAAAACAATAAAAAATAACAATGTAACAAGAATATTTGAAAAGAAACAAAATCAACAAACTTACTAGACTTAAAAAAGACAGAAGGTTCGAGTAAATAAAATTATTACTGAAAAAGGAGACATTATAACTGATACTACAGAAATACAAAGGATCACAAGAGACTACTATAAACAATTATACCAACACATTGGATAACCTAGAAAAGTGAATACATTTCAAGAGACATACAGCCTTCTATTCTTTCATGTTTCAGCCTTGAATAGACCAGTAATAAGTAAGGAGATTGAATCAATAATCAAAAACTTTCCAACAAAGAAAATCCCAGGTCCTGATGGCTTTACTGCTGTACTAAAAAAAATTTTAATGATATTTAATACAAGTTATTCTCAATGTCTTTCAAAAAATTGAATAGGAAGGAACACTTCCAAACCCATTTTAGGAGGCCAGTATTTCCCTGAATCCAAAGCCAGACAAGGACACTACAAGAAAATAAAATTACAGGTGAGCATAGATGCAAAAATCTTCCACAAAAGACCAGCAAACCTAATCAGGCAGCACAGTAAAAGAACCATTCATCATGACCAAGTAGGCTATATCCCTGGGATGCAAAAATGGTTTAACATACTCAAATCAATAAATGTGATACACCACATTAGTGTAGTAAAGGTTACATCATATGATCATCTCAATAGATGCAGAAAAAGCATTTAACAAAATTCAACATATTTCATGATGAAAACTATCAACAAACTATGTATAGGAAAAACTGAACTCAACATAATAGAGGCCATAAATGAAAAGACCACAACTAACATTGTACTCAGTGTTGAAAAGCTGAAAGCTTTTTCTCTAAAATCAGGAATAAGACAAGGATAACTACTCTTACCACTTCTATTCAATATAGTACTGGTCCTAGCCAGAGTGATTAGGCAAGAAAAAGAAATAAATGGCATTCAAATTGGAAAGGAAGACATAAACTTGTCTCTGTTTACAGATGACATGATCTTACATATAGAAAACACTTAAGGCTGCATCAAAAAGCTGTTAAAAATAATAAATGAATTCAATAAGATTGCAGAAAGTCAACAGGCAAAAATCATTAGCATTTCTATACAATAAAAAGGAACTATCTGAAAAGAAATTAAGAAAACAATTCCATTTACAATCCTACCAAAAAAAATACTTAGGAATAAGTTTAACCAAAGAGGTAAAAGACCAAAAATTACAAAACATTGATAAAATAAATTGAAGGAGGAAGCAGAGCAAGATAAGCAAATTGCCCTCCAGCAATTGCCCACACACACAGAGGAATATCAAGTTGAACAACTATCCATGCAAGACATTAACTTCATACAAACAAAAAAAAAAAAATCAGGTGAGAGATCACAGTACCTGGTTTTAGCATAACAAGAAAGAATGCATTGAAGAGGTTTGGAAGAACAGTCTCACATTACCCCTCCCTCATTCCCAGGAGGCCCAGCACAGAGAGAGACTCCTTCCACTTGGAGGAAAGAGAAGGAAGAAAAGTGGTGGATTTTGCATCATTTCCCAGAGAATTCTCCCTTAAGGGCATCGTGGCTGAGTATCTAGGAGTCTGCAAGAGTCACAACATAACTAGGCTTAGGGTGCCCTCTAGTGCTGAAATAGCTGCAGTGACCACAGGCTTAGTTAACATAACAGTCCCCTTTGATTTTTGGAAAGCCCTCTGAAAAAGGACCAGTACAAACAAGACCAAACTGTCGAACTGGAAAAAAAAAAAAAATGCCTAATTCTTCAATGTCCAGACAGCAACAACATTCAAAAGCACCAAGAGCATCCAGGATAAAATGACCTCACTAAAAGAACTAAAGAAGACATCAGCAGAAAATCCTGGAGTGATGACGTGCACCCTCTAACACAAGAAGAAATTCAGAAATCTATCACAGAAATTTTACAAAGAGATTAAAATAATTTTTTAAAATATGAAACTGAAAAATTCAATTGACAAACTGAAAATGCATCAGAATGTCTCAATAACAGAATTGATCAAGCAGAAGAAAGAATTAGTGGCCTAAAAGACAAGCTATTTGAAAAAAATACAGTCAGAGAAAAACAGCAAAAGAATGAAAAAGAATAAAGTACACCTACAAGATCTAGAAATTAGCCTCCAAAGGGAATATCTAAGAGTTATTGGCCTCAAAAAAAGATGTAGAGAGAAATCAGGATAGAAAATCAATTCAAAGAAATAATTTTTTTAAAAAACTTTCCAAACAAAGAGAAAGATATAAATATCCAGGTAAAAGAAGGTCAAAGAATAACAAGAAGATTTCACCCGAATAAAACTACTTCAAGACCTCTCTTTCTTTATTCAACAAATATTTATTGAGTGCTCAACTTGAGCCAGATAAGTTTCTTAGACCAGGGAATCAGTAATTAACAGACACAAATAATTGCCTTTATGAAGCTCATGTTCTAGTGGAAATACACTACAATTAATCAACAAGATATATATATGTATATATATATATCAGATAATGATAAATACTATGAAAAAAAATAATGCAGGAAACAGGGGATAGAAACATGCCAAAATGGGTTTTGTCATTTTAAATAAGGTTCTCAGGGAAGATTTTCTCAGACAAACAAAAGTTGGGGAAATTTATTACAAATAGACTTGTCTTACAAAAAATGCTAAAAGTTCTTTAATCCAAAAGAAAATGATGCTACTATCATACAACAAGAAATCATCTGAAGGTATAAAACTCATTGATAAAAGTAAGTACACAGACAAATTCAGAACACTCTATTACTGTAATTGTGGTTATAAACCACATATATCTTTAGTATGAAGACTAAAAAATGTCTCAAAATCATAATAATTAGAACAATTTGTTAACAGGCGATATAAAAGACATAAGACAACAAAAAGTCAAAAGAGTAAGGGGGGATGAAGTTAAAGTATAGAATGTTTTTCTTTATACACATAAAAGAAAGCAATTTCTTTTTTCTTTGCGATCAAAGTTATGTTTTTACTAGTTTAAAATAACATACTATAAGATGTTATTTGCAAGCCTCATACTAACCACAAAGCAAAAATCTGTAATAGATACGCTAAAAATAAAAAGCAAGGAAGTAAAACATACTACTAAAGAAAATCATTTACTCAGGAAGGCAGGAGGGCAAAAAGGAAGGGAGGGAGGGCAGAAGCACTTACAAAACAACCAGAAAACAAATAGCAAAAAGGCATTAGTAAGTTCTTACCTGACAATAAAAATAGTGAATGTACATAAACTAAAATCTCCAATTAGAAGACATAGAGTAGCTGAATGGACTTAGAATAAAAAAAGAAAGACACCATATATGGCCTACAATAAACTCACTTCACATAGAAAGATATAGAGAGACTGAAAGTGAAGGGATGGAAAAAATATTCCACACAAACAGAAACAAAAACTACAGCAAGTAGTTATACTTATATTAGATAAAATAGATTTCAAGTAAAAAACACTGTAGAAAGGGATAAAGAAGTCATTACATAATAATAATGAGGTCAATTCAGTAAGAAAATGTAACAATTATAAATATATATGCCACCAATATCAGAGCACTCAAACATATAAAGCAAATATTAATACATCTAAAGAGAGAGAGAGACTGTAATACTAGGAGAGGACTTCAGCAACACGTTTTTGGCAATATACAGATCATCCAGACAGAAATCAACAAAAGAAACATGAGAATTAAACTACACTCTAGGGCAGATTTACCTGACATTTATACATTTCATCCAACTACTGAAGAGTATAGATTCTTCTCATCAGCACAGGGAGTACTCTGCAAGATAGACTGTATGTTAGGCCATGAAACAAGTCTTGACAAATTCAAAAAAAATTGAAATCATGTCAAATATCTGTTCTGACCAATATAGAAAAACAAACTAGAAATCAATAATAAGACAAACTTTGGAAACTATACAAATACAAGGAAATTAGATGACATGCTTCTGAACAACCAATAAGTCAATAAAGAATTTAAGAATGAAGTTTTAAAATGTCTGGAAATAAATAAAAGTGGAAACACAACATACCAAAACCTGTGAGGCACAGCAAAGGCAGTACTAAGAGGGAAGTTGATAGCACTAAGTACCTATATTAGAAACGCAGACAAACTTCAAATAACCTAATGATGAATTAGAAAAAAAAAAAAATCAAACCCAACATTAGTAGGAGGCAAGAAATAATAAAAGATCAGAACAGAAATAAATGAAATTGAGACCAAAAAAATACAGAAGATCAATGAAATGAAAAGTTGCTTTATTGAAAAGATACTGAAAAACCTTTAGCTAGACTAAGAAAATAAGAGAGAAGACCTAAATAAATAAAATCAGATACGAAAAAGGAGACATTACAACTGATACCAAAGAAATTCAAAGGATTATTAGAGGCTACTGTGAGAAACTACATGCCAATAATTTGAAGAGCCTAGAAGAAATGGATAAATTCTGACACATACAACCTACCAATATTGAGCCACAAAGAAATAGAAAACCTGAACAGACCAGTAATGAGTAACAAGATCAAAGCAGTAATGAAAAGTTTCCCATCAAAGAAAAGCCCAGAATCAGATGGCTTCACTGCTAAATTCTACCAATTGTTTAAAGAATAGACAACAATTAAATTCAAACTATTCCAAAAAATTGAAGAGCAGCGAATACTTCCAAAGTCATTCTATAAGACCAGCATTGCCTTGATACCAAAGCCAGATGAAGATACAAAAACCAACAAAGGAACCAGAATCTTCTATAGGCCAATGTCTATGATAATCATAGATGCAAAATCCTCAACAAAATACTGGCAAAGCAATTTCAACAACACATTAAAAAGATCATTCACCATTACTAAGTGGGATTCACAGATTAATGAAAGTGATACATCACATTACTAGAATCAAGGACCAAAACCATATGATGATTTTAATAGATGATAAAAAAGTATTCAATAAAATTCAGCACCTCTTTATGATAAAAAAAAGAAACTCAACAAATTAGTTATGAAAGGGAAATACTTTAAAATAATAAAGGCCATATGTAACAAATATGACCCTAGACCATATGACCCAAACCCATAGCATCATACTGAATGGGGAAAATCTAAAAGCCTTTTCTCTAACATCTGGAATAAGCCAAGGATGCTCACTTTCACCGCTTCTACTCAACAATATACTAGAAGTCCTAGCCAGAGCAATTAGATAAGATAAACAAACAAACGGTACCCAAATTGGAAAGGAAGAAGTCAAATTCTCCTGGTTTGCAGATTATATAATTTTATATTTAGAAAAACCTAAAGACTATACCAAAAACCTCTTAGAACTGGTCAAAAATTTCAGTAAAGTTGCAGGATACAAAACAAATATGTGAAAATCAATAGCATTTCTATATTCCAGCAGTGAACAATCTGAAAAAAGAAATTAAGAAAGCAATACCATCTATAATAGCTACCAAAAAAAAAAATGCCTGGGAATAAACTTAACAAAAGAAGTGAAAGATCTCTACAGTGAAAACTATGAAACACTGATGAGAGAAATTGCAGAGGACACCAAAAAATAGGAAAAATGTCCCATGTTCTTGAGTTAATATAATATTGTTAAAATGTCCATACTATCCAGTGATCTACAGATTCAATGCGATCCCTATCAAAACACTAATGAAAACACAAAGTAGAAAAAACAATCCTCAAATTTGAATGGAACCACAAAAGACTCCAAATAACCAAAGCAACCCTGAGCAAAAAGAACAAAGCTGGAAGAATCACATTACTTGACTTCAAAATATACTACAAAGATATACCCAAACATAAATTTATCCACAAATCAAAATAGCATGATACTCATAAAAACAAATACATAGACCAAAGAAACAGAATTGAAAGTCTAGAAATAAATTCCAGGGCCAGATGGCAAAATAGTAACAGCTCTGGTCTGCAGCTCCCAGCAAGAACAACGCAGAAGGTGGGTGATTTCTGCATTTCCAACTGAGGTACGCACCTCATCTTATTGGGACTGGTTAGACAGTGGGTGCAACCCATGGAGGGTGAGCCAAAGCAGGGTGGAGCGTCGTCTCACCTGGGAAGTGCAAGCGGTCAGGGAACCCTCTCCCCTAGCCAAGAGAAGCCATGAGGGACTGTGCCTTGAGGAATGGTGCATTCCAGCCCAGATACTATGCTTTTCCCACAGTCTTCGCAACCTGCAGACTAGGACATTCAGTTGGGTGCCTACATGACCAGGGCCCTGAGTTTCTGTCCTAAACTGGGCAGCCATTTGGACAGACACCAAGCTAGCTACAGGAGCTTTTTTTTCATAACCCAGTGGCCCCTGGAATGCCAGTGAGAGAGAACTGTTTATTCCCCTGGAAATGGGGCTGAAGCCAGGGAGCTGAGTGGTCTTGATCAGCGGATCCCACCCCACAGAGCCCAGCAAGCTAAGATCCACTGGCTTGAAATTCTCACTGCCAGCACAACAGTCTGAAGTCAACCTGGGATGCTTGAGCTTGGTGCAGGGAGGGGCAGCCACCATTACCGAGGCTTGAGTAGGTGGTTTTCCCCTCAAAGTGTAAACAAAGCCACCAGAAAGTTTGGACTGGGCAGAGCCCACCACAGTGCCACAAAGCAACTGTAGCCAGATGGCCTCTCTAGATTCTTCCTCTCTGGGCAGGGCATCTCTGAAAGAAAGGCAGCAACCCCAGTCAGGGGCTTATAGATAAAACTCCCATCTCCCTGAGAAAGAGCACCTGGGGGAAGGGGCAGCTGTGGGCACAGCTTCGGCAGACTTAAACATTCCTGCCTGCCAGCTCTAAAGAGAGCAACAGATCTCTCAGCACAGTGCTCAAGCTCTGCTTAGGGACAGACTGCCTCCTCAAGTGGGTCCCTGACCCCCATGACTTCTGACAGGGAGACACGTCATGTAAGGAGGTTCCTCAAAAAATTAAAATAGAACTACTATTTGTTCCAGAAATTCCACTTCTGGGTATATATCTGATGGAAATAAAATCACTATATGTAATAATAATGTATTGTATACTTGAAAATTGCTAAGAAACTAGATCTTACATGTTCGCACTACAAAAAAATGATAAGTATGTGAGATGATGAATATGTTAACAAGCTTGACTTAATCATTTCACAATATATGTGCTCTTTTGGTTACCCTGTCTATAGAATATCTTTTTTATCCCCTTTTCTTTCAGCCTATATGTGTCCTTAAGGCTTAAGTGAGTCTTGTGGACAACATATTGTTGGATCTTCCTTTTATTATTATTATTCACTTAGTCCATTTTGTGTTGCTATAAAGGAATATCTGAGGTTGCATAATTTATAAAGAAAAAAGGTTTATTTGGCTCACAATTGTGGATGTCTACAAAATGCAAGATGAGGCATCTATATCTGGTGAAGGCCTCAGGCTGCTTCTACTCGTGGTAAGAGGTGAAGGGGAACTGGTGTATGCAGAGCTCACACAGAGAGGGGTGAAGTGTCAGGTTCTTTTTAACAACCAGCTCTCTTGGGAACTAACACAGTGAGAACTCACTCGCTCCTAAGGGAGAACCTTGACATACTCATGAGAGGTCTGCTCCCATGACCCAAACACCTCCCACTAGACCTTGCCTCCCAACAACTGGGATTAAATTTCAACATGAGATTTGGTAGTGACAAACATCCATACCATAGCATCCATTTTGCCACATTGGTGTCTTCTTTGTTTTAATTGACAAATTAAAAAAATAAAGCTAGTTAACATATTTATCACCCCTCATACTTACCATTTTTGCGGTGAGAACATTTATTCTCTTAGCAATCCTCAAGTATACAAAACCTTTATTAACTGTAGTCACCATGATGTACAATAGATCTCCAGAAACTATTCCGTCTAATTGAAACTTTGTGAACTTTGATACACATCCCCCCAATCCCTGGTAACCACCATTCTGCTCTCTGCTTATATGACTTTAACATTTTAAGTTTCTACATGTAAGTGACATCATGTCGTATTTGTCTTTCTATGCCTGGCTTATTTCACTTAACGTAATGTCCTCCAGGTTCATCAATGTTGTCACAAATGCGGTATTTTATTCTTTTTTAAGGCTTGATGGTATTCCATTGTGTACATATACCACATTTTTGTTATACAGTCATCTATTGATGGACATAAGTTGATTCCATATTTGGCTATTGTTAGTAATGCTATGATATAATGACCACAAAAGTGCAGATATCGCTTCAATATACTGGCTTCATTTTCTTTGGATATATACCCAGTAGTAGAATTGCCTGATTATATGATAGTTCTATTAACTCTGTTCTTTCTGTTGGAAAAATAATCCATCTGCATTTAAAGTAACTATTGATAGGGAAGGACTTACTATTGCCATTTGTTTTTTTCTGACTGTTTTATAGTTCCTCTGTACCTTTTTTCTCTCTGCTGTCTTCCTTTGTGATTTGTTGCTTGTTTGTTTTTAGTGGTATACTTTGATTCCTTCTCTTTATCTTTTGTGCATTTACTAGAGATTTTTTCCTTTGGGTGGTTACTGGAGGTTATCATGAGCCTTATATAAAATATCTGTAGTTATAGCATTCTATTTTAAGCTGAAAAAAACTTCAAACACATACAGAAACCCTATACTTTCATTGTTCCCCTCCCTTGACACATTTTATTCTATTGATGTTATACTTTACATCTTTGTTACATTGCATATTACTAACAAATTCTTATAGCTGTAGTTATTGTAATACTTTTGTCTTTTAACTTTTACACTAGAGTTAAAAGTGATTTGTACATCCCTATTACAGTTTTAGAGTATCTGAATTTGACTATATACTTACCTTTACCAGTGAGTTTTAGACTTTCATATGTTTTCATGTCATGACTTATCATCCTTTTGTTTCAACTCAAAAAGCTCCCTTAACATATCTTGTAAAGCAGGTGATGATGAAATTCCCTCAGCTTTTGTTAGTCTAGAAATGTCTTTATCTCTCTTTCATTTGTGAAGGACAGCTTTGCTGGGTACAGTATTATTGTTTGGTAGGTTTTTCTTCTTTTAGTACTTCATCCTAGCTTACAAGGTTTCTGCTGAAAAGTCTACCGGTAACCTTATGAGAGTTCCCTAGTACCTCTTTTCTCTTGTTGCTTTCAAGACTCTCTGTCTGACTTTTCACAGTTTGGTTATAATATATCTTAGAGTATTTTAAGGTTTTTCGGATTTTTTTGAACACATTAATCTGGAAGTCCATATCTGTTCCAATATTTGGAATGTTTACAGCCAGTATTTTTAAAATAAGACTTCTGTCTCACTCTGTTCCTTCTGAAAATCCCATAATTCATATGCTCATTTGCTTGATGGTGCTTTCTTCACTCTTACGCGTTCTTCACTCTTTTAGATTCTTCTCTCTTTTTGTTTCTCTAATTGACTAATATCAAATGACCTGTCTTTGAGTTAGCCAACTCTTTCGATTCTTCTCTTGAAGCTTTTGATTGAATTTTTCAGTTCTATCATTATTCAGATGGTCCTCTACTTATGACAGTTTGACTCATGATTTTTTTTTTTTACTTTATGATGGTGCAAAAGTGATAGGCTTTCAGTAGAAAGTGGTACAGTACCCTCTCACAATGCTGGACAGTAGCAGCAAGCCATAGCTTCCATTTAGCCACATGATCATGAGGGGAAACAACCAATACCCCTACAGTGCACTGTGTTGCCAGATGATTTTGCCCAACCATAGACTAATGTCCTTTAGGGCAACTATAGGCACAGTTAAGATAGGTTAGGTTAATTTATGACATTTGATAGATTAGGTGTATTGGATGCATTTTTAACTTATTATATTTTCAATTGACAATGGGTTTATCACAACATAACCCCACTGTATATCAGGAAGCGTCTATATTCTTCAGCTCCAGTATTTCCGCTTGGTTCTTTTATATTATTTTGACTTCTATTCTCCTTTTGTTCATGTACTCTTTCCTTGATTGTTTTAGTTTTTTATCGTTGTTCTCTTGCATCCCGTAGAACTTCTTTAGGATTATTTTAAATTCGTTTTCAGGCAATTCATAGATCTCTATTTCTGGGGTGAGTTGCTAAAGCTTTACTGTGTTCCTTGAGTGGTTCATATTTGCCTGATTCCTCATTATTTGTGTAGCTTTGCATTGGTGTCTGTGCATTTATAGGAGCAAATACCTATTCCTGTCTTTATACACGGTTTCAGCAGGTGAAGATCTTCTCCTTTTGGGCCGCTGGGCTGATAGGATTGCCAGAATCATGGTAAATTGGGGTTGGAGCTGAGTCACATGACTGCTGCTGGGTTCACAGTTACCAGGGGCTCAAGCAAGCATGGATCCTATGCAGCCACTGGGTAGACTGAACTGCCTTCAGGACCTTGGTCAGTAGGGCTGGTGCAAAGATGTCGGACTGCTTCAGGGTTTCCAGATGGCAGGCCTGTTACAAGGTAGTGTAGCTTCCTCCAGGTATCCCTGGGAGAACTTCCACTGCATGACTGGGTGGGTCCCTTGGCAGGTGGTACTAGTCTCATACCATGGCTGACAGGAACTCAATAACAGGGATGGTTAAGCATCCACGGCTAAGACCAATGTCTCCAGGCCTGCCTCTGGGGACATGGGCTTGTGTGTCTCCCTCCAAGTCTACGGGTAGGCAGAACTGCTCTCAGGCTGCAGCTGAGAGGTGCTGGAGTTGAGTTGCAAGGCCATGTCAGGATCTGCACTGAGATCCAGGTCAAATGGCCTGCCTACAAAGGCATAGATAGGTATGTCTCCCACGAGGTCCCTGAGTGGGCAGAACTGCTTTCAGACCCAGCTAAGAGGGGTTAGAGCCAAATTACAGGACAATTTCAGAGTCCACAGCTGAGACTAAGGTTGATAAGCCTGTCACCTAAGGCATGAATGGTCATGACTCCTCCCAGGTATCTTGGCAGATGGCTCTGGAGGCAGGACCAGGGCTAAATGGAGTTGTATCTGAGTCCACAATGGGATGGGTATATTTCTGGGTATGGGTTCTATATCCAGATCTGGACTCAGGTCTGTCCTCTCAAAATGACTCTCCTAGATGTTGGGTTCCACCAAGATTTCACAACCTCCTACCTAAATCCCAAAGCTCACCCAAAGGCACTTTCATCCATAGATAGCTGTTTAATTGTTGATGCTGAGGGAATATGATCAGGAGACCACCTACTCTACCCTACTGTTGACCATCACTCCCTCTGATGTTGTTTTGGTGACAATCAGTACTGCAGGCACAGAGCCACCCACTGCCCACCACTTACCATCTAATGGGCCACCTGAAGAATGGCAGTCGGCAAAAAACTGTGTCACTAGCTCTCTGGGGCCTTGTTTGTGATTCTTTAGAAACCCAGACCTCATTGACACCACAGTGCTGTGTATTCTTCACTGACCTGGAATTATCTCTAACCACTCAGATATTTTTTAGCTCTCACTCATCCCCCAACACACACACACACACACACACAGGGAGAGGGAGAGGGAGAGGGAGAGAGGGAGAGAGAGGGAGAGAGAGAGGGAGAGAGAGAGGGAGAGAGAGAGGGAGAGAGAGAGAGAGAGAGAGAGAGAGAGAGAGAGAGAGAGAGAGAGAGAGAGAGAGAGAGAGAGAATATGAATCAGAGACAGAGAAAGAGAAAACAAGGCTCTGCCACCTACTAGGCATTAACCAATAGCTTATCTCTCAGCTCCATGGTTTTGTTTTATTCCCTTTAAGGATCTTTTCTCCATAAGCTTCCTGAGTTCATGCCCTGCTTCTTCATCTTTCTCCCTTGTTGACTTCAAAACAAAAGCCACCAACTTCCTGCTGGGAAATGGAGGTGGAGAAGAGCAGGAATAGGGTTAAGGCAAGACTGTTCTTCACCACTCCCGAGAGCATGAAAGCACCCTGACCTTGCCCATTTATTTTCTAGGCAGGACTCAGTGGCTTTATCTGTATACAATGACAAAGGTTAATTAATTAACTGCCTCTGGCCTGGTTGCCCTAGCAACTGACTTTGGTTCATAACTAAATTCTAGCAAGGGATATTTCGCAGAGACTTTTTTGACTTATACTAGAAGAGAAATTGGATAAGAATTTAAAGAGAAAATTAACTGGTTGTAAGAGAAGCTTTTTCCATTCATTAAAATCTTTGAATTTCTATCTTATAACTGTAGTTATGTCCTTATTACTCAAGGTCACAGTAAAAAAGTTTCTGGTTACATGATGTTTTTTCAAATTAAAGAAACAAACATCCAGAGGCATTTAAACCAATCTAAAACAGCTCCCACTCCTACCCTCACCCCGACAGAGCTCTGGAAAACCAATATGAACTAAACCAAGGGATCTGCTGTGGGAACAACAACTCATTCATAATTCCCACTGACCAAGCTCAGCCCTGGCCATCAGCACATTGACACACATTCCAACCAACCAGCCCCAATTCTCTCCTTTATGGAAACCACTCTGTGCCACTGTGGAAACTGTTCATACCTCTTCCAGCCCATTAATTTCTCCGTATTTGAGAGTAACAGCATTTCCATCTCTTAGATTAGATTTTGTTCATTAAATTCTCATCTCACTTCCCAACCTGCCAAATTTTCATCAGTAGAGATCTGGGATTCAGACACCACAACCCATTAAGCACAACATCTTGGAATTTACAATTTTGTTTTACAAAACCCTCCACAGACAGTCTATCTTACATACATTAGCCTAGTAAAAGATTAAATATAAATGGATGCTTTCTAAAGCATTTTAAAGGTATGACTGTTTGCTTAACACTTCAAATACAATTTCCATTTTGAAGAATACTCTTAATCATGCATAATATGCAAAGACTGGAGATCTCAAATTTTTGTTTGTTTGCTTTTAATGATAAGTATTTAATGTAACTATTTGTCAACTTGCTCTTTTAAAAGCTTTTCTTTAAAAGAAAAAACTAGTGAGTGATCGGGGATGAAACATGATGGTTTGGGAGCATGATGTTAGAAGACTTAAAGTAGAAAATTTTGATGATCCTACTGTTATGCCAGAAAAGAGGAGTTAAGTGGGAAAGCCTGAACTCTTAGAGGGAAACAATACAGCCCCCTTGTCAATTTTGTTTGCTTGGGTGTGACCTCCATGATCAAAGGAAGGCAGGGCATAGAGACAACGTTAAACAGTTCCAGGGGACAGCCTGACAACATTAAGTCTTATTGGTCAGCCCTCCGACTTCGTTCTTCTAAGCAGAGGGACATCACCTACTGAAGCACTGGGCCAGTGGGACCATACAGAACTGATTGTGTCTGCAGATGCCAGAAGTAGGAAAGCCCCCATCAATGTGAGAGGAGCAGCAAAGGCCTAAGAATAAAAAGTTCTACCCCAAGAGCTGAAAAGACAACCCAGAGGTAGGGTGCTGGAGGAAAGTCCCATGCCTACATAGCTTGATCCAAATAAGGAAGAGTTTAATCATGGGAAGGAGCAGCTTTAGAGGTTTTACAAATAATCTTTCAGTCTCAGGAAACTAAAGCAGGGCTGTCCTCTGAGGAAAGCCATATCCTGGTTTAAATATTTGGAACTTACATTCTAATGCAAAAGCTAATCATGTCAGAGATGAAAAAATTCATATACAATTTCTCACATTTCCTGATCAGGCTGTTCTACAATGTGATTAACACTGTGATCACAATAAAAATGTTTTATTTAGTGGATAATTGTATGTACCGGTATCTACCATTTCCAAATGTCTCCTTTTATTACCCTTGTTCAAGAAAGTCCTAATATTTAAGTGATTTACTGATCACTTAAAATGCCAGCCTCGCCATTAGGAGGTACATTCACTATACGTTGCTTAATTTTATAGTACATTATTTCTTTATAAACAGACACATTACTGTAGAACATTAATTAAACCTTTTCCCCATTATGCAGTACATTTTGAAGACAACAGTGTAACCAAGTGTTGCCTTGACAGATATGCCTGTGACTCCATTTCTTGGCTCACAAAAGAAACAGATTCCCCAAGAAGTAGTGCTACTGGGACTCCAGGATTAGGCAACAGACAGCTATGATTTGTGAAAGACATACTTAATGAATAATGCATGGCAGATGCGCTTCAACAACCCAATTTGCTGAACTATTTAGCATCAATAACCTAGCTATAATGGAAACAGAAGGCCTTTTAGAGGTAGATTATGAGAAGAGTTTTAATAAAATGATATCACTCCAATCATGTGCATAACATTTGCATTTAGTAGAAGCTGATGTTTAGATTGGTATAAAAAGAAAACTTCTGCAGCCACTTTTTGTAAAGCTCTCACTCAGAAATACACTGACATATGAGAGCTGTGCGAGGATCAGCCATTAGGGAAGGATTTGAAGAAACACTGAGCAAGTTCTTCTCCCTGCAAATCACATAGACTAAAAAGGCCACACTCTGATTTCAGAAAATCCTTCTGGTTGAAAAATAATTCTAATGAGCACAAAACTACAAGCAAATTTCCTATTTGCTTTGAGACTGAATGGCAAGTGTTACATAAAAATTCCTATGGCATAATATATTTTCTAACATTAATGGAAAAGGGCAAGAGTAGTGTCATAAAACTAATCTTCAGTAAATCATTTGCTAAATGCATTTGAATTACCTATTTCATTTTTCCCTGCTGACCCCCTGCTCTCCAAAATCAATATTCAAGAAAAAACTTGCCCTGAGATGCCCTAGAAACCATTAAAATGCTTTGTGTGAGCTATCCAATTAGCAATATTTAAATGAAAATTTATAATTTAGTGCTTTCCCATTGATAAGAATGAGAAAGTTACACCCATGTCAACTTTTCTAGTACTAATAACATATGTAAAAAAGAGAACTAAATTTGATAAGAACAGGATTTTACTGTTGCATCAGTAGAATTTATTGAGTGACCAGAGGTGAGTTCAACATTCAATATTAGTAGTTACATAATGACAGGAGAAATTTCCTAGGGCAAAAGACTTGTCTGGAACTCATAAAGAATGGTCAAAGCCCATCTTCCAAGAGGAACACAATAAAATTCCCCCAAAACCCATCCTTGTATCTCTTGAAGCCTTGAAATCTATATCTCTAAAGCCTAAGAGTTCACTGAGTTGGAGACTGGATTTAGGGATCCCAACTTCTCATCATAGTAACTTAACTGCTTGGTCAGATGTGAGCAGTTAGGGCCTTAGAGAAAGTCATTATAAATGCAAGACATAGGCTTCTGCTGAGAAGGGAACTGATAAATATTGAGTAGCTACCACCTGCTAGGCCTTGTGCTAGGTAATCCATGCACCGTCAACAATGATTTGAAAAGGTGAATATTGAAGTTGACAAAATAAAATGAAGGTAAAATAAATTGAAGAACCAAAGTATGTATTTTTGCAATGCAACCTTGGAGAAAAGAAAGGTAAATTGAAACAAAATAATATAGGGAGGGGCCCTACTGGAACTACACTGTCTGTCTTGGAGAAGGTGCTGAGTGAGCAAGTGGACAGACTCCAGTACCTCATGGCATGCCCCTTGTTAGACACTCTTATGGCATCTTATACCTTTCCTTCCTGGCACTTATCCAGGTTTAAAACCATACACATATTTATATGACTATTTGACTCTCTTTTTTGCTCAGCTATAAGCTCCATGACGGCAGGAACTGCATCTGTGTTCATCTCCTCTGGTTCCCTAACACCAAACACAATTCCTGACACCTAAGAGGTGCTTAGTAAATATGTATTGCTGACAGAAGAAAAGGATAAAGGGAAAAAGGCAAGAGGCCAGGAGCATGGTGAAACTGTTAATGTGCATCCTAAGTCTCATATGGCCTGGGAGCTGGGGTGGGGTTAGCCAGCCCAGCCATCCCTGCCCATTTCCTGCCTTTTCCTGGGGCAGGGAGGCATAAACTGGTAATGAGGAGGGCTGACAACACATCTGCTCCACTTGCCCTGAAAATCCATTTGCGTGTCCACACTTGAGGCTGCTCTGGATAAGCCAGAATCTCCCTAATGGGATTTCTTCCAGCATTTGTCCTAGTTTTCTTTGAGGTAAAATCAGAGAGCAGGCATGATCTGAGAAAACGTTAATAATTTGCATTGATGTAAAACTCTGACTACATTTATGTAAGCTTTATCTGCCCAAGCAAGGGAACTACAAACTACTTGGTCAAGTTAGCAGTGTGATGCTTTCCCCCAGTCAGCGGTTCTGTGTTAACATAGATGTTTGTGCATCACCAAGTTCACTGTACAATGGTTTCACTACTGCCATAGAATTTCTTTCTGCCACATTGCCTTTCCTCTTCTCTTATTTCCTATGGAGTCTGCTGTGAGCTAACTTCCTCTAGCCCCACTCGTAACTCCTCCAGGACTGTCCCCTAGTTTATACCACTCCCACTGTGATGTTAGCACCTGCTGCTGGGAGAGGGGGTGATTTTAAATATGCTGACTGGCATACAGGGCTTAACAAGCTACCAAGGCTGCCATGTCTGCACCATGTCAATCCTGCTTATGTGCTCAAAGGATTCCTAGAGCAGGCTAGTTACAGTCCAAAAGCTGAAATCCTGTGTTTACAACAGACTGAAAGGGGTGTCCTAGTCACACTCCGACATCAGTTGTCCCTGAGCTCTCTCTCTCCTGTCCAGTTTAGAGGGCCAATTGAAAAGCTGCTGCCAGTGGCTTCCCTGCCAGGGCGGCTAAGTAGCGTGACAGTTTAGATACTCCAAAAAGCCCACACCACTGGCACAAAGACAATCTTTCTGCGAAACAAAGCGCAAGAGACTGCAAAAATGCTGGCAGCTGACACCCATGGTCCTTCACGTATCTACTGATTGCAGAGCAGATGGGGTTTAAAAAGGAAGAAAGCATGCTGGAAAGTCTATCTGCTCCACCTTTTAAAGTAAAAAATAAAACCTGTTCATGTCAAGCAGACACTGAGTACTGACAGCACAGAATTCTAGCACCTACCTGCCTCATCCACCACTACAATTTGCAAGTGGATTACTAGGAATTAAGAGACCAACTTCAAACTGAACTCCCATTCCAAAAGCATTGGTTTGGGTAGACAGAAAAGAGAACTGCAAATATAACCACTAAAAAGGGTAATGTTTCTCCTTTATCAGAGCCTTGGGTATTTTCATCAAAAAGACCACTGGGTGGGAGAACTCTCAGGTATGATTCAGATGGAGACCCTCCTCAGCACTGGAGGCAGAGCTGTGCCAAGAGAACATATAGATTGTGTAAATATGCTCTGTTACATCTGATGTGTAGCCTTGTGTTTTCTCCACGTAGTTCCAAGAGGTAGGACTAGTGCCAAAGGGCAGAAACTACAAAAGAACAGATTTGGGTTTAATATAAGCAGGAACTAAAGAGCAGCCTAGACACAGTGTTGTCACCTGCTAGTGGCAATGAGTTCTCTGCCAGTGGATGCCCAATCTCTTCTCACAGATAAGTGAGGAATCGCAACTCTTGCAATGGATTAAATGTTTGCGTCTCCCCAAAATTCCCAGCCTCCAGAACTGTGAGAAATAAATGGCTGCTGTTTAAGCCACCTCGTCTATGGTATTTTGTTATAGCAGCCTGAACTAAGACAGCTTTTGAAGTCTAAAGAGGCTAGACAGGGTGCAAACATACCCTTCTGGTATTTCCCCCAAAGGAAATGCATCCAAAGGCAACACCTTAACAGAAACCATAATCAGAAAGTTTATCAAATTGTCCCAAAGAGTCATCTATCTGAAAGAGAAGAGAAACAAATGCACCCTAAAGAAACAGACATAGAAGAGAGAAACCCTGTTTTAAAATAAAGAAAAGAAGAAATTGATTTTAAAGTAAAGGATGAGAAGGAAAGCCTTAAGAAGCTCCTGAGGTGACCAGTAGACAGAGACAGCCATGGTACCTAGAGATTTTAGGGCCAAATTTGAGTGCATGGCCAGGAGATTTCAAATCTAGACTGGAACAACTTCCTGCTAGGGTATTACAGAAGGTGTTCAAGCTCTCGATGAGTGATTGGATTACATCAGGAGTTAGGGGCTGGGACTTCTAAACTCTCAAATTACATATCATATTTTGTGAGTATGTGTCGATGTACATTTTCTGGAGAGAGGTGACAGCTTTTTTTCAGATTCTAAAAACGTACATAGCACTGTTTTAGATAAACTCCAGAGCATCTTCGAATTCAATCTGCATGTTTAATATCAAATATTTGGAGATGAATCACTTTTTTATTTGACATTATATGATGACAGTTTAAAGATGATAACCAGTATTAATCCTTGCTTTTTCTGGGCCTGAGAGTAAAAGAATACATTTTCCTTCTACTGAATAATTGTACTTCAGGTAATCCTAGATTTTGTAGTCATTTTATGGAGCCCTGGGAATGCAAACATACCACAGTGTCTAAATAATATGCCCAGCCTAAAGAGGGAGATGTACACAGTATCTATAGTGTCTATTTGTCCTTCACCTCTCCAACCTCCCTTCCCTCTTCTGGCAACTGCCTTAATGTTTGCTTGAGGATCCACCCCTCCCATTCTCAAATAATACGATCTGGGTAGGGCCAATCGTCAGTTCTGGGGGTGAACCTTTTTCAGTCAGGGTATTACCTTCCTGGCCACAATGAGCAGTGTAGGGCAGGCTGGTAACCTCGTTCAGTCTGGGCCTGGTGGCTGTCAGGGCATTTCCTGGGAACATTGGGACAAGACTCTAACTTTTTTTATCCTGGATTTAAACCTCTGAGTTGCTGACAGGCACCCAGTAACTATGCGAGGTCCCAAAATAGAGCCAACATTGAAGAAACAGATCCAATAAATGAGTATCAAGAACCCAGTTCTTGGTTGTATAGTTTTAGCCATGAATTCAGGCACAGTTGAGGCTGTATCACATATGACTCATACGTACCAGTAAACTCTCTCTTTTTAACAACACAAGCCAGTTTAGGTTGGGTTTTCAGTCACTTGCAACTGAAAGAATCCTGACTAAACTAGTAGTTGAAAATGCAGCACTAAAGTTTGGCAGTTACCTTTTAGAGTCCCCATAAAATAAACTTCTGTCAATTAACACGACTTCCCCTATGCACACCTAATTGTGCACCCTTCTTCATAGAAAGGGTCCTTTTATTTGCTTTCCCCTCCCCTGTATCTTTGTTTCCTCTTCCCTCTTTTAAAGTACCTCCAAGATAACATAAATTTCCTTGCGGACTCATATTTCCATTTAAAACATGCTCTGAAATACAATCAGCCCTTGAAATCATTTCACGGAAACCTTAACAAGGCAAAGCAGCAAAAGGAATGTAAAATGTAATATGGCCACGGTTTTTGAACAGGGGTATTAAGTCCAAATGAGGAAATAGAACTCCTTCCAGTTTCATTTATCCTAAGAAACTAAAATCAGTGTAAAAGCTAATGTCACTCTTTTCACAGAAATAAATTAATTTTTTCATGGAGAAAAAAATATGGGCTTTAAAGCCTGAGACTTAATCTTCTGTTTGTTATTTGTGAAATTATAATTCAAATGGCAATTAGCAAGTGACTAGAAACCAAACCTTGATCCCAGAAGACTTGAAGGCTATTGATAACAGAGCCAGAAATAAAACAGGCAAATTAACACTTTGCCTGATATGTTCAGTGAGCTTGTGAATACTTGGCAAACCACTATTTAGCACAGTCCTTTCTATAATTATTTACACCACATGCAACATTATGGTGGTAAGCCAGACACACATAGTTACACCTAATTTGAAATTAGACAATTAATCAATCAATAAAACTACTTGCCTAATAGGAAAAGTTTTATTGTAAAGTTTTTACTTCAATTGAAATAGTAGCAAAAGAAGCTCAGAATTGATAACACAGAATTCTGCATATTATAAAATTTAAAATAAGAATAGCAATTACTCGATAAAGTAGCTGTAAATACCAAAAAAATTTTAGACAACCTTTTCAACATGTCATTAACCCAATAGTTCACAAGAAAGCGAATCTATGTAAACCTCTACATATCTAATAATTTGCCTCAGTTGGAATATTTTCCCAGACTGACTTATTTACTGTCATTCTAGAAGTAAATGAAAACATATCACTAGAATGGGTTCTCTGATTTTCTCAGGTTTATCTAGAGGCACTTATTCAGATAGAATAAGAGTTCATTCATCCCGCTAAATTAAACCCAAACTTACATGGTTTTCTAAATTTCTTTAGTTCTAAAAGTTTTCTTTTATGCTACATTTAATTACAGAACTTTTCAATCATAAAATTATCCCACCATCACTTTAAAAAGACCAGTTCAGAGGAACATTGGTCAAATCCTATGGCTCAAAGCTTTAAAAAATTGGCAAATTGTAGTGTTAGATTTTGCAACATCTTCTCTCTCCCCACTTCCTGTGAATTCTGAAGCATTCAAGTTGAGTTCCAACTAACTTAGTTTTAAGACATCTTTATGACAGCTGTTGGGATACTTGAACAGCCATACCTTCTGATAAGGAGAGCAACCTGTACACAGAGACTCTATTTCCATAGAAATGCATTGAGCTGTATTGTTCTTGGAGCCCAGTTCTGCCTGATTGAAGGCTCAGGGCCCTTCGAGTCAGCTAAGTCAAAATACAATGGCTGGAAGTCATCATTTCAGGTCTTTAAAAGATGCTCAATTGTGGTCAGACTAAGTACAAAGGCTTATGAAACATTAGACAAAAACACAAGCCATTCTTCATATGGCTTACAAATTTATAGTCTATAAAAGAATATAAACTAACCACTTGAAATTTGAGATAGCAATGGAAATGGGATATTGGGGAAAGGCAACGCAAAAGCATTCCCAAAACACTGTAAGCACTTAAAGTATAAAATATGCTAATATATAAAAATAATATTTTATTAACAAGTTTTCATTCCTAAAATAAAAGGAAAATACAAAGGAAAGTAAATTTGGAGTCTAAAACACAGTTCCAATAAAATTATTTCATTTTTAAGTATATACATTCTTTAAGTAGTTTGTTCCGTGTAATAATACTCAAAAGTAAAATAATCTTTTCTAGAAAATAGTAATAGCTAATTAAAGCTACCAAGTCACACATCTGGAGCATGAATTATTAATGACCTTAAGAGTTGGTAGTAAGCTAACATAAAAGGCAGCTTAGTACTGTAAAATACTATAGAAATAGGAGAATCAATGGAGGGAAAACTAGCCCTCTTGAGGGAAAGAAATAGTCTCTATAATTGTGTCTCAAATATGCATAAAGCAAGAAAACTAGAGATTACTGGTAAATCCAACAACCAGCCATAAAAGTTCCATTAATGAACATTATTGATGCAGTTAACTACTAGATAGAGTAACTGTTGTATCATCAACACAAGAGATACAGGTTTCACTTTAGATTAGTATTAAACATTTAAAATGTTTGTTAAAAGGACTAATTTTTTAAGCATCTTAAAATGGTAACTAGCAGGTGAACCAAAATATCAAGGCCAGCTCTCAAGTCACAAGTACTTAACCCCAAAATTCCCATCTGGAACATCCTTTAGAATACCAGCGCTCCCCACAAAAAAAAAAAAAAAAAAAAAAAAAAAAAAAAAAAAAATTTACCTTTACCAGCACAGAAAGAGATATGCAAGAGCCAAGCATGCAGCAAAACAGGACAATCTGGAACCAACAGGCAAAAAACAGCTGTCTTTCATCACTGCCCACCTTCCAGAAAGTCCTCATTTGTATGGATTTGTCAGCAGTTCCCATTCATCAACTCAGCAGTGCAGAAGAAGAGAAATTCATCACTCAGGTTCTGACGTGTACTGTTTCCAAGTTTTCAACCACAGTGTGCTTCTGTGGCTTTCTTAGTCGAAAAACTTTGAGAAAATTGAAATAGTTAACTATATTTAGAAACTTCTAACAGGTCATTCATAAAGATAATAGCAAGAAAAAAGAAAATTCTAATGCTATTGTATGCCCATGCTTCAATTCAGTCAGCCAGTCTTCTTGGAGAATCTTTTTTTCCAGATATTGAGTTCAGTAAGTTGCTACCCACTATAGCCCTATTTTTACCCCACCCATTCTGTGGGTGTTAAGATAAGGGATACAACTTTTTCCTTCGTGTGTGTGTTTAACTTCTCTAATTAATGAAGGTCTTCAGGTTCTACAATCTAAGGAATTGAAAACTCAGGTATCCTTGAGAACCAAAGCAATTATTTTCTGCCCATATAGAAAAATACTATTTAACTCAACTGTAAAAGAGTAAAAACATTTAGTTAGTGCTTCCTATGTGTCAGATACTGTATTGACAGGAGATATAATAAATGACAACTCAGAAAACTCTAATCACAGGTAATTCTAAAAGTTTTCTTTATCTGAAGTAGCAACCTAAACATGAATGGATTTTCTTTTCCAGATCTATGAATGTTGGTGGGAGTTCTTATCTTTCCTTGACTCATCCAGTTCCGGTACAGAGCTTCATAGTCTGTGGCATAACTAAAAAACAAAAGAAGGGAAGCAAAGCAACAAGATTCCGTAGATCACTACCCGTCATCTCTCCCTGGAAACATCTTATCTTGAACTTTATCCACTGGAGATAATATTGTATTGGAGAAGGACCAGCTAGCCTGAGGCAAAACTCCCAAAATCATGGGGTTTATTTTCAGAGCTCTATACACTTCTCCTTTCAGCTTCTCTTTTTTGCTCTATACCAGCATATAGCACAATATCTGGCCCAGAAGAAGTATTCAATAAATAATGTTGCTTCAACTAATTGATTAATTAATTGGTTGATTATATTCCTGGATTCCTTGGCTACCATCAGCCAAGTTCTACACCATCAATATAACAAGCTCCCTGTCCTTAAGAGTCTTATCACAGCTAGTCATCTAAGAAAGTAATCGCAGATGTAATTAAAATGCTAACAGCAGGGAGGAGGTGCTCAAACTTGAATATCCCAGTATAGGTAAATCATGTCAACAACTATTTATCTGAGAGCTCCTATAAGTACAATGAATCCCCAGGATTAAAATTTCAGACATTATCAAAAGCTGAGGCCAGGAAAATTTCTCAGATCATATAACATCTGCCCCTAATCAATGTGGCCATGCTCAGAGCCAAGGCCTGTGACCTCTGCTGGAGAAAGGAAGAGGAGGGAATAGACTGCATCCCAGTGAGCCAATCTTTAGCTTTACATATTTTCTATGTTCCTCATTACTACAAAATGAATCTGAAATAGATTGTGCAAAAATCATTTAAAGATGTATCATGAGACCCACCCAAGAACAGTGAAAATACGGTAGTCTCTTATTAGCACATATGCTATTTACATAGAATTTACATAGAGGCATACTACTATACTGGTTAGCAGCACAGACTCTGGAAGTCTTACTAGTTGTGGCGTTGGACAAGTTGTTTAACCAGTGTGACTCCGTTTTCTCATCTTGTAGAGAATAAAACACCATCCTCATAGAGTGTGATGAGAAAGAACTATGCCTGGCACAAAATGAATACTTCATAAGCAATGACTTCTATAACTTGTAGAAGCTGGTTAACATAAGTTCAAGTATTCATCAACAAATAGGAATTTTACAAGGAAATGGCCGTCTCAGCACCCCTAAAATATAGTGCCAAGTAAATCAGTCTCTCTACCTAGGAATGATACTTAAAATGCTGTCCTGCCAACTGGAAGATAGCCTCTGCCTCACGTTTATCTAGCACCTCCCTTCAATCCTCTCTCTAAGAGTTCTCCAGGTATCCCCATAGTCCAGCACCAAAGGACTGATTCCTGACACTGGCCCAGCCAGAAGCCTCCAAGATCTTACTCCAGGGCTACAGCCAGTGTGCCAGACCAGCATATACCATTCGTTATGGGTAGAATTGGATCTCCCAAAAACAGTAAGTCAAAACCCTAGCCCCCGGTACCTCAGAGTATAAACTTATTTGGAAACAAGGTTTCCACAGAGATAATTCTGTTAAAATGAGGTCATTCGTGTGAGCCCTAATCTAACATGACTAGTATCCTTATAAAAACGGAGAATTTGCACACAGAGACACATATGCACACAGGTAGGATACCATGAGAAGATAAAAACAGATATCAGGATGATACATCTACAAGCCAAGAAATGCCAAAGATTGCCAGCAAGCCACAAGAAACTAGGCAAGAGGCCTGGAACAGAGTCTGTCTCACAGCCTCAGCAGGAACTTACCCTCCTGATACCTTGATCTTGGGCATCAAGCATCCAGCACTGGGAGACAATAAACTTCAGTTCTTTAAAACATCTGTTCAACGGTACTTTGTTATCAGCAAACCAATACTACACTTTTTTTGTTGTTGTTGAAGTGGAGTTTCGCTCTTGTCACCCAGGCTAGAGTGCAATGACACAATCTCAGCTCACTGCAACCTCTGCCTCCCAGGTTCATGCAATTATTCTGCTTCAGCCTCCCAAGTAGCTGCGATTACAAGCATGCGCCACTACACCCAGCTAATTTTTGTGATTTTAATAGAGCCAGGGTTTCACCACATTGGCCAGGCTGGTCTCAAACTTCTGACCTCAAGTGATCCACCCGCCTCAGACTCCCAAAGTGCTGGGATTATAGGCGTGAGCCACCATGCCTGGCCCCAATACAACACTTCTGACTGCATCTCTCCATGAGGTGGTGTCTACCTCCCTGGCTTTCCATAAAATATAAGCACAATTTACTCAAATCTTGGAAAGATAAAAGCAAGATTGTTCTTTAGCCCAGTGAGTACGTTCTCATAACCCAATCAAAGAGTCCACAGCCTTAAGGAACTAGGGGGTTTTGATAACCAATGGACTCTCAAATCCTGGAACAGGTTAAATTTTCATGTTTCTGAATAGAAGCCAGGTTTCACTATCAAAGATTACTTGCAGCCCTACCTGCTCTTTAACCCTGGACAACAGCCCATATGATACCTGAAAGACATGAGCAAGTCTCCTGGGAAACCCACAAAACCGAATAAGATTAAAGTATGCATTCCTGTGAAATTGTTTTACCATGCATGCCTGGAAGAAAATAATAAGAATGGCTGCTTCTGAAACTCCCAAGCATAAATCTGACTTGGAGTTATATTGTACCTGCTAGCCACACCCAGGCACAAACACCTGTTTGTACAAGATTTGAGTAACATTCTCATTCTTCATCTTAAAACCTCACTATGTAAATTAAGAACACTTGCAGTAGAGACTCAGGCTATCATGACCTGATCTGATAAACCTGTACTTATATTTGCTCCCTTTTTATAGGCAAACAAAAGAGAAAAAGAGACCCATAGTCAATCAGGAGAGGGACTGAAACTAGACTCTAACTAGATTTTCCATCAAACCATTCAATCATTATTAAATACCAGTTAAGTGCTAAGGATACAGAATCTGAGAGTGGTAAGGAGGGGTGAGGAGTGGGAATAAGAATTAAGGTAGAGAGAGTCAATATGGCAAGAACACTTGTAGTGGCAGTAGAAGAGAGTAAAAGACACACAAAGGAGATGCCCCTTGAGTTGGACCTTTGAAAATAAGTCTCTGTTCATCAAGTCAACATAGAAGGCAGAAAGGCAGAAAAAGGAAGGTCATTCCCATCAGAACAGTAAAGAAAGAAAATCACAAAGCATAGAGTGGGGTGTCCATGGTTGGAAATATCTGGAGGAGGGCAGGCTGGGTCTTGGATGTTAGATGTTTGGAGCTTTATTTGACAGGCAGTGGAGAGCTACTGAAGGGTTTGTATGGTATTTGATCAGTTGTGTGTTTCAGAAAACTTACCTAATTGACAATATTCAAAATAAACTAGCACTGGGGATAGGCTGGATGCTGAGAGACTTACTAAAAGGTTATTTCAAAATGTAAAGTAAATGCACCTGACAGCAATAACTTAAGCACACCCTTAGAATGACCCTATATGGCAGATGCCCCTGAATATGTGTTCCAAGCTAGGGAATCCAGAAGTGGCCTACCTGGAGATTCATTCCCTGTCTATGAGGAACATCTGAGCCCCTGTCCTGTCTCATGGAGCACAGGCTGTGCAGGGGATTGAGGCCCTAAGTTTTGAGTTAAATGAAGGTTGCCAGGTGTAGGTCATTAAGGAGAGGCTGCTAAGTGAAAATGCTATCTAAACTGCATGCTGTTTGCAAGTGGGTGTGGTTTTCCTGCCAAGCCCGCTGTGCCTGGACTCTCTTTCTTGTATGTAAGCCCCTAATAAAACCCCATGTCTCATTTGATGGCTCTGGGTCTCTGTTCTTCAGCCTTTTGAACCGAGTGCCTTCCCTACTGAGGTTCATAAGGGTTCAGCACAACACATGAGCTCGGGAGAAATCAGAGGTAGAAAATGATGAGACATTTCAGAGGTCAGTTGACCAATTTTGGTGGCCAGTTGAACAAAGAGAAGGAAAACAAGGCCAAAGATGACTCTGAAGCTCTGAGGTTTCTAAAAGACAGGAAAGGATGCTATTAACTGGAAAAATAAACCCAGGGAGAGTTTGGAAGCCTTGAGAACTTCCAGACTGTCTCTCATCACTTCTTACTGACGCTAACAGGATCATAAAGTTGTGTGGAATGAACATAAAACTTTGTGACTAAAAAAAACATGAAGCATAAAACTTTGTGTATTCATTAAAGAAAATAAACTTTTTCTTCAGATGTCCAATACTGACAACACACACATTTCAACTACTTCCCTGGAAAGCATCCATACTTAACCTAATTATAGGTTAATTATTGTGACTTTGTGACTAATTGTGACTTTGAAAGATAATTCTCAAACGGGAGACACCCCAAATATTTCTTTTTGTAAATAAGTAAAGGTCTATATTGGTAAAGGTATCAACAGACCAAAAATGCTATTGATTTTAATAATTCAGGATTTATATTTTAACACAAAGAGGTGCAATATAACTCCAATCTAGATTTATGCCTGGATGTGGGTGGGTATTCATTCAATCAGTGGGAGGACACAAGAGGAGATTCAGAAATAAAGGTTATTCCTATCCTCAAAAATTCTCTGCTCTTATTTACCATGAGTTTGAACAAAATACAAGACATACATGGGTTTGTGTTCAGTACTACTTGTAAAAAGCATAGCAAGGTCTCTGTAAGACCAGTCATTAATAACATAGACTTGACCCTTAAATCTTTTCATTTTACACTCTATCTTTAGGCAACCTCTTCTATACAATTGTTGTCTTATGAGTTCAAATACCACCTTCTCTCCTGGGTTCCAGATCTTCTTCAGCTGGGTACAATGCCTCTCTGCTCAAACTCAACACAACCAAAACCGAAGTCAAATATTTTGTTACCCCAAATCTGCTGGTACCTTCTTTTGTATTTTCTATCTTGGTTAATGGAATAGCTGTCTACTTAGGCTCCCTAAGATTGAAAGTTGAGAGTCATCCAGGATGACTCAT
The DNA here is from genome assembly GCF_007565055.1 of Rhinopithecus roxellana. Taxonomy (NCBI): domain Eukaryota; kingdom Metazoa; phylum Chordata; class Mammalia; order Primates; family Cercopithecidae; genus Rhinopithecus; species Rhinopithecus roxellana. The sequence continues at coordinate 5,552,721 of NC_044553.1, forward strand.
CCTAAAGACCTGGATCAGCCTCCACATTCATTTTTTTAGCTAAGTCTACCATCTCCCCTTCCATCCACATTGCCTTGCCTTGTTTTAGGATCCCATTGTTCTTGCATGAACAACTGCAATATCCTTTTAATTTTCCCCCTATCTCCAGTGTCTATTTTCCATAGAGTGATTCTTCTAAAGCATAAATTTCTAAAGCACCACCATATTCATTGGCTAAATGTGTGTCAAGAGCATCTTCTTGCCTTCAGGATAAATTTAAACACTTTCTGTGTAAGAAAAGTAATAGCCTTCCAAAGATATGCATGTCCTGGTCCCCAGTACTAGTAACACAGCCATAAGCTGAAGAATACAGCCAGGCTCTAGAAGCTGAAAAAGGCAAGGAACAGATTCTCCGTGTTGCGGGAAGTCAGGGACCCTGAACGGAGGGACCGGCTGAAGTTGCGGCAGAAGAACATAAATTGTGAAGATTTCATGGACATTTATTAGTTCCCCAAATTAAAACTTTTATAATTTCTTACGCCTGTCTTTACTGCAACCTCTGAAGATAAATTATGAAGATTTCATGGACACTTATCACTTCCCCAATCAATACCCTTGTGATTTCCTATGCCTGTCTCTAATCTCTCAATCCCATCATCTTCGTATGCTGAGGAGGATGAATGTCACCTCAGGGCCCTGTGTTGATTGCGTTAACTGCACAAATTGTTTGTAGAGCATGTGTGCTTGAACAATACGAAATCTGGGCACCTTGAAAAAAGGAACAGGATAACAGCGATGTTCAGGGAACAAGGGAGATGGCCTTGGACTCTGACTGCTGGTGAGCCAGGTGGAACAGAGCCATATTTCTCTTCTTTCAAAAGCAAATAGGAGAAATATCGCCTAATTCTTTTTCTCAGCAAGGAACATCCCTGAGAAAGAGAATGAGCCTTGAGGGTAGGTCTACAGATGGCCCCCTTGAGGCGGCCGCCTTGTATGGCTGAAGGGATGAAATAAGCCCCCGTCTCCTGTAGTGCTCCCAGGCTTATTAGGATGAGGAAATTCCTGCCTAATAAATTTTGGTCAGACAGGTTGGCTGCTCTCAAACCCTGTCTCCTGATAAGATATTATCAATGACAACACGTGCCCGAAACTTCATTACCAATTTTAATTTTGCCCCATCCTGTGGTCCTGTGATCTCGCCCTGCCTCCACTTGCTTTGTGACATTTTATTACCTTGTGAAGTATGTGATCTCTGTGACCCACACCCTATTCGTGCACTCCTCCCCTTTTGAAAATCACTAATAAAAACTTGCTGGTTTTACGGCTTGGGGAGCATCACAGAACCTGCCGACATGTAATGTCTCCCCCGGACACCTAGCTTTAAAATTTCTCTCTTTTGTACTCTTTCCCTTTATTTCTCAAACCAGTTGAGATGCTTAGGGAATAGAAAAGAACCCACAATAAATATCAGGGGTGGGGTTTCCCCCCGATATCTCCCCTTGAGCTTCCAAAAGGCATACAATTCTGCCAACCCTTAATTTTAGCTTCACAAGGCCCATTTCAGACATGTGACCTCCCGAGCTGTAAAATAATAAATTTGTATTGTTTTAAGCTACCAAGTCTATAATAAATTGTTACAAATGTAAAAGGAAACTAAAACTCCTTTGTAAGGTATACAGAACCATTGTATGGGTCTGTATGGGCCTCACCTACCAGAGAAGCCATACGTTCCAAGGTGCCAAATCATATATTAATTTTCTCATGTTTTTCTGCCTGCCCATACAGGACTTTCTATCTTCTCTACTAATCTTTCAAGATTCTACTAGAGCATGATCTATTTTGAGAAAGCTTCCTGGTCTTTGAGATGGAGTCACATGTCCCATGCTCTGTGTCCTTCAATTCTTCAATGTCTAACTCTGCTTTGTACTTAGCACAGTCTACCAGGTCGCCCACTTTGTCTGCATCCTCTAGTAGACCATGAGCTATCTGAAAGCAGACACTCTATGTTAATTCATCTCTGCACCGCAGTAGCTAACACTATGCATAATCCATAAAGCCAAATTGAATTCAATTAATAGTAAGAAGAAAAATAGGACAGTAGACCAAAGGGAAGTAAGGTTACAAAAAAAAAGTGGGTTTCAGAATGATGAGAAACCTTAATTTATTGTAGATAAATGGCAAAGGAGCCAAGGAAGGAAGAGGGAATAAATATGCAAATGAAAAAAGGAAGAGAAATTTATTTTACTACTCTGAAAGTAGTCCAAATAAATGAGATCATCAGCAAAAATGGAGGAACTATCCTTGAAAAGGAGGAAAGTTTTTTCCTTTAAGTAAGAAAAAAAGCAAAGATTTAATACACAGACGTTAATGTAATTAAAAGTTAATATTCAGATAGGAAAAGGAAAAATGTATCTTTTCACAGGGTTAAGGATTTAATTTTATTTTAAGGCATTACATTTATGTAGTTTCCTTATATTATCTTTCTCAAAAATCTTGCAGGATAATTTTCATAATAGGTCAAATAACTACTAGCTCTTAGGACATTTTTAGGGTAGCAGATTCTTTTCCAAGTCGCAAAGACATCTGAGTATTCCTAGGTGCTTCCTTCCACAAAAGACAACTACCAGTTTATTTCTAACCAGTTCAAGTTCTGCTAACATAGCCCCTAACAAATCTCTCCCAGGCTGAAGTCAAAACAGTTTCTGTCCCTTGATCTCTAGGCCACAGCACCTCAACTACATTCTCTTAAATGTATTTTTCACAAACAAAACACACAGAAGTTAACTCAAAAATTCCATCCCTACTGAAGTCAGCACTGATGAGATGACATCAAAATGCTGCACAAATAAAGGAATATTGAGAAGCCTACATAGCCACCTGCCTCCAAGGAAAACAATAAGAGGGCACATCACTGATGCTGCACTCGCCAAGCCATTTTTGGAGTCAACAAAAAAAAAACCTCTCATATTAACAGATTATGAAGCCAAAACAATCTTACAAAAAAGTGTGCACCCCATGAACAACACAGCTCTCCTGGCAAGAAACATACAATGAAAGTCAAGCAGAAGAATTTCTGGCACTGATATTCCAAAGACAGCTGTTCTCTGTTACAAACGACCTACCACCACAGCACTCCTCTAGCTGGAACTGCTGCTGAGTCAGCAGCTTTGGGTTTTTTGGGTTGGTTTTTATCCCCATCACTTTCTCCAATGGTATTTAGAAAAGGCTTGTTCTTAGCCAAAGGGGTCAGACTCTTAAAACCAATAAAAAAGCATGGTCAGACCATAGGCACGGGACTAAGATGCCCAGATTCTTAATCAGAGCTTCCATTTCCCATATAGCATGGGGTCTAAGCATACGGTCTTGTCCCAGTAAGGAGAAACTCATTTTCGTCTCATCTTTTTGCCTAGTTTTCAGTGTCCTGTACAGCTGGCTGCCACCATATTTGACATGTCCATTTGAAATACTCCATTTTAGGCAGGTTTTATACCATTTCTATGACTTTTTAAAAAAGATCATGTCACCTAATTCAAAAACAAGCAAAATAAAAACAAAAGGACCACATCTCATCATCACATTCATATATTCAATTAATATTCATCAAGCCACTTCTATATGAAGACACTGGGCCTTCCCACAAAGGAAGCCAAAGGCATGAGGAAGTAAACAACACTGCTCACTGGATGTCATTCAGTTAATCAACACCAATTTTTTCCTCAGTGGCTACTCTTTCCAGTGTCACAGGGGTGTAGAGGATTTATAAGACAGGGGCCCTAGTCCCACAGACTTTACATAGCAGTTTGAAAGCCAAAACACATACAAATCAAATAACTAGAGAAAGGCGGAAGAGACAAAGGAAAGACCTTCTTCTAATGCAGATAAGAGTCAACAAAAAGGGGTACTTCAATACAGGCTAAATCAGACAAAATTTAGGACATTCAGAAAAGCTGTCATCTGAGCTGAGTGTACTTTCTAGTGGAGTTAGGTTTGGGATGGCATCACAGGAAAAGGAAACACTTGAGCAGGGTGCTGAGTTGAGAATTTGCACAGTATTTTGAAGAGTGCCCAGAATATTTCCCAATTTGATCAAAGAAATGGCTGAAAATACTCCCTTTATGCTAACAAAGTACAGAAAATATCCTAGATAGGGGTTGGGGGAGAGTGCAAAGGGAATTACGTGAAAAACTACACCTGGAGCAATATTACTTGCCCTTAAGGGAGGAAACACTAACACTATCAACTCTCACCTCATCCTATTATTTAATTAAAAAAAAAAAAAAAAAAAAACAGACGTGCTTTGGACTTTTTCTCTCCCTTATGAAAAAAAATGCTCTTTACATTGGTATTTACAAATTACATGATATGTGGAAATGACAATACTAATAAGACACCATGGCTTGTGTTAAATTGGACCAAACAGAGACACCAGAGATCAACAAAGGCACAAAATTTCATGCCTCAGATTCTCCAAGGCTTATTTTTATGATCTCACAAAACATAGCATAGAAGTATTACATAACATTCATAATTCACAGAATAAAAGCATTCCTGTCAAAGGCTAGTAGATGTCAAAAAGCAATATCACTGTTAAATTTTCAGTCATGTGTGTTGAATTTATATTTCCAACATTAAGGAAAACTTTGGAAATAAATCAACCATTAACATCAACAACAAAGAATAAGAGAAAGCAGAACTTGTAATAGTAAAATGGTGTCTAATCAGCTAAAAGAAGTTTCAGTCTTAAATCATAACACTTTCCAAACCCAGTGAGAAAGTGGGAGAGAGAATATTGAAGACAAAGTTAATGGTTCTAATATTTTATCAAAACAAGAACTAGTCTTCCCCTTGGAGATGTTTTTTTTCTTCCTTTCAGATCATTTTGGTGGCCTTTTACTAATCTTCTAAGATGATCTTTAGTGTCCTGGAAATAGTGAATGAGCAGTTCTCAAGGAAAATATAAGAGCAAAAACAATCTGCATGCTGGCAGTGAGCTGTTGGAAAACCCAAATTATCTTATTCAAGGGTTAGATGCAAAATACTAAAAACAAACTTGCAGCAAAAAGAGATTGGCATTTTTGTTTGTTAAATAAAGAGGGGGCTTGGCAAGACTTGCTATGTTTATAAATGAAAAAAGAATTGCACTGTTTAACTCAAAGTATTTTGTATATAGGGAGTGCTCAAAAAACAGTAAAGAATTAATTACTTTAACCTATTTTAACTGTGAAAATTTCAAATTCAGAAAAATCTTAATCAGATCAGCCTTGCCTATACAATGAAGACAGGTCTTTTTTATTTTTTCCAGGTTTATTGAGGTATAACCGACAAATTAAAATTGTATATATTTAGGATATACAACATGGTGTTTTGAGATATGTATACACTGTGAGACATTTAACACAATTAAGCTAATTAGCATAGCCCTCACTTCACATAGTTACCATTTTTTGTAGAAGAGGAAATTTTACCTGTCTTCATACCTTTCCTCACTCCCACTCACCTCTACTTTCAACCAGGTCTGCCAGGCAATCATCTGCCACTCAGTAAACAGGAACTCCTTATTATACAATTACTTTCTATTGCTTTTCTGCTATAAACAAACACAAAATTTCAACCAAAAAAAGGTAACATTTGGCCTAGATTATTTTTCATGTTCTTCCACTTGGCAGAAATCTATGAAAAGCAGATGGAGAAATAGTGGTGACTCAAAACAAAAAACAACACACTTACAGTCTTTTTATAAAAATTGGAACAGTTCTGCATGCAAATATTTAATCTGTCTTGGTAGACACAATGAATATTCAATAGGCACAGTCAATAAAAAGACAAATTTGATATAGAAGACTATCAAGTGATATCTGTTACCAAACAAGCTATATTTGGAATACCTGAAACTGTCCCAGTCTCTAAGTAACACATTTTTGGAAAACAAAACTCACAGAGTGTTTTTACTTTACAAGCACACTTACATTCCTCCTTGATGGATCTAAAAGGTGCAAATAGGGCTATGATCGTTCACATAATTTTTCAATCTATCTAGAAAGAGCAATAAGTATCTACTAAATTTTGATTTTTTTTCTAATGAAGTACTATTACACTGGGGCCCTCTTGCAAAATTAAATCTTCTTAAAAAATGTTGAAAATAATTATAATCTCTTACAATGTTTACCAAAGGCTCATATCAGCTCCCAAAATTTAGAATAAAGCATTTAAATATTTTTTATCAAGAACCAAGCTCATCATCATTACCACTATTATTATTTAAATGAAGCAAAGATACAAGAGGGGCGGAGCAAGATGGCCGAATAGGAACAGCTCCAGTCTCCAACTCCCAGCGCAAGCGACACAGAAGACCGGTGATTTCTGCATTTTCAACTGAGGTACTGGGGTCATCTCACTGGTGAGTGCCGGACAATCGGTGCTGGTCAGCTGCTGCAGCCCGACCAGCGAGAGCTGAAGCAGGGCGAGGCATTGCCTCACCTGGGAAGCGCAAGGGGGAAGGGAATCCCTTTTCCTAGCCAGGGGAACTGAGACACACAACACCTGGAAAATCGGGTAATTCCCACCCTAATACTGCGCTTTAAGCAAACGGGCACACCAGGAGAATATATCCCACACCTGACCGGGAGGGTCCCACGGCCATGGAGCCTCCCTCATTGCTAGCACAGCAGTCTGCGATCTAACCGCAAGGCAGCAGCGAGGCTAGGGGAGGGGCGCCCGCCATTGCTGAGGCTTAAGTAGTAAACAAAGCCGCTGGGAAGCTCAAACTAGGTGGAGCTCACAGCAGCTCAAAGAGGCCTGCCTGTCTCTGTAGACTCCACCTCTGGGGACAGGGCACAGCTAAAAAACAAAAGGGGAAGCAGCAGAGGCCTGTGCAGACCCAAACGACTCTGTCTGACAGCTTTGAAGAGAGCAGTGGATCTCCCAACACGGAGGTTGAGATCTGAGAACAGACAGACTGCCTGCTCAAGTGGGTTCCCTCACCCCTGAGTAGCCTAACTGGGAGACATCCCCCACTAGGGGCAGTCTGACACCCCACACCTCACAGGGTGGAGTACACATCTGAGAGGAAGCTTCCAAAGTAAGAATCAGACAGGTACACTCGCTGTTCAGCAATATTCTATCTTCTGCAACCTCTGCTGCTGATACCCAGGCAAACAGGGTCTGGAGTGGACCTCAAGCAGTCTCCAACAGACCTACAGCTGAGGGTCCTGACTATTAGAAGGAAAACTATCAAACAGGAAGAACACCTATACCAAAACTCCATCAGTACGTCACCATCATCAAAGACCAGAGGCAGATAAAACCATGAAGATGGGGAAGAAGGAGGGCAGAAAATCTGGAAATTCAAAAAATAAGAGCGCATCTCCCCCTGCAAAGGAGAGCAGCTCATCGCCAGCAACGGATCAAAGCTGGTCAGAGAATGACTTTGACGAGATGAGAGAAGAAGGCTTCAGTCCATCAAACTTCTCAGAGCTAAAGGAGGAATTACGTACCCAGCACAAAGAAACTAAAAATCTTGAAAAAAGAGTAGAAGAATTGATAGCTAGAATAATTAATGCAGAGAAGGTCATAAATGAAATGACAGAGATGAAAACCATGACACGAGAAATACGTGACAAATCCACAAGCTTCAGTAACCGACTTGATCAACTGGAAGAAAGAGTATCAGCGATTGAGGATCAAATGAATGAAATGAAGTGAGAAGAGAAACCAAAAGAAAAAAGAAAAAGAAGTGAACAAAACCTGCAAGAAGTATGGGTTTATGTAAAAAGACCAAATCTACGTCTGATTGGGGTGCCTGAAAGTGAGGGGGAAAATGGAACCAAGTTGGAAAACACTCTTCAGGATATCATCCAGGAGAACTTCCCCAACCTAGTAGGGCAGGCCAACATTCAAATTCAGGCAATACAGAGAACGCCACAAAGATACTCCTCCAGAAGAGCAACTCCAAGACACAAAATTGCCAGATTCACCAAAGTTGAAATGAAGGAAAAAATCTTAAGGGCAGCCAGAGAGAAAGGTCGGGTTACCCACAAAGGGAAACCCATCAGACTAACAGCAGACCTCTCGGCAGAAACTCTACAAGCCAGAAGAGAGTGGGGGCCAATATTCAACATTCTTAAAGAAAAGAATTTTCAACCCAGAATTTCATATCCAGCCAAACTAAGTTTCATAAGTGAAGGAGAAATAAAATCCTTTACAGATAAGCAAATGCTTAGAGATTTTGTCACCACCAGGCCTGCCTTACAAGAGACCCTGAAGGAAGCCCTAAACATGGAAAGGAACAACCGGTACCAGCCATTGCAAAAATATGCCAAAATGTAAAGACCATTGAGGCTAGGAAGAAACTGCATCAACTAATGAGCAAAAAAGACCAGTTAATATCATAATGGCAGGATCAAGTTCACACATAACAATATTAACCTTAAATGTTAATGGACTAAATGCTCCAATTAAAAGACACAGACTGGCAAACTGGATAAAGAGTCAAGACCCATCAGTCTGCTGTATTTAGGAGACCCATCTCACATGCAGAGACATACATAAGCTCAAAATAAAGGGATGGAGAAAGATCTACCAAGCAAATGGAGAACAAAAAAAAAGCAGGGGTTGCAATCCTAGTCTCTGATAAAACAGACTTTAAACCATCAAAGATCAAAAGAGACAAAGAAGGCCATTACATAATGGTAAAGAGATCAATTCAACAGGAAGAGCTAACTATCCTAAATATATATGCACCCAATACAGGAGCACCCAGATTCATAAAGCAAGTCCTTAGAGACTTACAAAGAGACTTAGACTCCCATACAATAATAATGGGAGACTTCAACACCCCACTGTCAACATTAGACAGATCAACAAGACAGAAAGTTAACAAGGATATCCAGGAATTGAACTCATCTCTGCACCAAGCGGACCTAATAGACATCTATAGAACTCTCCACCCCAAATCAACAGAATATACATTCTTCTCAGCACCACATCGCACTTATTCCAAAATTGACCACATAATTGGAAGTAAAGCACTCCTCAGCAAATGTAAAAGAACAGAAATTATAACAAACTGTCTCTCAGACCACAGTGCAATCAAACTAGAACTCAGGACTAAGAAACTCAATCAAAACTGCTCAACTACATGGAAACTGAACAACCTGCTCCTGAATGACTACTGGGTACATAACGAAATGAAGGCAGAAATAAAGATGTTCTTTGAAACCAATGAGAACAAAGATACAACATACCAGAATCTCTGGGACACATTTAAAGCAGTGTGTAGAGGGAAATTTATAGCACTAAATGCCCACAAGAGAAAGCAGGAAAGATCTAAAATTGACACTCTAACATCACAATTAAAAGAACTGGAGAAGCAAGAGCAAACACATTCAAAAGCTAGCAGAAGGCAAGAAATAACTAAGATCAGAGCAGAACTGAAGGAGATAGAGACACAAAAAAACCCTCCAAAAAATCAATGAATCCAGGAGTTGGTTTTTTGAAAAAATCAACAAAATTGACAGACCGCTAGCAAGACTAATAAAGAAGAAAAGAGAGAAGAATCAAATAGACGCAATAAAAAATGATAAAGGGGACATCACCACGGACCCCACAGAAATACAAACTACCATCAGAGAATACTATAAACACCTCTACGCAAATCAACTAGAAAATCTAGAAGAAATGGATAATTTCCTGGACACTTACACTCTTCCAAGACTAAACCAGGAAGAAGTTGAATCCCTGAATAGACCAATAGCAGGCTCTGAAATTGAGGCAATAATTAATAGCCTACCCACCAAAAAAGGTCCAGGACCAGATGGATTCACAGCTGAATTCTACCAGAGGTACAAAGAGGAGCTGGTACCATTCCTTCTGAAACTATTCCAATCAATAGAAAAAGAGGGAATCCTCCCTAACTCATTTTATGAGGCCAACATCATCCTGATACCAAAGCCTGGCAGAGACACAACAAAAAAAGAGAATTTTAGACCAATATCCCTGATGAACATCGATGCAAAAATCCTCAAGAAAATACTGGCAAACCGGATTCAGCAGCACATCAAAAAGCTTATCCACCATGATCAAGTGGGCTTCATCCCTGGGATGCAAGGCTGGTTCAACATTCGCAAATCAATAAACGTAATCCAGCATATACACAGAACAAAAGACAAGAACCACATGATTATCTCAATAGATGCAGAAAAGGCTTTTGACAAAATTCAACAGCCCTTCATGCTAAAAACGCTCAATAAATTTGGTATTGATGGAACGTACCTCAAAATAATAAGAGCTATTTATGACGAACCCACAGCCAATATCATACTGAATGGACAAAAACTGGAAATATTCCCTTTGAAAACTGGCACAAGACAGGGATGCCCTCTCTCACCACTCCTATTCAACATAGTATTGGAAGTTCTGGCTAGGGCAATCAGGCAAGAGAAAGAAATCAAGGGTATTCAGTTAGGAAAAGAAGAAGTCAAATTGTCCCTGTTTGCAGATGACATGATTGTATATTTAGAAAACTCCATTGTCTCAGCCCAAAATCTCCTTAAGCTGATAAGAAACTTCAGCAAAGTCTCAGGATACAAAATCAATGTGCAAAATCACAAGCATTCTTATACACCAGTAACAGACAAACAGAGAGCCAAATCATGAATGAACTTCCATTCACAATTGCTTCAAAGAGAATAAAATACCTAGGAATCCAACTTACAAGGGATGTCAAGGACCTCTTCAAGGAGAACTACAAACCACTGCTCAGTGAAATAAAAGAGGACACTAACAAATGGAAGAACATACCATGCTCATGGACAGGAAGAATCAATATCGTGAAAATGGCCATACTGCCCAAGGTTATTTATAGATTCAATGCCATCCCCATCAAGCTACCAATGAGTTTCTTCACAGAACTGGAAAAAACGGCTTTAAAGTTCATATGGAACCAAAAAAGAGCCTGCATTGCCAAGACAATCCTAAGTCAAAAGAACAAAGCTGGAGGCATCACGCTACCTGACTTCAAACTATACTACAAGGCTACAGTAACCAAAACAGCATGGTACTGGTACCAAAACAGAGATATAGACCAATGGAACAGAACAGAGTCCTCAGAAATAATACCACACATCTACAGCTATCTGATCTTTGACAAACCTGAGAGAAACAAGAAATGGGGAAAGGACTCCCTATTTAATAAATGGTGCTGGGAAAATTGGCTAGCCATAAGTAGAAAGCTGAAACTGGATCCTTTCCTTACTCCTTATACAAAAATTAATTCAAGATGGATTAGAGACTTAAATGTTAGACCTAATACCATAAAAACCCTAGAAGAAAACCTAGGTAGTACCATTCAGGACATAGGCATGGGCAAGGACTTCATGTCTAAAACACCAAATGCAATGGCAGCAAAATCCAAAATTGACAAATGGGATATGATTAAACTAAAGACTTCTGCACAGCATAAGAAACTACCATCAGAGTGAACAGGCAACCCACAGAATGGGAGAAAATTTTTGCAATGTACTCATCTGACAAAGGGCTAATATCCAGAATCTACAAAGAACTCAAACAAATATAAAAGAAAAAAACAAACAACCCCATCAAAAAGTGGGCAAAGGATATGAAGAGACATTTCTCAAAAGAAGACATTCATACAGCCAACAGACACATGAAAAAATGCTCATCATCACTCGCCATCAGAGAAATGCAAATCAAAACCACAATGAGATACCATCTCACACCAGTTAGAATGGCAATCATTAAAAAGTCAGGAAACAACAGGTGCTGGAGAGGATGTGGAGAAATAGGAACACTTTTACACTGTTGGTGGGATTGTAAACTAGTTCAACCATTATGGAAAACAGTATGGCGATTCCTCAAGGATCTAGAACTAGATGTACCATATGACCCAGCCATCCCACTACTGGGTATATACCCAAAGGATTATAAATCATGCTGCTATAAAGACACATGCACACGTATGTTTATTGCGCCACTATTCACAATAGCAAAGACTTGGAATCAACCCAAATGTCCATCTGTGACAGACTGGATTAAGAAAATGTGGCATATATACACCATGGAATATTATGCAGCCATAAAAAAGGATGAGTTTGCATCCTTTGTAGGGACATGGATGCAGCTGGAAACCATCATTCTGAGCAAACTATCACAAGAACAGAAAACCAAACACCGCATGTTCTCACTCATAGGTGGGAACTGAACAATGAGATCACTTGGACTCGGGAAGGGGAACATCACACACCGGGGCCTATCATGGGAAGGGGGGAGGGAGGAGGGATTGCATTGGGAGTTATACCTGATATAAATGACGAATTGATGGGTGCTGACGAGTTGATGGGTGCAGCACACCAACATGGCACAAGTATACATATGTAACAAACCTGCACGTTATGCACATGTACCCTAGAACTTAAAGTATAATTTAAAAAAATTAAATAAATAAATAAATAAATAAAGCAAAGATACTAAAGAATGAAGGATGCAAAAAAATTTGACATAAAATGATATTTGGGAAGATCTATATTACTTAAACATGCTAGGCATGGTAGCAAAATAAATATCAAAGAAAAGAAGAACTGTTTATTTCAGTTAACTTCTGGACTTCTTGCTGATTGAATATAATATTTGTTAGCAGGAGAGTCACTATAAACGACATGACTTTAGAAGACAGTACTAGAGCCAAAAACCTATTTACTTCATGGTATTGAGAAACTTCATATTATTTCATAATAAGTTCATCTTCTTTGACTTTTTTAATAGTATTTTTTAAGTTTTAATATTTGGAATCCACAGGCGTATGCACACACACACACACACACACAGAGAGGGAGACAGAGAGAGAGAGAGAGATTTTATCCATACATTGTCATGAGCTGTGACGGGACTGAGGTTTTAACCTCTTGCAAGCTAACAAGTGAGCCTGCCATAGCTTCATGGATAATGGCAGAAGAGATTAGCCTCCTAGGTGAGAGACAAAGAACTTTATTCTTCGCAAGAGCAAACATAAGCTTCACATTTATACTGGTTCTCCCTGCCCCTCAAAGCCCATGGGGGTAATCTCAAGAAGCCCAGATAGATGCTGAGTGCACAGTGGGTTTGCATCACAGCCACAGAAATAGGAACACCAAGCTAAAGGAAACCCCATCTTTTACAATGGGCAGCAAACAAACCTGCCCACCTTCACCCCCAAGGGAAATATGATTTTTATTATACTAGCAGTAAATAAACCTACCCTTGGTCCAGAGAAGACCAGACTCTATCTCTGTCTTCCAAGGCTGTTCACTATACAAACATCCTGGAAGGATCATCTGCAACAAAAAGCTGTCAGTGCTTCTGCTCACAAGAGTGCAGAGAAATACAAGAGACCCATGAAGAGCTGTCTCCCAAAATATTGATATTACCTGTAACCTATATATATTGTTTGTGACCTATAAGTTACAGTTTCCTTGGAAAGCCTCCTGTCTCTTTAAATATTCTCTTTTAACAGAACTCCAAGGCCCTATCTATCTCTACTGTGAAAACATCTTTGTTCTCCCAGGGTCCGGCCTTCCTTAATAATTCTGAGAACCCTAGAGGCCTGGTCAAGGCAAAAGCCAATTCTGATTGTCTTACATCCTTCCTGGATGTGAAACGCAGATTCACTGTATTCATACTGGATGAGTCCATGCGAGGTGCTGTGGATTACCTTGTGTATAGTTTTGTATTGCTGCCACAACAAATCACTTCAAATTTATCAGCTTAAACCCATACTCACTTATCAGCTTATTGTTTCTATGGTTCAGAAGTCTGGGCAGCGAATAGCTCAATTGGATTCCCTGGGTCTCAGACGGCCATAGTCAAGGTGTCAGCAGGGCTGAGTTCCTTATTGGACGCCCTGGAAAAGAATCCACTTCCAAACTCATTCAGGATGTTGGCAGAACTCCACATGGTGCTTCCATCTTCAAGTTGGCAATGGTGTGTCAAGTCCTTCTGACATATCACGTCTCTCTGACTTCCTCTTCTTTTCTGCTCTCTGTTTTCAAGGGTTTATATAATTCCACTGGACCCATTGAAATAATCCAGGAGAATCTCCCTATTTTAAGGTCAATAAATTAGCAAACTTAATTATATCTATAAAGTTCCTTTTTCCATGTAAGGTAACATACTCATAGTCCCAGGCATTAGGGTATGGGATCTTCTTGGGGGACATAAATTTATCTACTACACCCTGCTATGCAAAGTGTGGTCCTCAGACCAGCCATATTCACATCACCTGGGAATTTGTTAGAAACTTGGAATTCCAGAATTCACCCCATATTCAGTGAATTAAAATCTGCATTTTAACAACCTCTCCAGATGATTCATATCCACATTAAACTCTAACAAGTACTGGATATCTATAGATATGTATCATCCAATTGTATTGCCACTCAAGAAGTTAGAGACAGTCAAAATGTTGGTAGAAAGAAAAGATCTCTCCATTTATCCCTGCTAATGTCTCTACCTGACAACACCTAGAGAGCTGGAGTTAGGGCTAGGATATTTGCTTTGATCACTGCTACCTGCTGCTGGTCTAGATCTTGCCCAAGTAGCAAGGGTTCCTCAGGCTGCAGAAGGAGGACATTTTTTCCCGGAGTGTTATAATCTTTCATTTCAAACACACATAGTCAGTTTCCTCAGACTGTGTTCACAGTAAGGTGGATTGGTAAGCAAAAAGCTCCACATTCTTATTCTCGTCTTATACCTGAAACCATTCCTCCTCAACACCCAATGACCAGGTGGCAATCCCAGGTGCTACTTCAGAGCTGTCTTGCTATAGAGGGAGTTTTTCCTCAGGCGCTGGTACTTTCTTGCAGCTGAACTTCACTGGGGCTCCTTCCATCCATCAAAGATATTTTAGTAATATGAATATCACAAAAGATGCCCTTAGTCCCTGTCATGGTTGATTTTTGGTGTCAGCTTGAATTAAGGGATACCAAGAGAGGCAGTAAAGTATTATTTATTCTCAATCATTGTATTGATGATTCAATATAAATCAATGCAACAATAGGCACTGAGCCCATCCCTCTTCTGCTGAAAGGGAAACTTAGGTAGTTTGGCATTTGATTAGTATGATTGGGCGGCCCCAGGAATTTCTATGGGGGTGTTTCCAGAGGAGACTGGCATGTGAGTCAGTGAACTGAGTGGGGAAATTCCACCCTCAGTGTGGGCAGGCATCATTCAATAGGCTGGGGCCCAAGTGGAACAAAAAGGCAGAGGGAGGGCAGATTCTTGCTCTGACTTTAACTGAATGGGACACTCTTCCTTTTCTGCCCTTAAATGTCAGAAATCTGAGTTTTCTGGCTTTTTTTTTTTTTTTGGACTACAGGCCTCACACCAGCAGTTCTCAGGCTCTTGGGCTTTCAGCTTTGGACTGAGTTACACCATCAGCTTCGTTGGTTCTAAGGCCTTTAGACATGCAGGCCACCTATCATGGAACTTCTCAGTCTCCACAATCAAGTGAGCCAATTACCCCTTCTCTCTCTCTCTCTCTCTCTCTCTCTCCCTCAGGCAAATAGATTAGATAGATAGATAGATAGATAGATAGATAGATAGATAGATAGATAGATAGATAGATAGACAGATAGATGATAAATATTCTATCAGTTTTGTCTCCCCAGAAAACTCTAACTAAAACAGTCCTTATGCAATTTTCTAACACAAAATCTGATTCCAATAAATCCAGGACTCTTTCGTAATATGTAATTGCATCACACTTACTCATTAGACAATGGGAACAGAAACTAAATTACAGTTTGGAGTCAAGGCTCCAGGTCACTTTAAAAATAAATAAATAAAAATAAAAAATAAATAAATAAATAAATAAATAAATAAATAAATAAATATATTATTATCCCCATTATATGGATTTGAAAATGAGACACAAATAAGACTATTTTCTTTGATTAAGGCAACCAATATTTAATAGAAGCAGGACCAGAAGGGCTTCTGACTCCAAGATTCACATCATGTAACTTATGGAATATTCTTTAGTACAGAATGTACCCAATTTATAAATTCAGGTTTTAAAAAAGCATAATTTCCTAAAGCAAGACATATTTTTCCAACCTCAAGCTATAATACAGGAGGAGGGGAGCTCTATTGAGAGAAAAAATATATCTAAGAAACAAATAAGGTAGTTACCCTTCCACATATCTTGAATGCTATGTAAATTCATGCATTTTCTTGCATAATATAAAATATTCTCCAGAGTATATGAATCTTTAAAATGTTCCATGGCTTAAAGTATGCTGCAGTAGAGAAACAACTATTAGCCTGCTACATTCCACTGTGAGAAATGTAAAATTATATTGTTGGTATAGACATGAATTGTAGAGAGTATCTTTACTGGAAAGTCATGAAATGCCATTAACCTTGCAGTGTAAAGTGGTTGATATAGCCAAATAAAACAAATTTTATGCCCATGTAGAGGGGATACTAGTCGGTCACATGCATCCTTTCAGGTGAATGTGATTTATTAACCATTAAAGCATATTAAATAATTTAGAAATAAAAACTCTACAAGGCTATTTTAAAATGTTTCCCAAACAGTTCGAATTGTATATCTCAAGATTCCTTAGCTTTACTCAGTAATTATTCTTTGGAATGAGAGGAAAGCGAATACTTTTAACAATCTGCTAGGATGAAAACAGAGAAAAGAAAATCAGCCATTAATAACAGAGCTTTCTGCAAATGACTATCAACCACTAAAAGTCATCCCATAGGATGTCATCTGGGCAACGACCCCTCATCCATGTCCCACTGCTTTTCTGTAAGAACAGAAGTATTATCCTGTCTCTTTCCATCCTGATGATGTTCTTTTACTCAGTGTGTGTGGTTCAATTGGCAGGCAATGTTTCTATTCACAATTTGATTCCATGTCTCCAGATTTAAGATAAAGCCACCAAAACAATAATCATGCCTGCTATTTGAAATTGGCTTGTGTATTTCATGTAAAATGCTATTTTATTTTATTTTATTTTTTTTTTAAATATTTGAAGAGATTTATTCTGAGCCAAATATGAGTGACCAATGGCCCGTGAGAGATCTTGAGAACATGTGCCCAAGGTGGTTGAACTACAAGTTGGTTTTATACATTTTAGGAAGACATAAGATATCAATAAATACATGTAAGGTGTACATCGGTTCAAACTAGAAAGGCAAGGCAAATGGATGCAAGAGCCTCCAGGTCATAGGTAGATGCAAAGATTTTCTGACTGACAATTGATTGAAAGAGTGAAGTTATTGTCTAAAGACTTAGCATCAATGGAAAGGAATGTCTGGTTTAAGATAAAAGGTGTGGAGACCAAAGTTTTATCATAGAGAAGAAGCCTCCAGGTAGCAATCTTCAGAGAGAATATATTGTAAATATTTCTTACCAGGCTTAAAGTTTGTTCTATCAGTAAATCCAAAAGGGAGGAAGATATAATGAGACATGTCTGACTCCCCCTTCCCATCATGGCCTGAAATGGTTTTTTAGCTTAACTTTGGGATGCTGTTGGCTGAGAAAATGGGTTCGTTTAGGTGCTTAGTGGCTCTCAGAATTTTATTTTGGTTTACACTTCCCAGTGGCCAGATTAACCACATCTACTAGCTACAGTTCCTTCTTCTTAGACTGAAAGAACCTGAAAAGCTTAACCACAATTAGTGTCTTGCTTGGTAAGCATGGAATTCAACCACAGAAAAATGGAGTCATAAGAAATACTTCATCCAAACACACAAAGGTCTGATGAGTCATCCCTTCTCCACAATGGAGAAAATCTCTGGAATAATTCAGATGCTCACTTCTCCTACAACCAGGTTTTTTTCTCTCCCCTGCCTGTGCCAAACAACTGTCATACACTTTCTTTTTTCTATCCCACAGAATATCTATAATCTTTCTTTTTAATCACCTTTATATTTTTCAATTTCATTACATACACTGATGAAGTTACAACTTCAGACCTGTAATGTTGACGTATATTCCAGGGACTGAACATGGGTTAACATTTTTAGAGCTCAAGTACTCTTGAAAACTACCCATCACACATTTCACTTCCAGATTTTTCCCTAAAGTATTGGAGTTAATCTGATTCATCAAATGTTTGATATTTCTAATCTCATTCTTTTTTTTTTTTAATTATACTTTAAGTTCTAGGGTACATGTGCATAATGTGCAGGTTTGTTACGTATGTATACTTGTGCCATGTTGGTGTGCTGCACCCATCAACTCGTCAGCACCCATCAATTTATCATTTATATCATGTATAACTCCCATAGTTGTAATGGAACATAAAAGATTGGCTGGATTATCTTCAGAGAAGTGAGGAAATCTAAACTACCTATATCACCAATTATTTATTTTCTACTTGAATATTTCCAGGGAGATGTTCCCTAGAATTCCCAGCCAAATACTAGTTGCCATTTGTTGACCAGATACAAGGTGAAATGAACAGTACCAGGCACTAAATTGGGTGGTTTACTTATATCTTCTCAAACTTATAATAACTGTGCAAGAATGATATTCCAAGGCCATAGAGAAAGTAAATGGCAGATCAGTATCCCAACTAGCCCTATATGCTCTCAAAGTCTTGTTATCCAACCAAAGTCTTCTCTATACTTTCTTCATTCAATAAAAATTCAATTTATCTATCAGTTATAAAGGCACCATATTACTGTGCCATTGAATTTTTTAATCTGCCCCTCCTGGAACTGCAGATCACTGACTTCCCCAATTACACTATTGGTATAGTTTGGATGCTTTCCCTGCCCAAATCTCATGTTGAATTGTAATTCCTAATGTTGGAGATGGGGCCTGGTGGGAGGTGATTGGATCATGGGAGTAGATT
Source organism: Rhinopithecus roxellana (assembly GCF_007565055.1). Classification (NCBI taxonomy): domain Eukaryota; kingdom Metazoa; phylum Chordata; class Mammalia; order Primates; family Cercopithecidae; genus Rhinopithecus; species Rhinopithecus roxellana. The sequence continues at coordinate 5,571,563 of NC_044553.1, forward strand.
TCTCATGAATGGTTTATTTAGTACCATCTCCTTACTGCCTTTTCGATAGTAAGTTCTTATGACATCTGGTTGTTTAAGAGTGTATGGCACCTCCCCCCTCTTTCTTTTGCTCCTGCTCTACCCATGTGATATTTCTGCTCCCCCTTCACCTTCTTCCACGACTGTAAGTTTCCTGAAGCCTCCCCAGAAGTCAAGCAGATGCCAGCATCATGCTTCCTGTACAGGCTGCAGAACCATGAGCCAATTAAAACTCTTTTCTTTATAAATTACCCAGTCTCAGGTATTTATTTCTTAATAGCAATGCACAAATGGACTAATACAATTATCTTTCTTCATTTGCTATGCCAAATAATGTGCCTAGACAAGCCCTTTATTTATTTAACGAACATTTATTCCACGTCTACTGTAGGACCATTTCTGGTCAGCAATATGCCAAAGCATTAATTCCATCCATATTTAAGTAATCTTACTCTAAACAAAACTAATGAGGTTCTGCAATTGTACTTTCATAAGAGAAAATAATCATCCAAGTATACTTTAAATTTATTCCAGAGCCTATTTGCTCCAACCAACCTCCCCAAGTGCACAGACTTGCTTTTTGCCTGCTACTCATGGAGTTAAGTATATGTCCATGTACTTTTCTGTCAGTTTTGCAGTTTAGTTTACGGCTCCTCCTCCATACCTACAATGTATTCCTAGAATATTAATAAATTCTAGTTATATAATACTTCTCCTTCCCCTTCTTGGTAAAAACAGATTCTAAAGAAGAGTCTGAATATAAAGATAACGTTCTAGCTTGTATTATTAATTCCTCATAACTACAGAGTTGGTAATGATCATTCAGTCTTTAGACTATTTGTCAAAATCGCTTTCCCAGGAATAACAACTCTTGATCAAAGGTAACTAGAAATTACATAACTGGTTCTACACCAATGAGCTCTTGACATACAGAATTCTATAAATGGGAGACTAATGGAGACAGTGACGGAAAAGTAAGTTGGCACTAAGTGTAGAAGAACTTTAATGGCCAGCTAGGGGGATGTACATTTTTTTCTTTAGGAAAGTTTTTTGACAAGTTTTGCTTTTTAAAAAAGGAGGGGAATTCTGGTCATTCTTTGTAGCAGGGATTACTCAGAGGAAGGAATGAGGACAAAGCCATTTGAAAAGCTGTTGCAATAATCTCAGCAGTCAGTAGTAAGGGCTGAAATAAAGTGGTGGAGATGGCAATTCAAAGGAACAGAGATTGGAGACATCCCCAAGAAATAATTAACAAGATCCCACTTCTTTATTTATTCAACAGACATTTATTGAGAAGTACCGCATACTAAGCATTGTGCCAGGAGCTGGAATTACAATGTAGAATACAATAGATATGGTCTGTAATCTCATTCTGACAAAGGAATAAATAAGTTTACAAGCAACTTTTTTTTTAAATTTATTTTTTATTATTATACTTTAAGTTCTAGGGTACATGTGCATAACGTGCAGGTTTGTTACATATGTATACTTGTGCCATGTTGGTGTGCTGCACCCATCAACTCGTCAGCACCCATCAACTCGTCATTTACATCAGGTATAACTCCCAATGCAATCCCTCCCCCCTCCCCCTTCCCCATGATAGGCCCCGGTGTGTGATGTTCCCCTTCCCGAGTCCAAGTGATCTCATTGTTCAGTTCCCACCTATGAGTGAGAACATGCGGTGTTTGGTTTTCTGTTCTTGTGATAGTTTGCTCAGAATGATGGTTTCCAGCTGCATCCATGTCCCTACAAAGGACACAAACTCATCCTTTTTTATGGCTGCATAGTATTCCATGGTGTATATATGCCACATTTTCTTAATCCAGTCTGTCACTGATGGACATTTGGGTTGATTCCAAGTCTTTGCTATTGTGAATAGTGTCGCAATAAACATACGTGTGCATGTGTCTTTATAGCAGCATGATTTATAATCCTTTGGGTATATACCCAGTAGTGGGATGGCTGGGTCATACGGTACATCTAGTTCTAGATCCTTGAGGAATTGCCATAATGTTTTCCATAATGGTTGAACTAGTTTACAATCCCACCAACAGTGTAAAAGTGTTCCTATTTCTCCACATCCTCTCCAACACCTGTTGTTTCCTGACTTTTTAATGATTGCCATAAAACGTTTACAAATTGTGAATGAAACAAACAAGATACTGAGAAAAGATCACCTGGAAGAGTGATGAGATGGTCAGGGCAATGGGTGAATTGTAGAGAGAAAGGCAAAGGATGAAGTCAAAATTCCCACTAAGGATTCAAGCCTGGATGCCTGAACAGGTGGAGGCATCAACAGAAACAAAGATGAGCCAATCTGAGAGAGGACCTGAGAGATAGTGATCTACCCTCAGATGGATTAAATCAGAGATTCCGGTAGAAATGTTTGACAAATAATTGGAAATGTTGGCCTACTTTTAAAGAAAAGTCAGGAGTTTGGATACAAATCAGAGTGTCTACCACTTAAAGACATGAAATTATATTTCTTCATCAAGCAGAGAGAAAGGGACCATGAACAGAGCACTGAAGAATGTGCAATCTGGTGGGGTAAGAGCAAAAGAAGCCAGTGAAGGAAAGGAAGCAGTAAAAATGAGGGAGAAAGTTGAGATGGTCCTCTGCCAGATACTGAGAAAAAAGATATCAATAAAGAACACCAACAATGGTACACTTTTACAGTGTTCAAGGGCAATGAGATAAGAAAAATATTTTTGAGTCATTGATAGAAAGTATTGAGAAATATTGAGGGAGCATTTTCTGTAAAATTATGGGTAGGCCAGTTCACAGAGAGGAAGCAGGGCTCAATTCACAGATAGGAAGCCCCAGATTCTCTGGAACACTCCCAATTATAGTTTATTCTATCCCATTACACACCATATGCTTTGGTTTGCCACTCGAAACTGCAGTAACCTAATGGTAAATAGATGGAAACAATGCTGTTAAAGCTTTCAAGATGCTTGTCAAGGAAAGGAAAGTGAGCAATAAGTAGTTATAACTTGAAGGGGAATCAAAAGAAGGCTTTTTTGGAGTAGAGCATCCTGCACACATCTGCAAGCAGTATGGAAGTGAGCAGCTGGCAAAAGCAGGAGAATGAAGATTTGACAAATGAAAAGAGATTTATTGATGGCACTTGGTTCCAGAAAAAGGCAGAAGTTGGGATCAACGGAACAAGATGGAAAAAGGTGAAGCACTTCTTTTAAATAGTAATTTATCTTTTAAACAATAGATAAATATGGAGACATTCTTGAGAAGAGAGGAGTAACGTAGAATAGGGAGTGATGCTAGAATATAAAGTCAGTAAGATATAAGCTCCAGGAGATCAGGAGTATTTGATTATTCCGTGTGATCAGTTTTTAATAAATATCAGCAGAATAAATTCTGTGCAGTCAGCCCTACCAGGTAAAGAAGGAAGTGTGCTGATCTCAAGGTAAAGACCTGGCAGGAAATGATGCAGAGGTGACATACAGGCTTAAAGAAGGGGACTTGGGAAAGCTCAGCAGTATGTGATGCGGAATCAAAATGAGGCAGATAAGATAACGCTAGATGATGTTCCTCATAAGTGAGGGCCCAGCTGAGATTATTGCAGCAATCTGTTCTTTAACTCCTGCAACTCTTTACTCAAACACCGCATTCTCAGTGAGGCCTTCCCTGGTCATTCTGTTAATACCTTAAACTACAACTCTTTCTCCACCGGCCTCACCTCTTTTTGCTGTTCCCTGCCTTATTCTCCTCCTCAGTACTCACCACTCTCTGTCATGCTATAGGTTTCACTTTGTTATATTGCTGTCTGCCTCCCGCTACTAGAATTTAAACTACGGGAAACACCTATTGTTTGTTTGTTCACTACTCCCTGTCTGCAGTGCCTAGAACAAGGCACCTTCAATGCAGGGCTGCCTCTGCATGAGATTGAGACACCAAAGTTAAATGACTTTCTTCAATAACAGTGAGTCATTTGTACAAAGAACCAGAAGGAAAAAAATAGATGATGGAGGAGGTTCAGAGTGAGCAGTGGGTGAAATCCAAGAGAGAGAGATCCTAGAATGCTAACAGCTAGTAAAACATGAGATAATTGGGGTCAGTGAGGTGAAATGATAACGCGTAGCATGACTACCATCCTGCCAATGGCAGCCACAAATACTACCTCCCTCTTACACTGGCTGGGGCAGGAGGTGGGGAGGTGGGTGGTGTCAAGCCACATGCTCTGCATAAACAATGTTGCCTGCCACATAGTTAAGTGTTGAGTAATTGTTAGCTGGTGTGAGGGTTTTTTTAAAATATATTTTTCACATTGCTCTGGCCCAGAGCCACTGAGGCTAAGGGAATTTCATCACTCCTAAATCCATTTCACACTACCAGTTAGTCACGGTATGAGCCTAAAGACGAGAGGAAAATCCTCATCTCCTCACTGGTAGGAAAGTATCAAGCACAGACATGTTTCCATCTGGAAAACCTAGATTTGTCAAGATAGAATTAAGTCACAACCATCTAACTTTGGTTGAGCAATGCCATCCCGATCAATATCATCTTTCCTACAAGGACTTATTAGCAGCTTTTTAAACAATTCCCCTCTCTTTAGCACCATGCTTCTCCCCAATGCACATACACACACATACTGTCTACATCACTTATATTGATCAACAACTTTTAAATATACAACTAAATCTAGATTGGATTTGCACCCTAAAATATGCCTGACACACACCAAGAGTGATGGAACACTGCCATGCTCTTTTGTGCCATGTCACTGCAGATGCATTCCAATAGCAGCCAAAGCTAACCCCAAGATCTTGCTGGACACACTTAGCCTTTCTCCATATCATGTTTATGTTATTGAATTATTGGCCTATAACCGAAGCCACGCTCTTTTGCCCCTTTAGAATAATCTCATCTTGGCAGGAGAAGAAATAGAATTATTTTTTCTAATTTAAATATCATTTTAAGTATCAATGTGACAACCCATCTCCATGTGAACTGGCTTCAAATATAGAGTATATATCATCGCCATTATCATCCACTGAACTGTTAGAGTGAATGAGGAGAAGAGGTGCTACAGATGAGAAAGCCAAGCATCAGCAAGGCTAAATAATTTGCCCAGGGCCCTATAACTTATAAATGATGTGAGCCAGATCACTGTGACCTTAAAGCCGAACATTGCCCAGATTTAAGATAGATGACTGCACTGGAGTTTTTCATTTCTGATTCCTCAGAAAGAGATTATGGCATAACAAGTTCCCAGAAAGGGATTAAACACGTTTTCTTCAAAAATCTAAGAGAAATTATTTCCAGGTTTATGAACAATATCTAATAACATTTTAAATACTGCATTCAAATTTTGAAATGTCTTATTTGTTAGTTAAAATAAAACCTATTTCTGCACCAAATATGTCTGACCAGGAGTTAATCCTCTTCAGGTAAGGATTGTGTTTTCAGCAGATGTTTAAGAAAAAAAACACTAATCATCTTGAAGCTGTTTAATTCTGGGGTTTATGGCATATATTTTCAAGCTGTGTATGTGTGTGATGTGAGTTTGAAAAGCAGCTATAGAAAGAAGCCATGACATGGTTGTTGGAGGTTGTTTTCTTTCACACGCACACGCGCGCGCACACACACACACAAAACCATGTTTCTTCATTCCACAGATGTGACATATTTTGATCTACATAAATGGAACTGAATTGGAAAAAAGAAGGACATCCTGATGTAGAAACTGCCTTTTATCCTATCCGAGAATATTATCATAAAAATGCAAAACTTATCATCATCATTTGTTAGCCATTCATAATGTACAAGATTTGGGGCATTGCAGACTGTTATAAAAATGTAAGAGTAAAGTCTTCTATTTTTAAAAGACTAAAGGAAAACAAATTAAACTATGCAGAAATCAATGTGTGCATTTCCATCCGTGCAATTTTTCTTTAGTCTAGCAAGAAACAGTTTTATGAACTATTTCTGAGTGGCAGATTCCCACCTACAGTCGTTATCTTTTGCTGCATAACAAATTGCCCTCAAACTTAGTGGCTTAAAACAACACACATTTGTTATCTCAGTTGTATGGGGCAGGGATTCAGAAGCACCTTAACTGGGTGCATCTGACTTAGGATCTTTCATGAAGTCACAAACAAGTTGCTGGCAGAGACAGCAGTCAGCCAGCAGTTCACTGGAGCGAGAGCAGCCACTTCTGAGCTTGCTCACGTGTGTGCTGGCAGAAGCCTCACCTTTCACTGGCTGTTGGCTGGAGGCCTCAGTTCTTTGCCACCCGGGCCTCTCCATAAGGCTGCTTGAGTATCCTCAGGACATGGCAGTTAGCTTCCCCCAAGGTGGGTAAACAGAGAGTGAGTAAAACAGAGAGAATAAAGAAAAAGCTACAATGTCTTTTATAGCCCACACTCAAGGGAAGGGGAATTAGGTTTCATATTTTGAAGAGAGGAGTATCAGAATTTGTGGGTATCTTTCAAAACCACCACACCTCCTAAGCACATTTCTCTGCTCTTTCCCTAGTTCTTTCTCAGAACTCTGTAAGGTATTGGACTTACAGGACAATCATTAATCACAATTATACCTAAATGCACTTATTTCAGTATCTACTATGTGCCAAGTACCATTCAACACACATAGATGGAACAAAAAAAGTCCTTGCTCTTATAAAGATAGTAAGAGATTGACAGTAAACAGATAAATATAATATGGTTGTGATAAGTACTATGTAAAAGAACGGACTAAGAAGTTAGAAAAATGTGAGTGCTTAAATAGCTGAAAACACTTCATATCAGCATATCACACATTACACATTATGTGGATACACTGCTTCTCAGCCTTGAGAATTCAAGTGACCTTTATCTGCAAAAACCATTATCTTTGTCCTTGACCACATGCTTTTTTCTTCTTCCCTAACATTTATGCAAAACCCAGCAGCAAGACTTGCTTCTGTGTTCTTTCTCAGCTTTGCCAAGACTTCACTGTATATGCCAAGTCTTAAAAAATAACCAGAAATCATCTGTCAGCTCCTCTTCAAACAGCCATTTCTTTTTTCTTTTGTTGCTGGCTCTCCTCCACGAAAACTTGGCATGTAGTGCCTCCTCTTCTGGAAAATCGCACATTGTCCTGAAGCAAGGATCTACAGTCTTACCTGATCTCCACCTGAGGCATATCAGAAACCAAACCCTCTCCACTCCCAGGAATCGGAAAGCCATTCTTTCTGTTGGTAGTTGCCACCTTGGCTCTCAGTGTCTCACTACCAGTTTATCTATCTTGGCCCATCATCACTGGAGCATCAGAGTTTCCACAACCCAACCAGGACTCCAACATCTATTGAAACAATGTATAATAAAAACAACACACACACCTCCCTGAACACCAAATAATACAAATTGTCTTCCCATCATATAACTGGGAGTTGTCAGGATTTTATCTGTTCCTGGTACATATCACTATTTGCACTTCTCACAAATCTTGTATTTGCTAAACCATGAGCTTAGGGAAGATTCCAATTGGGAGGAAACTAATTACTTGTAATTGTGGATTTTAAATATTGTATTATAATTGAAATTTTATTTCCAAATAAAGGTTAGTCTTCTAAAAAGACTACAACCTCTGGCCTATGTTTTATTTATTCAGTTCTCTTCCTCATTCCATCTGTGTCCTACTATTTAATAGTGCCCAAGTGATGGGGTGTTGATGTAGTATATTTAGAAAATCCACTAGGTCTCTCTCTTCTCTGCCTTATTACTCCAGATGGAAATACACATTGGCATATCACATAAGCTACCTTAGTTACCTTCTGTTCACAGTTGCTATGCCAGTGAAGAATATGAAAACTGGAACTTTCCAACCAATGGCAAACAATATAATTGAGTTAGAGTGTTCCAAGTTTTCTGAATGGCATCGGGTTGCACTTTGCCATTTTACTTTTTAAAACTCTGGCCTGAATTTGCCATACCAATGTTTTTACATGAAAAAGGTACCTGTCACACACCTTACAGTATAAAGGTTACATTTCCTAGAGTCCTCACCAATTTTTCCTCTTTTCCAATTAAGTATATCATAATCCTATAAAGTGTTGTACTAGACTAGTTATAAAGGCAATCATGTTACTGAAAATAGTATAGTATCCAGTAGATAATAGAAATAAATCCACTGACATATGCCAACACCATATTCTGGTTTAACTACTGACAAGAGGAAATATAATAATGGAATCACCACATGAATCCCCAACATCTCTACACAGAGCACTCTCCCATGTTTTACAATGCCACGTAAATACACACACACAGAGGACAAAGGATGGCTCATTCAAGCACTAATCTTTTAGGAGTACAAAAACATCACTGGAATAAATTAAAATAGTGTCGCAATTATCTCACATTTTCACATACAACTCATGATACAATTGATGAAATGGAAACTGGTCTTATTCCTGCCAAAATAATGCCCTAAGTGAAATTTTTTCAATAAAGTAAATCAGAAACAAACAACTTCTCATCAATAACAACTTGACCTTGATCAAGTATTTTCGCAGCATGTGTGTGCAAAACTCATGATGCAACCACAGCCACAGGAGCAACCTGAGACTTGCCAGCCGATGGTTACTTCAGACCAATGTTGTCAAACAGCTGAACTCTGAGGAAACATGGAATGATGCAGTACAGTTTCCTGGAAACACATCACTTGTTTTATTATTCAAATTTTATTCTAATACATTGTCTTGTTTGAAAAATTAGCCCCCAAAAAAACCTGAAAGGCCTGTAATGCCAGCACTTTTGGAGGCTGAGGTGGGCAGATCACCTGAGGTCAGGAGATCGAGACCAGCCTGGCCAACATGGTGAAACTCCATCTCTACTAAAAATACAAAAATTACCCAGGCATGGTGCCACATACCTGTAATCCCAGCTACTTGGGAGGCTGAGGCAAGAGAATTGCTTGAACCTGGGAGGCGGAGGTTGCAGTAAGCTGAGATCGCACCATTGCACTCCAGCCTGGGCAACAGAGTGAGACTCTGTCTCAGAAAAAAAAAAAAAAAAAATTAAAGAGAACTACAGAAAAAAAAATTTAACTTTCTAACAATAAAGTCAGAAAACTAATCATTTTTAAACATTTTCAATGATGGGAATTGCATTAGTCAGGGTTCCCTAGAGGGACAGAACTAATAGGATATATATAGATATATATACACACACACACACATACACATACTATATATGTGTATATATACACATACACATACACATATACATAGTGTATATCATATTGTATATGTGTATATGTGTGTAGATATACACATATATACATACTATATGTAGATATACATATTATATATTATATATGCATATGTAATATATAATATATAATATGTATATATGTGTATATATACATATATACTAATTGGATATGTATATATGTATGTATACACATATATACTAATTGGATATGTATATATATACACATACATATATAAAGGGGAGTTTATTAAGTAATAGCTTACACAATCACAAGGTCCCACAATAGGCTGTCTGCAAGCTTGAGGAGGAAGGAGAGCCAGTCCGAGTCTCAAAACTGAAGAACTTGGGGTCCGATGTGTGAGGGCAGGAAGCATCCAGCACAGGAGAAAGATGTAGGCTGGGAAGCTAGGCCTGTCTCTCCTCTACACGTTTTTCTGCATGCTTTATGTTCGCTGGCAGCTGATTCGATTGTGCCCACAAGATTAAGGGTGGGTCTGCCTTCCCCGGCCCACTGACTCAAATGTTAATCTCCTTTGGCAACACCTCACAGGCACACCCAGGATCAATACTTTGCATCCTTCAATCCAATCAAGTTGACACTCAGTATTAACCATCCCAGTAATATTTTGAAAACTATTAATGTACTTTTTCCTTCTGCCTTTGAGTATGAGACCATCACTTTAATTGGCATTTGACTAGAGACAAAAAAGGATTTTTCACTGAAGGAATGCAAACAGAAAGAATGAAGTACTATCCAACTTCTAATCTGCAAAATAAAGTTGTGCAGCAAGAAATAACCCTGTGTGTCAGGCTTTCATTTTAAGAGAATATGAGCTATAAGAAAACAGGTGTTTTTTCTATTTTGTTCACTTCTGCATCCCCTATGAACAGACCCTGGTACATAGTAGATATCTAATATATACTTAGTGAGTGAATGAATGAATGAGAGGGAGTTGTATAAATGTTTTTGTCTCCTCCTCTAGCATATCAGAAATCAAGTCTAGAGTTTTCAATTCAGACTGGAGTTGCCAAACTCACAGAATTCTCATACAGGGTAGAAAATACAACTTTCTGTTATAATGAAGGCATGTCACTTGTTGTTCTGTTAAAGAAAGAGAATGCAACGCTGGAGGGCAGGTGAGAGGTTCCACCATAACCTCCCCCACGGAGACTGTGGAAGAAGAGAAAAGATGGAGCAAGACACCTAGAAGCATGTGCCCTGGTTTCTGTGCATTAGACAGGTAAAGACACACTGAAGGCAGAAGAAAAAGACTTGCCTTATTTTCTGTTTAGGACTCCTGAAAACAATCATCCTTTGTGACCACCCCCAGTCCTTACCACACAGGCTTCCTAGTCAAATTCACAAGGAGAATCTCTGCTGCCTGGAGCCCCTGACCTCAAGGAGGGCCAGTCCTTTCAAGCACTTTCACCTGATTAAATCAGGCCCATACAGGATATTCTTCATTTTGATTTACTCAAAATCAACTCATTTGGAACCTTGATTATATCTGCAAAATAACTTCACCTTTGCCATGTAATGTAACTTACTCACGGGGGTGACATCCCATCACTTTTGCCACATTCTGTTGGTTAGAAGCAATTCACAGGTCTCACCTCAACTCAAGGAGAGGGGATTACACAAAGGTGTGAACACTATTATATTAGGTCACCCTAGGACCTGCTCTCCACGCTGGGCTCTAACCAGCAGAGAGGAAAGAGCAAACTGAGTTATGCAGGACAAATAACAACCAGGGTGATCATGCTGACCGTCAATCATCCCAGAGACCACAGAGCCATAAGACACTCCCCCCACCACACACACACCATATGTTTGTGCCTCATGTTCCTCTCCTCAAACACCCAGATGCAGTCTCAAAAGGATACAAGGAAGAAGAAACAGACTCAAAATCTTACAGACTGATCATTTTTACCTCTAGAGATCAAGGTTTACCTAAACAAACTGTTGAAATCATAAGGGCAGACAGAGTTGAAAAAGTGTCAAATAGAATCAACAGTACATTTTTTAAATTGTTAAAAAGTGGAGGATCATGTGAGAGGCCAGTTCAATTAGAGATAAAATAAAGGACACACATTTTTATCCACATACCCCCAAAAGATATGTAATTAAAAATCAATTTGACCTGCTGTACATATTTTTATAGAAATTCTGTAATTAAACTCATGAAAGGGATCTTTATTCATGGTGAATATGATTAATGTTATCTACTTACATATTATTGAAAACTGTAAAATAATTTTAAGTAAATTGAAAATGTTGTATAATTGTAAATACCAATAATAACCTTCTTAGTTTGAACATAAAGGACACAGCATATTTTTGCTAAGAGAAAGTTGAGTTTTCTTTGTCCCTACTAAACACGTGTTGAATAAATAATGTCCATTAAAATGGTTGTCAAAGGGTAGGCCAGTCCTGGGCAACAGTGTGCTTCAATCTAGCCTTTCACTCACTGCATGAAGATGCAACTAACAAAAGAAGTCCCTGTCAGTCATTTGTTAGAATGTAAAGTATATTTTACTACATTAACTACTCTATTAACCATTTATTACATGTTAGACACTAGGCTAAGTGCTTTGTACATATAAAATCTCAGCAAATTATTGAAACACTATGAAGAATATGTAATAATGCCCATCTTATGGATGAGAGAACTAAGGCATTAAAAGGTTAAGTAATTTGCCCTTTGTCACACAATGAGTAGAGATCCTATAAGGATTTAAATTCAGACCCACGTGGCTCCAAAATCCATGCTTGAAATCCTTGTGCTGTACCTGTCAGACTAGTCTACAAAAGCCTATTAAACCCAAAATGGAGCTGAATACAGTATTGTCATTGTACCTATAGCTTTTAAAAATGGTAAAATTGGAAAACAGTTTCCAAGTTTCACCTTGAGACAGACACCCTCATCTCTCTTTTCCACCCCTGCAGGGGATAAGGGCAGGGGTTTTCTCAACCCATCCATGGTTTCCTAGCTCTAGGACAGAAGGAGACTCCTCTAACTCCAAGTCTGTGCTGGTTGTTGTTCCCATAAGCTGAGGCAGGACTAATGATGGATGCTTTCAAGGCTCTGAGTGGGCAACCCTGGGGGTTCACAGTCTCCTGCCACATTAAAGCCCCAGGACATGACTACATCTGGGATGGTCACTACCACCTTCTTACTGTCCCACCTCAGGCTCCAGGGATTGACCTATCTCCTTCCTTTCCACTGCCACTGTTTCTTGCTTCCAGTCAGGGTTTTACTATTCTCTAACCTTCTGCACTATAGAAGCTCTTCTCTAGTGTTCTGAATTTTAACCTTCTTATCAGACAAAAAGCAAATCAGAAGTTCCCCATTCATCCTACCCTTCCCATAAAATGTGGAAGCTCACATTTGCATATAATTTTCAGTGACCAGACTGAGAGATTCAGGTGAAAGGGAGGTGAATATAACCAGTTGCTATGACAACAGCAAGACATAAAATGGCATAGCAACTCATAGGACAAGCTTTTAAAATTACATAAATTTGAATTATTTCAAGAAGTCCTTCAAAATTACATATAAGAAAATGACTGGCTAATTGAAAGAAGTATACCACACAAATAAACCACCTTGAATTAGGCAATTAAAGAGATACATACAATTCTAATCCTCAAGGGACTGTGAGAAAGAGGGGAAATTACAATTCTGTTGTCTTTGTAATATTACTTGCCAATCATAGTGATCCAGCTGCACTCACGTTAAAATTTTTCATGTCTACCACAAAGCTGAGAATTAAGTCACAACTACATTACAAGGTCAGCAAGAATGAAACAGAAGTGTTTGCCTTCACCATTTGATGCCGTTGGCCATTCTCCCTCTTTCTTAAAATTTTCTCTCTCTTGATTTCCTGACACAGCATTCATTTACAACCTTCCCTCCTCTCAGATTGTTCCTTTCTTTCTCCATCTGGTCTTCGCCAAGTTTTGTAGATGGTTCTCATCCCTTTGGTATTTAACCACATGTCCTCGATTAATACCTCCTGACTGGTGGCTCCCAAATCTATACCTTCACTCCCAGACCTTTGGCCATGCAGACCCACATTCCAATTGCATAAAGAGATCTCTCCATCTCCACTTGCATCTCCAAAGGCATCTCAAAATCCACACTCTATATTCAACGTGAAAGACTATTTCTCCTCTTTCCTGGATTCCCTGATGAGGTTAATGGCACCAACATCTTCCAGGAATTCAGGCAAAAACTATTTTCATCACTGTCATCTCTTTTTCTCTCATATCCAGGCACTGAGCCCTATTACTCTGACCTCCGTAATAGCTATAGGGTCCATCTGCTCCAGTACAATCCAGGGGGACACCAACAAGTCTAGAACTGCCCATTACCCCCTCATCAAACTGCAGCAATGGGCTCTCAACAGCTCTCCCTGCTTTCAGGCCTTCCTTATCCCATTATTGCCCATACAATCCTGATCATAAGCATTACATCGGTTTGTGTTGTGTTTTTAAAATACAAGCTTCTAGGCTTTGCCTCAGACATAATGAGTCAGAATCTATAGCGGAAGGACTTGGGAACTTATATTTTTCTAAGTATTCACAGATGATTCCTATAATCAGTACTACCAGATTGACTTAATTTAGAGCCCTTAGGCAAAATTTTTCATGGCCCCCATTGCTGGCAAAATCAAGTCCCAATACGTGCTTAACATTTAAGGCCCTCCACAATCTAATCTACACACATTCTTCCAGTCATCTTCCCCACTGTTACTTATCATGTACCTTATGCCCAAAATACACTATTTGTCATTTCCAGAACCTCCACATTTCCCACCCCTCCCTCGTGGGAAAATTTTTGTACACGTGTATGCTTAGTCTGGACCACCCTATACCAACGTCTCTCTGTATTCAAGTCCCATCCATCTTTCAAATCTGTCATTCTATTTATGACCATTTTTTGCCACACCACCATCTGTTGCTACCTTTATTGATGCATCTATTGCTACATCTACTGATGCATCTATTGCTGTGGTTGTTATATTGCTATTTCTTTGTGTGCATGTCTACCTCTCCTCTGTGATATGAAGCTCCCTGGGGAAGAAGACTATGCTGCTATCCATCTTTGTATTCTTGGAGGGCTCATAGTAAGCAGCACACAGTTGGTGCTCAAAAATATTTGGATGAAGAAGGGAAATAGCAACAAAATCAGAATTAACTGCTTGGGGCAAATAGGCCTGCCTATTATTCCCTCTACTCATGTTATATTTTTCAACTTCCTGGCATGACTCATATCATCACCATTGCCTGAATGCCCTCCTTTTTCTCCCCCTTTGCTAGTCAAGTTCTACACAGTCTTTGACACAGGATCTCACAAAATATGGGCCACCTTCCACTTGAATCAGAAATACCTGGGTTGTTTGTCAAACTGCAGATTCCCAGATTTCTCCCAAACATGAATTACAATCTCTTGGAGAAGGAGCCTAAGAATCTTCATTTTTGACCAGCACTCTCGAGCAGTTCTTTTGCATAAAGATGTGGAGACCATCTGTTTTTAAACCTGGCTCAAACCCCACTCCTCTTAGAAATCCAACAATGTGGGTCCGTTTTATAGACTTGATGCTGCTGCTTTGTGACCTTGTTTACTTTTGTCTTATGTTTTTATTTCGTTTTGTAAGCTATCAAATAATCTGTGTGAGTTGTGGAAACAAAATAGTATTATATGATATTATAAACAAAATAGTGTTATATGATATTATAAAACATCATATAACACACACAGATTAATAACTATGAGTATGTCCTGGGACCAACCTGCCACCATTCACATCCCTGCTCTAGCACTTACTTACTGGCTACATGACTTTGGACTACTTAACACCTCCACACCTCCACTGTTCCACTAAAGCTTAGAAGCAGGTACATCATAGGGCTGTTGTGAGGATTGCATGAGATAATTCATAGAAGGTACAAGCAGAGTACCCTAAGAAGTACTAGTTATCATTACTGCTGTATGATTATCACTGTCCAAAAAGTTATTTGATTCTATTTGGGCAAATACAACACAAAACTTTAAAAAAGACTAACCATAAACTCTTCAGGGTTCTTTTTCTTTTCCCTCTGTTTCCCTCATAGTGCAGAGTTGCCTTGTACATGAAATAGTGAACAAAAAGTATTAGACACATAGGAAGGAGCCCCAAATTTAGAAAGATCCAATACTGAACCATCATACAAAATTCTAATACTCAGGGCCTTACTCCTAGAAGCACAGTTTACCCTAAGTTTCTAGATCTAAATCACATGAAACAATTCCTGTCTAACCTACAGCAAAGGTCAAGAACTGAGACTCTACCTTTGTTTGGAGATTCTACTAACCAATCTCATAGTAGATCATGTCACTGTCTGTATAGAAGAGTAGTAACTTCTCAGCTTGTGATTTCCATACTACGGTATTTTGACCAATGTATGTTTTTAGAGGTCTAGACCCTATCCCTCACCCCATTCATTGCTTTCTTTTTCTCTCATCATCTTTCCTATTATTCTACTGCAGAGAATGTTCCAAGGTATATGTTCTTTTAAAGATTTAACTGACTTCTTTATGGTCTTTTATGAAACAGTTTAGTGGGGGTTACCTCTTCCCAATACAGTTTTTTATTTTCTCATGGAAAAATGAAAGAAAGTAAATTTCATCACACTCTTTTTTAAATTTAGAATATTATTTCTTCATTAATTTCAGCTTTTATTTTAGATTCAGAGGGGTACATGTGTAGGATTGTTACATGGGTGTATTGAAACCAGATAATAAGCATAGTACCCAATAGGTAGCTTTTCAACTCAATGCCCCCTGCTTCTCCCCTTAATTGGGACTTAAGGCGCCATAACTTCCTGTGATCATTTGTCATAGTTCTTTTTCATCTAAAACATGATTTCTGCATTCAGTTTCTTTGTTTAGTCATTGCTTTAGATCACAGCTCATGCACTGGCAACAATTCTACAGGGACCAGGGCTTGTTGTGTATGACACTGAAAAATGCTCCTCCTTACAAGGCTCTATATTTTAATTTTTTTAATTAAGTAAATGAAAAATAAAGTAACAGGCAACCAAAAACTAAGATGATAGGATTGTCTTGTAATTCATTTCCAAAGGCTATATATTTGCTTTTCATTTATCTAAATGGCAAATGTTCTTTTCAGTGAGCTATGTTTTAAATCTTTCTACTCTTATAACAGCTTTACTGAGATATAATTCACATATAATAAAATTCATCCTTCTAGTATACAATTCAATGTTTTTAATATATTCACAGTTGTGCAAAGAATGTGACTATGTAATTTTAGAACATTTTCTTTTAGAAAAAGAAATCCTATACCATTTAGTAGTCACTTCCCATCCCTTCCTCCAAGCCTCAGAAACCACTAATCTAATTTTTGCCTGTATGCATTTGCCTATTCTGGACACTTCATACAAATGAAAATATATATATGTGGTCTTTGTGACTAGTTTTTTTTCACTTAGCATATTTTCAAGGTTCATCCATGCAGCATATATCAGCACTTCATTCCTGTTTATTGTTGAATGTTTCATTTTAAGGATATAGCACATTTTGTTTACCTATTCACTACTTAATAGACATTTAAGTAGTTTTCCCTTTTGGCTATCATGAATAATGCTGCCATGAACTTGTCTACAAGTTTTTGTATGGTTGTATGTTTTCATTCCACTCACATGCATGAGTAGGAGTGGAAATGCTGGGTCATATGGTAACTGTTTAACATTTTGAGGAACTGCGAAACTGTTTGACAAAGTGGGCACACCAAGTTTACAGTCCCACCAGCAATAAAGCTTCTATAATAATTTCTCTATATCCTCACCAATGCTTGTTATTTTCCTTTTTTAAAATTAGAACCATCCTAGTGGATGTAAAGTGGTATCTCCTGTGGCTTTGATTGCTTACATTTGTCAGCCATTTATCTATCATTTTTGGAGAAATATCTATTCAAATCTTTGCCTGTATTTTAATTAGAGTACTTCTCTTTTTATTGTTGAGTTGTAAGAGTTCTTTATACATTTTAAATATAAGTTTTTAATCAGATATATGATTTGCAAATATTTTGTACAATTCTGTGGGTTGTATTTTCACTTTGTTTATGATATTCTTGAAGCAGAAAAGCTTTTCATTTTTATAAAGTCCAATTTATCTATTTTGTCATTTTTTATATCTAAGAAACCATTACCTAATTCACAGTCATAAAGATTTCCCCCGTTTTCTCTTAAGAGTCTTATACACTTAGCTATGTCTAAGCCTATGATTCATTGTGAGTTCATTTTTGTCTATGTTATTAGCTAGGGATCCAGCCTCATTGTTGTGCTTATGAATACTCATTGAATTTTTTTCACACTCTTGTCAAAAATCAATTTACCATAAATGGAAAGGGTAATTTCTGGACCTCAATCAGATTCCGTTGATCTATATGTCTGTCCTTATCCCAATGTCACACTGCCTTGATTACTGTAGCTCTGTAATATGTTTTTAAGTAGGGACATATGAGTCATCCCAATTTGCTCTTCTTTAAATGTTATTTTGCCTATTCTAGGTTCCTTGCATTTCTATATGACTTTTAGGATAGGCTTACCAATTTCTGCAATGAAGGAAGCTAGGTTTTGAAAGGGATTGCATTGAATCTGTGGCTCAATTAGAAAACTTTTTTTTTTTTTTTTTTTTTTTTTTTTGAGACGGAATCTCACCCTGTGGCCCAGGCTGGAGTGCAGTGGCATGATTTTGGCTCACTGCAACCTCCACATCCCGTGTTCAAGCAATTCTCCTGTCTCAGCCTCCCAAGTAGCTGGGATTACAGGCACGCACTCCCATGCCCAGCAAATTTTTGTATTTTCAGTAGAGACAGGTTTCACCATGTTGGCCTATCTAGTCTCAAACTCCTGACCTCAGGTAATCCACCCACTTAGACCTCCCAAATTGCTGGGATTATAGGCGTGAGCTACCATGCCTGGCTGATATGTAAGATTTTAATCCTACTGTGAAGTTGTTAGCTGTTCGCCTTGTAATTTCTATTGTGTTTTGTTTTGTAGCCTGCAGGATATGTACTCTAGTGTGTTTTTGTGGTAGCAGGTATTGTTCTATTGTTTCCATGTTTAGAACTCCTTTAAGGGTCTCTTGTAAGGCCAGTCTAGTGGTAATGAATTCTTTTAGCACTTGTTTGTGTGAAAAAGTTTATTTCTCCTTCATTTTTGAAGCTTAGTTTGGTGGGATATGGAATTCTTGATAGAAATTCTCCTTTAAGAATGCTGAAAATAGGCCCCTGATATCTCCAGGCTTGTAAGGTTTCTGCCAAGAAGTCCACTGTTAAGGCTAACAGTGGACCTCAATCAGATTCCGTTGATCTATATGTCTGTCTTTATCCCAATATCACACTGTCTTGATTACTGTAGCTCTGTAATATATTTTTAAGTAGGGACATATGAGTCATCCCAATTTGCTCTTCCTTCAATGTTATTTTGGCTATTCTAGGTTCCTTGCATTTCTATATGACTTTTAGGATAGGCTTACCAATTTCTGCAATGAAGGAAGCTAGGTTTTGAAAGGGATTGCATTGAATCTGTGGCTCAATAACGTGGATCAGGTTCCCTTTGTCTGTGATTTTCCCTTTTTCTCTAGCTACCTGTGAGACTTTTTCTTTAGCATTGACCTTGGACAGTCTGGTGATATATGCCTTGGTGATATTCATTTTGCATAGTATCTCACAGGTATTCTCCAGGTTTCTTTTATCTGGATGTCTACCTCTCTAGAGAGATTAGGGTAGTTTTCTTAAATTAGTTCCTCTAGCATATTTTCCAGTTTGTTTGCTTTTCTCTTTTTCTTTTTCTTTTTCCTTTTCTCTGAGGAATGAGAGTAATTCTTAGATTTGATTGCTTTACATAACCTATATTTCTCAAAAATTTTGCTCATTTTTAAAAATTCTTTTTTCTTAATTTTTTTCAGATTGGATTCATTTAAGACTGGTCTTCAGACTCTGAAATCCTTTCTTTTGTTTAGTCCAGTCTATTGATAAATGTTTTAATTGTATTTTGAAATTTCTTAAGTGTTCTTAAGTTTTTCAATTCCAGAAGCTCTGGTGATTTCAAGATGTTTATCTCTTCCTTTATTTCCTGGATTGCTTTAGAAATTTCTTTATGAATGTTCAACCTTGTCTTAGAACTCAATGAACTTCCTTTAAATTCATGCTTTGAATCTTTTATCTGTCATTTCTGAGTTTCCATTTTGGTTAGGGACTACTGCTGAAGAACTAATGCAATCCTTTGGTAGGATCACTTCATTCAGATTTTTCATGATGCCAGAATTTTTGTGCTATTCCCTTCTCATCTAGAGACTCTGGCACTTCTAATTTTTATAATTATTTTCATGTGGGTAGGATTTTTTCTTTTTCTGTCTTTCTCTATAATGTCTTATTTTTTCTTTCCCTTTCCCTTTTCCCCCTTCTCTAGGGAGAGTGTGACTGTAGAGAATGCTGTATATGATCTTTTGGCTTTGCTTCTATAGCCCTATGCACTTCTTTCAGCAGGTTTTATATTGGGCTGCACAGTTTTCCCTACAAGCCCGTAGATGGCACTCATAGGTAAGAGCCAGATGCACTCAACATTCCTGGGTATATACTTGATCCTCGTTTTCTGGCAGAAGCTATCTATTGCCTCAGGCATGGGCTGATTCATGAAATTCACAGTGGTCTGATCTCCCTACTCAGTCCTGGAGCAGGGTAGGTTGGTGGGGGTGGGGCATGAAGGGCAGGGCCAGACCAGCCAGGTCTGCCTGCAGGTCCTCTTATGGCAAACACAGTTACCAGTTACAAGGGGCAATCCAATGGGCAGTCACCAAGCACCCAGAGGTGTCCCTAGGTGTGGAGCTGGAAAACCTCCTTGGCTACAAATTCTCTGCATGGGGAAATGGGGCAGCCTAAACTCCTAATATAGGAGAGAGGGTGCTCTCGATGCCTGGACATCTGCCTGTGCATGGAGAGGGTCCCCCTGCACCAGGATCTCTGCAGAGAAAGGGTGGGGTGGCTCAGGCTGCTGAAGCAGGCAATTAGGTACTCAGAATGCCTGGATGTCTTCCTGGGCAGGGAGCAGAAAGAACCCCACTGCACCAAGATCTATGTCTGGGAAGGGTGAAGCAGCTCAGGCTGCTAAACTAGGTGAATGGGTGCTCCTAATACCCGGAGAACTGCCTGAGTATGGAGCAGAGAGAATATTGCTGCACCACAATATATGTCAAGGAAAGGTAGAGTGGCTCAGGCTGCTGGTACAGGCAAGTAGTTTCTCAAAGGCCTGGATTTCTGCTTGAGAGTAAAGCAGAGAGGGCCCTGCTGCACCTTGATCTCAGGGGATCAGGGTGGGGCACCAACCAATGACACATGCAGGCTGTTTCCAGGGCTCCAAGCTAGCTCTGGCTGCAAGTTTTGCCAACCACAAGAAACTACAGCTGTAGCAGGTCTCCTCCCACCCCAGGCTTGCAACTGGGCAGAGCCTAATTCCAGCACCTCCTGCTGAGGTGCTTTCCACAGTTCTGGCTGTAAAGGCCCCTACGCCACTCCAGAGCAGCCACTCCAATACCTAGTCCAAAACTAAAATGCCTAAGCAGCACACTGCTGGATTGCCAAAGGATGGTTAACTTTGTACGTGCCTGGATTAAAAATGGCATCCTGCTCTCAGTCCCAGGTCTGGGAAAATGTCTGCAGCTTTTCCCAGTGTCTTTTCCTCACAGTGTCTCCAAGCCTCTCTCCAAGTTAACTCTAGGGCTCAGAGAAACAAATGTACTCTCCTTATACCTGGGTTGCTCAAATCCCCAGTGAAAAAGGGAGTCACAGAGGGAGGCTGTCTTCCTCTCTCACCCATTGGATCTTCACTCACTTTTATCAGCCAGACGCCATCATGGGGCTGTTTGCTGGTGTTCTCCTCTCCAGATTCTGGGGTATGCTTCACAGTTCCATAGATACCCATTTTCCTTCTTGAAATAAATCTCATAGATTTTATCTTTATGTACTATCATGCTATTTCTAAGTGGCTGAGGCATACTAAAAGCCTCTAATCTGGCCGGGTATGGTGGCTCACACCTATAATCCCAGCACTTTGGGAGGCCAAGGTAGGCAGATTACCTGAGGTCATGAGTTCGAGACCAGCCTGGCCAACATGGGGAAACCCCGTCTCCACTGAAAATATAAAAATTAGCTGGGCTTCGTGGCCTGTAATCCCAGCTACTTGGGAGGCTGAGGCAGGAGAATTGCTTGAGCCTGGGAGGTGGAGGTTGCAGTGAGCCAAGATCATGCTGCTGCACTTCAGCCTGGATAACAGAGCAAGACTCTGTCAAAAAAAAAACAAAACAAAACAAAAGCCTTTTAATCTGCCGTCTTGGAAAAAACTTTTTTTATGCTATTGTTAATGGAATTGTTTTCTCAATTACATTTTTGAGTTGTTCATTGCTAGTGATTGTATAGAAGTACAACTCATTTATGCATATTGTCTTATATTCTGTAAACTTGTTGAACACTTTATTAGTCTGAAATATTTTGTGAATGCATTCCAAAGGATTTTCTATAAAGAAGATTGTGTCATCTATGTCATCTATGAATAGAGATAGCTTTACTTCTTCCTTTTCAATCTTGAAGTCTTTTATTTATTTTACTTGCCTAATTGTCCTGACAAGAACTTCCAGAACAATGTGGCAGCGAAACGATGAGTGGAGATCCTTCAATTGTTCCTGATCTTAGGAGGAAATCTCTTAGTCTTTCACCATTAATAATGATATTATCTGTGGTTTTTTCATAGATTCCCTTTATAAGGCTGAGATTATTTCCTCCTATTCCTAGATTTAACAGTGTTTTTAACCATAAAAAGGTGTTGAATTTTTTCAAATGTGTTTTCTGTATCTACTGAGATATAGAGTGGGTTTTGTCATTTATTCTATTAATATATATGACATTGATTGAGTTTTATATGTTGAACAGCCTTGCAGTCCTTGGACAAATCCCATTTGGTCCTGGTATATTATCCTTTCTGTATGTTGTTGGCTTTCATTTGCTAGTATTTTGTTGAGGATTTTTACATCTATACTCATAAAAGATATTGATTGGTGGTTTTCTTTTCTTGTCATGTCTTTGTCTCATTTTGATATCAGTGTAACACTGGCCCCACGGAATGGGTTGGGAAGCAATCCTTCCTCTTCTATTATTTTGAAGAGTTTGTGAAAGACAGGTATTAATTTTTTGAACTCCATACTCAGGCAGTTCTCCAGGTATTTGTAGACATCACCAGTGAAGACTTGAGATATGTTTTATGGCCAAACATATGATCTGTCCTGGAAATGTTTCTTGTACACTTGGGAAGAATTTGTATTCTGTTGTTTTGGGGGTAGAGTGTCCTGTATATGTCTTTTGGGTCTAGTTGGTTTGTAGTGTTGTTCAAATCTTCCTAAGGGACAATTTCTATTGACTGCTTTTTCCCTGTATGTGGGCCACAGTTTCCTATTTCTTGTGTGTCTCATAATTTTTTGTTGAAAACTGAACATTTTAAATAATATAATGTGGCAATTCTAGAAATAAGGTTCACCCCCTCCCTGTGGTATTTTGATTTTGCTGTTTGGTGCTGTTTGTTGTTGCTGCTGCTGCTGTTTATTTAGTGACTTTCCTGAACTAATTATGTAAAGTCTGTATCTTTATCATGTGCAGCCCTGAGGTCTCTGCATGTTTAGCTTAGTGGTCAGGTAATGATTGAAAAGAAACTTCCCTCTTCCACCATAGGAGGACACAGTGAGAAAGCACCATCTATGAACAAGGAAGCAGGCCCTCACCAGACAGATGCTGAATCAATCTGTTGGTATCTTGATCTTAGACTTCCCAGCCTCCAGAACTGTGAGAAGAAACATTGGTCAATTCGTTTTAGAGGAAACAGTAATATAAGTGTCAGTGATATAAAAGAGAATATAGGGGGATCTGGCAAGATGGCCAAATAGGAACAGCTGCAGTCAGCAACTCCCAGCGAGACCAACGCAAAAGGTGGGTGATTTCTGCATTTCCAACTGAGGTACCCTGTTCATCTCATTGGGACTGGCTTGGCAGTGGGTGCAGCCCACAGAGGACGAGCAGAGCAGGGTGGGGTGTCACCTCACCCGGGAAGTACAAGGAGCTGGGCCGGGGGCCTCCCTTTCCCAGCCAAGGGAAGTCATGAGGGACTGTGCTATCCAGCCCAGATACTAAGCTTCTCCCACAGTTTTTGCAACCCACAGACCAGGAGATTCCCTCCTAGTGGTGCCTACACCACCAGGGTCCTGGGTTTTAAGCCCAAAACTGGGCGACTGTTCAAGCAGACACCAAGCTAGCTGCAGGAATTTTTTTTCATACCCCAGTGGCACCTGGAGCCCCAGCAAGACAGAACCATTCATTTCCCTGGAAAGGGGGCTGAAGCCAGGAAGCCAAGTGATCTTGCATGGCAGGTCCCACTCCCACGGAGCCCGGCAAGCTAAAATCCACTGGCTTAAAATTCTCGCTGCCAGCACAGCAGTCTGGAGTCAACCTGGTACATCACACTTGGTGCGGGGAAGAGGTGTCCACCATTACTGAGGCTTGAGTAGGCGGTTTTCCCCTGACCATGCTAAGGCCTGGGCAGAACTCAACACAGCACAGCAAAGCGACTGTGGCCAGACTGCCTCTCTACATTCCCCTTCACTGGGCAGGCATCTCTGAAAGTTAGGTAGCAGCCCCAGTCAGGGGCTTATAAATAAAACTCCCACTGCCCTGGGACAGAGCACCTGGGGGAAGGGGCAGCTGTGGGAGCAGTTTCGGTGGACTTGAACGTTCCTGCCTGCTGGCTCTGAAGACAGCGGCGGATCTTGACAAGGAGGGTTCTCCCGGCACAGCGCTCAATCTATCCTAAGGGACAAACTGCCTCCACAAGTGGGTCTCTGACCCCTGTGCCTCCTGACTGGAAGAGACCTCCCAACAGAGGTTGACAAACACCTCATACAGAAGAGCCCCTGCTGGCATCAGGCCTGTGCCCCTCTGGGACAAAGCTTCCAGAGGAAGAAGCAGGCAGCAATCTTTGCTGTTCTGCAGCCTCTGCTGGTGATACCCAGGCAAATAGGGACTGCCCAGGCAAATAGGGACTGCCAGCCAACTGCAGCAGACCTGCAGAAGAGGGGCCTGTTAGAAGAAACACTAACAAACAGAAAGCAATAACATCAACTTCAACAAAAATGGACTCCCACACACAGAAACCCCATCCGAAGGTCATCAACCTCAAATATCAAAGGCAGATAAATCCACAAAGATGAGGAAAAACCAGAGCAAAAATGCTGAAAATTCCAGAAAACAGAATGCCTCTTCTCCTCCAAAGGATCACAACTCCTCTCCAGCAAGGACACAAAACTGGACAGAGAATGACTTTGATGAATTGACAGAAGTAGGCTTCAGAAAGTGCATAATAACAAACACCTCTGAGCTAAAGGAGCATGTTCTAACCCAATGCAAGTAAGCTAAGAACCTCAACAAATGGTTACAGGAACTGCTAACTAGAATAATCAGTTTAGAGGAGAGCATAAATGACCTGATGGAGCTGAAAAACACAGCACAAGAACTTCGTGAAGCATACACTAGTATCAATACCCAAATGGATCAAGTGGAAGAAAGGATATTTCTGAATCAAATAAAGTGTGAAGACAAGATAAGAGAAAAAAGAATGAAAAGGAACAAACAAAGCCTCCATGAAATATGTGAAAACACCAAACCTACGATTCACTGATGTACCTGAAAAGTGATGGGGAGAATGAAACTAAGTTCTTAGAAACCAACCAGAATGTCCAGGCGCGGTGGCTCACACCTGTAATCCCAGCACTTTGGGAGGCTGAGGCAGGTAGATCACAAGGTCAGGAGATCAAGACCATCCTGGCCAACATGGTGAAACCCCGCCTCTGCTAAAAATGCAAAAATCAGCGGGATGTGGTGGCACGCACCTGTAGTGCCAGCTACTCAGGAGACTGAGGCAGGAGAATGGCTTGAACCCAAGGGGCAGAGGTTGCAGTGAGCCGAGATTGCGCCACTGCACTCCAGCCTGTGCAACAGAGCAAGACTCCATCTAAAAAAAAAAAAAAAGGAAAAGAAAAGAAAGAAAGAAAAAGGAAAAAAAAAAGAAACCAGAGAAGACAAAGAGACAACATACCAAAATCTGTGGGACACAACTAAAGCAGTGTTATAGAGAAATTTATAGCACTAAATGCCCACATCAGAAAGTGTGAAAGATGCAAAATCGTCACCCTAACATTGCAATTAAAAGAAGTAGAGAAGCAAGAGGAAACAAATTCAAAAGCTAGTGGAAGACAAGCAAACTAAGATCACAGCAGAACTGAAGGAGAGAGAGACGTGAAAAATCCTGCAAAAAAATTGATGAATCTAGGAGCTGGTTTTTTGAAAAGATTAACAAAATAGATAGACCACTAGCCAGACTAATAAAGAAGAAAAGAGACAAGAATCAAATGGACACAATAAAAAAATAATAGAGGGAATATCACCACTGATCCTACAGAAAGACAAACTACCATCAGAGAATACTATAAACACTTCTATGCAAATAAACTGGAAAATCTACCCGAAATGGATAAATTCCTGGACAAATACACCCTCCCAAGACTAAACCAGAAAGAAGTTGAATCCCTGAATAAACTAATAACAAGTTCTGAAATTGATGCAGTAATTAATAGCCTACCAACCAAAAAAAGCCCAGGACCAGATGGATCACAGCCAAATTCTACAAGAGGTACAAAGAGGAGCTGGTACCATTCCTTCTGAAACTATTCCAAACAATAGAAAAAGAGGGACTTCTCCCTAATTCATTTTATGAGACCAGCATCATCCTGATTCCAAAACCTGACAGAGACACAACAAAAAAAGAAAATTTCACGCCAAGATCCCTGATGAACATTGATGCAAAAATCCTCAATAAAATACTGGCAAACCGAATTCAGCAGCACATCAAAAAGCTTATCCACAGTGATCAAATTGGCTTTATCCCTGGGATGCAAGGCTGGTTCAATATATGTAAACCAATAAACATAATCCATCACATGAACAGAACCAATGACAAAAACCACACAATTATCTCAATAGATGGAAGAAAAGACCATGAATAAAATTCAACACCCTTCATGCTAAAAGCTCTCAATAAACTAGGTATTGAGGGAACATGTCTCAAAATAATAAGAGCTATTTATGACAAACTCATAGCCAATATCATACTGAATGGGCAAAAGCTGGAAGCATTCCCTCTAAAAACTGTCACAAGACAAGGATGCCCTCTCTCACCACTCTTATTCAACATAGCATTGGAAGTTCTGACCAGGGTAATCAGGCAAGAGAAGGAGATACAGCGTATTCAAATAGGAAGAGAGGAAGTCAAATTGTCTTTGTTTGCAGATGACATGATTGTACATTTAGAAAACCCACTGTCTCAGCACAAAAACTCCTTAAGCTGATAAGCAACGTCACCAAAGTCTCAGGATACAAAATCAATGTGCAAAAACCACAAGCATTCCTGTACACCAATAATAGACAAGCAGCGAGCCAAATCATGAGTGAACACTCATTCACAATTGCTACAAAGAGAATAAAATACCTAGGAATACAACTTACAAGGGACCTGAAGGACCTCTTCAAGGAGAGCTACATACCACTGCTCAAGGAAATGAGAGAGGACACAAACAAATGGGAAAACATTCCATGCTCATGGATAGGAAGAATCAATATTGTGAAAATGGCCATACTGTCCAAAGTAATTTATAGATTCAATGCTGTTCCCATCAAACTATCATTGACTTTCTTCACAGAACTAGAAAAAGCTATTTTAAATTTCATATTGAACCAAGATAGAGCCCATATAGCCAAGACAATCCTAAGCAAAAAGAACAAAGCTGGAGGCATCACACTACCTGACTTCAAACTATACTACAAGGCTACAGTAGCCAAAATAGTATGGTACTACTACCAAAACAGATACATAGACCAATGGAACAGAACAGAGGCCTCAGAAATAACACCCCACTTTTACAACCATCTAATCTTCAACAAACCTGACAAAAACAAGCAATGGGGAAAGGATTCCCTATTTTATAAATGGTGCTGGGAAAACTGGCTACCCATATGCAGAAAACAGAACTGGACCCTTTCGTTAGGCCTTATATAAAAATTAACTCAAGATGGATTCAAGACTTAAACATAGGACTTAAAACCATAAAAACCCTAGGAGAAAACCTAGGCAATACCATTCAGGACATAGGCATGAGCAAAGACTTCATGACTAAGACACCAAAAGCAATGGCAACAAAAGCCAAAAATGACAAATGGGATCTAATTAAACTAAGGAGCTTCTGCTCAGCAAAAGAAACTATCATGAGAGTGAACAGACAAACTACAGAATGGGAGAAAATTTTTGCAATTTGCCCATCTGACAAAGGTCTAATATCCAGATTCTACAAGGAACTTAAACAAATTTATAAGAAATGAACAACCCTGTCAAAAAGTGGGCAAAGGATATGAACAGACACGTCTGAAAAGATGACATTTATAGAACCAACAAATACATGAAAAAAATCTCATCATCACTGGTCATTAGAGAAATGCAAATCAAAACCAAAATGAGATACCATCTCATGCCAGTTAGAATAGAGATCATTAAATAGTCAGGAAACAGCAGTTGCTGGCGAGGATGCAGAGAAATAGGTATGCTTTTACACTGTTGGTGGGAATGTAAATTAGCTTAACCATTTTGGAAGACAGTCTGGCAATTCCTCAAGGATCTAGAACTAGAAATACCATTTGACCCAGCAATCCCATTACTGGGTATATACCCAAAGGATTACAAATCATTCTACTATAAAGACACATGCAGATGTAGGTTTATTGCAGCACTATTTACAATAGCAAAGACTTGGAACCAACCCAACTGCCCATCAATGATAGACTGGATAAAGAAAATATGGCACATGTACACCATGGAATACTGTGCAGCCATAAAAAAGAATGAGTTCATGTCCTTTGCAGAGACATCGATGAAGCGGAAACCATCATTCTCAGCAAACTGACACAGGAACAGAAAACCAAACATCACATGTTCTCACTCACAAGTGGGAGTTGAACAGTGAGAACACATGGACACAGGTAGTGGAACATCACATACTGGGACCTGTCAGGTGTTGGGGGGTAAGAGGAGGAAGAGCATTAGGACAAATACCTAATGCATGTGGGGCTTAAAACCTAGATGGTGGGTTGACAGGTGCAACAAACCACCATGGCACATGTATCCCTATGTAACAAACCTGCATGTTCAGCACATGTATCCCAGAACTTAAAGTTAAATAAAATTTAAAAAAAGAAATTTCCCTGAAGGCCTTGAACCAGTGAGTCTCTAAACATTTGCTGAGGGGTCTATATGTATATTGGGGGATGATTTCAACCCTCTGGAAGTTTAGAAGTCTGCTTCAGCCTTCACTTCTTACTTGTACAAGCCTGAAGTTCAGCCAAAGGTGAGAGACTAGAATGTCCCCAGGTGTTTTCTGGGCAATGCACAGTTCTGCCCATACACATAGCCTTCTACAACCCCAGGAATATGTCAGAGCTTTCCAAATTCCACATATTCATCTCATTTCTCAGATTTTACTATTAAGTTTTTTAGCTAGCATATTGTTTGCCTCAAGTGGTGTATTGCCTCAGGAGATGGGCATTAAACAATAGCTGCTGACTATTTCGTTTTTGGCAAACATCCCAGGAAAAGGACTTTTCCCATTAAGTGAGCTCTGAGTTAGGTCAAATAGAGACAACTCCTGTGCAGTGGTCTTTTCCAGGAAGCTTCCAGGCAGGTCAAATAGTGACAATTCTCTGGGGATGGCGCTTTTCAGGGAGCTCCAAATATATTCTTCCCCTTCAGTGGCTGCTAGGCTACTGGTTTCTCTAATGACTGTATTTGCAAATCTGCTAGTTGTCAAGGTTACTGCAGAATTTGGGAAAGGTGATGGAAATGGGACAGTTAAAAAGCCGAAAAGCTTGCTCTTGTTCTTACAGAGATCCAGCCATTTTTCTTGAATAAATAACTCACAGATTGTTGCACATCTTTGGTTAATTTTCAGACTTCTAAAAAGTTTATTTTGATAATTTTTTCCAGTGTTTTCGTTGCTTTTACAGAAGAGGTCCAGAGGTCTTATTATACCATTCCCAAAGTGCTTCTAAGTCTTTTTGATAAGTGGTGCTTGAGAGGATTGGTAACCAAAATATATAAATAATTCTCACAACTCAATAACTTTTTAAAATTCAACTTTTTAGAATTTTCAAATGAGAAAAAAATTTGAACAGACACTATATCAAGGAAGATATGTGGAGAGCAAAAAAAGTACATAAAAATATTATGAACATCTTTAGTTATTAGGGAAATGCAAATTAAAACCACAATATGATACCACTATACACCGACTAGAATAACTAAAATTAAAAAAAAAAAAAAAACTGCTAAGTGCCAGTGAGGTTGCAGAGCAACTGGAACTCTCATACATTGCTGGTGGTTGTATAAAATGGCACAGTCAAAAGTTTGGTACATACCAAATGTCCGGCAGTTTCTTATGAAGTTAAACACACCTTTACAACACAGCAATCCTACTGTAATTATTTTCCCAAGAGAAATAAAAAAATATATCCATCTAATGCCCTGTATGCAATTGTTTATCACCACTATAGCTTTATTCATAATCATCACAAATTAGAAACAATCCAAAGTTCATCAACTGGTGAGTTAAATAGAAAGAAACAGACTACTGATGTGAGCAGTAATATGGATGAATATCAAATGCAGCAGGCTTAGTGAAAGAAGCCAGACTCAAAAGACTTCACACTGTATTATTCCATTTATGTGACATTCTGGAAAAGGCAAAACTACATAAACAGAAAATAGATTCATAGTTTTCATGGCTCTCGTCTGGGTTAAAGGATGGACTACAAAGAGGTATGAAGGAGCAGTTTGGGGTGAGAGAAAAGTTCAAAAAGAGGTTACCTAGCAGTGTGCATTTATCAATATTCATAGAGTCATACATCTAAAAAGGGTAAACTTTACTGTAGGCAAATTATACCTCAACCAACTTGACCAAAAGAAAACAATCTTCCTGCTCTAAACGTCATTTCTCTTGGTTACATTAGTTTAGCTTAAGACTACCCTTAGCCAATTTCCGACTGTTGTTATATGTTTAATAGACTATCCAGAATTTAAATTTATCCTTCATGAAGTATCTAAAAACATCACGCACCATGAGTTGTTTTCATGTAGAATGTGTAAGAGAATTTAATAAGTATAAGAAAAAAAATAATTTGACAACGTATCTAACTAAAAGATACAACTACAAGGAGATTCAGTGTGGCATGCTTATCATAAAAAGAGAGAAACAACATAAATTCTGGCCAATAGTTGACTGGCTAAATAAGTAATCATAAAACCATAACATAGAATATTATGTAGCCATTAAATAATTATATAATTATAGATCAATATTTGCTAATATAAAAAGGTATCTATAGTATTTTGTTAAGAACAAGTCAATAAATAGTATCTTAGTATGATTTTGTTTTGGAAATGCTAAAAAAAATCCCCCAAACTATAAATGCTGAGTATCTCTTGACAAGTAATTTGGTAGTTTATGTTTTCTTCTTGGCTTTTTTCTGTGTTTTCTGAATTTCTTATTATGGACATATGCAAGATAATCCTGCTCCTCATCTTAACATCCATTGGCCTGAATCTTAGAGTTGCTTGGATAACTGACCAATATCTTGTCCTGCAGCTTCCAGTTCAGGAAAGCAGAAGGATCCAGTTGTGTTCAAGCCTAGGGGTGTTTTACTGCATCACACATGGGAGACCTTTTGTATATTTTTTAACACCAAGATGGACATGATACACCTGGCTCTGATGAGTGTCCTCAGCTCATATCTGAGCTACAAATGCAGAACTGTTCCAGCCTCATTATTTAAGACTGGGCATCCAGGGAAACACTGAGCTTCCGGAAGCTTTGATGTAACCAGCAGTCACTCAGACTTCTCATCCACAACAGTGTAACTGCTGATGACCTTTTGAGGTGACTTGGAAACTTACACCTCCATCTGTCACTAGACAATGTTGCTGTGACCTCTTTCTGTAATCTTTAGATAAATAAACCTTGTTTGATTATTCAAATGCTAGCTGTGCCTGGTCATTCTGAATCTAAAACAATTGATATTTATTAATTCAGTCCATTTCCATTTGTAAAAAAGAAAATAAAACCTATTTAGTGAATCCATAGCATCATTCTTAACAAATAAAATAAAAAATACAATCTTGTTTATAAGACAGAAAGTTCTCATTAAATTAAAATTAACACTGCTCTTCGAACTATGGAGTCTGAATTCTTTCAAAGATATGCCTTGGGGTGATTACCTAGCTGGTATAATTTATTGTATTTTTCTATTGTAGAATTTATTAAGTCATACAAAATTTGTTTAATAAAAATACTTCTACTGTATAATACAATCTCTAGATAAAACATTTTTTAAATAATATTCTCTCTAACTTACCCTAAAAGCAAAGCTTGATTTAAAAAGTGGATGTGGAAGGCTGGTTATAATATAAACAACCAAAAAACCTATTGAAAAGACCACAATAAATCAGTTGAGAAATAGGAGAAATCCTAGTTGTAGCAACTACTTACATCCATAACCCGAGCCTTCATGGTAGAATGGAAGTTATCTTTTTTAACTGCCTGCTTACACACTAAGTACTGGGAGGAAAATTGAAAACACACAAACATCCACATAAAAACACGTGTACCAAAACAAACACACAAAGCAAATTACAGATGCCTACTCAATTACATTTCCTAGTGGGACTGAAAAGTAATCAACTCTAATCAGATAATTAAGAACATAGGATGTAAACCATGCCAAATTTGTCTTGATCTCAGATCCAGTACCTTTTAAAGTGCAGACATGATTACTGCCTCATTTACATATTATGACTCATCTTCTGACTGCACATAAGCCCTCAAAAACAGGGTGATTACTACACTAAAGTTTGAGCACATGCAGTGTTTAAAGGCAGCACAGATAACTGATCCTTCTACATAGATTAATTCTTAAAACAGTCTTTGGCTCAAACAAACAACAAAGTAATTTTGAGCTTTTATTTGCCTAACATTTATTATACATAACACCTTAGCCATGGCAATCCTATTGCCCATATTTTCAAACCGTGTCTGATTTTAAATGTTTCATTGCTGCATACTTTGTCTTCTTTTTTAGACTGAAAAATACAGCCTTCTTAATGATAGGGAACATAAAAGAGAGTCCCATTGCCGGCAAGGAAGCCTCATGGGAAGACCAGAAACACACAGCTAAACAGGATAAGCCGGTAGAGAAGTTACATAATAGAGTACCCAGAAGCTCAGAGGAGTGATAATCATCCTAGCTTCTTTGTAATCCAAGGTTTTATAACATATATGTAAATTAGAACTCAGAGCTGTACATCTAAGTATGTTAATAACTTTAAATAGATTTGAAGATTGAAAAGCACATCTGTAGTGTTAATGAAACAGAAATAATCTGAAACAGTAATCTCCAAACATTTTAATCACATGCCTCCTCAGTAAAAAAAAATTTGATTACTCACCCCCAATACCTGTATATTTATTTGTTTATAAATATATCCTTGTACTATTGTCTTTAGCTACTATTATATGGCACAATATATATTTTGATGATATTAATCATTAACAATTGTAGATTAGTCATGTATTTTTTGAAGTCTTCTTAATGGCAATTGTTTTGTGATTGCTTTGTGATGTGATTGATAAAGAATTTTTAAATTAGGCCCTGCCTTTTTTAGGGGGGAGGCAAGATGGCCAACTAGATGCAGCTAGGAGGAACATCTGCCACCAAGGGATGGGGACATCAGGAAGACTGATACACTCTCAGCAGATCTTCAGAGAGAAGGTATTGAGAGCAGACTAAGGAAGGACAAAGATGCTGGGCTGAAAGGGGAGGAAGCTGGGAACGCTGCACCGGATTACCAGGCACCAGGACTCATTCCTGGCCCCCAACGACTCCTGGGAAAGGGGTGAGTTGAGCATGCCAGGAGTGACTTACTCTTGCCACAGACCTCTGGAATCCTGCAGCAGGAAATCCCAAGACCCCCAAGGACACTTGAGCTTGCAGAGAGAACTGGATAGAGAGGTAGTAGGGACAGAACTCCAGCGATGCAGAGCCTAGAGAGTTTGGTACAGGAGCATCTGTAATGGAGTACAGCCAGCGACACCCATCCCAAGGCTTGCCTTACTCTTTTAGGAGATTTCAGCCTTAGGGGAACTGTCAGACCTGAAAAGAACAGGGCAATCTTGCCCATGAGATGGGGCTGGTACAACCCGAGAAACCACATCTGCTGGCCTCTCTTGGGGGGCGAACTGGTGGTGCCTGTTTGCAGTAAAGCCTGGGATGCCCAGCCGGGATGCCTCCTGGGGACCTGCATCATAGCTCCTGTGCTGGCAGATTGCACCTGACTGTTGGAGAGCTCCAGCAGAGCAGCCCCTTCCAATGCACACCACCCCATCTACACCCTCCCCTCACCATAGCCCCTCCATGCCACTTTGCCAGCACGCACTTGCCCATGGCCACTCCCCACATTGTTTTGCAAGCATGCACGCACATGGATGGAACACACTTCCCATTCCCCACTGGCACACAAATGAACATGTACCCCACTATGCCACAGCTGCCAGTGGGAGTGCATCCCACATCACCACAACCCACCATCATTGTCAATGCAAACACACACAAGGAAAGAGTGGCCCTGCCCACTGCCTGGGCAGCCATTGCCGCCAGCACCATCACATGCATGGAAGGTGCCAGCCCTACACCTACTAGCACCCTGTGGCAGGACCGACACCGCTGCCAGCATGAATGCATGCCTAGAAGACAGCAGCCTCACCCCCTACCACAAGTGCCACACTGCCACTGCCACCAATGCAAACGTATTTATGGAGGCTGGCACAATTGTGCCTGCCAGTGCCCAACTGCAGCTGATGAGTGTGCACCTCACCATGCTGCCGCTGCTGCTGGAACATACAAACCATCATGGGTCCTGTTCCCACCACACAATGAAGCACGCTGGCTGACACCACACATCAGAATGTTGTTACCAGAGGTCCAGAAACACCTCAACAACTCCAGTGCAGAAGGTTCCTAACTTCTAGGGACCAGAGAAAAAAAAGCTGGGAACCTGATACCAGCCCTCCAGAGATACAGACTGCAGCCAGGAGTTCTTAGCTGAGCCTTGACCCACTAAAATCTTCCAGAAACAAAACTACAATCAAACCCCCAAGGACATGAAAGAGGATGAAATTTTTTAAAAATCCAAAGGACAGCAACTTCAAAGACGGAAAGAACATCAGTCAACAAAGATGAGAAAGAACCAGTGCAACAACTCTGGCAACTCAAAAAGCCGGAGTGCCTTCTTACCTCCAAATGACCACATTAGTTCCCCAGGAATAGTTCTTAGCCAGGATGAAATGGCTGAAATGACAGAAATAGAATTCAGAACATGGGTGAGAATGAAGATCACTGAGATTCAGGAGAAAGTCAAAACCCAATCCAAGGATTCTAAGAAATATGATAAAATGATACAGACGATGAAAGATGCAAATGGCCATTTAAAGAAAGAACAAACCATATCTGATAGAGCTCAAAAACTCACTTCAAAAATTTCAGAATAAAATCACAAGAATTAACTGCAGAATTGACCAAGCTGAGGAAAGAATCTCAGAGCTCGAAGACTCTCTCCAAAATAACTGTGAGACAAAAATGAAGAAAAAACAATGAATGGACAAAACCTCTTAAAAATATGGGATTATGGGAAAGAGACCAAATCTTTGACTTCCTGTCATCCCTGAGAGAGAGAAAGAGAAAGCAAGCAGCTTGGAAAACATATTTCAGGATATCATCCATTTTCCCAACTGTGCTAGCGAGGCCAGTATGCAAATCCAGGAAACACAGAGGACCCCCCGTGAAATACAACACAAGACCATCCCCAAGTCACGTAGTCATCAGATTCTCCAAGGTCAAAAGGAAAGAAAAAAATGTTAAAGGCAACTAGAAAGAAGAGGCAGGTCACCTACAAAGGGAACCCCATCAAGCTAATAGCAGACTTTTCAGCAGAAATCTACAAGCCACAAGAGATTGGGGGCCTATATTTAGCGTTCCTAAAGAAAAGAATTTGCAACCAGGAATTTCATATCCAGCCAAACTAAGCCTCCTCAACAAAGGAGAAATAAGGTCCTTTTCAGACAAGCAAATGTTAAGGGAATTCATTACCACCAAATGTGCCTTAAATGAGTTTTTTAAGGAAGTGCTAAACACAAAAAGGAGAGCCCATTACTGGCCAGCACAAAAACACACTTAAGTGCAAAGAAGACCAGTGATACTCCAAAGCAACAACACAAACAAGTCTGCATAGCAAACTGCTGACAAACAGTAAGAGGCTCAAATCTGCATATATCAATACTCACCTTAAAAGGAAATGGGCTAAATGCCCCAATTAAAAGGCAGAGAGTGGCAAGTTGGATAAGGAAGAAAGACCCAACAGTATGATGTCTTCAAGAGATCCATCACACATGCAATGACACCCATAGGCTCAAAGTAAAGGGGTGGAGAAAAATCTACTAAGCAAATGGAAAACAGAAAGTAGGGGTTGCTATTCTATTTTTAGACAAAACACAATTTAAACCAACAAAGATCAAGAAAGACAAAGAAGGACATTATATAATGGTAAAGGTTCAATTCAACAAGAAGATCTAACTGTGCTAAATATATATGGAGCCAACACAGGAGCACCTGGGTTAATAAAGCAAGTTCATAGAGGCCTATGAAGAGGCTTGGACAATGACACAATAATAGTGGGAGAATACAACACTACACTGACAGTATTATATCATCAGGGCATAAAACTAACAAAGATATTTGGGACATGAACTTGACTCTTGACCAGAGGACCTAATAGACATCTACAGAACTGTTTACTCAAAAGCAACAGAATATACATTCTTCTCATTTGTACATGGCACATACTCTATTCTTGTCATTTTCACATGGCACATACTCTAAAATTAACAACACAGTTGGACATAAACAATCATCAGAAAATTAAAAAAAAAAAAAAAGAAATCATGCCAAGCACACTCTCAGACCACAGGGCAATAAAATAGAAATCAAAACTAAGAAAATCACTCAAAACCATACAGTTACATGGAGATTAAACAACCTGCTTCCAAATGACTTCTGGGTAAATAACAAAATTAAAACACAATACAAGAAATTATTTTAAAATAATGAAAGCAAACATAGGAAACACCAGAATCTTTGGGACACAACTAAAGCAGAGTTATGAGGGAAGTTTATAGCACTAAACACCAACGTCAAAAATTTATAAAGATCTAGCCACGGGCTGGGCGCGGTGGCTCAAGCCTGTAATCTCAGCACTTTGGGAGGCCGAGATGGGCGGATCACGAGGTCAGGAGATCGAGACCATCCTGGCGAACACGGTGAAACCCCGTCTCTACTAAAAAAATACAAAAAACTAGCCGGGCGAGGTGACGGGCGCCTGTAGTCCCAGCTACTCAGGGAGGCTGAGGCAGGAGAATGGCGTAAACCCGGGAGCTGGAGCTTGCAGTGAGCTGAGATCCGGCCACTGCACTCCAGCCCGGGCGACAGAGCAAGACTCCGTCTCCAAAAAAAAAAAAAGAAAGAAAGATCTAGCCAGGTATGGTGGCTCATACCTGCAATCCTAGCACTGTGGGAGACTGAGGCAAGTAGATCTCCTGAGCTCAGGAATTTGAGACTAGCCTAGGTAACATGGCAAAACCCCATATCTACCAAAAGTACAAAAAATTAGCCAGGCATGGTGGAGTGTGCCTGTGGTCCCAGTTACTTGGGAAGCTGAGGTGACAGGATCTCTTAAGCCTGGGAGGTGGAGGTTGCAGTGAGCCAAGACTGCACCACTGCACTCCAACTTGGGTGACAGAGTGAGATCCCATATCAAAAACAAAAGTTATAAAGATCTAAAAGTAATCACCTGACCTAACAACTAAAGAAACAGGAGCAAACCAACCCCAAAGCTAGCAGAAGACAAATAACCAAAACCAGAGCTGAACTGAAGAAAATTCAAATGCCAAAAATCATAAAGAAGTAACAAATCCATAAGTTGGTGTTTTGAAAGAATTAATAAGATAGATAGACCACTGCTTAAACTAATTAATTAAAAAAGAGAGATGATCCAAATACAATCAAAAATGACTAGGAAGGGACATTATCACCGATGCCACAGAAATACAAAACACCCTCAGAGACTACTAACACACCTCTATGCACACAAGTTAGAAAACCTAGAAGAAATGGACAAATTCCTGGCAACATACAACCTCCAAAGACTGAACCAGGAAGAAGTTCAAACCTTGAACAGACCAAAAGTGAGGTCCCAAATTATATCAGTAATTAAAAAGCCTACTAACCAGAAAAAGCCCAGGACCAGACAGATTTATAGCCAAATACTACCAGATGTACAAAGAAGAGCTGGTGGCATTCCTACTGGAACTATTCCAAAAATTGAGGAAAGGGGACTCCTCCCTAACTCATTCTATGAGGCTAGCATCATCCTGATACCAACCTGGCAGAGAGACACACGCACAAAAAGGCCAATATCCTTAATAAACACTGATGCAAAATCCTCAAGAAAATAGTAGCATACTGAATCCAGCAGCACATCAAAAAGCAAATCCACCATAATTAAGTAGGCTTTATTGATTCAAGGTTGGTTCAACATATCCAAGTCAATAAATGTCATTTACCACATAAACAGAACTAAAAACAAAAACCACATGATTATCTCAAGAAATGCAGAGAAGGATTTTGATAAAATTCAATATTGCTTCATGGTTCATGGTTTTTAAAAAAAAACCCTCAACAAAATCAGCATTGAATGAACATGCTTCAGAAGAATAACAGCCGTCTATGAACATTTCACAGTGAACACAATACCAAATGGGCAAAAGCTGGAAGGGTTCCCCTTCAAAGCCGGGAACAAAACAGGGAGGCCCTCTCTCACCACTCCTATTCAACATAGGAGTCCTAGCCAGAGCAGTCAGGCAAGGGAAAGAAATAAAAGGCATCCAGTTAGGAAAAAAGGATGTCAAAACATCTGTATTTGTAGATGATATGATTCTGCAGTTAGAAAACTCCATAGTTTCTGCACAAAAGTTCCTTTATTTGATAAACCACTTCAGCAAAGTTTCAGGATATAAAATCAATGTATAAAAATCAGTAGCATTCCTATACACCAACAACATCCAATCTGAGAGCCAAATCAAGCACACAATCCCATTCACAATAACCACAAAAAAGAATAAAATACCTAGAAATACAATTAATCAGGAAGGTAAAAGATCTCTACAACAATAATTACAAAATACTGTTCTAGATGTACCATATGACCCAGCCATCCCACTACTGGGTATATACCCAAAGGATTATAAATTATTCTACTACAAAGACACATGCACACGTATGTTTATTGCAGCACTATTCACAATAGCAAAGACCTGGAATCAACCCAAATGTCCATCTGTGACAGACTGGATTAAGAAAATGTGGCACATATACACCATGGAATACTATGCAGCCATAAAAAGGGATGAGTTTGCGTCATTTGTAGGGACATGGATGCAGCTGGAAACCATCATTCTTAGCAAACTATCACAAGAAGAGAAAACCAAACACCACATGTTCTCACTCATAGGTGGGAACTGAACAACGAGATCACTTGGACTCGGGAAGGGGAACATCACACACTGGGGCCTATCATGGGGAGGGGGGAGGGGGGAGGGATTGCATTGGGGAGTTATACATGATATAAATGATGAATTGATGGGTGCTGACGAGTTGATGGGTGCAGCACACCAACATGGCACAAGTATACATATGTAACAAACCTGCACGTTATGCACACGTACCCTAGAGCTTAAAGTATAATAAAAATAAATAAAAAAAAAAAAGAAAGAAATCATAGATGATACAAACAAATGGAAAAACATTCAATGCTCATGATTGGGAATAATCAGCACTTTTTAATGGCCATACTGTCCAAAGCAATTAACAGATTCAATGCTATTCCTATCAAACTACCACTGACACTCTTCACAGAATTAGAAAAAAAAAACTATATTTAAATTCATATGGAATCCAAAAAATAGCCCAAATACCTAAGGCAATCCTAAGCAAAAAGAACGAACCAGGAGGCATCACATTACCTGACTTCAAAATATACTATAAGGCCCTAGTAACCAAAATAGCATGGTACTGGTACAAAAATATAGACCAATGGAACAGAATAGAGAGCCCAGAAATAAAGCCACACATCTACAACCAACTGATCTTCAACAAAGTTGGCAAAAACAAGCGATGGGGAAAAGGATCCCTATTCAATAAATGGTGCTAGGATAACTGGCTATCCAAATGAAGAAGATGGAAGCTGAGGGCCTTTCTTACACCATATAAAAAATCAACTGGAGATGGATTAAAGACTTAAACATAAAATCTAAAACTATAAAAAACCCTGAAAAATAACCTGAAAATACCATTCTGAATATAGGCACTGGCAAAAATTTCACGAAAAAGATGCCAAAAGCAATTGCAACAAAAACAAAAATTGACAATTAAACTAAAGAGCTTCTGCCTTGAAAAAGAAGCTATCAACAGACTAAACAGACAGCCTACAAAATGGGAGAAAATATTTTTGCAAACTATGCATTTGACAAAGGTCTAATACCCAGAATCTGTAAGAAGCTTAAACAAATTAACAAGCAAGAAAGAAACAACCCCACATAAAAGAGGGCAAAGAATATCAACAGTCACTTCAAAAGGATACATACACATGTCCAACAGGCATATGGAAAAAATGCCCAACATCACTCATCATTAGAGAAATGCAAATCAAAACCACAATGAGATACCATCTCACATCAGACAGAATAACTATTACTAAAAATTCAAAAATAACAAATGTTGGTGAGATTGTGGAGAAAAAGGAATGCTTGTACACTGCACATGTACCCCTGAACCTAAAATAAAAGTTAAAAAGGAAAGAGAAAGGGAAGGGAAGGGAAAGGAAGGGAAGGAAATTAGGACTAGGGGCCATGTGTGGTGGCTCATGCCTGTAATCCCAGCACTTTAGGAGGCCAAGGCAGGCGAATCACCTGAGGTCAGGAGTTCAAGACCAGCCTGGCCAAGATGGTGAAACCGCGTATCTACTAAAAATACAAAAATCAGCCGGCCATGGCGGCAAGTACCTGTAATCCCAGCTACTCAGGAGGCTCAGGCAGGAGAATTGCTTGAACCCTGGAGATGGAGGCTGCAGTGAGCCAAGATTGTGCCATCGCACTCCAGCCCGGGCAACAAGAGTGAAACTCCATCTTAATAAGAAAAAAAATAGGACTAAGACTGTCCTAATTCCATTCCCTGTAGTTCTTCTGCATTATTAGTTTCTCCCAAAGCCAAAAGTCTTTGGCCAGAATCTTTTTAAACCACTTGTTAATTGTGTGGGAGTTGTTTAAATCGAGATTGCAATCTATAGATTCACCCAATCAGGTGCATATGTACTGCAAAATATTGCAACATGTTGAGCCCCTACATCATTCATCTCATTTATTTTTTGACATATGACATGTGACATGTATACTAAGCTAAATGCTAGTACCAATCTGCATATTAACTATTAGTAAAGCTTAATTCCCATATATAACATACTAATTAATATTAATTAATATTGAGTTTCATATAACAAAGTCCAGGTCAAAAGATGACTTCAGACCAAAACAACAAGACAAAAACAGGCAAGTATATAAGAAACAACTTCCGTATAAGTTCAGTCCAAAGGGCTCATCTAATCTTTATACTTTTCAGAAACAACTCCATAGAACACATAGTAATAAACCATGGTATTGTCCTCTGTTACAACTCAGTATTTCTTCATTACTTTCTATCCTTCCCATTGGTTCCATCTTCTTTCCAAACAATGAATATTTATGAAATTCATTTCTCAACTGACAGAATCCCAACTTAGTACACATTGGGACACTCTCCAAGTTCACAGACTCTCCACTGAGCTCTGTACCAACCTATCCATTAAGTCCTTGGTCATCTGTTCTAATACATGGACCCTATCCAAAGTAATCACCTATCACCAGGTAAATTGAGATCCATCAAACTCCTCTGAATTTTCCTCAGTCCCTCATATTCTTCAGTTGACATCTCAGTCAGGACACCTCAATTGCTTAAACAAATTCAAAAAGACATAGAAAGCCACTCAACTTTACCTTCACATCCCTTTCCAGTGCCCTAAGGGCATCACCACATGCAGCTGGTGTCAGAAAGAATCATTTATTGCCCATCACGGTGTGCACACATTATGAATCAGAGTGCTGCAGATGCCTGCAGTCACCACCTGAAATAGCTAAACCTGCACTGCAGTCACTGCCATTTCTGGTATGTGCTAGGAAACCTTGACTGTCTCCATCATGGCCTCACTTCAGTCAAGGCTTCTGGACTTGCCGAGGAGCCCCCACCAAAAAAAAAAAAAAAAAAAAAAAAAAAGTATGGCTAAATAAAGCAAAAGTCCACCAAAAAGTATAACTGACTCATAATGTGTTTTAAAAATGTTTAACCTTGTATAGATGAAAACACCAGCATAAAACAAATGCCATCACACTCTAAATTTTAAATATGCGGGATCCTGCTTTTTTCCACAAGAAGCAAACAAAATAACAATAATTTTTAAAGCCCACCTAATATGGAATTTGAAGTCATTACAATAATTTCAAGGTGTGGCTGTTTGGAGAAGTCTTTCTGGGGATTTACTTTAAAAAAAAAAATCTGAGTGCTGTGCAAAGTGGGACAAATCTATTTCCAGACCAGACTCAAGGAAAGAAGTGATTCTTCTAACCAGTGAGATGTATAACTGTCCCTCTCAGTCCCTCAGCATAGAAAACTTTTATTTTCCACAAAGGGAACAAAGACCCTGGAGAGAATTAGACACCACATGCTGAACCTCAGTGAGCCATTTTCATTAACAAGTAAAATAGTGCATTCGATAGCCTATATGTGAGAAGTAAAAATATTCTGCAGGAATCAATTAATTAATAAGTGATTCATCTGTGTTTAAGCACAGCCCAGGACAAAAAGAAAATTATGGAACTATAGGCAATAAGGACTTGCAGCCAGAGGTGAACAGCAGGACAGATGGCCCAGGACACAAAGAGGATACAGGAAAAGGATCTGAACAACATAATAGAAATTGTCTCATTACTATATTGTAACTATATTATTAGTTACTATACTGTTATTATACTTGTAACTATATTGCTATGGATTTTCATTGCCACTTTATGAAAGAAGAACTGGAAATTTGTTTCAAAAACACCACATACCCTTATACTGTGTCATTTATAAATATAAGTAGTAAAATGTTTAAAGATCACATCAGTTCAGTCAATCTCTACAAAGATTTTATTATCTGATTCAAAGAACCCTTGCCGAGATCATGATCCATAGAGTGTTAAAGTGGATGAGCCCTGCCTAACTATTATTTCTCAAGGACAGGCAATCCCAGTTAAGGAGAACCCTTAATGAATACTCTTAGCCAGGTTAAATTTTGTCTGAATGCGTTACAACTTACACTTATAAAAATAATTTTCCTCAAATAAACTCTCCGTGTAAATAAAAAACCAGTATGGAAATAAACACTAAACATTAACAATTTAGTACCATAAAGGATATTTTTAAGTCTTTGATACTGTTTTAATGTGTTGGTGATATATGACAGAACTATTATGTCTATATTCATTTTCTGGTAAAGGCCTGAATGCTAATAAAATATGTGCTATCTCTAAAGAGTAACTATCTTCCACCTCCAGGAAGTTGCATTTAAAAAATTGTTTCAGATGTTATAAATTATGTATTACTCACCTTGATTTCAGTCAAACTGATCACGGTTGCTTCACTTGAAATAAGAACAGCTTTTAAAATTTGGGACCATTTTCTTTCAGAGGAAATAAAAAGAAACAAACCAGATATTGATTCTCTGTTACCTACTGTAGGTCTTTATTCATCTAAACTAGGAAATACCCATCAGGACAGGGAAATCAGTCTTACCTGCCAGGTCACCAAGATGGTAAGTATGAGGTTTTTGGATCCAGAAGTATGCCCTCTTCTGGGATTCTCTTCTCTGAGGCTTTACTTCTGCATTATTCTCCACCACACTCAGCTACAGGAATGCTAATGTTCTTCATCCTGCCTGCATCAAACTGTAACAGAAAGCTTCAGAAAAATAAAACTTTCTCATTTTGATAGAAAGGATAAAACCAGTCTGGACCCATTTAAATTATTAGGGCCAGTCATAAAATTGGGGTGAAGATATGGAAAGACATTTTCCATATATATATATATATATAGTTAGCTATACTAGTGAGCACTGTATAGTAAATGCCATACCAAAACATACACAAGATAGTGTATGCTGTAACACATTATGCTAAAGTAAGGTGCGTGAGTACCAGAAATTATTCCCAAAGAAAGTTAAATTACCAAGCCTTTACACTAACATATACAGACAATTTGAAAGATGTATTATATTGTCAAATCCCTACTGTCTTCTGAAATAGCTTTAAAGCCTGTGCATCATTCAGGGCTCTTTTGGTTGCAAGAGAAAAAAAAAAATCAAATCTGGTTAACTAGACCAGCTCATGAAATTCAGGGAAATCATTCAACCAACCAGTAAGATAAGTAAAATATGCAGAGGTATAGCCAACCAGAACAACTTAAGCTTGACTACTTCCTCCATTCATTCATTCATTCATTCTCTCTCTCTCTCTCTCTCGTCTCCCTCTACACGTTATGACTTCCTATGATGTCCACCACTAGAGAGAGACCACCTCACCAGTTCTCAATTTAAAAATTTTAAAATCCCAGGAAGGACTAAATGGCCAAGTCCAGGTCAGGAGGCCAACTCTAGGCAGGGATTTTGAAAGTATATCACAGTTACTATGTGATTCTGGCCTGAAAAAAGAGAAGTTTCAAGAGGAAGAGAGAGCGATGAGAAAACCAAAAATCACATGTTCACTACAATGTCATTCCATTGTGCAGTTAAG
The DNA here is from genome assembly GCF_007565055.1 of Rhinopithecus roxellana. Classification (NCBI taxonomy): domain Eukaryota; kingdom Metazoa; phylum Chordata; class Mammalia; order Primates; family Cercopithecidae; genus Rhinopithecus; species Rhinopithecus roxellana. The sequence continues at coordinate 5,616,075 of NC_044553.1, forward strand.
ACCAGAAGAGGTTTTGGGAGTTTAGTTGTTTGAGAAGTTTCCAAACTGCTTTCCACAGTGGCTAAACTAATTTTTACAGTCCCATGAACAATGTATAATTATTTGCTTTTATCCACAGCCTCACCAACATCTGTTTTTTGTTTGTTTGTTTGTTTCATTTTTGGGGTTTTTTTTTTTTTTTGGTCTTTTTAATTATAGCCATTCTGACTGATGTGAGATGGTATCTGGGGATTTTGATTTCCATTTTTGTAATGATTAATGAGGTAGAGCAGTTTTTCATATGTTTGCTGGCCATTTATATGTCTTCTTTTGAGAAGTGTATGTTCATGTCCTTTGCCGATTTTTTAATAGGGTTGTTTTTGTTTGCTGAGTTGTTTAAGTTCCTTATAGATTCTGGATATCAGGCCTTTGTCAAATGCACGATTTGCAAATATTTTCCTCTATTCTATGGGTTGTCTGTTTACTCTGTTGATTGTTTCTTTTGCTGTGCAAAAACTTTTTAGTTTAATTGTCTCCCACTTGTCAATTTTTGTTTTTGTTGCAATTGCTTTCAAGGACTTAGTCATGAATTCTTTGCCAAGACCCCTGTCCAGAATGGTATTTCATATGTTTTCTTCAAGGAAGTTTATAGTTTGAGATCTTATACTTAAATTTTTAGCCCATCTTGAGTTAATTTTTGTATGTTGTGAAAGGTAAGGGTCTAGTTTCATTCTTCTGCAAATGGCTAGCCAGTTATCCCAGCACTATTTATTGAATAGGAGTCCTTTCCCCATTGTTTATTTTTGTCAACTTTGTGATTGATATTTTTGACAGTGTTTATTCCATTTTCACCTACTTGAAATCATAATTCCTGCTTTGTTTGGAGTATTAGAAAAATTGCTTTTTCAAGAAGAAAAAAATACTTCCAGAAACATACATGCTTTATTCATTTTAAGTAAAGCATCAGAAAGAGAAAAGCACAATTAAAATACACAATTTTTAAAAGTAAATATTTTTCTACATGTAAGGCAAAATGGGTGAAAAGATGGCCTAAGGTCCAGTCAACTAGCCCACAAATCAGTAGGTTCATCTTCTTGCTCGAGTTATTCTTTGTCATACCTGCTCTCTCACTTTCTTCTGAGGGTGGCTACATGGATATATATATATATATACAAGTAAAAGTTCTGCAACTAGAAACCCTTGATACATTCTTTATTACAATAATAAAAATATTCAGGGAGCACATTAGGACAGGTAAAATCTCCTCATTCACTTGTTAAGTACACCTGTATTGATTTTTCTATAACCATACTTTTAATAATTCATTACATACATTTCCCTATATGTTTTATAGAATTGATTCTACATCACTAATGCTATCTAGATGGTAGTAGAGACATTCTCCCCAAACTCACTTAACACTACATAGATCTTCAAAGCCGATATAAGCTTCAAAACTTTAAAATGTATATAGACATGTGTATGTGTATGTGCATGTGTGTATAACTTAGAATACTGTGTCTTTGAAGTAGTCATTTTAGAAGTTTGTAGCATGCCAGAAAATTTTACTTTTATTGAAGGAAACTTTTCTGTGAGATCATTCTTATCCCCTCAAGAACTAGGTTCTACTTATCCACCAACACCTCAACCCACAAAAAGCTGCTATAGGGTTCCCTATCTACCCAGGCACATGGAACACAATGGCCTAGTGAACCCTGACAGGTGTCATTGATTTTAACTTATCTAAATACCCAAGTGGCATTTATTTTCTTTAACCTTCAGTGACCAGTGGGCTTGCAAGATCCCCCTTCAGTTTTTTCTTCCCACTGTGACAACCTGGATGGGTAGTGAGCCAGGGACTCAACAAGAAAAGCCAGTAAACCTAAAGCACTGGCCATGCCTCACCTGGGCACCACTCAGAAAACATGGACAGTAAGATTCCTCAGGGAAACAGCCCACCCAGCCAGAACAGTACCTGCAAAGTTAAAAACCATTCAAATGGATTCTCATGTGTATACTAGTAGAGTCCAGTGAGAGCTGCAAAAACAAGTCTCTTTTGTATCATTTAGGACTCAGAAGTCACAATGGCCATGGTCCTTCCTGATGACCTCATGCTTGCAACAGTCACAGAAAGGAGACAACTTGATTATTTCTTGGATTTTCATGTCCTGAAGAATAAAAAAGCAGCGCTTGTAAAAGAGAGCAATTAATAGAGAATGAGGATGACTTTTTTTGAATACAGAGTGAAAATGCTATCATTGATAAGCCTAATCAGAAATTGCTGGACACAAACAAAAAGCATGATGACACTCAGAGTCTGATTTATTTCTTTCATGTAATGCCTACCCTGCCAGGCAAAGTCAGTCCAGGATTGTATGCAATGTCAAAAACTGATAGTATAATGAATCTGAGTACAAACTCCTTGAAAACAGAAGCCAAAGTATTTCTTTCTTAATTTTGTGAATGGTATACAGCATCCACAGTGTCCAAACATATAAGATAACAACATGGAGGTAACAAATAACTGTAAAATTGGGCTTTTTCTCTGGAATGTTCTTAAATTAAGTCAATTCTCAGGACTGTTTCATTAAGAAAAAAATACGTCAAATATGTTCAAAATAGATCACTAGTACAGATGCAGCAAAGGCAAAAACAATAGGATCTGTTGAATAAATTTGAAGTGTCCCATAGAGATTTCATATTTTTAGGGTAAAGTAGAGAAAAAGAAATAGATATCCCAAATAACTATCTTTTTTTAAATCTAAGTAATGGGGTGGGTGAGGACAGTGCTTATTATCAAATGCCAAAACCATTCCTGCAAGGCTTGTTGGACAAGAATGTAGTCACACTGGAAGGAAGAAATGTTTCAAGGACAAACCTCCAAGTCTTATATCTCACTTACATACCAATTACATAGCTTTTAGACTTGTGCGTACAGAGATCCCTTGACAAGTAGGCACTATCACTGCAACAAGGGCAAATTTTCCCCACAGTCAGTGTTAAGGAGACTGCCAATTACAGATCTTCCTCAAGCACCTTTCTGACCCCAGAGAAATTAGCAGCTGAGCAGGGAGGTGCAGGATGAGGAGATTGATGACCCTAATAGCCTAGTAACTACACATATTGGAAGGAAAAAGGATGAGATTCCAGTATGAACAATGCAAAAAGTTTCTAAATAAAGGTTTTTAATTTAATATAAGGGAGCTTAAAAGCTTTGATGTTTAATTTCAGTTCAAAGTGATACTTATTGATAGTACTGTCCAATAGAAATATAATGCAAGCCACATAAGAAATTTAAATTTTCTGGAAGCCACATTAAAAATAAAAAAACAGGTTAAGTCAATTTTAATATTATATTTTATTTAACCCAATATATCCAACTTATTATAATTTCAACATGTAGTAAATAGAAAAATTTATTAATGAGATATTTTACCTTTTTTTCTAAGTCTTTGAACTTTAGCATATATTTTATACTTATAGCACATCTCAGTTTGGACTAGTCACTTTTCAAGTGATCAATAGCCATTCATAGCTAGTGGCTACTGTATTAGACATTACAGCTGTATAGGCACCCCAAGAATATTCATTCATTCATTCGATTAATACATAAGAAGCACCTACTCTGTTTCAGACACTCTGTAAGTCACTAAGGATACATCAGCGAAAAGAATTAATACATCTTTGCTCTTACAGAGGTTGGAATTTGTCATCTTGGCAAAACCAAAGATATTAAGCAAACAGTTATGTGAATGTTTATAATAAAGTGTGATAGAGGAAATATACAAAGTGCTGCAACATATACTAGTATGGGCCTACCAGGAACAGAGAAAGAGATCAAGAGGATATTCATGAAGGAAGGGACACTTAATCTGAGATTGGAAGGATGGGTAAACATTTATCAACCTTGGAGGCTGGGAGAGGGGTGGGAACAGGGAAATAAGTGGTCTGGGTAGTCTCTGAGTGGAGAGCAACCTGATGAGGATGAGGGACTGATAGAAAGCCCATGAACTGACAGCATGATAGGTAAAGAGGAGAGTAGCAAAAAATGAGACTAAAGAGGTAGGCAGGAATCAGAGTTCATCAAGGATTTGAGCTTTTATCAAAAGAGCAAAGGGCAGCTGGAGGAGAATGTTAGAGAGAGGTTGGACATGATCAGATTGCATATTAAGAGGAAAAATCTAGCTGCTGAATGGAAAATGTATTTGAGGTTATACAGAGTAAATGTTTAGAGCCCAGTTACAAGCCTACAGCAGCAGCCCAGGGGAAAGATGCTGGTGGTTCAAGATATCTGGGAGATAGACTCAATAGGATGTGGACTCTACACCAATGACTCAGTAGGATGTTAGTAGTGAGAGAAAAGGACTTGTCAAGAATGTCACTAGGTTTCTGACATCAGCCATCAGTTAAATGGTGGGGCCATTTAATGAACTGGAGATATAATAGAGGAGCGAGAAGAATAAGAGTTCCATTTTGAACATGTTCATTTTGAGATATCTCCAATACATCCAAGAGGGAATGTCATTTAGACAGAGACGTGGCCCTGGAACTGAGAAGAGAAGTCGGAGCTACAATTTTCATGTTCTCATTGGCAGAAATCAGTTAACTGAAGCCACATAAATGGATTAAATCACCTAAGGTCCAAATTTCAAGAGAAAAGAGAGGGCATGGGGCTGAGTCCTGAGAGTTTCTTTCCATCATGTAAAGACTGACTAGTGAAGAAAGACCCTGATATGGTTTGACTGTGTCTCCACCTAAATATCATCTTGAACTGTAGTTGCCATAATCCCCACGTGTCATGGGAGGGGCCAGGTGGGAGGTAATTGAATCATGGGTGCAGTTATCTCCATGCTGCTGTTCTCATGATAGTGAGTTCTCACGAGATCTGATGGTTTTATATAAGAGACTTTCCCCTCTTTGCTCGGCACTACTTCTTCCTGCCATCATGTGAAGAAGGACATGTTTGCTTCCCCTTCCACCATAATTGTAAGTTTCCTTAGGCCTCTTCAGCTATGCAGAACTATGAGTCAATTAAACCTTTTTCCTTTATAAATTACCCAACCTTGAGCAGTTCTTTAAAGCAGCATGAGAATGGACTAACATAGTAAGTTGGTACCATGTAGTGGGATGCTGCTTTAGAGATACTCGAAAATGTGGAAGCAGCTCTTAAACTGCGTAACAGGCAGAGGTTGTAACAGTTTGGAAGGCTCAGAACAAGATAGGAAGATGTGGGGAAGTTAGGAACTTCCTAGAGACTTGTTCAGTGGCTTTGACCAAAATGCTGATAGTTATATGGACAATGAAGTCCAGACTGAGTTAGACTCAGATGGAGATGAGGAACTTGTTGGGAACTGGAATAAAGGTTATTCTTGCTATGTTTTAGCAAAGAGACTGGTGGCATTTTGCCCCTGCTCTAAAGATCTGTGGAACTTTAGGGTATCTAGCAGAAGAAATTTGTAAATGGCAAAGTGTTCAAGATATGACTTGGGTGCTGTTGAAAGCATTCAGTTTTGTGTATTCACAAAGATATGTTTTGGAATTGAAACTTATGTTTAAAAGGAAAGCAGAGTATACAATTTTGGAAAATTTGCAGCCTGACAATGCCTAGAAAAGTAAAACACATTTTCTGAGGAGAAATTCAAGCTGGCTGCAGAAACTTGCCTAAGTAAGGGGAAGCCAAATGTTAATTGGCAAGACAATGGGGATAAATATCTCCAGGGCATGTCAGAAGTCTTCGCAGCAGCTCCTCCCATCACAGGCCCAGATGCCTAGAAAAAAAAATGGTTTCATGGGCTGGGTCCAGGGCCTTGCTGCTTTGTGCAGTCTCAGGACTTGGTACCCTGTGTTCCAGCCATGGCTAAAAGGGGCCAATGTATGGCTCAGGCCATTGCCTCAGAAGGTGCAAGCCTCAAGCCTTGGTGGCTTACACAGGGTTTGGGGCCTGCAGGTGCATAGAAGTCAAGAATTGAGGTTTGGGAACCTCCACCTAGATTTCAGGGGAAATATGAAAATGCCTGGAGGTCCAGGCAGAAGTTTGCTGCAGGGGTGGAGACCTCATGGAGAACCTCTGGTAAGACAGTGAAGACAAATGTGGGGTCAGAGGCCCCACAAGGGCACTGCCTAGTGCAACTGCAAAAAGAGGGCCATCTTCCTCCAGACTCTAGAATGGTAGACCCACCAACAGCTTGCACCATGCACCTGGAAAAGCCACAGACACTCATTGCCAACACTTGAAGGCAGCCAGGATGGGGGGCTATCTCCTACAATGCCAGAGGGGCAGAGCTTCACAAGGCCTTTAGAGCCCAACTCTTACATCAGCATGACCTGGATATGAGACATGGAGTCAAAGGAAATCATTTTAGAGCTTTAAGATTTGACTGCCCTGCTGGATTTTGGACTTGCATGGGGCCTATAGCCCTTTTGTTTTAGCCCATTTCTCCCATTTGGAATGGGTATATTTACCCAATGCCTGTACCCCCATTGTATCTAGGAAGTAACTCACTTGCTTTTGATGTTACAGGCTGATATGGCTTGGTTGTGTCCTCACCCAAATCTCATCTTGAATTGCAGTTGCCATAACCCCCACATGTCATGGGAGGGACCCAGGGGTAGATAATTGAATCTTGGGTGTGGTTACCTCCATGCTATTCTTGTGATAGTGAGTTCTCATGAGATCTGACAGTTTTATAAAGGGTTTTTCCCCTTTTACTCATTCTTCTTCTCCCTTATACCAGGTGAAGAAGTGTGTGTTTGCCTCCCCTTCTGTCATGATTTATTGTAAGTTTCCTGAGGCTATGACAGCTATGCTGAACTGTGAGTCAATTAAACCTCTTTCCTTTATAAATTACCCAATTTCAGATATGTCCTTATAGTAGCATGAGAATGGACTAATACAGCAAATTGTTATGATAGAGTGGAGTACTGCTATTAAGATGCCCAAAAATGTGGAAGCAACTTTGGAACTGGGTAACAGGCAGAGATTGGAACAGTTTGGAGGGTTCAGAAGAAGATAGGAAAATGTGGGAAAGTTTGGAACTTCTTAGAGACTTGTTGCATGGCTTTCACCAAAATGCTGATAGTGATTTGCACAATAAAGTCCAGGCTGAGGTAGTCTCAGATGGAGATGAGGAACTTGTTGGGAACTGGAGTGAAGGTCACTCTTGCTATGCAAAGATACTGGAAGCAATTTGCCCCTGCCCTAGAGATCTGTGGAACTTTGAACTTGAGAGATTATTTAGGGTATCTGGAGGAGGAATTTCTAAGTGGCAAAAGCATTCAAGAGGAGACACACATAAAAGTTTGGAAAATTTGCAGCCTGACAATGCCATAGAAAAGAAAAACCCATTTGCTGGCGAAAAATTCAAGTCTGCTCAGAAATTTGCATAAGTAACAAGGAGCTGAATGTTTATCATCAAGACAATGGGGAAAATGTTTTCAGGGCATATCGGAGACCTTCACAGCAGCCTCTGTCATCACAGGCCTGGAGGTCTAGGAGGAAAACCTGGTTTCTTGGACTGGGCCCAGGACCCCTCTGCTGTGTGCAGCCTAGAAACATGGTGCCCTGCATCACAGCCATCCCAGCCATGGCTAAAAGGGGCCAAGGTATTGCATGGGCTGTGGCTTCAGAGGGTGCAAGCCCGAGGCCTTGGCAGCTGCCATATGGTGCTGAGCCTGTGGGTGCACAGAAATCGAGAACTGAGGTTTGGAAACCTCTGCCTAGATATCAGACAATGTATAGAAACACCTCAATGTCCTGGCAGGGATGTGCTGCAGTGGCAGAACCCTCATGGAGAACCTCTGCTAGGGCAACGTGAAAGGGAAATGTGGGTCAGAGTCCCAAAACAGAGTCCCCACTGGGGCACTGCCTTTGGAGCTGTGAGAAGAGGGTCACAGTCCTCCAGACCCCAGAATGGGAGATTCACCTACAGCTTGCACCATACGCCTGGAAAAGCCACAGACACTCAACACCAGCTCATGAAGGCAGCTGGGAGGGGGGCTGTACCAGGCAAAGCCATAGGGAGAGAGCTTCCCAAGGCCATAGTAGCTCACGTGTTGCATCAGCGTGATACAAGTTCACTCTCAAGTTCAAAGTTCCACAGATCTCTAGGGCAGGGGCAAAATGCTTCCAATCTCTTTGCATAGCAAGAGTGTCCTTTCCTCCAGTTCCCAACAAGTTCCTCATCTGCATCTGAGACTACCTCAGCCTGGATGTGAGACATGGAGTCAAAGGAGATCATTTTGGAACTTTAAGGTTTAATGACCATTCTATTGGATTTCCAACTTGCATGGGAGCTGTAGCCCATTTGTTTTTGCCAATTTCTCCAATTTGGAAAGGATGTATTTACCCAATGTTTATACCCCCATTGTATCTAAGAAGTAACTAACTTGCTTTTGATTTTATAGGCTGATAGGTGGAAGAGACTTGCCTTGTCTCAGATGAGTCTTTGGATTTGGACTTTTGGGTTAATGCTGGAATGAGATAAAACTTTGTGAGACTGTTGGAAAGACATGATTGTGTTATGAAATGTGAGGACATGAGATCTGGGAGGGGCCAAGGGGAGAACGACATGGTTTGGCTGTGTCCCCACCCAAATCTTATCTTGAATTGTAGTTGCCATAATCCCCACATGTTGTGAGAGGAACCAGGTAGGAGGTAATTGGATCATGGGGGCGGTTACCTCCATACTGTTCTTGTAATAGTGAGTAAGTTCTCATGAGCTCTGAGAGTTTTATAAGGAGCTTTTCCCGTTTACTCATTCTTCTTCTCCCTGCTACCATATGAAGAAGGACATGTTTGCTTCTTCTTCTGCCATTACTAAGTTTCCTGAGGCCTCCCCAGCCATGCCAAACTGTGAGTCAATTAATTTTTTTTCCTTTACAAATTACCCAGTCTTGGGGGTGTCCTTATAGCAGCATGAGAACAGACTAATACAAAGGCTAATAGGCAGAAGGGACTTGCCTTGTCTAAGATGAGACTTTGGACTTGGACATTTGGGTTAATGCTGGAATGAGTTAACACTTTGGGGCACTGTTGGGAAGTCATGATTGTGTTTTGAAATGTGAGGACATGAGATTTGGGAGGGCCAGGGGTATAGTGACATGGTTTGGCTGTGTCTCCACCTAAATATCATATTGAATTGTAGTTTTCATTATCCCCACATGTCATGGGAGGGACCAGGTGGGAGGTAATTGAATCATGAGGCAGTTACCCCCATGCTGCTGTTCTCATGATAGTGAGTGAGGTCTCATGAGAGCTGATGGTTTTGCAAGGGGCTCTTCCCTTTTTGCTTAGTACTTCTCCTTCCTGCCATCATGTGAAGAAGGACATGTTTGCTTCCCCTTCTGCCATGATTAAGTTTTCTGAGTCCTCCCCAGCCATGCAGAACTGTAAGTCAATTAAACCTCTTTCCTTTATAAATTACCCAGTCTCAATCAGCTCTTTATAGCAGCATGAGAACAGAGTAATAAAGGCCCCATAATGGCAGGGAAGTCGCCAGGAAATCTCAAGACAAAAATATACAGGGAAGCCAACAATAGAGTTTTTTCAAATAAGAAGGAGTGAGTGGCATATGTATGGAAATTTCATAAAAAGTCAAGTAAGATAAGAATTGTCCATGGACTTAGAAACAAGACAACTTTGTAAGAGCAGTTTCAATGAAGTGGTGGGGCCAATTGAATCAGGAAGTGAAGACAGTACATATGAAAAAATCTGAAGATCTGGTTATGATAGGAAGATGAGAGTCTGGGAAGTAACCTCACCACCATTCTCCCTTTTCCATTATCCTGCTTCCATCTGTCAATGTCTGACTCACCATAAAATCAGCACTGACACATGCATAGTTACAGCTACATGTAAGGAGTCTGTCTGTAGCTGAAGCCAAGCAAACATAATACCCACAGCAGGGATGGAAACTGAATATCATGAGGTGATTGTCATCAAAAGATGCCTCCTTTTTGAGGAAATCCCAAGTGAAAAAAGAATTGGCACTGGGGTCAGGAGATTTTCCTAAAACATCCTCCTGTTGCTAAGGAACTTGTAGCCTGGACAACTGTACACATACAAGTCTACTCCTGGCCTGTGGTGATCTTTATTATTCCCTATTTTCCTACATTCAGAACCACTGAGGAGAAAAATATCCATGGGCAGGCCAACAAGTTACAAATAATAGAGAAATAGAGATGGAATAAAATTGAATCATCGAGTTTGTGAACCAAAGGCCAACCTGTTAACTCATTTCTAAGGTTCTTAGAAGATTGTCTGTGGTCAGAAACTATATAGATAGTTTTCATGCATTTCAAAACCTCAAAAGACAGTATGGCAGAGAAAAGAAGCTGGATCTCAGACCTGTCTGGATTTAAATCCTGGTGTCCTTACTTACTGCAGATTTTCCTGGGCAAGTCACTTCCACAGGTTGAACCTCAGTTTCTTCATCCAGAAAAAAGATGTCTAAAAATATCTTCCTTATGGTTTTGTGGAGGAAATTAAATGAGATAATGTATAGGATGCTCACTGGACTGTCTGGTATGCAATAAATGTTCATTTCTTCTGACTGGTCAAAAAGTACTTTGAATGTGCATTTTGTAGCATGAATAGGAGGTATGTGCTAGCACTTAATACATCAGCAAAAAGAATCTGGGTGGAAATTAGAAGAAATGCAGTAAACAAACAAGTTAATGTGTCAACATATTCTGAAGGAGTTAGAGAAATCCTGAAATTATGCCAGTGATTATTATCTGATGGATGGGTAAATAAAACAGACAGTCCGTGACACTATCCTTTCAGTCTTTTTAGAAGAAAATGAGGTATGGTATCCTCTAATGTAGTATCCTTCCCACACAAGGATATTTTGTCATTAATATCATTTTTAACACAAGAAGAACCAATGAGACTTTTCTACTTCTGCATGCCCAATTTCAGAACGACAGTTAAACAATTGTTTTTTAAAAAGGGATTTAACATTATAGGAAACATTTTTCAAAATTTTATTTTATTCAATTATTTAGAGACTAATAGGCTTGTGTTCTGCTTCTGTATTCATTATCCTAGATTTTGAGCTACAGATCATTGCTCTGAGTCTCACCATCAGCTGGACCACTCTGAAATAGAGCTCTTAGATATTTAAAGGAGGCATTTCCTAACGCAATGCTCATCTCATCACATGTGACCCCCCCCACCCCACCAGCATACAAAACCAGTGATAGTCACTGGACTTACACAAGATTTTGAAATGTTTCCACGTAGCCCTTCAGAAAGTATGTAAAATGCTGTGAATAAGGACATTGTCTCTGGGTTAAACATTTAATCAAACCTAATGTACTTTTTTTTTCTTATTTTATTTTATTATTATTATACTTTAAGTTCTAGGGTACATGTGCATAACATGCAGGTTTGTTATGTATGTATACTTGTGCCATGTTGGTGTGCTGAACCCATCAACTCATCAGCACCCATCAACTCGTCACCACCCATCAACTCATCATTTACATCAGGTATAACTCCCAATGCTTTATGAATTTGGGTGCTCCTGTATTGGGTGCATATATATTTAGGAGAGTTAGCTCTTCCTGTTGAATTGATCCCTTTACCATTATGTAATGGCCTTCTTTGTCTCTTTTGATCTTTGATGGTTTAAAGTCTGTTTTATCAGAGACTAGGATTGCAACCCCTGCTTTTTTTTGTTCTCCATTTGCTTGGTAGATCTTCCTCCATCCCTTTATTTTGAGCTTATGTATGTCTCTGCATGTGAGATGGGTCTCCTGAATACAGCAGACTGATGGGTCTTGACTCTTTATCCAGTTTGCCAGTCTGTGTCTTTTAATTGGAGCATTTAGTCCATTAACATTTAAGGTTAATATTGTTATGTGTGAACTTGATCCTGCCATTATGATATTAACTGGTTATTTTGCTCGTTAGATGATGCAGTTTCTTCCTAGCCTTGATGGTCTTTACATTTTGGCATGTTTTTGCAATGGCTGGTACCGGTTGTTCCTTTCCATGTTTAGGGCTTCCTTCAGGGTCTCTTGTAAGGCAGGCCTGGTGGTGACAAAATCTCTAAGCATTTGCTGATCTGTAAAGGATTTTATTTCTCCTTCACTTATGAAACTTAGTTTGGCTGGATATGAAATTCTGGGTTGAAAATTCTTTTCTTTAAGAACGTTGAATATTGGCCCCCACTCTCTTCTGGCTTGGAGAGTTTCTGCTGAGAGATCTGCTGTTAGTCTGATGGGCTTCCCTTTGTGGGTAACCCGACCTTTCTCTCTGGCTGCCCTTAAGATTTTTTCCTTCATTTCAACTTTGGTGAATCTGGCAATTATGTGTCTTGGAGTTGTTCTTCTCGAGGAGTATCTTTGTGGTGTTCTCTGTATTTCCTGAACTTGAATGTTGGCCTGCCCTACTAGGTTGGGGAAGTTCTCCTGGATGATATCCTGAAGAGTGTTTTCCAACTTGGTTCCATTTTCCCCCTCACTTTCAGGCACCCCAATCAGACGTAGATTTGGTCTTTTTACATAATCCCATACTTCTTGCAGGTTTTGTTCACTTCTTTTTCTTCTTTTTTCTTTAGGTTTCTCTTCTTGCTTCATTTCATTCATTTGATCCTCAATCACTGATACTCTTTCTTCCAGTTGATCGAGTCAGTTACTGAAGCTTGTGCATTTGTCACGTATTTCTCGTGTCATGGTTTTCATCTCTGTCATTTCATTTATGGCCTTCTCTGCATTAATTATTCTAGTTATCAATTCTTCCACTCTTTTTTCAAGATTTTTAGTTTCTTTGTGCTGGGTATGTAATTCCTCCTTTAGCTCTGAGAAGTTTGATGGACTGAAGCCTTCTTCTCTCATCTCGTCAAAGTCATTCTCCATCCAGCTTTGATCCGTTGCTGGCGATGAGCTGCGTTCCTTTGCAGGGTGAGATGCGCTCTTATTTTTTGAATTTCCAGCTTTTCTGCCCTGCTTTTTCCCCATCTTTGTGGTTTTATCTGCCTCTGGTCTTTGATGATGGTGACGTACTGATGGGGTTTTGGTAAGGGTGTCCTTCCTGTTTGTTAGTTTTCCTTCTAACAGTCAGGACCCTCAGCTGTAGGTCTGTTGGAGATTGCTTGAGGTCCACTCCAGACCCTGTTTGCCTGGATGTCAGCAGCAGAGGCTGCAGAAGATAGAATATTGCTGAACAGCGAGTGTACCTGTCTGATTTTTGCTTTGGAAGCTTCCTCTCAGGGGTGTACTCCACCGTGTGAGGTGTGGAGTGTCGGTCTGCCCCTAGTGGGGGATGTCTCCCAGTTAGGCTACTCAGGGAACAGGTACCCACTGGAGCAGGCAGTCTGTCCCTTCTCAGATCTCAACCTCCGTGTTGGGAGATCCACTGCTCTCTTCAAAGCTGTCAGACAGAGTCATTTGCATCTGCAGAGGTTTCTGTTGCTTTTTGTTGTTGTTGTTGTTGTTGTTGTTGTTGTTGTTGTTTAGCTGTGCCCTGTCCCCAGAGGTGGAGTCTACTGAGACAGGCAGGCCTCTTTGAGCTGCTGTGAGCTCCACCCAGTTCGAGCTTCCCAGCGGCTTTGTTTACCTACTTAAGCCTCAGCAATGGCAGGCGCCAGCCTCGCTGCTGTCTTGCTGTTACATCGCAGACTGCTGTGCTAGCAATGAGGGAGGCTCTGTGGGTGTGGGACCCTCCCGGCCAGGTGTGGGATATAATCTCCTGGTGTGCCCATTTGCTAAGACCCTTGGTAAAGCGCAGTATTGGGGTGGGAGTTACCCGATTTTCCAGGTGTTGTGTGTCTCAGTTCCCCTGGCTAGGAAAAGGGATTCCCTTCCCCCTTGCACTTCCCAGGTGAGGCGATGCCTCCCCCTGCTTCAGCTCTCGCTGGTCGGGCTGCAGCAGCTGACCAGCACTGATTGTCCGGCACTCCCTAGTGAGAGGTACCCAGTACCTCAGTTGAAAATGCAGAAATCACCTGTCTTCTGTGTGGCTCGCGCTGGGAGCTGGAGACTGGAGCTGTTCCTATTTGGCCGTCTTGCTCCGACCCCCACCTAATGTACTTTTTAAGAGCAAATTGGTTACTACTCCAAAATTCTTTACACATGACTTTTGAGTCCCCTTACAACTAAGTCAGCCTCAGTACCAAGAGCAGATAGGGATTTGATTTTCAAAGGGCCATTTTTGTCAGAATCCATACCACTTAGAAACCTGAACGACGACACTTAAGAACAAATTCTTACACATTGAAGTCAAACTTTCCCACAGTCTCACCCATCTCATCTTCTACATCTCCCTTCTATAAACACTAAACTCTAATTGACTTTATCTACTAGCCAGTTCCCAAACATACTGCTCATTTTTCCTCATCTTGTACTTTCCTGATAATGCTGTTGCCTTTGTCTAGACTGATTTCCTTCCATCTCCATCTGTTTAGACCTACATGCCCTTTCAAGGCCTAGTTCAAATGCCCCCTTCTGTTTCTTTATTTTTTTTCCTCAACTTTTAAGTTTCAGGGTACACGTGCGGGATGTGCAGGTTTGTTACATAGGTAAAACATGTGCCATGGTAGTTTGTTGCACAGACGAACCCATCACCTGGGTATTAAGCCCAGCATCCATGAGCTATTCTTCCTAGTGTTCTCCTTCCCCCTATGCACCCGCAGCAGGCCTCATTGCGTATTATTCTCCATCATGTGTCCATTTGTTCTCATTTTTCAGCTCCTACTTATAAGTGAGAACATGCAGTGTTTGATTTTTTGTTCCTGCATTAGTTTGCTGAGGATAATGGTTTCCAGCTCCAACCATGTCCCTGAAAAGGACATGATTTCATTCCTTTTTATGGCTGCATGGTATTCCATGGTATATATGTACCACATTTTCTTTATCCAGTCTATCATTGATAAGCATTTGGGTTAATTTCCTGTCTTTGCTATTTGTGAATAGTGCTGCAGTGAACAAATGCATGCATGTGTCTTTATAATGGAATGATTTATATTCCTTTGAGTATATACCCAGTAATGGGATTGCTTGGTCAAATGGTGTTTCTGCCTCTAGATCTTTGAGGAATTGCCATGCTGTCTTCCACAATGCTTGAACTAATTTACACTTCCACCAACAGTCTAAAAGTGTCCCTTATTCTCTGCAACCTTATCAGCATCTGTTGTTTCTGAACTTTTTAATAATCGTCATTTTCACTGGCATCAGATGGTATCTCATTGTGGTTTTGATTTGCATTTTTCTAATGATCAGTGATGTTGAGTTTTTTTTCATATGTTTGTTGGCTGTATGAATATCTTCTTTTGAGAAGTGTCTGTTCACGTCCTTTACCTACTTTTTAGTGGGGTTGTTTGGTTTTTTTCTTTTAAATTTGTTTAAGTTTCTTATAGACTCTGGATATTAGACCTTTGTCAGATGAATAGATTGCAAAAATTTTCTCCCATTCTGTAGGTTCCCTGTTCACTCTGATGATAGTTTCTTTGTTGCACAGAAGCTCTTTAGTTTAATTAGATCCCATGTGTCAATTCTTGCTTTTGTTGCAATAGTTTTTGGCATTTTTGTCATGAAATCTTTGCCCATGCTTATGTCCTGAATGGTAGTGCCTAGATTTTCTTCTATGATTTTTATAGTTTAGGGTTTTACATTTAAGTCTTGAATCCATCTTGAGTTAACTTTTGTATAAGGTGTAATGAAAGGGTCCAGTTTCAGTTTTCTGCATATGGCTAGCCAGTTCTCCCAGCACCATTTATTGAATAGAGAATCCTTTCCGCATTGCTTGTTTTTGTCAGATTGTTGAAGATCAAATGGCTGTAGGTATACAGTCTTATTTCTGAGTTCTCTAATTTGTTCCATCAGTCTATGTGTCTGTTTTTGAACCAGTACCATTCTGTTTTGGTTACTGTAGCCTTGTAATATAGTTTGAAGTTGGGAAGAGTGATGCCTCCAGCTCTGTTCTTTTTGCTTAGTTCTTGGCTATTTGGCAAATGCCCACTTCTTTATGAAATTTCCATCATCAACCCAGCCAGAAATGAATTATCTCTCCCCTGAACAGCCATAACACTCAGACTGCACTCATCTGCTGCTGCTTTGTGCCTCCTGAGTTTAATTACACTTGTATGGAGGTATAATCCATCTGTCGTACTGGTCTGTAAGTTTCTCGATGGCAGAGATCATGCTTAAATATTATTATAATTCTTTATAAATAATAAGTGTTCAACAAATAATAATCCTTATTTTTAAAAAATCTTAGCAAACGCTTCACGTCACTAATCACATATGTAAAATATCCACTTCTCATTTGCCTAACACCCAAAGGCTGTGTGAAAGGATCAGCAAAGCCAAGGTCCTTTTAATCTGTTTCTAAACTTCTTCGCACCACTTGCCACATTCTAGTTTTCCTTCCAGTCATCATAATGTGCTCATTATGGCATTCATTCTAAACCCACATGAGACCCTCAAATAAGTCAATCCTCCTTTGAATCTACACTTTATAATTAGGATTCATGATTGGAATGAACATTTGTATTTCAGCCTATAGGCTTGTCCCTTAAGTTTTGAAATTCTTATTATGACTATATAGTAAACATTCTCATCATGTGAGAAAACATCCTTTCTCCTACACAGCAGATATAGAAGTCACAGAGCACATTGCCTGCCACCCACCATCTCATCAGAAAGACATAGTTCACTATTCAGACAGTGAGTGCTTTCTATGACCCTAGCTAATGAGGAGCTCCTGAAAAGCCACCCACTAAGGAGGGCAAGATCATACTAGCTGGAACACTGATATGATTTATGATCATTCCTCAGTTTCAGCCTGTGTCACACTCCCACTGCACAAGATTTTTCTTCCTATCTGGGACATACATTCCTCCATTACGTTTGAAGGTTTCTAAAGAAAAACACTCTCCTCCTGCCTCTCTTTTTTTTGGGGGTTGGGAGGGAGTTGATGCTTTTAAGAGAGGAGGGGACTCTGTACCCCTCCCTGGAAGAATTAAAGCCCATCAAATCTTTTTCCAGGATTTTTCTGACAGTTTGCCCTTTGTCATATCAGAGACAGAGCCTAAGCTTCTTTGTGCAAAGGCCAAAGATATGCAGAAAGAGAGACCTTGGGCCTCTACTAAGGAGTTTTTCTACAAAAATAATAATAATAATAATAATAACAATAATAATAATAATAATAAACAACTACTGTTTGAATAGATTAAATAGATTGAATAGATTCTAGGGAAAGGTGGCCAACCCTGGAGAGTCAAAGTTCAGGTTGATTTTCAATTAAATTCTACAACTTGTGAAATCTGTGTATCCAATTTGAACAAAAATAAATGACAGATTAAAAGGAGTAGGTCCTTAAAAGGACATAAAATATTGACAGTAAAAAACTGTCAGGTTCAAAATTTAATCATGAATTGAATCCAAGATGATTGTGTTTACGCTAAAACAGCATCCACACGGACATATTAGTAACAGTCCTACTTGATTATTCCAAAGCAGTAAAGCCACATTGGGTGGAAGATGGACCTCTGGAGAGAAGGCAAATTGCACAGAGATGATCGTGTCCCTTCTTCCCTGTCATTCTTCCCAAAGAGAACCTCAAAGCAGTTCAATCGAAAATGTTGCAAAGCACGACTACCTCCTTTCAACTTTTAGCTGTTCTGTTTTTCTTCACCGAATTGAAAAAGGGCAGAGTTGGGACAGGCTTTTATGCCCCACACCTCCAGAAGAATTCACAGAGCTTGACCAGAAAGCAGTGTTGCTGTCTAAATGATAAAGGGATAATTCTAATTTAATTTAAAAGGGAAAGCCTTTAGGGAACTGAACACCTCAGGGCTTATCCATAAGAGCTAAGGCCTTTTATTACTAGATTTATATATCCCTGTACCACCCAGATCAAAAGTGAGTAAAAGTCATTTCCACATAATGACTCTCTGGTAGCCTATGGATAATGAGTTTGTTATCTCCAGGCATCTCTCATTAGGAAGGGATTGGCCCCTTTACAAACACAGTACAGAGTGGCTAACTCTATCAAAAGCTTTTATGAAGAAAGAGTTAGATACAATTTCCCAGTGCATCAGGGAAAGCAGATTCTAACCTCATCTGCACTGGCTGGGTTTGACAAATTTAACCTTGACACACTTCCATTTCTAAAGATGTAAAACAGAAATACCCTCAATAACAACTCATCTTCCACAGAGTCTTTGTCAGGATTAATGATATTGGTGCGTATTGTAAGAAAAAGATTCAAATAGAATCCACAGCTGTATTTTTCTGCTGTTCCAACTATGGCCATGGTCAAGCCTGGTAAAGGCAATGATTCAGTAAGAAAAAGAAGTCAGAAGTGTGTTACCAGGGGTTAGCAATAATATTCTTATGTGGTAGATGAGCTTTTAGTGTTGAGGTATCTGCTCATCTATCCTCATGGTACCAACAGCTCTGAGCTTTTCTGATCAGGAGAATCTCCCAACCCAGCAGTGCCACATGGACCACCTCAAGATGCCTCCCAAGAGGAGCATGTGAGGAGTCAGTGTACTATGTCCACTTACCTGTGTCCTGTCCTGGAGTATAGCTTTTGACTGCTTGTTTGTCAGTTTGGTAGGAAACAACACCAAAAGTAAAAGCAAGCTTTAACATAGTTCAAGTTATCATTCTCACCAATCTTCAAACCCAAACCAAACTTTGTCATAAGACCTAGCTTGCTAAGTCAGGACAACTTGCACCATGTCACAGCCATGAGAACAACTTTGTCCTACACTGAGCACTGCCTAACATCAATGGCTCTCAACCCTGGCTACACATTAGGATCACCTGGGAAGCTCTTAAAATCCAGTTGCCTAGGCAGCATCCTGACTAAGTCAGATTTTCCAGGGTATGTCACTGGTTTTCAGGTCTCGCTGGGTGATTCCAAGGTATATGTAAGGCTGAGAACCACTAGTGTAGAGTATCTTTCCTTCCTATTATATAAGTTCAGTACCGGGATGACCAGCTCATCTGGTTTGTCCAGGACTTTCTTGGTTTCACCACTGAAAGTGCCACATCCCGGGAACCTCTTCAGTCCAAGCAAACCAGGACAGTTTGTCAACCTAGTGCTGAACTCTGTTTTTTCAACAACTAGGTTTAAATCCCATCGTTGTTGTTCTTACACTTTCCATCAACAAACTATCAGACATCAAAATCTGCCATTTCTCACTTCTGCCATAAATGCTCTTTATTCTGCGTCTCATTTCCTATCCAAAATATTTGGGGATAAAATGTCTAAAACCCAAGAGATACTGACTCATGAGCAGACGAATTACCAGAAAAAAGTTAAAAATGGATTTCAATAAACATTTATTAAAAGCCACTTTTTGCCAAGCAGTTTCCCATGCAGTGTGTCAAAGATGAATAAGAAGACAAGCTTACTTACATTCAGAGTGTTCACAATCTGCTAGCGTCATAACAGCCAAGGGACAAAAAGGAGAGGACCAAGACAAAGAAAGAATATGAAGAGACAGATTAAAAAGTAAGCTAAGCAAATAAATTTGCAGATGTTATACTATAACTTTAAACTTTAACTTTGGAGGAAAATATAGTATATATCTGCTCAAAATAAAAATACTAATGCAGGAGAACAAATATAGGAGCCTCCCCACAGAATTTTTAAAGCGTATTTGTTCATATGTCACTTCAGAAAATGTTTCATTTCTAACATTAAAAAATCAGCACAGATGAGCAGACTCAAAATGACTTAAATCCCCTGAAATCCAAGGTCAATGACATTACAAAGTCCAGAGTACACCTGAGTTAAAGGAATGTATTTCATTGGTAATTGGCCTCCATTTTGGAATCTGTGCTCATTATACTATGAAAAACCCTCTCTTGTATAACACACATAACAAAAGCAAAAGGTAAGAATAGTGCTAGGCTGCTAGGTCAAGGCACATTAATAAGACATGAAAACAGTGAAGAGAAAAGGTAATCTCAGAACTTTATAAGAAAATAAAATATAATCTACTCTTAAAATCAAACATCAGAAAAGAACTGGAAGAAAGTTTTAGCTTTCATTCAAGAATATTCTCAACCACCACACAGACTTGATTTCATCAGCTTTTAGCAGGTTTAAATTTTTTATTTCATATTTCTCCAGAAAAAGTAATTATAGGCTTATTCTACCATTTTTATACCCAATCAGAAAGTTGCCTGTAACAGCTCTCTCTTCTTTCCTATTTCCATTTCACTCCAGGAAAAAAAAGGTATAAAACTAATTATGACATCAATCTTTAAAATATCTAAGAATACTTAAATTCTATTTCTTTTTTTCCTACTGAGAAATTGATAAAAGAAAGACAAAGTGAAAAGTTTTTACTAATTTATATTACAACTCAAATGGCCAGTTACATCAGTTGTAGTTCCTACATGATTGCATCATTTCTAAAATTAGCTCAGTTTAAATAGGAAGTATTTGTGGGTTAGAGTTCCAGGGATGTGCTGGAGCTGGCTTGCACCAGCTTGAAATGACTGATTGTTGAATTTTATGACATTTTGAATCCTTTTACCCCTATCCTCCTCTTTCCTGCCCCACCCCTCACCTTCGCCTCTGGTAACCACCATTCTACTCTCTATTTTTATGGGTTTGACTTTTTAGATTCCACACGTAAGTGATATCATGCACTATTTGTCCTTCTGTACCTTATTTCACTTAGCATAATGACCTCCAGGGTCATCCATGTTGTCACAAATGACATGATTTCCTTCTTTTTAATGGTTGAATAGTATTCCATTGTCTATATATACTACATTTTCTTTATCCATTAACCCATTATGGACAGTTAGGTTGATTTTTATCAACCTATTGTGAATAAAGCTGCAAGGAACATGGGAGTGCAGATACCTCTTTGACATACTTATTTCAATTCTATTGGACATATACACAGAACTGGGATTGCTGGATCATATGGTAGTTCTATTCTCAATTTTTTGAGGAAGCTCCATTCTGTTTTCCACAATGACTATACCAATTCATGCTTCCAAGAATAGTGTATACAAGGGTTCCTTTTCCTCTACAACCTCACCAACACTTGTTAACTTTCATATTTTTATAGTAGCCATTCTAACAGGTGTGAGCTGAAAACTCATTATGGTTTTGATCTGCATTTCCCTGATGATTAGTGATGTTGAAGATTTTTTCACATACTCATTGGCCACTTGCAGGTCTTCTTTTGAGAAATGCCTATTCAAGTATTTTGCCTATTTTTGAATTGGGTTCTTTTCTTGCCATTGATTTGTTTGAGTTCCTTACATGTTTTGGAAATTAATCAGATACATGGTTTGAAAATTTTCACCCAATCTGTGGATTGTCTCTTCACTCTTGTTTCCTGTGCTGTGCAGAAACTGGTTATTAATCATTTACCAGCACACCACTTGCTCTAGCTCATCACCCGTCTTGAATGCATTAAAAGAATCAGATACAATTTTTTTAAAAAACAGTGACTTCTGGAGCAGAAAAATAAGAGTCTCTATGATAACCATCAGTGAAATGGCCAAATAAACAGAGAAAATGCAAAATTTTTCCTACCACAGTGATAGAATGTGAAGGAAAAAAGCTGCTCAGTTCAGGATCTCAGCTCAAAAACATCCACCTTTAAAAAGGAAAGGCACAAAGGCAGCCATAATGTGGAAAGAGGTTGACACTCTGGAGGCACCCAGAGAAATCATGGTGAGGGTGCAAGAGGTTCCTCGCACTTTCTATCTGCCCCATTTCCACATCACTGTGATGTAAGGGTAGGTTGGGAAACCCGCATATGGGGTTCCTAAGAGGGACCCAATGCTTTTTATGTAAGATTTGCCCATTTCCACTGGCCAGAATGTCTTTCCTTTCCACAGCCCCACAATGATGCCCTTCATGAAGTTTAAATACAAAATTCATCCCAAAGCCTTTCCTCTCTGTCATATCAAAATCATAGCGAGAAGGAAAAAAAAATCCTATTTCCCATTCTGATGGTGATGTTCAAAATAAGAGATACTCTATTTTTGTCCATGCCTTGTAAGCATGAACAAAAATTTACTGTGAGTCCCGTCTGGTAGGTTTCTGTTTATGTTTTAATCCAAACACATCAGAACACTGGCTTCCTGTTTCTTTCCCAGAAATATGCTTTATGTGCCCAGTGCTTCCCTCCTAATGTCTCACATCCTGTTTTGTGACAGTCTAAAATGAAGGTGCAGCAGGTCAAACTGTCATTGATTTAGCAATGCTTCCCTTAGCTTGAAGAGGTGGAGAAATGTTTCCCGTTCCTTAAGAGGCATAAAGATAGGAAATCAGGCTTTTCAAAAGGCTGTCTCATTCTGTCCATGTGAATACTTTCCTTAGTCTGCTTGGGCTCTGACATCTGCACTGACTGTTTACACACCTGGATGCACTCCGTAACCCCAACTGGGCTCTGACACCCCATGTCAGGCCACCAGTGCCCACCTGCATGGATGCCCACCTAAACCTTCTCTGGCTCTGGTACTCTACACTGGGCTACCTTCACAGGCTCTCCCTTCTCACCTCACTCAGGCCGGGAACCTCGTGGATTCATGAGTTCACTTAAACTCTTCATATCTGAAATAGTTTATCTCTTTCTCTTTTTTCCTGTGTAGAATGTTCTGTAAATGTTCCTATGTTCCATAGAAAGAAATTAAGGAAGGAGGAGGGGAAAGGAAGGAAGGCAGTAGGGAGGAAAGAGAAGAAAAGAAGGAAATATCCAGGGACATTTTCTGGTTTTGTTTTTGTTTTTTTGTTTGTTTGTTTTGTTTTTTGTTTTTCGGAGTCTCACTCTGTTGCCAGGCTGGAGTGCAGTGGCATGATCTTGGCTCACTACAACCTTCGCCTCCTAGGTTCAAGCTATTCTCCTGCATCAGCCTCCCAAGTAGCTGGGATTACAAGCACCCGTCACTATGCCCAGCTAATTTTTTGTATTTTTAATACAGACGAGGTTTCACCACGTTGGTCAGGCTGGTCTCAAACTCCTGACCTCAGGTGATCCGCCCACCTTGGCCTCCCAAAGTGCTGGGATTACAGGCTTGAGCCACAGAGCCCGGCCCCAGGGGCATTTTCTAACCACACACCTCTGTATGCTCATAAAACCAAACCTTTTCCTTATACTGCTTTCTCATGTCCCTGGATTGCCAATATTATTCAGCTGCGGCAACACCCACCAACACTGCAGCCACACACCATTTGCAATTCCTCTACATCTTAACAGTTTACTCTGCTCCCAAGATATTTTGCAGGAAAGAGAAAAAAGAAAAGGTTATAAAAATTTTTGTCCTGCAGTAGCACTGGGAATTTTTTAACAGGAGGTACATTCCCACCATTAAGTGAGCAAACAAACAAAAAAAAGCTTTATTTTATACAAGCCATTTAAAAAATGCTTAAAAGAAAGTAAAAGCAAAAGCATCACAGAATTGGATGCCACTAAAAATATTTCATTAATTTAAGATGAGTAGTACATTGGGCTCCAACCACTTTCCTTCCTGCAATGACACTGGTAACTTGATACCAAAAGTGAGGAAGGAATACAGGAACTTACCCTCTCCCAGGGCAAGAGCACACCTAATCTAGGAATAGTAAAAGGAGATGCAGTACAGAAATTAGCTGGGACACAGAACTTATGAAAGAAAGAAGCCTTGCTGGAAGCCATCCACATTGTGCCTCACTATTAGAAATCATTGGTGCAAGGTAATATTTGGACAGGTGCAGACACTCATTTGTATTTGAAGGTAAGCAATGAGCAGCCAAAGGTTTAATTAACTTTGCTTTCAACTACTACTGTGATGTAATTAATCACCTCTGTCCCTAAAACCATTATTTTTTTGTGGTTGATCTTTTATTGATGGGATCTTACAAAGGATGGAACGGCAAAATTTTTTAACCCTTTGTGAGTCATAAGGACTTTCAGTCCCCCAAGTTGAAAATGCCAGCATCTAATATAGTAGCCTCCCACATGAGTTGCATAATTCCTTAGGAGTGTGCAAGATGATCCTTTGGAGTGCTTTAAAAAATATTAGGGCATTTACATTTGTTTATATTTTAATCTATAAATAGAGGAAGAAACCAAGCTCTACTAGTATCTAATGTACAGATCAGTTCTGGCACCTTCACTCAGTGCATGTGTCCAATAGCCAGGTAGTCAGACATCACTGATCTAGATGTACCCTATCACAGAATGGGAGAAGCTGCCAGCCTGCCCTCGCTTTGTCTTTGGTTTTCAGCATTTTGCTCTATATCACAGTTTGTATGTGCCCAGCAAAGTGAAGTCACAGATCATGTTATTTAATTTTAATCAAACTAATTCTCACCAAATGCTGTTATGGCTTTTCTGCAAAGAATCCAATGAATTAATAATGTAAATGCAAGTGAAAAAAATAAGAAGAGAGCAATGGAAAAGCTAACACTTCTACTTCCAGTACAAGCTCTTTGCCAGCTACGTATTTAATCAGTTCCTTCAAGGTAAATTAGGTATTTTAACAATAAGCAACAAAGCAACTTCTTTTTGAAAGAAATTCATGTTATAGAAAGACCGTTGTGAAAATGAATGTTTGGGAATGTTTCCATCATTATATGATTTTGTTGAGGAAAACACTGTGAGTATACACTATAAACAATCCCTCTCTGAATGCTGTTTTTAAATCTTCCAAATGGAGAGTTTCAGTGGGTTTTGAACGCCTTTGTTAAAAACATTAAAATGGATTATCTTCAAATTAGTTTTGCAAGAACATCTGATTGAGATCACAGAAGATGGAAATTTGCTAGCCATATTTCAACAAAAACCATTGCAAGATGAATTCTAGATTGAAAATTGACTTACATGATTGTGAAGTCCATAATGCACTCCTCTTACTTGGATGTTTTGAGAAATATGTTTCAACTATGATAATAATTTAAAACTAAGTCTCAAAATAAACTTGAGGCAGAAGTACACCTTCTAATGGCTTCACTGCAAAATGTTAAAGTAATCATTTAAAAACAAATAAACCATATTAAAGTACATTGTTCTCCTTTAAAAATGGTACTAATACTTGGATGAGAACAAAAATATTTTACAACTATAAAGAAATACAACAAAATGTCACTTTAATGTGTTTATTTTATATTCATGACATCCTTTTAATTTATTTAAGTGTATGTTTTACAACAAGCATACATGGCCATTTTAGTGCATTTATATAAATGATAAATAAACATATGTGGATTGTGGGTAGAAAGTTCCAAAATATTTTACTGATAGAGGCACAAGATCCAAAAAGTGTTGTGATGACCATTCGTCTACAGTGGCTTCCAGCCTGGTGAGAGTTTACTTCCAACACATCATGGTACCTACACTATACATCAGAGAGCTGAAGTTCTGTCATGGTGCCTACTGTATACATCAGAGAACTGAAGTTCCATGGTGGGTAAGTTTGAGAGCAACAAAAACATATTCAAGGTAGTACATCAGTAAAGCTTTAAGAAAAACAAGATTTACTAAAACGTAGGCCACAAAATATGGGTTTTACATACATTAACCTCAGAATCACAACAGTATACACATTGGTTCCAGTACTCCATTTAAATAAGTTTAGAAATGCTGGATATGACTAAGTATGCTTTCAAATCAAAGGTTCCTAAAACCATTAAACTGCCTTCCACCTTAGAGTAAAATTTCGTATTCACAGATGATGTCAAAACTTCTGATAATCAAAACACAACTTTCAACATTGACAAAATGTTTCCCTCTATGTCAACTCATGCTGCTCCTATATTCAACACTCTCCAGCGGGCTTTTCGTCTCAGAGTAGAATCCCAAATTTTTGGAGTTGCCTACAAGATCCTCTCTGATCTCACCCCTTCTACCTCTCTGGCCTCAGCTCCTTCTACCCTTCGTCACTGGGCTGTAGCTACACACCAGTCCCCTTGCTCTTTCTTGAACATTCCAGGCCCACTCCCACCTCAGGCCACTCTTGCTGTTCCCCTACCTAGGAGATTATCTGTTCACTTCCCTCAGGTCTGTTCTTGACTGCCACCTTAGCAGGAAAGCCTTTCCTGAACACCCTCCTGCAACCTCTATGTCTCTTTCATGATTCATTTTTCTCCTTAACTCCTGTCACCATCTCAAATTGTATGTATTTGCTTTTTTTTTTTTTTTTTTTTTTTTGTCACAAAGGAAGATTTTGTGTTTTATCACTGTTGTATCTCCAGCACTTAGCACAGTACCTGGCACATAGAATAGTAAACATCTTTTGAATAAATCTGCATCTTTAGCAGAAAGCTGAAGACCTGTTTCAAAATGCTCAGAAGACAAGTAGAAACCATTCCATCAACTTATTCAATATTTATTATGAATTTACTATGTGAATTTACTATATAATTTACTATGACCAGGTACCATTTTGGATTGTTTGAGAAAATGTAAAAATAAATCAAAACTATCTTAAGAAGTTTAGGATTTGACATAAAACGTAAACACAAATCATTGTAATATCCAGCAGGCTATGTCTGCTACGTATTATTGAAGGGTTGCTGGCATGGGAAGTGTTGGGAAGAGAACCCACTTCTATCTATTCGAGTGGGAAAGTCAGGGATGTAGAATATCAGGAATGACTTCAGAGAAGAAAGTATTTGAACTAATTTTCAAAGGTAATTTTGTTTATAACTTTAAGTACATCATGTATTATATAGTATGATTCATTTTTCTCTAAGATTGTTGTCAATTTTCTCCACTCCCTAGTTTGCAGAAAAGTAAAGAAAATGAACTTATAAATGTACTGGCTTTTAAGGAGCTTAGAGCTTCCTCTCAATCCAGGAATTATTAGAATTTTAACAAAACCTCTTGAATTCAGAAACAGAGAAACTTGGCCTACTGTAGCAAGGGGACATTGTCACCTCACAGGTGAGTAAGTGTGAGTTAGAGGACCAGGATACACCCCAATCTGAATGGGGAAGGAAAATGTGTTTGATTAATTTTGACACCAATAGTTTCGTTTAGCAAATGCCACATTCTTGACAGGTTTATGTTTCTTATTATGCCACTTTACCACTTAAGGAAGATAAAAGGGAAAAATTAAAGTCCCATGAGTCTCTATTAATCTTTTCTTCAAACATCACCTCAGGGATCAGGACATCAGATATAACATCTTTCAGGGTTTTCTCCCCGCGTACTGAAGCCCTTTCATGCCAAATGCAAAGAAGAGACATGAACCCAGTATTACCAGATTTATAGTTATTGGCATTTTTATCTCATCCTACTATTATATATCTGTGATCATAGCACCTGCTGATTCAGAAGCACCAAAAGACCAGGTTCAAGAGCTCTTGCGACTAATTAGCTACTGAACTAAAATAGGTGTCTGGACAGAAGAGACTTGTGCTTAAAATAGAAGAGCAAAAATATCTTCCATGCCATTAGAAATGCATAACCTTCCAGCAACAATGTGACAATGGCCAGTGGTCACTAGAAAGCCCAGCAACCTATAAGCACCTTGAGGTTATAACCAAAGTGTGTCCTTTTATATCTGACAGTTAATCCCAAACATGGCATCAAAAAGGGACTTCCCAGGAGCCCTAATGGGGTCATTTTCTTTACAATGGTACAAGCAGTTATTTGATATGAGTAGGTTCTAAGAATAAGGAACTCTGGCATTATTTCCATATTGACTAAAGAGTATGGATGAATATCAGACCCCACAAACAAATATTTTATTTATAAATAAAAGTTTGCAATGGTAATGAACACAAAAACACTTAAAGGTAGGAAACTCTTCCCATTATAAATATCCACAGCTTTTGAGTATAAAATAATATCTCCTGCTTGAATAATTTTGTAAGAAATGGGATATGCAAATCAATGAAGAAAAGTGTCTTGGGATAATGCTTGGATTATATGACAAGGATCCTTATTGGCAGTCATTAATGTCACTTATATCCCTGCCTTTTCAGAAGAACATCACTCATATCCTTTTCAAAAGAAAAAGCAGGGATGGCTGCTATATAGACCCTCACAAAGCTCAAAAGAAATTAATTTGGTTTGCCAATCCTTTTTGTAACCAGGCTCATGTTTGTAATTTCTTGTTGATTCAGAAGCAATGAACAACTTATTGCTCAGTTTAGGATGTCTTTTTTGGACAAATTCTGATTCCCAGAGCCAATGAGTTAATTTTCAGATATTTCACATGACATTCTAGAGGTTAATTATTAAGCAGGTAGTGTGCATTTCATTTCCAGGAAGAGATGGACATCTCCCCTGGCAGTCCTCAGGGATAATGGAAGGCAGAAGAAAGATCTAATCTTCATTTCACTGTTGATGAAGTGAATATCCTGAATGGATATTCTGTGGCAGTCTAATGAGACAACACAGCACACAGCGGAAATTTGAAATATTCTGAGTCACTATAGAAGAGGAGATTCAAACCTGCTTTTATTGTCTCATTTCCAAGAGCTTTTATACCATTTCTCCAAATATGAAAACGTTCCTTGTCTCTCTTCTGCCACTCCTTTTTGCTTGTGTCAGCTACTTAACGTAAAACAACAATTCCAACCAGGAACAGTCATTCCAGTCCCAAACAATCATCTGAGTTTGGCTTTCTGTCCTCAAACAGTGTCCACGAACACTTGTTTCCACTCAAATGCTCTTTATCCTCTTGCCACCTTCATAGAAATGGGCTTGACACATCCCAAGGCACAGACCACAGCATGCAGTTCTCCAATACATAAGAGATGGAGAACAACTCCAAGTGAGTTATTCAGTATCTCTTATATAACTCATTCCATTCTGAAAAGCAGACTTCAGCCACTTCCATTCTGAAAAGCAAAACAGACTTTGCTATGTTGCAAATCAAATTGCAACATAGCTGTAACAGAAGTAAGGTCTGTAGCCCAAGGAAATACCACAATCAATTTGTATTGAAATCCTTTATTGGCTAGAATCTAGCTTCTCTTAGATATAGGCTAATGTCTTTCATGTCCTATGGCCTCTGAACATTTGCCACTATCTTGATGGATCTGTTCCATGGGTAAACAAAACTTTCTGACATTTACAATTGTCAATCCAAAAATTTTCATCAAGGCCCTCAAAAGCTTTTTGAAACTCCCCAAGTGTACCTTTAAAAAACACTGCACTACTTATAATCTCAGATTTCTCTACACTTGCCTTAGAGCAAATTATTTCTCCTCATCACCCTCTCCCCTACCCTTTCCACAGGGAAAAGTCAAAAAGCTAGTTCATATTAAATTTTAAGATCTGTAAGAAAAAAAATCTCAGCAAGTTGCTGTTGGTTGAACCACAACAACATAAAAATCTTCCTCCATAAGTGAAGACACAGGGAAAGAAAGAAAACTTGAGTCCAGCAAAATAGTGCTCTCTTCACTCAACCAAGATTTCCATTAAAAGTCCATTCTTCATAAGCAGTACATACCCATGGTTCTCATCTGATGCCAGAGAAGCACAAGGTATTTTAGGTTTCTGTCCTGAACTTTTTCTTTAAAAATGATACCTGCTGACCAGAGAGAAGAATTAGCTATTACTGAATAAACATTATTTTATGAACTTTAAGGCCTCAGGGGGACCATGATTCTACCAATGAGCTAGCTTTTTAAACAGGATGGATGAGTGCACAGGCATATTACAGATGCGATCCTATGGCCATTACCTGTCTGTGCATCTCCCTCTGAGATTCCAGGTGGCAAAATAAACTGCTCCCCTGTAAGATAAAGCCTTAAATGATGAAAATTCATTTCAAGTGTCCCAGTAAACTATATCTTGTTTTCTCCCACCCCTGAAGACCAATAGCCTCCTCTTTCTTTTGCCTTTCTTTCTGAGTTATTTTTCTCTATACCTCTGCCTCTCATTCTGTCTCCATCTGTGAGGAAAAAGGGCTGAGGGAATGAGGAAGAATTCTGTCTTTTGACTTCTGTCTCCTTCCTCTAGTCTGTCTCCCCCTGTTTCTACCTCTCAGCATCTCTTCCCCAAGTCTCTCTCTCTCTTTCCCCCTCTGCTTCTCTCCCTGTCTCACTTTGGTATATTTCAATTTGGGTTTTCTTGTTTTGCAGGAAACAGTACTGATTTTACACTCCTGGAAATGAGGGTATGCAGCTGAGCAAGAACTTCTCTGGGAGTGAATCACTATTGTTCCCAGAGGTTTTATTTGTCTTCTTTACAAGTCTCCCTGCCGCCCACAAAAGTGCCAAGCTCTTGATAAATGGGACGGCGAGGTGTCACATTTTTCCCCTCTAAATGCAGAGTAAACCTTCACAGCCTCGCTCCACTGCACTGAAAAATGAAACTATAACTACATGCTGGAAGGTCCTTAAAGAATTCCTCTCTAGGCATAGCCCCTGAGTGGCTTCTACATGGCTAAACAAGTGCTTCTGAGGAAGAATATTTATCCTTATAAAATAATTTCCCATAAGAAAACTTTGGTTCCACAACTGTCTTTTGCAGGAATCCTACTAACACCATGAACTTTAAAACCCACACCTGTCACATGAAGCAGATCAAAAGAAAAAGAAGCCCTTCCCATTGAGGACCCAGCCCTATGTACCTTCCTATTCCCCACAGCTAGCAAGTATAGGCAATAAATGCATATTGGTAATGATGAGACCTATGTTTTATGACCTAAAGTCCTGCTAAAACTAGAGTCCTGACCCATCCTTTCTCATTCCAGAATTTTATTAGTTCTAAAACTAATAGAAGTTTTCTTACAAGTTTCAATAAGCCATGACTATCAATAATAAGAGCCTCACTCCACAACTGTATTAATTCACACTTGTAGCTCCTGTTGCTCTATGCCAGATACTGAAAAACTACAGCCTATGGGCCATATCCAGCCCACTATTTGTTTTTGTGTAAGTTTTATTGGGACACAGTCACGCTCATTTGCTTACATAGTGTTGAAGGCTGCTTCACACTACAATGGCAGAGTTGAGCAGTTGCCACAGAGATGGTCCCTTTGCAGAAACAATAGATATACCTGCTCTAAGCAACAGAAACACCTAATGATTATGCCAATAATTGCCATCACTCATTCAGTATTCCATGAGAAAGTGACACATACTTTTCCTAGATTATTGATTGTCACAGCCTTATGAGTAAGTGCTGGGATTACAGGTGTGAGCCACCATGCCTGGCCTGAGTTAGGCACTTTTATTAACACTATGATAGACTGAATGTTTGTGTTCCCTCTATACTCATGTTGAAATTTGAATCCCCAATATTATGGTGTTAGGAGGTGGGGTCTTTGGGAGGTAATTAGGCCATGAAGGAGGAGCCTTCGTGAATGGGATTAGTGCCCTAATAAAAGAGACCCTAGATAGATCCCTGACCCCTTCTGCTGTGAGAAGACACAGTAAGAAAACAGCTGTCTATAAGCCAGGAAGCATGCCCATGCCAAACACTGAACTTCCTGGTGCCTTGATCTTGGACTTCCCAGCCTCCAGAACTGTGAGAAGCAAATTTCTGTTGTTTATAAGCCAACCAGCCTATGGTATTCTGTGATAGCAGCCTGAAAAAACTAAAAGAATTATTATTCTAAAAACAAAGCTAGGTATCTTGTAAGAGGAGCAAGAAGTCAAACCCAGAGAGTCTGGCTGGTAATCACTTCTCCAAACTGTCTCTAGATTTGGGGATGCTAATGCTCAGACAGGAAAGAAGTTGGATAACAGTAGGATACAGTACAAAACAAAACAGTGAATGTCTTTTTAAAAGCTGAAGAAAGTAAAACCAAATAATAAGAAAGGATTGGAGTTTATCAATATAAGAGCTGGGACAACAGGTTGTAAAATTTCACCCAAGTCAAACTTTTAAACAACTTTCATAGATTCTTTAGATGAAATTCAGGAGAGAGCAACTACCTAGATACTGAATAAATGTTTGTTGAGTGGATGGTTGGATAGATGGATAAGCACTAGGGTATCTCACAGAATCAAGTGAAAGACCAAGAAGTGGCAAGAATTGGGACTAAGGTAAATCAGACTTCAACAGGAGAATTTAGAAGTCCTCTTTATAAATGACTATCATTAGCATGACTCGGCCTCAGAAACATTCAGTTTCTGGGTATTCGCATTCCAGATTTCAAAATCCAAGGAGACAAAATCTTATTGTGTCACCTTAGCCTAGGTAAATACCCCTAGAGTAGTGGTTCTAAGCCCTAGCTGCACACTTGAATCCCCTGGGGCATTTTTAAAGAATATGAACTCCTGAGCCTCACCTAAGCTTAACTGAAACTGAATCTCTGGGGATAAAGGCATGGGTGAACTTGGGACTCTATTCTGTGATTGAGGCAGGCAACCATCTCATAAAGCCAACTGGAAACAAAGAAGAAACACAGAGCTAGAGCCCTCATGGAGCCTTTTCAGGTACAGGAGCTAATAAAATCATTCTCCTCTATGCTAACTTGTGTTGGGTCTTTTCTTATTTGCAAAATGTAGCATCTTAACCAATAGAAGCCTGATCTCCAAATGCCATGAAATCAGACCTAGCAAGTTAATCAACATATTCTGAGTGTCTGCTCTATACTCAGACCTGTCCTGAGTGCTATAGGGGACACTAAAAATTATTAGACTCCCTGTGTCCTCAATAACTCATAACTCTAACCTATGGAATCTAGAAGAAATAGAGTATGAGAGATTTGAACTGAGTTAGTATACTAATAATAGTTTTTTTTTTTTTGGTCTGGCTTCTTTTCTTAGAAGAAATGGATTTTCGAACAGTTTAGAATCTATGTTTTGGGAGGAATTTTAAAGAATGGTTATCTTGGGCATTGGCTTATGTTTTGGCCTCCAATACGGGAAGAGAACTAGTAATGTTTCTAGAACCATTTGCAGGACTGACTGAAAGGGGAATCAACGGAACTCATGAGATTCTCTACAGCTGCAAAGTCATGATTTCTGAAGCAAATCAAACTTTCTATGCAAAATCTTATCTCCTCAAGGAAAGCAGTGCAACCTGTAGTCAGGGGAAGGGAAGGGAGGGAGGAAGGAGGGACAAAGCACTGATTTCAAAAGAGAGCTGCTTACCAAACTCATCCAAATCGCCAGTGGCCACTTGCTTCTGATTGAACCACCTGATCTTTGTGAAGAGAAATAAATCTCCTCAGTGGTTTGACTGTTAGTACCGTGGAGAGTGCTTCCAAGATGCAAAAAGAAAGAAATTTAAATAATTAAGAGAATAAGAAACTACAGGCTCTTCTCTCTCTTCTCTAGGGATTTAGGTTATTAGAAGGCTTTCAACCTCCTTGGCTGAAGGAGCTTCATGGTACACACTAAAACTGCAACCATTTAGGGCTAAACTCAACGCTGTTCAGGCCTTATACAACCTCCCTAATACAATCCATCATAGTTTATGGAACAGTTGAATAGTGGGCCATACCAGGGTTTATCACTGTGAGGATATTTGAAGAGTCTGCTCCAACACGTTAAATGAGCCTGAACAAAACAAAACAAAGGGCAAATTCTCATAAAATGTAAAAACAGGCAAACGGGTCATGATGGTCATGGTGGTAATAAGTTGAAATTAAAATGTAATGCTGACTCATTTTCCTTTGGAATTCAGAAGTGATTTTCTTTTTAACTTTTATATCTCAAAGTATTTCAGAAACTAGCTATGGATATTACTTGTTAGTAGTGTATTGTAGAATATTTGCTTTGGTTTCAAAACAAATTCTTTTGGTCTCAAAGAACATAAGTACACAAATCCAAACAAGAAACACAAAGTTTTTGAAGAATAGCACCTTTTTGAAATACAGTTCTCCTAAAGCAAGAATATTAGTGCTGTTAGTGGGATATTCATATCAGAAAGACAGACAACTGGTCAACTCCCTACCATTCCAAACGAGAAGACCCTGTAAAAACATCATCAGCAACCTATTCAGCAAAGTGGAGAGCCATTTCTTTCAAAAACTCTTTTTGTGTTTGTAGCTGTATGGGCCATGCCTTAACACATTTCTTGTATAACTAGCAAGAGGATTTCTGCTGCTTGGAAACCAGAGATTAAAATTAATATATTGGTTGATACCCACAACAGCCTCTCAGGTGTCATCGTTGAGAATTATTATTTTCAGCAGTTCATGGCTCATTTCTTTAAAATTAAAATTAGTGTTGTGGCACCCAAGGATAATTTTCCAGCTATCTCTATGGAGAATAATATAAGCTTGGTGAGTTTAATGAATGGTAGTTTACTGCCATTCAGTGTCAATGCAGTGAGTGAGTTTGGATTTAACAGGAACTGGAATAACAGTCTTACCACTGTGCCTTCATTAATATGGAATCCTGATATAGCCATAATAGCTGATAAATTATGCCCAGCATCTCAATTACCTTATCAAAGAAAATTATTCCTAATGACCAAGGAGGGGATAAGGAAATGCAAAGAGAAATAGGGGCCAAATTAGTTGGGATGAAATTAAACCTTGTGCAGATTAGCAGATCAGATCTGAGCTAGTTGTTACGAAGATGAGAAGGTGGTGTGAAAAACAAGAATAAATAGGAACTAGAACATGAAGGTCATGAAAGGCGACCAAGAAAGGTGACAATCCCTGAACTTCTCCAAACAAGCAACCAAGATCTCATACCACCATTTATGTCAGGTTTGCAAACACACACGAGGAAGTGTGCACATCATCAGAGTGCTGGAACTGCTTCAGGACTTTGGGAAGAGGCTATAGGTGAGGCTCCTGGTGCTATGCCCTAGACATCTTGTTCTTAAATTCTTCCCAGCCTTCCCCCTAACTCTGTAATGCAGAGGGACTAACTCTTGCAGGCTCATTCCCATGTTCCCTCCTCAGCTGACTTCCAGCTGGATTTGGCCAGCAGGAGCACTAATGAGACTGGAGGGAGGAAAGGAGAAGCCAGAGTATTTCTGCCACTGTCTTGGGTAGAATCTCCAGCAGAAGCTATGCCTTCTCTACCCCAGCTCCCACTGAACAGACAACTGTGGATGACCCCAACCCACAGGCTCCAGTAACACCTCCTTCTTTCTTTGTCCCTGCAGACAGGAATAGTATAGCAACCTCTCACTGCTTCTAATCTCCAAAGTACCTACTGTCCTCTACATGACTACCCAGCTCTTCCCATCATAAATAGTTCCTTGCATTAAATTCATGTTGTCTTAGAGTAATTTCTGTTTTCCTGGTTGGACTTTGAGTGATACAGGAAATAAGAGACAGACAGGCCACAACTGAAAGGCCTCAGGAGTCTGTATGACAGGCCCATTTGCTCTCATACTGAATTCAGGAGTGGGGGATAATTCATTATGAGAAAGTGCCAGCAGAGCCAGGCGCCCAGGTTTACATAAATTCATTGCATGATATTCCTTCAAGTAGCCTAGAAATTGAGGGAAAGAAGAAGCAATACCCTTCCCAGGCAGGCCCTTAGGAGAGAAAAAGCTATAAAATCAAGGCACTTATTCTTTGCCTCCCCTCTGGAGGAGACTTAAGAAAACAATGGAGAGTTATCAGATGGACAGAAAGATAAGTGGACAGCAGAACCTCTCCTCCCCACTCAAAGATGCATCACCAGGGTTTTCACACAATCTGAAAAAGATGAACCCAGGGCAGCACAGTCAAAAAAGAAAGCAGAGATTTCCACCAACAGTGTGTACCTTTTAGCCAAGCAGCAAAACCCTAATCAAAAGAAAATACTAACTAAAGTTAACACTCCCTCTACCTCCAAAGTCAAACAGGTGGGCAAGCCTGGGCTGGGAGTGGCTCAAGAGCAAAGACCATGTCCTACCAACCTTGCAAGCATTCAGGAAATGTTAGTGAAGGAAGCCCCTCTATTTTCTTTCCCAGATGAGCCCCATGAATCATCAGAGGACTGAAATAATTCCATCTTTCTCACAGAAGAACTGAGGCAATGTAATGGGATCCAGATTGCACAACCCACTGGTGGTTGAAGAGAGACAAATAATAAGATTTATATATAAGCAAAGTCCCTGACATTAAGAATGAGTCCACTGGCATGCTGCTGCCTCTCAGGGAGCATTACCATATTGCTTTCCATAATCTCCTTAAAGTGAAATTAAAAGTCACCACTGCTCTTCATCTCCCTGCCTGTTTACTCAATGGAATGAAATCATTCTTCCTTATGCTGCAAATGAGCTGCCTACTTCAAAAATCCCTTAGACACTCCTGGCATTTTCTTGAAGAAAGGCCTCCTCCATCCACCCTTAATTAAACCAAGGTGACAGAAAAGGCTCCCCCATGGTCCCCTTCAGCATGTGCAGCAGGATCAGGTGCTTCACTCCCCTCACTTTTATTTCCTAGGTTAGGCTCCCAGCACACAGGCCGGCTGCGAGCCAGTTTGGCCATGCAGAAAATGCTCATGCTACACATTCGGGGAGCCTTTTCCCTGACTGTTTCAAAGAACATCATCAGCATTCTATGCCTCTGGGGGACAGGGTGAGGGAGCTATGTTTGAGTTCTGGCGAGAGAAGTGAGAGTAAGGGAGCCCTCCCCTCTGCAAGCACTTGCCCATCCCCATGGAAAGCTTCCCCTGGGAGCCTCCAAGGCTTGGATCCAGGCCGTTTCTGCACACATCAGCCCCTGCAAGCATCTGACCAGATGAACCGTGAACCTGACCTCCAGGCTCAGTGCAAAAAGTTTCCAGCAGCAAATGCATTAGTGCCACCTTAGGCTTGAATAATTTTCTATCTCAGAAAACTTAAGAATATTTGAAGAAGAAGCAATACCTTCTGAAATTAAGCCATTTAAAGGGGAGGTAGTAAAGTGCCAGACTGACTTTGTTCGTAGGCAGTCAAGGGAGCTAGTGTATGTGATCTAAGAATTCTAGGAGCAGTCCCAGTCAGCTCCCACCCTCCTCCAAGAGGCAATTACAGAATACAGGCCAAGAATCACTTACAGCCAGGAGACCTGAAGTTGATTCTGAGATCCACCACATACTGAGGGACTAGAACAAATTACTTCTCTGTATTTTACTTTCTTATCTGTAAAATGGAAGTAGTGATTATAAAAGTACCACTTCAAGGCTATTATGAGAATTGAACAGGTTAGCCTATATAAGGAGCTTATGGCCTAAGGAAAGCTTACTATATTTAGTAATCTGTTTCTTAAATATCCAAATACTGATGTCCTGGTGACTGCAATTTTCAAGGATGAGAATTGTGTTACTGTTGTTCATTTGTTTGTTCTTAAGGCATCAATCCCTCTTCTACTGCTAGTACCCCTGGGAGGAGCCACATGTTGTGCATACTTTTCCCCATAGAAATAAGTTGGTAAGGAGTTTCTCCAAGTTTGGAGAATTATTAATGAGGCCTTGTCCTATAACAGATGTCAGCACACCACACAATCTCCTGGCTCCCTTCACCACAGCACTTCTCAAACTTCATTGTGCTTTAAAAACTCACCTGGGGGAATCCTGTTATATTATATATTAGGATTTTGTAACTCCAGGATGGGGCTGGAGGCTCTGAATTTCTAATGCATCCTCAAGTTGTGCTAATGCTGATAGCCCATGGACCATTCTTTAAGTATCAAGACATCTGTATACACCAAATTCTAGTGCACTTTCACTCCCCACCCACAGCCAACACCTGTCTCTTTATCAGCAGGTTGCCTGCAGGCTGCAGGAACAACCCTGCCATCACATACCCAAAGCTGGAGAGCGTGAGAATTGATGCCCCTGGGAGCACCTCTTAATGCTGGATGGTACTGGGTATAAATACCTCAGTGACCTCGTGCCTGTTCTGGACAACACTGAAGTGTGATTGCTGCTATCTCAAAAGCTCTTCTGTGGGATTGAACCAAAGTTAGCTTCTGGGAGACTTTGCTTGCTTTTGTACAATTTATTGGCTTCTTTCCCTTTCCTGTCCAACTTCCCCACTATTCCCTTACCATTTTGTTTTGTTTTCTTTCAAGAACACTTCTTAATAAATTCCAATGAATGGGCTGCGCGCAGTGGCTCACGCCTTTAATCCCAACATTTGGGGAGGCTGAGATGGGACAATCACTTAGGTCACGAGTTCAAGACCAACCCGGCCAACATAGTGAAACCCCATCTCTACTAAAAATACAAAAAAACAATTAGCCAGGCATGGTGGCACACGCCTGTAGTCCCAGCTACTCAGGAGGCTGAGGCAGGAGAATCGCTTGAACTGGGAGCAGGAGGTTGCAGTGAGAGACTGTGCCACTGCACTCCAGCCTGGGAGACAGAGGAAGACTCTGCCTCAAAAAAATATATATATAATATAATAAAATAAATTCCAATGAATGGTGTTTGTCATTCATTCATTCAAAAAATTCATTCATTCAACAAACTTTTACTATTCTCCCTGACTCCTATATGTGCCTGAATATGACACTGTGGGTATAGGAACAAGTCTCAGTCCCTACCCTAAAGAGTTCTAAGTCCACAAAGACCAGAGCCTACACAGTTAGCACTTGGAGAGAGCAGAAGCCAGTAGTGAAGCTGAAACTATCCCACCTGGGAAAACATGTACAGCTCTAAACATGGTCATGCACTAGTGGCCTTCTCCCAAACAGTATCCCAAACAGAAGTGACAAGACCAAAATTGATTAGCATATCGGTTCTCTCTCCATCCTTTCCTCTCTCAGGGAGCTTGAATGGCAAGATGCCATGACAGTGGAGAACCCACAGCTGCCTACAGCCTGGTGGATCTGGAGCCAGGCTGGCTGAGCCCACCCTGGCTGCCTGAGCCGACCTTGGCTGCCCCTCCTCATCAACGGCTTCCTCCTCTCAAGAGGTGCAGGTGCAAGCTGGTTTGCAGGGCCCCAGCTTGATGCAGGAAGCAGCAGTGGGCCGGGAAAGCAGCTGCGGGGAAAGTCACAGCTAGTCACGAGACGACACATGCCCCTCACTCCACCTTCCCTGCATCTCTGAAAGAATGACTGAAATTCCTGAGGCTCTCTCTTTTCAGAAGCCACTAAGTGGCTCTGCCAAGTGGGGAGCGCCAACAGCCAGGTGACTTTTCTCCCTGGAATACAAATGAGAAGTAACAATGGCCAAATAGGCTGAAACCAGAATCACGATGGAAAAAAACCAGGAAAGTGCTCCAGGAACAGTCTATAGGTGGGGAGACCTGGTCTCCATGTGTGACCATCTAGTAATAAACAGGCAAGAGAAAAGGTCAGCAAAGTGACCAAAGAAAGAAAATCTCTCCAGGAGACTTCATCTCAAGAATCAGCAAGATCATGGATAAAATCATGAGCTAAAGAACAGGGCCTTTAAAACCTGGGTCAGAATTTTAACACTGAAGCATCCCAGCTGTGGGACCTCAACAGTTGTTAACCTCTCTTTGTGTCCCAGTTCCCCCCCAGGTAAACTGGGGGGATTGCACCCACCTCATGGGGTTGCTGTAAGGATCTAATGGTGTCAATGTTCAATACTTAGCACAGTGCTCATAAGTGGGCTTCTACCTGTGCCTCAAAGCCTCATCCACCTCCTCCACTTCCACGGCTCCACTTCTCTTCCCTTCTTTCAAGCAAAGGTGCCTCTCCCTTTCACTTATCTGCCTTCTTTTCAACATCCCCTCCTGTCCTTGGTTTTCCCCACAGCATCACCTAAATGTGCATGTATTTGCTCTTATTTCCTCCAAGAGCCCCCAGAAGCCTACTTCTCCCATGTAAAGCCAATGTGGCTCCTGGATCACAGTCTCTGATCCTCTGAACTTCTGAGTCTCCTCAATCTCCCAGAGTAGTTTCTCAAACACCAGATAAATGTATTGTAACTAATCTGAACAAATATGTCCCTAAATTATTTTTCATTGACAGAATGCATGTTAACCTAAACAAGACAAACCAACATCCCACTTCACTTCAACCATAGCCAAGGCTTGTGCCCAAGCAAGTGCATTTCTAGGAACACTGGAGACAGTTTCTGCGTGTAACTTGGCAGAAGGTATAATCAGGACTGTGTGTTCTAAAAACACCCTTCCTCATTCACAGTGACACCCAAGCATGCTACTTTGCCTTAAGTAACTTGAAAACTTCTTCAACACTAAAATGGGGAGATCTTGACATAGTTTCCTAGAATTTAATGAGAAATCACTAAAAAAAAGTATATATACGTGTGAATGTGTGTGTGTGTGTGTGTGTCAAAAGATAAAACACTTCACAATTGTCCAGTAATGGTTACAAAAATAAAAGATTATTTTATTTTTCAGGAAGAATTGCTTTGCTATAAACATAGTTGAGGGTTTACATATTTTAATCACAATTACATGATAAATATTTTATTTGTGTTTATCAGATAATCGGGAATAAAAGTTACAATCTCAGGAAAGACACTTAATACTTCTAAATGCTGAACATTTGAATAATAGCGACAAGGGACTGTAATAGCAGTAAAACGTACCCAAGAGGAAAATTCAGAGGCTTCAAAACATCTTTTTGGAAAAATAAATAAATAATAGAATAATAAAAAGCATCACAGTTTAAAAGATGAAGGAGGGGGCAAAGATTTTAAAAATTAATGAACTGAGATCTTTTCTCCAGAAACATCATTTCTGTATCATTTAATCAGACTTGAGCTTTCTTAAATTGCCTTTAAAACAAGTTAATAAACAATGTGTGCTGTCCTAGAATGGCATTTTTTACAAACAAAATGTACTCTGAGATTTGTCCTTCAGTAAACATAGGAGAAATACTAGTGGTTCCTGTTGGCCTTATTTGACGTCAACAGTGAAGGATAAATGGGGGCAAAACTCTTCCTCAAAGACACAGGAAAAGACCACCTGCTCTTTACTGTGCGACTGGACAGTCCACTTCTAGGCTGAGAGTCACTGGTAGGCACTAACTCCTTGTCTATGAAGTTTTCTAATAAAGAAAAATCATGTAGGGCTGGACACGGTGGCTCACGCCTATAATTCCAACACCTTGGAAGGTCAAGGAAGGCAGATCACCTAAGGCCAGGAGTTTGAGACCAGCCTGGGCAACATAATGAGACTCTGCCTCCACATAAAGAATTTAAAAATCAGCCAGGCTTGGTGATGCATGCCTATAGTCCCAGCTACTCAAGAGGCTGAGGCAGGAAGATTGCTTGAGCCTAGGCATTTGAGGCCATAGTGCGCAATGATCAGTCCTGTGCATAGGCACTGCATTCAGCCTGGGTGATAGAGTGAGATCCATCTCTAAAATATATATAAATAAATAAATGTGTGGGCTGAGACAGGCTGTAGCTTAATTCATAAGCACTTATCAATACATTAAGAGGAATCAGAGCCCCAGAAGCAAGGGTAGAAAAGACTGAGATGATTGTTCCTAAGGCAGAGAAGATAGAAAGGTTGTATTTGGAAAATGAGAAGGCTATTTTGTAGTACTAGGAATAGTTAAAGGGATCATCAACAATGAAGAGGGACCAAGTGCAGTGGCTCATACCTGTAACCTCAGCACTTTGGGAGGCTGAGGTGGGTGGATCACTTGAGGTTAGGAGTTCGAGACCAGCCTGGCCAATATAGTGAAATCTCATTTGTACTAAAACTACAAAAATTAGCTGGGCCTAGTGGCACACACCTGTAATCCCAGCTACTCAGGAGGCTGAGGCAGGAGAATCACTTGAACCCTGGAGGCGGAGGTTGCAGTGAGCCAAGATCACACCATTGCACTCCAGCCTGGGCAACAGAGCAAGACTCTGTCTCAAAAAAAAAAAAAAAGAAAGAAAAAAGTAAATAATGAAGAGTAAGCAAAATGAGAAGGAAAAAAATGGGATACATGTGCAGGTCTGTTACATAGGCATATGTGTGCATGATGGCTTACTGCACCTATTGACCCATCCTCTAAGTTCCCTCCCCTCACCCCCCCACCCCCCAACAGGCCCTGGTGTGTGTTGTTCCCCTCTCTGTGTCCATGTGTTTTCATTGTTCAACTACCACTTATGAGTGAGAACATGTGGTGTTTGGTTTTCTGTTCCTGTGTTACTTTGCTGATGATGATGGCTTCCAGCTTCATCCATGTTCCCGCAAAGGACATGATCTCATTCCTTTTTATGGCTGCATAGTATTACATGGTGTATATGTACCACATTTTCTTTATCCATTCTGTCTCTGATGGGCATTTGGGTTGGTTCCAAGTCTTTGCTATTGTAAATAGTGCTGCAATAAACATACGTGTGCATGTGTCTTTATAGCAGAATGATTTATATTCCTTTGGGTATATACCCAGTAATGAGACTGCTGGGTCAAATGGCATTTCTGGTTATAGATCCTTGAGGAATTGCCACACTGTCTTCCACAATGGTAGACCTAATTTACATTCCCACCAACAGTGTAAAACTGTTCCTATTTCTCCACATCTTCTCCAGCATCTATTGTTTCTTGACTTTTTCATCATCGCCATTCTGACTGGCATGAGATGGTATCTCAATATGGTTTTGATTTGCATTTCTCTGATGATCAGTGATGCAGAGCTTTTTTTCATATATTTGTTGGCCATGTAAATGTCTTCTTTTTAGAAGTGTCTGTTCATGTCCTTTGCCCACTTTTTGATGGGGTGGTTTGCTTTTTTCGTGTAAATATGTTTAAGCGCCTTGTAAATTCTGGATATCAGACCTTTGTCAGATAGGTAGATTGCAAAAATTTTCTCCCATTCTGTAGGTTGCCTCTCCACTCTGGTGATAGTTTCTTTTGCTAGCACCGTCATCTATTTTGCAATTTTACCGAAGGTAGGAATACCTCTACCAGGTGTCTGGCTATGTCCTAACATGCCAGATGGAGATTAACTGCCAATGAAACAACTTTGTTTTAAGTCAGGGATTCACTTCTCAGAGCCCACAGAGAAACAAGCCCTCTGGTTTTGAAATCCATGAGACTCTACCTTTTGCTCAGTATCAAGCTCAGTGGAAATCTTAAACTCCATGGAGTTAAACTTAAAATAACACTAAGATCAAAGTGTTTAGACATAAGCAAGCCAAAGAAAACCTCACCTACTCACCCACACTTAGATTCCCAGGTGCCATGTAAACAACTCTGTGCTGCTGATACCCAACATACTACAAGAAAGGCTCAAATTTTCAGAGAAATAAGTAATTATTCCACAGTTTGGGAAATGAAGTTTGTTTGTGTCAAAACTGTTGTAGATTGTACGCTTTTCTGTTTCTTGAAGACCTGAAAACACTGAGAGACTCAGGTATGAAATTGAGAGAATAGATCCCTGTGGAGTTTGTTGCAACTGTAGGTCTAGTTAAATGTTGG
This sequence comes from Rhinopithecus roxellana, assembly GCF_007565055.1. NCBI lineage: Eukaryota > Metazoa > Chordata > Mammalia > Primates > Cercopithecidae > Rhinopithecus > Rhinopithecus roxellana. The sequence goes on from NC_044553.1 coordinate 5,659,172, forward strand.
CTGGAAATATGCACAAAATACACTACCCACCCCCACAAAGAAAAAAGATTTCCCAAAGGAATAGAGTGATGTGAAAGCTCGTGGTCTATTTGTTGGAGAGTTTCCCTCAGATACAGAGCCCCTGATTGAAATTTCATTGCCCAGCAATTTCAGATTCTTCTATATTAAGCAGGCACCAAACCATTCCAACCAAGAGCTAAGATACGTGAAATGTTCTAACAATTTTAAATTGCTCTCCTCCACTCATGAAATGACTTCCCAATCAACCTCCCATTCCAGAGCATATTAAGATGGCAGGAATTTTGTGAATATTAAATCATTGCGAATCATGCATGGTAATTTAAAACTATTGCAGACTAATGTTTGGTTGAGAACAGTATTCTAATTGGCAAAATGATGAAAAGTTAGTCTAGTTCAATGCTCCAGGACATATTGAAAGAAACTGTGGCTAAAAAGCATTACTCAATTACACAATAATTCTTGCCTCCGTGTCTACCTCCTTGTTGACAGAGGAGGACCCACCCTTAACCCTCTTCATGGGGCATTAGGCAATCTGGAGGGGAAGCTACTGGGAGTGAACCCTGCTGAAAGAGAACATCCTGGAGGCAAGGATGGACCACCCAGGTAGCTAAAGAATGGTAAGCAAAGGAAAGACTGAAAGGCAAGAGATAAAAAGACCAATCTTGGGAAGCAATTGTAACCACAGGAGGGGAGATAGAAGCAAGAACCTAACTAGGAATACACATAACTCAACAAAAGCAACAGGAATAGAGCCAATCAATATGTCAAGTTGGAGATGGGTCAGAGAAAATGATTCAAAACTAAGCTCAGGAACCATACAAGTGCTACCTTCACATGGTCCATGTAGGGGGTAAGAAGGTGAGTTGGGTGGCTCACAGTACCAGTGCAAGTTGGGTAATAACCCCCAGTGGCTTAGACCAAGGGATGCAACCCAGGATTGGCCCAGGATTGTACTCTCAAACTGTGTTTGTGTGTCCCTAATGTGTCAAAATTTATGCAAAATTCCAAGATAAACATGGCATGTAAAGTGTCAATTGTCCTAGGCACATAACTTAAACACTATTCTCATTTTAAAACAATCCAGGATATACTATGCAGCAGAATCCAAAATTTGCACTAATTTCTAATAAAATAAGTGGCTCGTAAAACTGGTATTATCAGAAGACAGGTATGTATTGGGCTCTGTCTTGAAGTTTCCTGGGAGCACTAATTCTATTTTACCAGAAAGGGAAGTTTACTCTAAGACTGGCCAAATGTGTGAATATAGTTGAACCCACTGAGGTCACCTTTTCTCAAACAAACAAGACTTTAGTAAACAACCCCTAATCTCCCATGATCTATTTTCTGCCTTAGACAGATGCACATGCCTCTTTTATTTGGATATTAATTGAAAACCAAAGTTTGGAAAGCAAGTTCTGAAGCCCACAGAGCCTGGAGCTCATGATGCTCTCTGAGAGACTGTGTTTGCAAGGATGCCCCCTCCACCCCATCAAGAGTCTCCAGCTTTAATGGTCTATAGAAGTTGAATAGAATTGCCTAAGGGAAAATTCTATTCTTTTGCAACACAACACACAGCTCCTCATTCATTTGAGATTTACCATGTGTAATTATATAAAGATCTACAGCTAACACTGTGTGGAACTGCCAATTGTCACTTTGTGGATTTTGCATAACCTGTGACAGTTATAGAGTTAAATCATTCTTGGCATAAAAAGGGTTAAATTCATGAACTAGTCACATGATGTTTACTAAGTTGTCTCTAGCAAATGCTATGTAAGAAAATAACATGAAAATTAATTTCCCCAGCTAGAAATTCAGATAAAAAGAGAGGTCTTCCACAAGAAGGAAGGGGAGGCGGGATTAACAAGGATGCTTCAGATTAATCCCTAAGAAAATGCCATCTCTTTCTAATCTCTAAGCTGATGGGGGTTGGGTGGAGAGAAGAGACAGAAGGACAAACCAGAGCTGTGCCAGAAGAAAGCCAGTTTCTATTCTTGTTCTGCAAATCAGTGAGAGCAAACACCTTAAAAGTCACACACCAAGAAACAAAAAGTGACCACTTATATTTACCCAACCCGGGACCCTAAGGAAGCTAAGTTCTATGCACCCAGTTTGAAAAAATATGAGATTTCCAAAGCTGATCCCAGATTTCATGATGTGTGGAGGAGGCATATGAAGAGGAATTTGAGTTCAGACATTGCCTAGAGGAAAATATAGGCACTTTATAATAACCCAAAAGGAGCATATGAGCTAAGTCTGAGCAAAGTAAGTCTGAAGAACTATATCCTGCCTCAGAGATTCAAGACAGCTAGAAGGAAACCTCAGAGTAGATCAGTTTCCAGGGTCACTTTCCTGGTGAACCCATTTTCCTTATTAGACCCGCCCTTGAAGAACTCAACAGGGAAAGCGCTGTGAGCTGTCCTCCACTGTGGTGCTGAAATATGAAGGCTGCTCACCAAGACACCAATATACCATTGAAGGCGATAGGAAACAATGAGGAGTAGTTGTTGTTAGAGTCCACAGAGGTTTCCAAAAGGAGCTGTGATCACAGAGTGCCACCCCCACTCGCCTCTGAGCTGCTGTCGCTGAGAACAAGTGCCAATAAACAGCAGGCAGTCCCCGCAGCTGGGAGCTCCCACAGGCTGGATTGTCCCTGGAAGCAGTAGTTTCAGGCTAAGTAGAAAAGGAGAGGACATTTATTCCTGATGGATTTTTTCATCTCTCCCTGCCACAGCAATACAATGACATTCTTGTAACATCCAAAAGGAAAAGATCTTCTGATATGTTTATTGAGGGTCTTCTGATAAATTCACTAAAGGAAAAAGACAATTTTACATTAAATAATTCCACTGATATTAGAGACCTCAAAACTTTGGGTAGGTTCTACCGTATCTTGAGTATATTAACTCAAGCTCCTGACTCCCTAGGGCCCAGAATGTGACACTGGAAAAGAACATTACACATAACAAGACATGATAAATGGGCCATTACTTTCCTAACTGCTCCAAACCTCATCTGTAAACAATGGGCAATAGTAAGTTGTGGTGATTAAATTAATTTATTTTTAAAATATTGGACAAAAGTCCCTATCATATTGACTGGACAATAGTAGATGCTTATTAAAGATGCTTATTAATAGAGAACAGTGTATGAAGAAACCAAGGGTTTCTTCATATACATCTTTATTATAACACTTATTACAATATTTTTCAATTATAATGATCCAATTGTATGTCTCCTCTATGAAAACAAAATTCATATTTATTCAAATTCCTTTGCTCTGCTCCTAACATTGTTTATTGCATCCTTAGTATCTTTTGAATTAAGTTTACTTGCATTTCCTACTATTAAGACTTGAAGCATGATGAAAGGACAGCAGCCACACAATTATCTGGGCAGTCTCCAGTCTTCCTGCCTAATACTGAGACATTTCAGTAAACTATAACAACAGCTACCCCTCACCATCTCTCATTTCTTTGGACATCTCTTTGGCATTAGCAGACAGTCTAACACATCTGGTCCACCGCACCCTCATATTGCATTACTACTGTCCACTTGCCATGCCTCAAGGCTAATCATAGAAAAATACTCCATTCTTTAGATGTGCTTTCTGTATTGCCCATAAGCCAAACAGCAGCAAAGGGAAGAAATAGAACAGAACAAGTGAGAAAGGAATGTATTTTTTTCTGCTTTCACACTTGTGAGCACAGCTGCTGGACACTTCAGCTATAATTATTTTTTATTTCTGTACAAAACTGAAGTTTCACTGAAGGAACGATGTAATAACTTTCCTATAGATTTTTGTTTGTAGGATTTGAAGTTTTTTTAATGCTTACTAATAAATTAGTTTAAAAAAAAAAAACTATACTCCAAAGTAAACCAGAGATGATGTTTCCTAAATACATTACTAGCCTTTACAAAAACTTAAGCCCTGTTAAGTTCTGGAATTGCTCATTATTTCACAGAAGTCGATTTTACAGTTCTGTATATTGCCTCTAAAGTGACCATCTCTAGACACATCTTCCTTTTAATTATGTTACCTATGTATAATTCCAGATTGGTAGACAGGCCTGTAGAGATGGTACTAAATGAATTACCCAGACCAGAATGAACCCTCTTGCTATGCTCATATTTATTATCATATACACTTGCAGCTTCTAAGCCCCACACATAAAATTGTTAATATGTAGGAGGTGTATAGCAACACAGACCATACAAGAGCTAAGTCATTAGTATGCATGACTAGAATTGAGAATAAAAACATGCACTATTTGATCTGGGACCTAGACATAGCTTCATAGTAAAAGGTAGGTATTTTTGGATCTTTGATGCCGATAATCAAAGGGAGGGAAAAAAAATCCTATGGTGTTTGATCAGGTCTCAAAAGGAAATTAACCATGGCTGTTCCATTAAACAACTTGGGGAAAAAACTATTTTACAGAAATATATAGCCTATATTTGATGCTAATTTCCGATGCTGCTGTAAGTATCTGTGTTGTTATGACTAAGCCATTGAAGAAAAGAAAGGTGAACAAGAAATGAGTCCCTACCATGGTAAAAACTGAACAAACATTGAGAAAGAGCTCCACCTACTGGAATGTTTTTCTACAACTGAAGAACTATAAAGTTACCCTCAAACTTTTCTAAAATAAAATTAAGGTCATAGGTCAAATAACAGGTAACATTCTTTGAAGCAGCTTAACCCTCTGATTTCAGATTGCACTGAAAGACAGAGCATTTTTCAAGAAAGTCAAAGGAAATTTTTGTAATTAATTGACTTATTTCATCTACTGGTTCATAGATTGTATTATGGCAACCAGATCAATATTATATAGAAAAAAGAGGGGATTTTAAAATTTTATTTCTATGTGGCCAAATAGAGCTAATAGCAGTAGTGCCTAGTATTTATATAAGTCTTTAGTTCATAAAGCATTTATATATATTTCATTTAATAATATCTAGCAACATAGTTTCCACAATTAATATTCAGCGAATCACACCAGTATTACACACTTAAAGCATTCATCCTGATTAGTGAGTGCCTATTCAGTGCCAGCTGTTAGATATTTTTAATATTGCCCTTGACTTTATTACATCCTGATTCACATAAAACTGAATAGAAAAGGGAATATTTGAGTAATTTTAAATCAACAAATAAGCATTTTCTTTAATCTATCCTCCCAATACCAACCCCTCACACATGGCCCCCAAATCAATGTTTGCACTAGGGAGCGGAGGAAGGATTCTGCCCTCCAGTTCTAACCATGCTTCCCCTCAGTCAAATGGAAATATCCTTCACAGGATTTACATACACACACATTTACTTTCCCTAACTCTGAGGAAATCGCAACTCTTTCATTCAATTGCCTACTGAACACTACTGTGTGCCAGTTACATTCCAGAAATACAAAGAAGATGATAAGGAAGACAGTAAAACTGGAGCCCTGTCCCAGTACCACATGCAAAGCCTGACGTGGACTCTAATAAGACCCATTACCTAAATGCAAAAGTCAAAGCTGTAAAGCTAGTAGAAGAAACTGTAGAATGTCTGTGTGACCTAAGGATGAGAACTACTTCTTAAACAAAATGCAAACGCGCAAACAAAAAGGCAAAACATTGACTAACGAGGTTTCATAAAAACTGAGCTTTTCAGTTCCACAAAGGATATTATGGACAAAATTAACAAAGCACTGACAGAGTAGGAGAAGATATTTATAATGCTTTACCCATTTTATTTATTTTTCTAAAGTGAAAGCAAGTTTATTAAGAAAGTGAAGGAATAAAAGAATGGCTACTCCATAGGCGAAGCGGCCCTGAGGGCTGCTAGTTGCCCATTTTTATGGTTATTTCTGATTATATGCCAAATAAGGGGTGGATTATTCATAAGTTTTCCAGGAAAGGGGTGGGCAATTCCCAGAGCTAAGGGTTTCTTCCCCTTTTTAGACCATATAGGGTAACTTCCTGATGTTGCCTTCGCATTTGTAAACTGTCATGGCGCTGGTGGGAGTGTAGCAGTCAGGACCACCAAAGGTCACTCTCATTGTCATCTTGGTTTGGGAGAGTTTTAGCTGGGTTCTTTACTGCAAACTGTTTTATCAGCAAGGTCTTCATGACCTGTATCTCATGATGACCTCCCATCTCATCCTGTGACTTAGAACGTCCAAGTTCCTAGTAATGCAGCCCAGTGGGTCTCAGCCTTATTTTACCCAGCCCCTATTTAAGATGGAGGCACTCTGGTTCAAATGCCTCTGACATTGCTCCTCTCCCTTTTATAAGAGAACCCTTAATCCTAAGGGTTGTAGAAAGATGAAGATCCATCTTCTGTAACTTCTTCAGGCTGCATAGAGACGATGATATTCCTGCCTCAGTATGGGGATTTCTTGTATTCAGGGTAGAGAGGAGCTTAATTAGAAAGCATCAGTATGCACTTTACCCATTTTAGAGTAATATCTAGAATGTCTAAGAAATTCCTAAATCCAAAATAAAAAGACAGCAATCTCAAAGGAAAAATAGGTAAAGGATGACAAAATGCAATTTACAGTGAAGGAAACCCCAGAGGACTACCATGCTTATGAATAGACACTCAAATCCATAAGTAATCAGTGAAATGAAAATTGAAACAACAATGAAATGTAATTTTACAATTAGACTGCCAAAATTTAGAAATCTGGAAAATGCTAGGGGTTGGCTGGAGTATGAGACTATAAAACCCAAAGGATCACAAAAGATAAATAAGACCATTACCACAATAATGACTAATACCACAGAAATTAGAAGTATCTTTAAAAAAAAAAAAAAAAAAAACTACAGTTTTGAGCACCTCCTCTGTGCCAGTCCCTGCCCTAGCAGTCACCTTAATATGTATTATCTTCTTTATTCATGATAGTAACAGTTACTATGGTCCCCATTTTATAACCAGAATAAGAAAACCAAAGCATATAGCCATTAAGAGCACAATCACACAGCTACAAACCATTGAATGAACATTTAAATCAATGTCTTCTGACTTAGAGACCAAGGTTCTTTCAATACCACAGAGTCCTCGAGGTTTTCCCTACACCTAAGTGCCACCCTAGAAACACTCTAGTAGGCCAAGGGAAGAGAATTTGCTCTTAGAATTAAGTTAGTACCATTGTTTCTGAAGTACCTGCAAAAGTTAACAGTAAAATCAACTCCTTTGTGTGAAAAAAAAAATTAATAATCTTTTCTGATTATGCAAAAATAGGACTCTACTCTGGGATACAGATTAAGGAATTTTGTGCTTTTCACTGGCAACCTCAAAAGAATGAGAGAGTGAAGTGCCCAGAATTTAAAGATAGCAAGAGAGGAAATTGGCATGGGGGAGAGAAGGGATCCAGTACCATGGCAGAGTCCAAGCAAGGATTTGCAACAAAGAGTGACTGTAGTGGGGAGTGATAGGGACATATTTACAAAGGGATATTGGAAACCAACACGAGGTAGTTTCCCATTCTATTCTGAGCTGGCCCTCCAGGATCCCCCAGTCGTCATACATCACAGCCAGCCTCAGTGGCCTTGCTCACCCTCTACACTCTCCCTCCAGATTTCCCACAAGGCCACAGTAGCATCAAGCAGGGCATGTGAGGCAATGGGGACACACATGTATTCAGTTGATTGTCTATACTGCGCACAGCTGAGCCTGGAAGGACTGTTTTACCCTTTTTATACACAAAATCAAAATTCTTTCCCTTATGACTGCATTTGTGTTGTGTGCTGCTCAAACCCCTCTGAAATTCTTTCCCAGACAGTACCTATGGATGGAGCTAGCTAAACTGTGGGATGCTGCTCCTCTACTTACTATTTCCTTTACTTACTTGGGGCTTTTCTTACCATTATTTCTTTATCATAGAGGAAAGAGGAAGACAACGCAGCCAAGCCAACCCAAAGAAACGTGCGCTCCATTCAGTCTCACTAGATGCCCTGGTCCATTTGGCCCATTTGGCATGTAGTAAGGGCAAAATCAGGGAAGCCATCCTGGAGGAGATGATGCCTAAACCCAGTCTTGAAGGTAAAGTAGTAGTCAGCAGATAAAGAAAGGGGAGCAGAACATCCAGACAGAAGAAAGGAGCAGAGGTACAGAAGGAGGAATGACAAGTGCATGTGTGAGGTAAAGGGAGTGTGGAGGGACTGAGCATAAAGAACAAGGCAGGGCTTGGTGGAACAAAGGACTGAAGAGAGCAATGAGCAGTGTGCACTATATTCTGAAGTTGAGGGGATGTAACTGAGAGGTGTCAAACTAAAGAATGGCAGGATCCGATTTGTGCTTTACCTAGCCTGACAAAATGAAAAGCCTAACAAAGAATTTATCCTAATTTTTGTAATCAATTGATACAAAATATTTACAAAGGTTTTAAAATAGATTGTACTTAATCATTCCTTTCTCAACTTATTAAGGATATCCCAGAAAAATCTATGATACAGACATCATATTAATTTCTGGAATGACAACAGAAAGATAATTCTTATTCCAAAAAGCATAAATCTAATTTTTAAAGGACATGGGAGTAAAACTTCACATCAAAAAGATAAGATCACCTGCAGAAACCCAGGAAGCCAGGACATGATATTGAAGACAGGTTACCAGGTTGCAGAAGGAAGTCCAGCTAGGCGGGCTAGTGAATGGCACCCAGGAGACCCAATGAGGAGTGGCAGGTCTCCAGAGGGTGTGACTTCCGCTGCCATGGAAACAATATAGAGAACTGAGCAGAGACGTTAGCATTTCAGAAAGGCTCTTTTTCCCTATAGTCTACATTTATAGGGATAAACATAAGGTCAAGGAACCCAACTGCACAAACTATATCCTACACCCTACCTAAACCTAAAAGAATCCCCTCAAAGTGGTTTTTATCCATGCTCCTCACATGGCGTTACCAACCTTTTCTTCCTATCCTCCCATAAATCCTGGTACATAAACTTCTCTCAGTTGCATATGCTCAGTTGGGTATGTGGCTATTTCCATGAGCATGCATGTGTGCACACAGGCACTCACACACATACACACACACACACACACACACATACTCTCCAGCAACAATGTACCTGTCAAGCATGTTGCCATCACTTCCAAGTTTCCAAGTTCCTGTCATACACATGGCTCCCAGCTACCCTGGTTATCATCAGAATCAATCAGGAGGAGCCTCATGCTGGTCAATTTTTTAATGGTTAACCAACATGCAACCTTTCAGTAACATCAACTCAAACACAAGTTCAAATGGTGAAACTCACCAATGATATCTTCCTCTCTTATCCTGATGCATCCAACATTTCTGTCATGAAAATGAAGGCTTCCTCATTCCCTTTACCATATCTTAACATCATAAAGACAAGCAGCTGACACCTAGCTATATTAAATATATAAAGTAAGGATATAGGGAGAGTAAATCAAGTGGGCAGTCCAGCCTCAGGGTGATCTGACAGCAGATATCCAGGTCCCTACACTACTGGAGTTGAGTTTGAGAAGCAGGGCCCCAACACTTGGAGAAAATTATGAAAAGAAAATAGAGCCCAAATAATTGATGGGTAAAGGTGCTAGAACAGTTTTTTGTTTGCTTGTTTTTTTGTTTTGTTTTGTTTTTTGAGACGGAGTTTCGCTCTTGTCCCCCAGGCTGGAGCACGATTTCAACTCACCTCAACCTCTGCCTCCTGGGTTCAAGCAATTCTCCTACCTCACCTCCTGAGTAGCTGGGATTAACCTGTCTTCAATATCATGTTCTAGCCTTCTGGGTTTCTGCAGATGAACTTATCTTCTTGATGTGAACTGCCACCACACCCAGCTAATTTTTTTGTATTTTTAATAGAGACAGGGTTTCACCCTGTTGGCCAACCTGCTCTCAAACTCCTGACCTCAGATGATCCACCCTCCTTGGCCTCCCGAAGTGCTGGGATTACAGGTATGAGCCACCGCACCCGGCCTAGACCAGTTATTAGAGCAGGAAATCAAGTGCAAGGAAATGAGACTAGAGACAAGAAATGAGACCGTCAGGTACCCAGTCAGAGCAAGTCTATCATCAAATCTGACTTCATGTTGCATCTCCAAATCTCCTTAAATGCCACAGGACACGGTGCTAGAGTCAGCATAATATTACCTTCCCTGTAAGGAAAAGTCAGGTGGGCCCACTGTGAGGATCAGAGACTTCAGAAGCAAAGAGGCAAACAAGTACCAACAATGAGAAAGAAGTTGGTTAAACCAAAATAACTCAAAGTTCAGGTTCAGACAAATTAGGTCCCAGGCTACTGAACACATTTTCAGAGTTAGAATCACAAACCACCATCAGAAATCTTGGAAAGTTCACAGTAAAGGCTTCAAGGAACAGAAGAGGTGAGCAAACATTGTTGCAAATTTTTGGACCATGAACACCAATCTCTGGCAAAATTATAAAACACATTAAATAAACAGCTCGTTATAAAAAAGAAAAGACACTATGCTTAGGAACCTGCCTGAGTTCACTGAGAATAAGTCATTTAAACCTCATCTTTCCCTATTTTCAATGGCTACTAAACTGATGTTGCAGCAGAGATTATCAGCTGTTGGTCTGATTTCCACAATGAACTTGTCAAAATCTTTTACAAAATCCTCATAGAAAAGATGGAGAAATACACACCAATTAAATTTTTAACTATTGGACTAATGTCGACCTAGATAGAGGACTTTTGTAGTGCACCACAATAGTAGCATCCTCCAGCCCACCTCTGATCTTGGCCACAGCTACGGGAGATATTCTGGGCAAGCTCATTTGTGCTGTGACAGAATTCTACCCCAAGCTGGGGGGGCACTATGAGTCATTCCTTTTCTTTCTCAGGGACGTCTCTGAAGCAGAGAGATTCCACTGGCCCTATTCACAAGCACACCCTGAAAGGACAGAGATGTCAATGCCCCAGGGAAAACACATAACCAACTAGAGATGGATACCAGTGGATATATGCAGCACACATCCATCCTTCTGGACAATTCTGGGAGGCATTCAGTGCACCTCTCAGGAGGTCTCTCTAGAATTGAGCCCCAATGCCTATAAGAGTCTCAAATGGCCTTTTCTCCTTCCCTGCCTTTCTCTACCCACCTCTGCACTCCTGCTTTCTGGGATCATCTTCTAAATAAACATCTACACTCAAATCCTTGAGTTGGCTATGTTTATGGAGAACTACAATAAGATAGTCACTAAGTTCTTGCCGTTGTCCTAGAGACATTTTTAAAGACAGAAAGGGCATGCATGGTAAATTTGTACATGACCAAAAATAGGATGAAATACCTGAGAATAAAGACATGGATAGGTTGGAAAGACAAGCTCAAACAAAAAGTATGCAATATTACATAAATAAATTGATCATTCTAGACCCAAGTGTAAAACATCAAGAATACAACTGTAGATGGAAGAGGCCTGGCTTAAAAGCTGTTTGTGTTTAAAAGACCCTTGATACAGATGATCTCATGTGCTGTTAGAGGAAACGTAAATTAGTCAACACTTTCTGGAGCTGCACATATTCTGATTTATCCAATCTGGAGCTATGCATATTCTGACATAAGTTCCTGCCAGGAATTTGTTAAATAAGTATGCAAATGTGTATATACAAGCATATTCATCACAGCATTTACTATAGAAAAAGAAATGTTTAACAGTTTAAATAACCGTCAATAGAGAAATAAACTATGGTGAATCCACACAATGGAATACTATAAAGAGATTAAGTATAATAAAGATATTTCATAACTACTGGCATGGAAAAATATTTTACGACATAAAAATGTTAAAAAATCGATTGCAAAGTAGCATGTCTGGTATTGTTCACTTTCACAAAACATACAAACAAATATATGTATATACATTTTTAAAGTATGAAGGATTTACCTAAGTGATTTTTTCTACTTTTTTATCTATCTCCTATAGAGTTTCTACAATAACAATATTTTATTTCTGTTATGAGAAACAGGTTCTTTTTTAAAGAAGAAGACCCCTGGATTTTATTTGCCATCACAATATGAATCAATAATATGATACAAATGATGCAAATGTAACTTTGGTAGTACTGTTTAATTCTATTAAGAGTTAATAGATGGCCCGGTGTGGTGACTCATGCCTGTAACCCCAGCACTTTGGGAGGCCGTGACGGGCAGATCGCAAGGTCAGGAGATCGAGACCATCCTGGCTAACACGGTGAAACCCCGTCTCTACGAAAAATACAAAAATTAGCCGGGTGTGGTGGCTGGTGCCTGTAGTCCCAGCTACTCAGGAGGCTGAGGCAGGAGAATGGCATGAACCTGGGAGGCAGAGTTTGCAGTGAGCTAAGATCACGCCACTGCACTCCAGCCTGAGCAACAGACCGAGACTCCGTATCAAAAAAAAAAAAAAGAGTTAATAGACGTATACTGTTCAGAAGGACTTGGAAGGCATAGGTCATTGTCCAGACCACTGATCAGACCACATCTAGACCCTTTTTTCCAGGCTGGATTCCAAGTATTGAGAGTTACTTTGATAAACTCAGAGAAGTGTTCCCAGGAGCATGAAGGGCCAAAAACCTGTTGTTGACGAATGAGTGATGAAATTGGGATGTTTATCCCTGACACCA